>NC_045788.1:117229076-117870446 GCF_009873245.2 Balaenoptera musculus
GTATCTCCTAATCTCCTACCCTTATCTTGCCTCTTCCCCACCTCTCCCCTTTGGTAACCACTAGTTTGTTTTCTGTATCTGTGAGGCTGTTTCTGTTTTGTTATATTTATTCCTTTGTTTTATTTTTTAGATTCCACGTGTAAGTGAAAAATACACTATTTGTCTTTCTCTGTCGGACTTATTTCTTATATAATATTTTACCAAACTATTAGAATATAAGTGCTGTGGAAAACAGACGTTTATTAAATTCACTGCACAATCCAAAGTAAAACTCAATTTTCTTCCTGCCCACTCCCCCATATCTATATTTTTGTCCAAATCATTCAAATAAAAATATTCAGGCTGAACTGAAGTTAAACAAGAGATGTAGATTGGGGAGGGCTGACAACAAGCAGCCTCTGTCTCGGCATCATTCCTCACATTGAAGTTTGTGCTCTACACTTCATTCAGATAAATGCCCAAAGGTGCAATTTCTAAGTTGTATGGTAGTTACATGGTTAGTTTCATAAGAACACTGCCAAATTGTTTTCAAGAGTGGCTGTATTATTTATATGCCTACCAGCAACATCTGGGGTGATTGTTTCCCAGATCCTCATGAGCATTTGATGTTGCCAATATTTTAAATTTTAGCCATTCTGATAGGTATGTAGTCATATCTCATTTTGGTTTGAATTTGCATTTCCCTAATTGCTAATGATGCTGAACATCTTTATGTCTTATTTGCTGTCTGTATATGCTCTTCAGTGAAATGTCTGTTCATGTCTTTTGTCCATTTTCTAATTGGATTGTTTTATTACTGTTGTTTGAGAGTTCTTTATATATCCTAGCTATTAATCCTTCGCTAGATATGTGTTTTGCACATATTTGGGCTCAATCGGTAGCATGTCTTGTCATAAAGGTGTTTGAACACACAAAAAGTTTTTAATTTTGATGTGGTCTAATTTATCAGTTTCTATATTTATGCATCATGCTTTCAGTATCACGTCTTAGAATTCTTTGTCTACCCCTAGATTCTAAAGATTTTCTCCTGTGTTCTTTTCCCAGAAGTTTTATAATTTTACATTTAAGTTTCTGAGCCATTCTAACTTAATTTTGGTACAAGACATAAAGTTCAGGTTTGAGGTTTGAATTATTTTACCTTGGATGTCTTATTGTTCTAGAACCATTTGTTGAAAAGTCCTCCTCCATTGAACTGTTTTCACATCTTTGCAAAAAATCAGTTGGCAGATTAATATTCCATGGTATGGATATATCGTATTTATTTATCTATTCATCATTTGATGGACATTTGAGTTGTTTCTGCATTTTGGTTACCAATAATAATTCTGCTATGAACATTGGTGTGCAACTGTTTGTGTGGACATATCTTTTCATTTCTCTCGGATATATACTTAGGAGTGGAATTAATGGGTCTCATGGTAACTCTATGTTTAATATTTTGAGGAACTGCCAAACAGTTTTCCAAAGTAGCTGTACCATTTTACATATTGATGAGCAATGTATGAGGGCTCCAATTTCTCCACATCTTTACCAATGCTTGTTGTCTGACTTTTTTCATAACAGCTATCCTAATGGATGTGAAGTAATATCTCATTATGGTTTTTATTTGCATGTTCCTAATGAGCATCTTTTCATGTGCTTATTGGTCATTTGTGTATCTTCTTTGGAGAAACGTCTTTTTCTTCTATTCATTGTTCTGATTTATTTCTTAAAATTTATTTATTTATTTTAAATTTTATTTTATTATTAATTTTTTAATATCTTTATTGGAGTATTTTGCTTTACAGTGGTGTGTTAGTTTCTGCTGTATAACAAAGTGAATTAGCTATATGTATACATATATCCCCATATTCTCTCCCTCTTGAGCCTCCCTCCCCCTCTCCTTATCCCACTCCTCTAGGTCATCACAAAGCATCGAGCTGATCTCCCTGTGCTATGCGGCTGCTTACCACTAGCCATCCATTTTACATTTGGCAGTGTATATGTCAATGCTACTCTCTCACTTCGTCCCAGCTTACCCTTCCCCCCGCCCATGTCCTCAAGTCCATTCTTTCCGTCTGCGTCTTTATTCCTGCCCTGCCCCTAGGTTCATCAGTATCGTTTTTTTAGATTCCATATATGTGTATTAGCATACAGTATTTGTTTTTCTCTTTCTGACTTACATCACTCTGTATGACAGCCTCTAGGTCCATCCACCTCGTTACAAATAACTCAATTTCATTTCTTTTTATGGCTGAGTAATATTCCATTGTGTATATGTGCCACATCTTCTTTATCCATTCATCTGTAGATGGACATTTAGGTTGCTTCCATGTCCTGGCTATTGTAAATAGTGCTGCTATGAATATTGCGGTACATTTATCTTTTTGAATTATGGTTTTCTTACGGTATATGCCTAGTAGTGGGATTGCTGGGTCATATGGTAGTTCTATTTTTAGTTTTTTAAGGAACCTCCATACTGTTCTCCATACTGGCTGTATCAATTTACATTCCCACCAACACTGCAGGAGAGTTCCCTTTTCTTCACACCCTCTCCAGCATTTATTATTTGTAGCTTTCTGATGATGGCCATTCTGACTGGTGTGAGGTGATACCTCATTGTGCTTTTGACTTGCTTTTCTCTAATGATTAATGATGTTGAGCATCTTTTCATGTGTTTGTTGGCAATCTGTATGTCTTCTTTGGAGAAATGTCTATTTAGGCCTTCTGCCCATGTTTGGATTGGGTTGTTTGTTTGTTTGATATTGAGCTGCATGAGCTGCTTGTATATTTTGGAGATTAACCCTTTGTCAGTTTCTTCGTTTGCAAATATTTTCTCCCATTCTGAGGGTTGTCTTTTCGTCTTGTTCATGGTTTCCTTTGCTGTGCAAAAGATTTTAAGTTTCATTAGGTCCCCTTTGTTTATTTTTGTTTTTATTTCCATTTCTCTAGGAGGTGGGTCAAAAAGGATCTTGCTGTGATTTGTGTCATAGAGTGTTGTGCCTATGTTTTCCTTTAAGAATTTTATACTGTCTGGCCTTACATTTAGGTCTTTAATCCATTTGGAGTTTATTATTGTGTATGGTGTTAGGAAGTGCTCTAATTTCTTTCTTTTACATGTAGTTGTCCAGTTTTCCCAGCACCACTTATTGAAGAGGCTGTCTTTTCTCCACTGTATATTCTTGCCTCCTTCATCAAAGACAAGGTGACCATATGTGTGTGGGTTTATCTCTGGGCTTTCTATCCTGTTCCATTGATCTATATTTCTGTTTTTGTGCCAGTACCATACTCTCTTGATTACTGTAGCTTTGTAGTGTAATCTAAAGTCCAGGAGCCTGATTCCTCCAGCTCCATTTTTCTTTCTCAAGTTTGCTTTGGCTATTCGGGGTCTTTTGTGTTTTCATACAAATTGTAAAATTTTTTGTTCCAGTTCTGTGAAAAATGCCATTGGTAATTTGATAGGGATTGCATTGAATCTGTAGATTGCTTTGGGTAGTAGAGTCATTTTCACAGTGTTGATTATTCCAATCCAAGAACATGGTATATCTTTCCATCTGTTTGTATCGTCTTTGATTTCTTTCATCAGTGTCATAGTTTTCTGCATACACGTCTTTTGCCTCCTTAGCTAGGTTTATTCCTAGGTATGTTATTCTTTTTGTTGCAGTGGTAAATGGGAGAGTTTCCTTAATTTCTCTTTCAGATTTTTCATCATTGGTGTATAGGAATGCAAGAGATTTCTGTGCATTAATTTTGTATCCTGCTACTTTACCAAATTCATTGATTAGCTCTAGTAGTTTTCTGGTGATATCTTTAGGATTTTCTACGTATAGTATCATGTCATCTGCAAACAGTGATAGTTTTACTTCTTTTCCAATTTGGATACCTTTTATTTCTTTTTCTTCTCTGATTGCCATGGCTAAAACTTCCAAAAGTATGTTGAATAATAGTGGTGAGATTGGGCACTCTTGTCTTCTTCCTGATCTTAGAGGAAGTGCTTTCAGTTTTTCACCATTGAGAATGATGTAGCCAGACTCATCAGGAAAAAAAAGGGAAGCAGACTCAAATCAACAGAATTAGAAATGAAAAAGGAGAAGTAACAACTGATGCCACAGAAATACAAAGGATCATGAGAGACTACTACAAGCAACTATATGCCAATAAAATGGACGACCTGGAGGAAATGGACAAATCCTTAGAAAAGTACAACCTTCCAAGACTGATCCAGGAAGAAATAGAAAATAGGAACAAACCAATCACAAGTAATGAAATTGAAACTGTGATTAAAAATCTTCCAACAAGCAAAAGCCCAGGGCCAGATGGCTTCACAGGAGAATTCTATCAAACTTTTAGAGAAGAGCTAACACCTATCCTTCTCAAACTCTTCCAAAATATAGCAGAGGGAGGAATACTCCCAAACTCATTCTACGAGACCACCATCACCCTGATACCAAAACCAGGCAAAGATGTCACAAAAAAAGAAAACTACAGACCAATATCACTGATGAACACAGATGCAAAAATCCTCAACAAAATATTAGCAAACAGAATACAACAGCACATTAAAAGGTTCATACACCATGATCAAGTGGGGTTTATCCCAGGAATGCAAGGATTCTTCAGTATACACAAATCAATCACTGTGATACACCATATTAACAAATTGAAGGATAAAAACCATATGATCATCTCAATAGATGCAGAAGAAGTTTTTGACAAAATTCAACACCCATTTATGATAAAAACTCTCCAGAAAGTGGGCATAGAGGGATTCTACCTCAATATAATAAAAGCCATATATGACAAACCCTTTGCTCATTTTAAAAACTTGGGTTATTTGTCCTTTTATTATTGAGTTGTAACAGTTCTTTACATATTTTGTATCCATTTCCTTTATCAGATATATTATTTCCAATTATTTTCTCCCATTTATGGATTATCTTTTTGTGCTCTTGTGATATAGTTCACAGCACAAAAAGTTTTTATTTTTGATGAAGTTCAATTTATCTAATATTTCTTCTATCTCTTGTGCTTTGGTGTCATATCTCTGAAGTCTTTGCATTATCAAGGTCATGAAAATTTACTCCTGTATTTTCTTCAAAGAGTTTTATAGTTTAGCTCTAACATTTAGGTCCATGATCATTTTGAGTTAATTTTTATTTATGGCATAAGAAGAGTTCCAAATTCCATTTTTTTTGCATGTGGTTATCCAGCTTTTTCAGAACCATTTGTTGTAAAGACTTTTCTTTCTCCATTTAATGTCTTGGCACCGTTGTTGAAAATCAATTGACCATAAATGTAAGGGTTTATTTCTGGGCTCTCAATTCTATGCCATTGATCTAAGTGTCTATCCTTAAGCCAGTACCACACTGTGTTGATTATGGCAGTTTTGTAGTAAGCATTAGAATCGGGAAGTGTGATTCCTCCAACTTTGTTCTGCCTTCTCAGAATTGTTTTGGATATTCTAGATTCCTTTCAGTTATATGTAATTTTATGATCCGCTTGTCAAATTTCAAAAAAAAGAATAAAACAACTGGGATGTTGAAAAAATTGTGTTGAATATGTATATCAATTTTTGGAGTATTGTCTTCTTAACAATATTAAGTCTTTGCCAATTGAATTTTTTAATTAATTAATTAATTAATTAATTAATTTTTGGCTGCATTGGGTCTCTGTCATTGCATGTGGGCTTTCTCTGGTTGCGGTGAGTGGGGGTTACTCTTCGTTGTGGTGTGCAGGCTTCTCATTGCAGTGGCTTGTCTTGTTGCACAGCCTCTAGGCATGCGGGCTTCAGTAGTTGTGACATGAGGGCTCAGTAGCTGTGGCTCACGGGCTCTAGAACACAGGCTCAGTAGCTGTGGTGTATGGGCTTAGTTGCTCTGCAACATGTGGGATCTTCCCAGACCAGGAATTGAACCTATGTCCCCTGCATTAGCAGGTGGATTCTCAACCACTGCACCACCAGGGAAGCCCACCAATTGATTTTTGACAAATGTGCTAAGGTAATCCAACTAGGAAAGCCTGGTCTTCTCAATAAGTAGTGCTGGACCATAGACCTAAATGCAATAGGTAAAACAATGACACTTCTAGAATAAAACACAAGAGAAAATCTTCATGACCTTAGGTTAAGCAAATATTTCCTAAATATTATATCAAAAGCATAATTTGTAACTTGGACTTGAACAAAATTAAACGACCTTTAAATGACACCATTAAGAAGTTGAAAAGACCTACACATAGGGAATACTACATGGACTTTTTTTTCTTAACATCTTTATTGGAGTATAATTGCTTTACAATGGTGTGTTAGTTTCTGCTTTATAACAAAGTGAATCAGTTATACATATACATATATCCCCATATCTCTTCCCTCTTGCGTATCCCTCCCTCCCGCCCTCCCTATCCCATCCTTCTAGGTGGTCACAAAGCACTGAGCTGATCTCCCTGTGCTATGCGGCTGCTTCCCACTAGCTATCTATTTCACATTTGGTAGTGTATATAAGTCCATGCCACTCTCTCACTTTGTCTCAGCTTACCCTTCCCCCTCCCTGTGTCCTCAAGTCCACTCTCTAGTAGGGCTGCATCTTTATTCCCATCTTGCCCCTAGGTTCTTCGTGACCATTTTGTTTGTTTGTTTGTTTAGATTCCATATATATGTGTTAGCATATGGTATTTGTTTTTCTCTTTCTGACTTACTTCACTCTGTATGACAGACTCTAGGTCCATCCACCTCACTACAAATAACTCAATTTCGTTTCTTTTTATGGCTGAGTAATATTCCATTGTATATATGTGCCACATCTTCTTTATCCATTCATCTGTCGATGGACACTTAGATTGCTTCCATGTCCTGACTATTGTAAATAGAGCTGCAATGAACATTGTGGTACATGACTCCTTTTGAATTGTGGTTTTCTCAGGGTATATGCCCAGGAGTGGGATTGCTGGGTCGTATCATAGTTCTATTTTTATTTTTTTAAGGAACCTCCATACTGTTCTCCATAGTGGCTCTATCAATTTACATTCCCACCAACAGTGCAAGAGGGTTCCCTTTTCTCCACACCCTCTCCAGCATTCATTGTTTGTAGATTTTTTGATGATGGCCATTCTGACTGGTGTGAGATGATATCTCATTGTAGTTTTGATTTGCATTTCTCTAATGATTAATGATGTTGAGCATTCTTTCATGTGTTTTTTGGCAATCTGCATATCTTCTTTGGAGAAATGTCTGTTTAGGTCTTCTGCCCATTTTTGGATTGGATTGTTTGTTTTTTTGATATTGAGCTGCATGAGCTGCTTGTAAATTTTGGAAATGAATCCTTTGTCAGTTGCTTCACTTGCAAATATTTTCTCCTTTTCTGTGGGTTGTCTTTTCATCTTGTTTATGGTTTCCTTTGTTGTACAAAAGCTTTTAAGTTTCATTAGGTCCCCTTTGTTTATTTTTGTTTTTATTTCCATTTCTCTAGGAGGTGGGTCAAAAAGGATCTTGCTGTGATTTATGTCATAGAGTGTTCTGCCTATGTTTTCCTCTAAGAGTTTGATAGTGTCTGGCCTTATATTTAAGTCTTTAATGCATCCGGAGTTTATTTTTGTGTATGGTGTTAGGGAGTGTTCTAATTTCATTCTTTTACACGTAGCTGTCCAGTTTTCCCAACACCACTTATTGAAGAGGCTGTCTTTTCTCCACTGTATATTCTTGCCTCCTTCATCAAAGATAAGGTGACAATATGTGTGTGGGTTTATCTCTGGGCTTTCTATCTTGTTCCATTGATCTATATTTCTGTTTTTGTGACAGTATCATACTGTCTTGATTACTATAGCTTTGTAGTATAGTCTGACGTCAGGGAGCCTGATTCCTCCAGCTCCATTTGTCTTTCTCAAGATTGCTTTGGCTATTTGGGGTTTTTTGTGTTTCCATACAAATTGTGAAATTTTTTTGTTCTAGTTCTGTGAAAAATGCCAGTGGTAGTTTGATAGGGATTGCATTCAATCTGTAGATTGCTTTGGGTAGTAGAGTCATTTTCACAATGTTGATTCTTCCAATCAAAGAACATGGTATATCTCTTCATCTATTTCTATCATTTTTAATTTCTTTCATCAGTGTCTTATAATTTTCTGCATACAGGTCTTTTGTCTCCTTAGGTAGGTTTATTCCTAGGTATTTTATTCTTTTTGTTGCAATGGGAAATGGGAGTGTTTTCTTAATTTGACTTTCAGATTTTTCATCATTAGTGTATAGGAATGCAAGGGATTTCTGTGCATTAATTTTGTATCCTGCTACTTTACCAAATTCATTGATTAGCCCTAGTAGTTTTCTGGTAGCATCTTTAGGATTCTCTATGTATATAGATACTGACTTTTTATCTTTTTTCTCTAATAGATGCTACTTTTCTGTGTATTTCTCTGAGTCAAAGGAAGACTGGTTCCTTTGTAGTGCCTGTTTTTTAACTCTCTCATTATTCTGTGTTTTAGTCATTGCTATGCTTCATTTGATCCTGCATGTATATATTCTTGTTTGACTCTTTCTTGCCCATCAGTTCCCTTAACACAGATTAATTCTTATTAATGTTTAAACAATGTCCAACACAGCTATATTCTAGCCCCTTATAATAAATATATTCTGTTATCCTCTCATTTTTGTAATCATGGGCATGGTTTGAGTGGGAAATGTGATCTGTATGTTCATATAGGATTAATAAGGCCAGTTTTCACAGGTGACTGTTATGCTTTGGATTGTAACTGTAGTCTTTTTCCAAACACCTGTCATTATAGTCACTACCCAAGTATCCATCACAATTGGAACATGCCTCCTGGGTACATATTTTGCCTGAAGGCTTTGCTTAAAAAATGCAACTCAATAAAATTTCTTATGGCTACAGGACATTCAGTTCTGTTGGCAACAGTGATTTTCCACCTATTATGTACTGCTTATGACTGAGTTTAAGTGAATCTCTACATGTTTTTTTCCTCTTTAGTTACACCATTCCATTTTTATCCTCAGTACTACAAGTAAAGTTATCCTACTGCCAGTATTTTTATATGTTCAAATCCATAGTAGTAGCTTATTTTCTAATGGAAGACATTTTACGATAGTAGACTAGTAATGATAATGTTCAAGGATACTGAATAAGTCATAGAGGAAGAGGCTTCAATATAACATTTTTCTTTTCAATAAGCAATATAAAATAAAAAATATATAAATTGTTTCTTTCATTGTATTCTTATATTCTTAAGGTTTAAGTTACTTTATGACATAATTTTTTAAGATCTTAGCTGATTTTTACTGTCAGTTATATCTGTAATTTTGGATATTATTTCTTAAGAGGCTAACCTTGCATGGCAGGAGGACACCATAGCCATGACTTAAGGTAAAGGTGAGATTCAAAACGGTGGCTCCTGGTTATAGTTTATTTGTTACAACTAGGATGATGTCAATAATGTTGATGATGATGACTTTGCTGTGGGGTGATTGTGAGCATGTTGCTATGCTAACGCATGCCAACCTGGAAACTCTTTTTCAGAATTACAGAGCTTAAAACAATATTCTGGAAACACAGCTATAAAACAGGCATCACCAATCACCAGAATAATTCAGTGCATGCTGTATATTAAAAGTTTAATGTTTCAGATGGCAACATTTTGGATATGCTTTTATATACCTCTCTATTTACTAAAGTTAGCTAAATTAAACTTTCATCAGCTACTTTTCTTAAATCAATAGACAATTTCATCCTACCAGGTCTGATATGAGGTCATTTCGTTTCAGTGTGTACCTCATCAGAAAGAGAGGAGAGTTGTAAGTTTAGTCGTTATCAGTTTATGATACTATGCTGGTAAATGCTAACTTTATCTCCCCATTTTGCCATGCACCATTCTGGAGTCTGAGCATTATGGATGGTTGTTTCTACTGGCTGTACTGTCATCCAACCACTGTATTGTTACATCTCTCTTAAAACATATCTTGGTAGTGACTATAAAAAGTTCAGTGTTTGCTCAACAAAGAGAAAATATGAAGTATAAAGAAAATCCTTAAGATATGGCATTTTTTTGTATGGAACACTTACATGTAACAAATAGTTGGATATTTCTCTTTTTATTATTATTTTTTCAAATAGATCTTTATTGGAGTATAATTGCTGCACTATACCGTGTTAGTTTCTATTGCACAACAAAGCAAATCAGCCATGTGCAGACACATGTCCCCATATCCCCTCCCTCTTGAGCCTCCCTCCCATCCTCCCTATCCCACCCCTCTAGGTCATTGCAAAGCACCGAGCCGATCTCGCTGTGTGTGCTATGCTGCTGTTTCCCACCAGCCAGCTGTTTTACATTCAGTAGTCTATATATGTCGATGCTACTCTCATTTCGCCCCAGCTTTGCCCTCCCACCCCATGTCATCAAGTCCATTCTCTGTCTGCCTCTTTATTCCTGCCCTGTTACTAGGTTCATCAGTACCATTTTTCTTTTTTAAGATTCATATATATGCGTTAGCACACAGTATTTGTTTTTCTCCTTTTGACTTACTTCACTCTGTATGACAGACTCTATGTCCATCCACCTCACTAAAATAAAGCAATTTCGTTTCTTTTTAAGGCTGATAATATTCCATTGTATATATGGGCCACATCCTCTTTATCCATTCATCTGTCGATGGACATTTATGTTGGTTCCATGTCCTGGCTATTGTAAATAGTGCTGCAATGAACATTGTGGTGCATGTGTCTCTTTGAATTATGGTTTCCTCAGGGTATATGCCCAGTAGTGAGATTGCTGGGTCATATGGTAACTCTATTTTTAGTTCTTTAAGGAACCTCCATAGTGTTTTCCATAGCAGTTGTATAAATTTACATTCCCACCAACAGTGCAGGAGGGTTCCCTTTTCACCACACCCTTTACAGCATTTATTTTTTCTAGCTTTTTTGATAATGGCCATTCTGACCGGTGTGAGGTGATACCTCATTGTAGTTTTGATTTGCATTTCTCTAATAATTAGTGATGTTGAGCATCTTTTCGTGTGCCTCTTGTCCATCTGTATGTCTTCCTTGGTGCAATGTCTATTTACGTCTTCCACCCGTATTTTAACTGGATTGTTTGTTTTTTTGATATTGAGCTGCATGAGCTGTTTGTATATTTTGGAGATTAATCCTTTGTCTGTTGTTTCATTTGCAAATATTTTCTCCCATTCTGACGGTTGTCTTTTCATCTTGTTTATGGTTTCCTTTGCTGTGCAAAAGCTTTTAAGTTTAATTAAGTCCCATTTGTTTATTTTTCTTTTTATTTCTGTTACTCTAGGAGGTGGTTCAAAAAAGATCTTGCTGTGGTTTATGTCAAAGTGTGTTTTTCCTATGTTTTCCCTAAAATTTTATAGTGTCTGGTCTTACATTTGGTCTTTAATCCATTTGGAGTTTATTTTTGTGTATGGTGTTAGGTAGTGTTCTAATTTCATTCTTTTACCTGTAGCTGTCCAGTTTCCCCTGCACCACTTACTGAGGAGGCTGTCTTTTCTCCATTGTATGTTCTTGCCTCCTTTGTTATAAATTAGGTGCCCGTATGTGCATGGGTTTATCTCTGGGCATTTTATCCTGTACCATTAATCTATATTTCTGTTTTCATGCCAGCACCATCCTGTCTTGATTACTGTAGCTTTGTGGTATAGTTTGAAGTCAGGGAGCCTGATTCCTCCAACTCCATTTTTCTTTCTCAAGATTGCTTTGGCTATTCAGGGTCTTTTGTTTCCATACTAATTGTAAGATTTTTTTGTTCTAATTCTGTGAAGAATGACATTGGTGTAAGTGTGGTGTTAAAGTCTCCTACTATTATTGTGTTACTGTCGATTTCTCCTTTCATGGTTGTTAGCATTTGCCTTATGTATTGAGGTGCTCCTATGTTGGGTGCATAAATATTTACAATTGTTATATCTTCTTTTTGGATTGATCCTTTGATCATTATGTAGTGCCCCTCCTTCTCTCTTGTAACTGTCTTTATTTTAAAGTCTATTTTATCTGATATGAGTATTGCTACTCTGGCTTTCTTTTGATTTCCATTTGCATGGAATATCTTTTTCCATCCCTTCACTTTCAGTCTGTATGTGTCCCTAGGTCTGAAGTGGGTCTCTTGCAGACAGCATATATATGGGTCTTGTTTTTGTATCCATTCAGCCAGTCTGTGTCCTTTGGTTGGGGCATTTAATCCATTTACATTCAAGGTTATTATCGATATGTATGTTCCTATTACCATTTTCTTAATTGTTTTGGGTTTGTTTTTGTGGGTCTTTTTCTTTTCTTGTGTTTTCCGCTTAGAGAACTTTCTTCAGCATTTGTTGTAAAGCTGCTTTGGTGGTGCTGAATTCTCTTAGCTTTTGCTTGTTTGAAAAGCTTTTGACTTCTCCATAGAATTTGAATGAGATCCTTGCTGGGTAGAGTAATCTTGGTTGTAGGTTTTTCTCTTTCATCACTTTAAGTATATCCTGCCACTCCCTTCTAGCCTACAGAGTTTCCACTGAAAAATCCGCTGATAACCTTATGGGGACTCCTTTGTATGTTATTTTTTGCTTTTCCCTTGCTGCTTTTAATAATTTTTCTTTGAATTTAATTTTTGTTAGTTTGAGTAATATGTGTCTTGGTGTGTTTTTCCTAGGGTTTATCCTGTATGGGACTCTCTGTGCTTCCTGGAGTTTGGTGACTATTTTCTTTCCCGTGTTAAAGAAGTTTTCAACTATAATCTCTTCAAATATTTTCTCAGACCCTTTCTTTTTCTCTTCTTCTTCTGGGACCCCTATAATTCGAATGTTGGTGCATTTAGTGTTTTCCCAGAGGTCTCTGATATTGTCTTCAAGTCTTTTCATTCTTTTTTCTTTATTCTGCTCCTTGGCTGTTATTTCCACCATATTGTCTTCCAGCTCACTTATTCGTTCTTCTGCCTCAGTTATTCTGTTATTGATTCCTTCTAGTGTATTTTTCATTTCAGTTATTGTGTTGTTCCTCTCTGTTTGTTTGTTCTTTAGTTCTTCTAGATCTTTGTTAAACATTTCTTGTGTTTTCTTAATCCGTTCTTCCATTCTATTTCTGAGGTTCTGGATCATCTTTACTATTATTGCTGAATTATTTTTGAGGTAGATTGCCTATTTCCTCTTCCTTTATTTGGTCTTGTAGGTTTTTACCCTGCTCCTTCATCTGTGACATATTTTTTTGCTGTCTCTTTTTTTTTTTTTTTTTTAGTGGGATTGTGTTCCTGTCTTACTGGTTGTTTGGCCTGAGGCTTCCAACACTGGAGTTTGTAGGCTATTGGGTAGAGCTGGGTCTTGGAGCTAAGATGAGGACCTCCATGAGACCTCACTCCAATAAATATTCCCTGGGGTCTGAGGTTCTCTGTTTGTCCAGTGGTTCAGACTCGGATCTCCCATTGCAAGAGCTTCAGCCTGACCCTGGGTTCATGAACCAAGATCCCACAACCCACGTGGGGTGGCAAAAAAAAAAAAAGAACAATAACAAAGTAAAAAATACAATTAGACTAGGCAACCAACAGATATGTTAGAAAGAATGTAAAAAATACATATAGGTGAATCAACAACCAGAAGGTACATCAGTACCACAATAATGAAAAAGGGGAGGAGGGAAAAGAAAAATAAAAAAAAGAAAAGGGGGGAGAAGGCTGTGGCTGTGGAGGGTGAGGCCTAAGCAAGGATAAGGTTTGGGTGGTGGGTGGAGCCAATGCTCAGGACCCACAGGGCTGGAATAGGCCCTCGGGGGTGTGGGGGGTGGGACTTAGGTTCAAGGAACAGAAGGGGCCCAGGCATGCCCCCCACCCTGATCTCAGAGGGCAGGGGACCTCACCTGGGAGCCCAGCAGGCTTCCTGGGCTTGAGTGAGCGGTGCAAACACCTTCCTCTCCTCTCCTGCTCCTCCGGTCTGGGGTCTGGGAGGGCCCCTCCTGCCTGTCTCTTCTGATCTCCCCAGCCTCCCTCCTATGACCTCAAGGACCCACGTGGCCTGGAGGGGGGTTTGGAGGGCAGGGGACAGGCCTGGGAGCTCAGCAGGCTCCCCATGCTCAAGTGGATGGGGCAATCGCCCTCTGCTCCTCCTAGTTGGATATTTTGAACCCTTATTAATAGTTGAATACATTGTTTTTAACTAAGATCAAAGAGTCATACATTAAAGTTAATATAAACGGAGATGGGTTGTACTCAAGTATATTATAAAATTCTGTTTTTTATTAAAGGAATACTAAATATAACCACGGATTTTCTACTCTGTGTTTAAGAAGTCTGATTTTAGTTAGAACAATTAGTCTCATGAGACGCCCTCCCCTATGTTGGTGAGAATGCTGGACAGTTGAACTAGTGCTGGGATTTGGGTCCCAGAACTAAAGAGCCTGAGTCTTACATTTATTCACAGTCAATAATGTTGACAATACTGATGCCTCATGACACAGTCTAGAGTAGCAGAATAAGGTTAGAGTGAAAAAGTATAATATTAGCCAATACAATGAATAATTATTGAAAAATATTTGTATTTGACCACAAAAATTATACTGCAGTATTCTTGCATTTTAATCTTGAACACAGTTATTCCTCTACCATGTAGGATTGAGGTATAATTTGAGTTCCATTATATACATATTTATTTCTTTAACAACTTGTTGCTATGAGAATGGGTTAAACCAATAAATGATGAGGCTTGAGAACTTGACTTCCTTAAACCACAAATATATAGTATACAATAAATTTTGAACAATCATAATATTTTATAACTTGAATACATTGTCTTATCACAAAAATATTCATTGTAGAATATTTAGAAAAAAAATTAAGCAAAAAAAAAATCCCTGAAATCACTCATAATCCTACTACCCAGAGATAAACACTGTTAACCTTGTCTTCTATGTCATTAAAGTTTTAAAATATGCACCCAAACTTCTCTAACACAACTGGAATTGTTGTGTAAATGTTATTACATCCTACTTTTTAAAAAATTTGATTAAGTTTAAGTATCTCTGCACCTCCTTTGTCTTTGGGTAGAGATGTGGGTATGGTAACCTCTCCAATCTTTCTGGCTTTGGCCTTCACTTTCTTCATAGAACCTTAAGTCTAGGTCAAATTGTTATGTCTGTATATTCTAGTGGTGACTCCCCTTTGTTCCTAAGATGATATTCAGCATTCCTTGCCACATGGTTCCTTGTATCACCATGTCCTGCTTGTACTATTGTCGTATCCCACCAACTTGTTGGAGAAATTACTGTGCCCATCAGGCTTCTCTATTGTTCCACTGGGCATTGCCACTGATGTCATGGGGTCTCACGGGGCAAATTATATGGGAAATTCAATGGTGCAGCATGAAAACCTGCCTTTGCCCTCTTTATGTTATGGTCTGTTAGAGGATATTAAATGAATACTACAATACCCCAGTGTTGCAAGAGGGAAATAGTAAAACAAACTACTAAAAATAAAATAGTAAAAATAATAAAACAAATAGTAAAAGAGTAAAATGCAAACAGATACTTAAAACGACTATGTTTTAGTGTACTATTAAATGGTACATGATACAAATCACATGTATCATCAGGCCTTGTGGAGTTGGAGGCACCTGCTGCTCCAAGGTGCTCGAGGCTCCGGCTCAACACAACAAAAGATTGTGAACAGAACACACTGTGTGATGTGAAGAGATTGACTGTATGTGAAGACAAGAAGATGACACAGGAGGATTTGCCTCAATTCAGTTCTTCCTATAAAATCTCCCCCTGTCCTCCAACACTGTAGCCCAGATGTCTGAGGATGCCATCTTGCTCTTGACCTTTTTCACATGGCCTTTCCCTTGGGGGTTCAATGAGAATATTAAGGGGACTTGAGCTTCCTCTAGAGTGTGCCTCAGTTAACGTAGACCTTAAACCTTACCTGGAAAAGGCTCAAGTGGTGATTTGGAGGCCCGCTTAAATAACATTTTGTTCTTAAGTGCTTTCCATGGATATCTGCTAAAACCTGTATATAGTTACTCGCATTTCTCCTTCCAGGAGACCAGGTTCCTGATGATAAAGATTATTGTGTTCCTGTTTAAAAATACATTTCCCAAGCTTTTCCCCAGAGATTGGCATGCAACAGGTGTTGAGAAGCATTCCAGGAGACACGGATCATCAGGCAAGTGTGTAAAACATTTTTCTCACAATTCTTATTACTTTCCTTTTGTTTATAGACCTCCTCAGTTTACAGCCCTGGCTGGATTTTAGAATCGCCTAGACCTTGCTCCCAGATATTCTAGTTTAATTGGTCAAGAGTCGGACCTGGTCATCGATTTTTAAAAAAAATTCTTCAAGTGATTCTAATAGTGAGTATTGCCAACCATTACCTTAGGAAATGCAAATGTCAGATTCTTTGTAGCCATAGCAATTGTTCTACTGTGAGTATTCTTTGAAATATCTAATATAGATTTTTTAGACTGTGGAGACTGCCTTTAAAGTTGAAATTTCTCAGGCAGATTGGAAGTTCTTTAAAAAAAATGATTTTCAACGTTTTTCAAAAAATAAATTGCTGTTTTCTTCATCCCTCATACCTAAACATGTTGGGTTTCAAATTATCTTTGTTTATCTGCTATGCCTTCAGTTTTAAAGGAAAATTGGTCATGTTTGTTTGCTTGTTGTGTTTTTAAGTATGAAACTATGTGATTAGATCCATTTTAGGATTTGGGAGACGAAAACATTTTTGAAATAGCTGCTATTTAGGTTGCAGGAGGCATAACTTAAAACAGGCAAACCCACAATGAGGTGAATTGAGGACTGAGTTTTTCCACTTGCTGTTGTTGGGACCAAGTCAACATCTGTCCAGTTTGAATGAGCCCCATGGATGTATTTGCTCTGGCATTGCTAGCCAAACTAAGTCTACCACTTTGGCCAAGAAGCTAACTACACTTATTCTTACTCACTACATTTATTCTTACTGGTTGACAGTTTTATTTGTGATCCCTATTTAAAATGGAGAAATTGAGCCCAACCCTTAAGACTTTGGCTTTGGCAAAACTGCTTTGGGCAAGATACAGAAGGCTAAAGAAGGAGAGACTGAAACTTTTCCTTCGTAAACCTTTCCTCTGTAAAGTTGGCATGCTGTAAACTACTAAATGGTGGGTGAGTTCAAGCACCGTGTTCAGTGCCAGCATGAGCTAGAATTTCTTTACCAGGGAGCACACTGGCTCCTTGTCACTCACGGTGTCAGTACTTTTCAGTCACATATCCCAGAAGAACCTTCTTAAACTTTTGAAGTTTTATAAATATCAATTTGTGGCTTTGGTTTATGTGTTGGGAGCCATATGTGGCTTCATAGGTGCTTGTAGCTGTTTGCAAACTTTTTGTCTTATAGGGTAACTTCGAAAAATAAGTCAGCAATTATAAAATGTTGTTAAAGAATAACCTCAAAGGGAGCAACTTGTATTTGTAATGAGAGAGAAAATGTTTTCTCTAATCTTTACAATTTTCATCCTTACATTTCTGGTATATGAATACCGAGGTTAAAACAGTTTTAAAAAAAAGACAAGGGGAAAAATGTCAATCATGGATTGAAAGGTTTATCGAAAAGGAGACTGACAGCCAATAAGAATGGCAGTAGAGAAGTAATAAATATTGCATTTAATTAAGCATTAATTTTTACGTCTTTATTGAAACATAAAAGGACAGTTGGGAAAAGGAATTTGTGAGTGTGACTCATAAACTGTCCTGTTCTCTTTCAAGAATTTGAAAGATATTCATTCTTGGTGGCATCCTATATATGTAAGGTGGACCTTTATTTCACCAAAACCTATCTAACAATGCTTCCCTTACTTCCAGATTAGTCCTAGAAGAATGTTGGGCATACCAGACACTTGACTATTGTGAAGCCCTAGTCCCTGATCACTTCCTGATCTTAGCAAGGTGACCTGTGGACCTGTCAGTTCTCCACTTTTCATGGACATCAACCGGGCTCTCCCAAAGCGCACCCTACAAATAACTATTGAAAATATGTGCTCTTGGTTTTCAGCCTTCCCCTTCCCCTCTGGTACCTCCCATTGGCAGAGTCTGTACAGGCGCCAGGTGGCAAAGCAGAGATGCGGTGAGAGTCTCCACTTTAGACTAAAGTCTCCACTTTAGTTTAGAAGGGTGGGAAAGGAGTCGAAGACAGCTCAAAACCTGGCAGATGACCTCGATTTTTAAAAGCATTGGGTGTGATGGAACCGTGCAAGGGCAAGGAAGTCGGAGGCTGATCAGCTTTTCTCTATCAGAATTTAAAATGAGAAATAACCAGAAAGATCGATCATAGAATTGCCTTCTCAGGAAAATTTCAAGACTACAGTAGAGATATCAAAGCAAGACTGGTGATGCAAATGCTTTACTTCTCAAATCTGTTTGTGATATTTAAACCTCTGTCACCCGGGGCAGCCTTAGTTCTCAGAGCTCCTGGTACAAGCCTCTTCCCTTGGGTGGATTCTTGGCTTTTCTCCCAGCATGGCCCCCAAAACCAGTCTTCACTTCCACCCCAAGCAAAGAAACTGAAGAAACCGAGACTGACTGCTGCCTCCAGGCCAGAGGAAACGTCTGCTTCTCAGAACTTGCCGAAGGAAGAAAAAGAACAGCAAGAAGCAATTGAACCTATTGGTGAAGTACAAAATGAAACAGACAGACTTAACGAACAAGCCAGTGAGGAGATTTTGAAAGTAGAACAGAAATATAACAAACTCCGCCAACCATTTTTTCAGAAGAGGTCAGAATTGATCACCCAAAGCCCAG
The DNA here is from genome assembly GCF_009873245.2 of Balaenoptera musculus. NCBI lineage: Eukaryota > Metazoa > Chordata > Mammalia > Artiodactyla > Balaenopteridae > Balaenoptera > Balaenoptera musculus. The sequence goes on from NC_045788.1 coordinate 117,247,793, forward strand.
ATTTTTGGGTAACAACATTTGCTAACTATCCACAAGTGTCTGCACTGCTTGGAGAGGAGGGTGAAGAGACGCTGCATTATTTGACAAGAGTCGAAGTGACAGAATTTGAAGATATTAAATCAGGTTACAGAATAGATTTTTATTTTGATGAAAACCCTTACTTCAAAAACAAATTTCTCTCCAAAGAATTTCATCTGAATGAGAGTGGTGATCCATCTTCAAAGTCCACTCAAATCAAATGGAAATCCAGAAAGGATCTGACAAAACGTTCAAGTGAAACGCAGAATAAAGCCAGCAGGAAGAGACAGCATGAGGAACCAGAAAGCTTCTTCACCTGGTTTACTGATCATTCTGATGCAGGTGCAGATGAGTTAGGAGAGGTCATCAAAGATGCTATGTGGCCAAATCCATTACAGTACTACTTGCTTCCGGACATGGATGATGAGGAAGGGAAAGAAGAAGATGATGATGATGATGAAGAGGAAGAAGGATTGGAAGATATTGATGAAGAAGGGGATGAGGATGAAGGTGAAGAAGATGAAGATGATGATGAGAGGGAGGAAGGAGAGGAAGATGAAGGAGAAGATGACTAATGGAACACTGATGGATTCTGACCTTCCTTTTTAAATTTTCTCCAGTCCCTGGGAGCAAGTTACAGTCTTTTTTTTTTTTTCCTCCTCTTGTGCTCAGTCGTCCTGTTTTTGAGGTCTCTTTTCTCCTTTAAACCATGGCTCACAACTTATTTTGGGGGGAAATACCTTGAGCAGAATTCAGTGGGAAAAGAGTCTCTACCCTTTTCTGTTCCGAATTCATTTTTACCCCTTCTTGTCTCAACAAAAACTTTGTGGAATCAACACCGCCATGCTCTGTGGGAAAAAAGAAAAACCTCCTGCTCCCTTAGCTCTGCTGGAAGCTGGAGGGTGCTAGGCCCCTGTGTAGTAGTGCATAGAATTCTAGCTTTTTCCTCCTTTCTCTGTATATTGGGCTCAGAGATTACACTGTGTCTCTATGTGAATATGGACAGTTAGCATTTACCAGCATGTATCTGTCTACTTTCTCTTGTTCAAAAGAAGAAAGAAAAAACTTTAAAAAATGGGGTTATAGAAGGTCAGCAAAGGTTGGGTTTGAGATGTTTGGGTGGGTTAAGTGGGCATTTTGACAACATGGCTTCTCCTTTGGCATGTTTAGTTGTGATGTTTAATGGACATCCTTGCAGTTTCAGATGACACTTTTAAAATAAAATTCTCTCCTAATGATGACTTGAGCCCTGCCACTTGATAGGAGAATCAGCAGAACCTGTAGGTTCTTATTTGCAATTGACATTCTCTGTTGTAATTTTATTCCTGTTTATTTAAAAATTTTTCTTTTTGTTTTGCTAGAAAGGAAAGATGATGCCCAGTTTTAAATGTTAGAAGTGTACAGGTTGCTTTGTTACGATAAAACTAAATGTGTACACAAAGGAAAAAAATCTGTTTGTATGTTCAGTTTTCACCACTTCTTGGGGATAATAAATTTCCTATGTAACTACTGAAGAAAAAAAAAAGGAAAGATATTCTCTTGGTAAGATTCATTCAATGATCTATCAGTATTTATAAAGGGTCTGTTTATTGTGAGTGAGGCAGTGTTCCGGGTCCTGGGGATAACTCAGTGAACATGACAGATAACAGGTCACTTTCTTGTGGAAATTATATTTTATTAGGGGAAGCGAGAGATAACACCAAATGAATATAATAAATGAATAATATAGTACATTGGAGGTTGCTAAGTGTTATGGAATAGAAATAGTGCAGGGATAAGGCCAATTCAGATTGTGGAGGTGATGGTAGTTTGCAATGTTCAATAGAGTGGTCAGGATAGGGGTATTTTAAAGAATAAAATGGGCAAAAACTTGAAGAAGGTGAGTGAGAGAGACACCTGGCTATCTGGGGGAGGAGTCTTCCAGACAGAGGGAAAAGCCACCCTGAGGTAATGGAACTGTAAATTCCAAGTTTCAAAGGCATGAAAAGAAATCAGAGGTTTAGAAAAAGGCTGGTGTCATGTCTGGCTGGATCATAAGGGGAAGTAGAGAAATCAGAGGTTTAGAAAAAGGCTGGTGTCATGTCTGGCTGGATCATAAGGGGAAGTAGAGAATTATAGGTAGAAGGTAGATGATTGAACACTGTGTATGCTGTGTTGAGGTGGTTAGACTTTGTCCTGTAAGGGTCAGCCCATCTTCCATACAAGGATGAGACCATAGGCAGGGATTCTTTATATCTGCCAAAGACCTTTGGACAGAGGAGACGCTCAATAAATGTCTAATGAATGAAGACATGTTTGGTTACAAAACGCTTCTACAAGTAAAGTAGTGGGAGAACTATAAGAAATATAAGCTCCCAACTGTGTGTATAAAAAAGAATATTGATGTTAACCTTAACCAGAGGTGTCTTTTTCCAAAGAATTGTTTTTCTTTTTCACAAAATAAATTATATGAGTGAATTGAACATCTGTAAGTAGTTTCCTATTGCTGTCAAAACAAATTACCATAAAATCAATGGATTAAAACAATACAAATTTATGGTCTCACAGTTCTACAGATGGCTTAATTGGTTTCTTTGCTCTGTGTCTTGTCTCACAAAGCTGAAATCAAGATGTCAGTGATCTGGGATCTTATCTGGAACTTCTGGGAAAGAATCCATGTCTAAGATCTTTTAGGTTGTTGGCAGACTCTAGTTCCTTGTGGTTATAGATCCGAGGTCTCCACTTTCTTGCCGGCTGTCAGCTGGGGTTTGCCTATAGCTCCTAGAGACCCTTCTCAGTCCTTGCACATGGGCCCTACATCTGAGCCAGCAACGATGTGCTGAACCCTTCTCCTGCTTAGAATTTCTTTGGCTTCCTCTTTCTGCTCTATCTCTCTTCTTCCTCTTCTAATGTATTTTTCAAACTCACCCTTTAACCTTTTCCTTCATATGGTTATATTGAGTCCACCCTGATAAACCAGGATAATCTTCTTGCTTGAAGGTCAACTGATTAATAGGCTTTTTTACATATGCTAACAGTGCCTAGATAAATGATTGAATATTCAGGAAATGAGAATCTTGTTGGGGGGTTGGCACATCTTTAGAATCACATTTTGGGTTGATTCATGCCAAGTACTGACTGTCTTTCTAGAGCAGGACACAGCCAAAAACCTGCCCGCACAGGTTTAGGTGGTACCACAAAACCTGTTCTGTGGTGAAGAACTGACACAGAGGAAGTAACTCAATATAGATGCTGATGGGAAATGGGTGATAAATTGGGGGGCTCAATTTTTGAGGAGTGTTGCAGTCTAATTTGCAATGCAGAAAAAGGTCATTTTCTAGTCACATCAGTAGTGAGTAAATCAGAAAACAGGGAATATTGTGAGCCAAGGAGACAGTGGTCATCGTTGCACAACTGACCTGTCTGTAGGCATAGGTCCCCCTGGGTAGGGTTCAGGACAGGGCTTTGTTCCTTAGATGGTGGAAGACTACTGGAGTAGGCATGGAGTACTAGGCAGGGAACAGGTCAAAACTAAATTATAGGGCCAGTTACAGAATGAGAAGACAGAGGAAGCAGAGATGTAATTCCAGCAACTTAGGGACAGAGAGCTGGCTGTGTGCAACCTTAGAGGGCACCAATTTCTGACTCTTACTTTAAGTAAGTCATTTTCCCAGAAAAGCCTAACACTTCTTCAATGGTGCCCTATGAATACAAATGTGCAGTCTAAATCCTTCTGTCTCTAGGAAATATACATTTTCTCCTCTTGTAAATGCAGTGACATATTAGATTTAATATATAACAAGGTAGATATCCTACTGTGTTTTAGAGGTATAAGAGGGCAGCATCCCTCAACCAGCTTTTATTGTATTGACTTTAAAATATTTTAGACCTGGCTGTTTATTTTACCATGAATTTTCAAGAGTTTTAGAAGACAAAATATAAATGCAAACAGACATTTACAGAGACAGAATAGAAGAACTTGGAACTTTTCCCCCCTCTTAGCTGTAATTACTTTAAAACATTTCTTTTTGTCTGAAAAAAGAGAATATCTCTTGGTAATCTAGTAGGATTCTTGGATTTGGGAGGAGAATCTTAATTGGTCCTTTGGGGAAGACATCATCGATACACCTCAGAAGCAAAGTGAAGATTTTCAAAGCGTCTGCTTTTAGAGCTCTTTCCTGGGGCACATTTCCTGGGCTCTGTCTTGTGGCCAAAGACTTTCATACCATATATCCATTCGTTATTAGATGTGTGTGCTGGAGGTGTGGAGCAGCTGGGGGAAAAGGTGATAATTACTAAATAGTATTACTCTGTTTTTAGCCAACTTGTTCCTCTATAATGAGCAAGTTTCTGCTTCACATTTTTTCTGCAGCTAGCTAACCTGGCCAAAACTTTAATCTAGCAGATGACTGAGTGTGGCATTAGCCAACACAATACTGCTTCCAGCTTCCTGTCCTGGGCCTCCCCTCCTGGGTTTATTATATTTCAAGTCTGGTTCTCCTCCAGCTGGCTCCCTATCCCAAATATTGCTTTGATTGTGATATGGACAGGCCATAATGTGAGTTAAGTTTCAGGAACATCAGAAACCCTTCCCTTTATCCATTCACTAAACAGTCTCTGTAAGTTACTTAATGACCTGTATTCGAATCTATATATCTGTACCAGGCACAGGGAAAACAAATGCCTTAATTAGTGTTAACTAATCTTTTAGATAATCGTACAGACACAAAATGCTGTGTGTTTTGCTATAGATTATTGGAATTTTTGCTAAGACAAATACGAATCGATGTAACAATGATTATGATTAGTGTAGCTGGTAGTCAAAGTAGAAGAAAAACAACAGGAAGAAGGCAATAATTAAATTTTAAGAATACATGGGGGAATAAGAATGAGTATTGTCTCATTGATATGTTGCTAGCATTTCGCAGAAATCTAGGTCTTCCCTGGCAGCCAAGTGAGGCTTCCTTACTGGATAATGTCTGGGACGGTAACCCAATGAGTTGGCAGTAGGTACTAAGAAAGCTAGAGATTCGCTCTCCTGCAGAAGAACCATAGATTTGGTTCTCCTGTAGAAGAATCATAGATTTTACCTTTACTCCCAAAATATAGTTTCACTTATATTCTATTGGTAAAAGCTATGTATTGGTGATTCAGCAGAATCTACCTCAAATTCTGGAGATATTACTAGATACCTTTCATTAAGAGTAGACTAGTGACACAATTTTCATATTCAGAGGACAGTGTAGGATAATGGGCTTGAAAGAGCAGGGAAGAGGTGTACAGCCAGCACAAGGCAGCTAGCCCTCTGGAAGTTTTCTGATAGGGTCACCATATTCTGGTTTGTAGGACCAGAATACATATATATTGTCAGTTATCTAAACAACACCAAATTCACAGGAGTCTAAGGCATAGACAGGAATGCCATTTTTTGTTTGTTTTTAAAAGATAAATGTTATTTCCATATAGACTAGCTATGATGTTTGTAGGCTATAATGTTCTCTACCGATAGACACCTCAAGGCAAATAATAAAATTGGAATTTTTCTAAGTGAGTATAGAGTCAGAATAAGTGATTTATCCTGGACAAGAGAACTTTAAGTACTCCTCTCCCCTGTAGACAAGGCCTTGCTGATATACGCCCCTAATGTTGTGTCTGAAGGACAGATTCTACTAAGGAGTGTGGGGTAACTCTGGGTCAGGCCCAATGTCTCTTACCCAAGCCTTAAAAAATTTTTTTTTCTATTTTGAGAAATTCCTTTATTCATAACTTTAAAATTATGTTAATAATATTGTCTATTTTCAACTCAAATTTGGTAGTAGGACTCATCTCTTGATTAGAACATTGTTGTTAGGTGAATTCCTCAGTCATCCATTTATAAATTGTTGCTTAGTTTAATTAATTAACATATGGCCAACTTTAGTCATTATATGTTGGTTAGATTAGATTAATTCAGAGTGGTGAGATACATTACTATCACCCATATACTTAAGGCTATAAGTGAATGAAAGATCTTACCTTAAAAAACTTCATGTAGTTTCTCTGTGAACATGCTTTTCACCTTTAGATCTGTGTAGAGACTTTAAAAAGAGAATCTGGCCTCCTATGCTTTACCTAATTGCTCCCAGCAATAATAATACTAGGCAGAGAAGGCTTTATTTTTTTCAAAGATTTTTAGCATATTAAAAAACTCTATAAAATAGTGATAATAACTTACTCATTTGCTGTTTTCTAGTACAATTGTTTAGTACTAGAAAATTATTTTTCCATTAGCTGTAATAGCTCCCAAAGAAATGGAATATATCAAATCATGGAGTTACCTGAGAGTTAAAGGGATTTAAATAAATAAAAATAATTATGAGATTGTGAAATATGAGGTTTCTCATTTAATTTGTTTTTCCATGTGATTCCTGTAACTTTATGTAATGATTTTTTTTTTCCAATGGAATGACTTTTTGAAGATGTGGTGAAGAGAGCATAACATCCTATTCCCTATTTCTTAGTATACTTGCTTCATCTGGTGGCTGTCATGCTGAGATTTCCTGGTGAATGTGGGAGAGGTGGTATTTCTGTGGTCTCTTGATTCCTTATCAACAATCAGTGTCAGTGCCTTTCTGCCATTTGTGAGACTCACCCTAATCTTACAATAGCACATTTTTCCCCCCTTCTTATTCTTTAGGAGTAAAAAATGAGAGTTATTTTTTACAGTGCTTATAATTCAATCTCATCACTGTTACTAAGAGGTCCTCCTACCTTCCACCAGAATATGTAGACATTGTATTTTATGCATAGCTGTATATCCATTACCACGTTTTCACTTGGTTAAATATAAGAAATAATTGCTGTTCATATTCCAAATATGGAATAGATGGCCTTGGTAGATAGTCACCAAAGGCTTGGCAATTTCTTTGATGAAATTGATGAACATTTGTTTAATAAGAACTTTCTACTCTATCACTGTTCCTTAGGGTTTCATCCTGTTAGAAAAATTTTACCACGTTTCATAAATTTCATGAAAGTATTACATAATACACTGAAGAAATGAAATGTGAGAACACTGGTATTCATCCATAAAGAACAATATATAACTTTTTATTTTTTCTTCTTTTCTATGAGTTTTAACATTAAGTTTTTTCACAATGAGTAATTTGTAGTCACTGACTAGGAAACATAGTGGTTTATGGAGTATCTATTTCTACCTTCCTCCTTGCTACTAGAACCCCCCTCCCCCCCACTTGTGGAGGATGGCAATGTTTTCATGTGATAAAATGTCCTCATGGGGTAAAATATCATTGCTCTAAACCACACATGGCATCCTGATCCTCTTTGCAGTATACTGGGTTTTTAGGCTGTATTGTACCTAAAAGAGACCCTGTGACCAAATTTCAGCAAATGAGATAAAAGGAAAACCCATTGGTGGATTTGCGAAAAGATTTTGTTGAAAGCGGCACCTTGAAGTGGAAAGCCTCATATCCCCAACCAACAGTAAGACCAAGACTCCTCCATCTCCACTGCATACTAGCAGACACCTAATGGAGAAGAAAAACCTTTGAAAATGAATGACAGGGGTCTGTGAAGTTTACAAGATACACAAAGGGAATAGGAATTTAGTCACTGTTTCAGGATGCAATTGGGCATTCCAGGAGAATGTGTGGTACGTGATACCCAGGTATCTGCATCAAATTGTTTTTGCTAATCAAATTCCCATTCTTGGACTCTGTACAGCTTTGCATAAAGAATAGCTTAATCTGTCCTTGGGATATAATGTGAATTCTCTTTAGGAAAGATGGATGAGGAGGTATTAAGAACATGCAGAGGAGAAGTATCTCTTTTCCCTCCTGGTCAGCTAACATCATCAGCATCATCATCATCATCAAACACCCACACTGTGAGTGTGGTAATGAGTATATGCCTACAGTTTGAGAAATCACAAGATCAATCCCTTTTACTGTTTCCTCTCCAAGTCTGTATAGACTCCTTGTATAGGGATAGGATACAGCCCTAGGTAACCTGGATTACAGTAGCTTTTATAATTATAGAATTTTTATAGAGAAAATCGTATACTCGGGGGAGATCCAGGTTTTAATTAGGGTAAGAAGAGAAAGCTTATGTAAACTGCTTGAACATGTAAGAACACTTGATTTCAGAAGTGAAGGGTAAGGAAGTGCAGTTGTAAGTGAGGGCACCTATGATGATGGGTGAGGCAGAAATAGGACATGATGGATGTGGGGCAGCAGGATAAGATAAAATGGAGTAGGCGTAGCTGAAGAAGGTTGTATTCCATTGAATGATGCAGGACTCAGGGATAAACATTATATTTGGGTGGCCCTGGCATGCTACAATATAATTTGAGTGTTAAATGTTTTGCTTGATATCTTTCACATTGTTAAGTAAATGGTAACATGTACAATAATTTGACAAGCAACAGCAGAAAAGGGGTGTTTTTAGTAGAGATCTTCCTCTACTGATGATGGGGTTATGTCCCAATAAACCTATCATCAGATGAAAATATCATTAAGTCGAAAATGCACTTAATATACATAACCTACTGAACAGCATAGCGTAGCCTAGCCTACCTTAAACATGCTCAGAACACTTACATTAGCCTACACTTGGGCAAAATCATTTAACACAAAGCCTATTTTATAACAAAGTGTTGAATATCTCACGTACTTTATTGACTACTGTACTGAAAGTGAAAAAAAAGGAGGTTGTCTGGATAAAGAATGGTTTTAAGTACGTCAGTTACTTACCCTTGTGATTGCATGACTGACTGCGAGTTGCAGCTATGGATATGAGAGTATTGTACCTTTTACCACTAGCCCAGGGAAAAGACCAAAAATTCAACATTTGAAGTACACTTTCTACTGAATGTGTTACCTCTTTTGAACTGCTGTAAAGTCATAAAATCACAGGTCAATCCATCAGAATTTGGGGATGGTCTGTATAGTGTCTGTATTTTAACAAGTTCAAAGTTGGGGCAAGTGATTTAAAATTCTGCTTTTGAGAGTTCTTAATTTTTTAAAAAATTTAGGTCACTGTGCTAAAGGAGTTTATTTCTATTCAATTTCCAATTTGTATTTTTATTCACATTGGGATTTGTGTTTTACTCAAAATAACTTCATTCAGTGGAGAAATGAGATATAATGAATAATTAAAATTTCAAGAGAAGATTTGATTAGTAAGGGCACATTCCAGCTCTAAAAAAATTCTATTATTTCCTAGCTGACCCTGTAAATATTAGCATCATTTAGATTTCTTTGGTGGATAAACTTTTCCCCCTAAATGTTTAAAAATCTCTCTATATACATGTTCACAAAACAATGTAACTTTTAATTACTAGTTTTATGCAATCTTTATAATCAGTTATTGTCCTTTTTTAGATATAGAAAATATAAGTCATTTAGCTGAATCTACTCTGTCATACATGCATACCTTGAACTCCCTTTCTGTTTACATTCCTCATTTGAACTTAGTTGAACTTCCTCTTTTTCATCATTAATGGACAGAACGTGTGACTGTGATGTGTGAGCAGTGTAGATAGTTAACTGAAGCAAGGGCTGAAGCAATCTTTACTTAGGTTGCATATTTATTTATGTATTTATTTGTTTATTTTAAAGTTCTGTCTTTTTTAAAAATAAATTACGTTAACCTTATTTATTTATTTATTTATTTTTGGCTGCGTTTTGTCTTCGTTGCTGCACGCGGGCTTTCTCTACTTGCGGTGAGCGGGGGCTACTCTTCGTTGTGGTGCATGGGCTTTTCATTGCAGTGGCTTCCCTTGTTGCGGAACACAGGCTCTAGGTGCGTGTGCTTCAGTAGTTGTGGCACACAGGCTCAGTATTTATGGCGCACGGGCTTAGTTACTCCTCGGCATGTGGGATCTTCCTGGACCAGGGCTAGAACCCATGTCTCCTGCATTGGCAGGCGGATTCTTAACCACTGCGCCACCAGGGAAGCCCAGGTTGCATTTTTAGAATCAGAAAATTATGATCGTCACTCGGTGTCCTTTGACATTTACCAGCATTCAAGCATAGTACTTTTTTTAGCAATAGTAATTGCTTCAGTCACTTAATCAACCTCACTAGCTTCAAATTAAAGGAGGTATAAATCATCATACTGTAATGTTTCAGGAGTTGTTCTGTAAAGAAAATGAGAAGCCAGGTTTCCCTCTGAAAGTACAGGCAGTGGCTGCCCTTGTCTCTTCCTTGTCTCCTGGGATCACTGTGATTCTGGTATTTCAGAGGGCCTGATTTCTAAATCTTACTCTCCAGGGATAAAACTGAACTACTGGATCATCTTACTCATAAGTCAAAAGTTAGTTTCTATGAAACTAATCTCTTCACTTGATAGTTTTTGAATAAAAATTGGAAAAGTCATATAAATAATTAGATAACATTTATCTACATTTTAAGAGGGTTCCATCTTCATTTTCACATTTGCAATGGTAACTTGAATGGGATCTTTCATTGAATAATTTAACCTGTAAAGTCCGTTATCTTTGTTAGCTTTTTTTCAGATGGAAACAGAGCAAAACTACAGATAGGATCCAATTTTACCAAATATAAGCATCTTGAAAAAAATCAGCATCATTAATGATATATGAAGGAGTATGTCTAATTAAAGATAAAAACCTACATTATTATTTTCTTTTTCACAGTGTGTAATCTCAGAGGACAAAGTTTAAGAAAGGCACCTCTGGACACAAAATTACAATTTAAAGAGGTTTATTCATCCCCAATTCCAGATATCTTCCCTTGCCACTCCTGGTTTCTCATTTAGTTTGGGGTTAGTTCAACAAAGTGGACTCTACAATCCACGTGAAAGGGAGTGTCAGCCTTGGGTATGGTGCCAACAGAATGCTGCTGAGAGGTTCTGGCCTTTAAGCACCTTCTCCTCATAATACAGAGGGAGTTTACAAGTCTCTCTTGCAGGTGGAGATGATGTGCTTCAGTCACATGTACTGTTTTGGAAGGTGTGATGCCTATTAAGGTGTCTTATCTACAGCTTACAGGGAAAATTACTCTCAAAGATGTTCAAAGTTCCTCCCCAGATTTATAATTCTCCAGAGGCTGAGATCTGAGCAAGCCGCTCTATTTCTGGAAGACTGTTATTTGATGAGAAGTACTGATAAACATTTCCTTCAGACATCCTATCCCTTAGCAGATTCCAATCACACTTTTACATTCTCCACAAATATATAAATGCCATTCATTGATATATTTTTATTTATTCTCTGAATTGGCATCAATTCATTTTAATAACAATAATATTAATAATCAGCTTTATAAAAATGATTATAATTACCTATATAACTATAGTTCTCTAAATAATAACTTTGATTATTAATAATTTAATGTTATCCAACACATTGCTAAATTGTTCCAATATAATTTTATTCCATATGCTAAATCTTCTAAGAAAATGTCACTTCGGGAATAGAAAAATATTTTTTTAATATAGTCACATTTTTTAAATTAATAAACTTTTTCTGAGAGGTTCTAATTTTATGAGGGAAAAGAATGATCGTGTCATCACTAAAGTCTATTGCTGGAAACAAATTAAGTCCATTTAGTCCCAAAAGCCCTTTATTACAAATGAAGGAACTTAGGTGACTGACTCCTTATTTATTAATGAAACTATTAACAGGAAATGCAATTTTGCAGGAAAGCACAGACGACACAAAACTCTTTCCGAGAGGTCAGACTTCACAAATAATCAAATGCTAATTATTTGTAGTCACTAAAATTTGGTTAATATTTAAAGGGTAAATTTTATGATCCTCTTAGGAGGAATTTTAATAAAGGAATTAGGGCCATAATCACCCCTGAATGAACTTTGTATAGAGTGGGCCTGTAGGCCCAGTCTGTTACAGCAGGGACTGTGTTTAGAGAAATGTATTTGCTGTGAAGTGGAAAGAACACAGGATTTAGAAGTAGGGTATTTGGCTTCTGGTTCTGCATTCACCTCTCTATGTGCAGTGGAAATGATTAAAAAGTGCATGTGTGGGACCAGGGGTTAGAGATAGGGAATATCTTTGTACCTTCACTCAATTTTGCTGTGAACAAACTGATCTAAAAACTAAAGTCTATTATAAAGAAAAATCAGTCATTGCCAAAGGTTAGGGAAGAGGGAGAATGAATAGGCAGAACACAAAGGATTATTTGAGCAGTGAAACTATTCTATACGATCCTATAATTGTGGATATGCATCATCACCTATTTGTTAAAACCTACAGAAAGTACCACACCAAGGGTAAGCCCTAAGGTAAACTATGGACTTTGTGTGGTAATGATGTGTCAATGTAGGTCCATCAACTGCAACAAATGTATCATCTGGTGCAGGATTCTGATAGTGGGGAGGCTTGCGTGTATGTGGGGCAGGAGGTATATGGGAAATCTCTGTACCTGCTGCTCAATTTTACTGTAAATTGCTCTAAAAATGTCTGTTTTTTTCAAAAACAGAGAAAAGTACGAAAAAACTCATAAGCTCTTTATTATTTTAAATTCTAAGGAGGACACAAAATCTTTATTAAATAGTTTCCATCACATGATAGGTTTCTATTTCTATTGTAGAGAAAAGATGAGAACTTTTCTATGAGTAGAATTTAGATTAAATATGAATCCAAATGTTTAATTGAACTTTGGCATATAATAACAAAACATGTTATAGGTTACCCTTTGCAGCGTATATATTTAAAATAATTTAGATGCTTAAAATGCTTTGGGAGAAGACTGTAGAAGTCAGGCTGAGAAAATAAAAGAATTGATGGATCATTTTATGTCACATCCTACTCTATCGCTCCATAATTTCTATGGTTATGAGGGTAGTCTTTTGTTAAATAAGGTTTTGTAATTTAAAAAAATGACTTATTTTAAAGTTACTAATTATATATTTATTCCTCCTTTAATGAAGTGTTTATTGAATAATGGAATATTCCAGGACGTCCCAGATTCTGAGGCAAAAAGAGGTGATGACTCAGTCTTTGCCCTTAATATCTTATTGTGTCAAAAGAGCAAGTCAGAGATTCAAAAATATGAACAAAGGACCAACATGATCCAAGGTCTGATCAGGGCTGAAAGTAAGGACTTGAATTAAAGGGACTTGCTGTATATTAAGGCTCTGCCATTACAAAGAATGTTGCTACCAGGAACAGAAACAAAATCATGAGAGGCAGCCACTTTGGGGAAAAAATGAAGTCTATTTTAGACACACTGAATGTCAGGTGATGACAGGAAAAAAAAAAAAAAAAAGAGCAAGTCAAGTACACAGTTAAAATACAGTCTAAGTGCCGTAATACAGAACAGTACTATAATGAAGATTCTGAAGGAACAGTTGTATGCCAGACAGAGGTACGATAAAAATGTTTACTCTTTCTGAACAGCCAGGGGTATTTATGACTTTGGACCGATAAATGCATAGATCTCATTCATGGTCCCTGAGCCCATGTGTGTTTCCCTTATTAATGTGCAAACTCCTTAAAGAATGAAGACCTGTTTTCTTTTTCTATAGGATCTAGCACAGTGCTTTGCACAGAGTAAACATATACACAAAATAATGATACACATATATTGCTTTCCCATTACGTCTGATATATGGAAGATGGTCAATAACAGTTCAGTTTCTTTTCACTTGAGAAGTGGTGTATAAATTTTAGCATGCATAATTTCATGCCTTTGTATAATTTTCTTTGTTTTGTTTATTTCTAAAAAGAGTAAATCATGAGGAATTTCTTGCATTTGCTGGAATTAAAACCTGATCTTTGGTTTTAATAATACAGTGAGCCCTCTGTATTTGTGGATTCTGCATCCTTGGATTCAACCAACCAACAGCAGATCAAAAATATTTTGGGGGAAAAGAACCTCCAGAAAGTTCCAAAAAGCAAAACTTGAATTTGCTGAGTGATGGTAACTATTTACATAGCATTTACATTATGCTAGGTATTATAAGTAATCTAGAGATGATTTAACATATACAAGAGGATGTGCATTGGATGTTGGTATCCATAGGGTTCTGGAACCAATCCCCCATGAATACCGAGGGACGACACTATTAATAATGTAGTGAGATTTGTTTGGTATTGAATCTAAAAGTAGATTGTTTTTAACTTACATAAAATTCAAATTGCATAAGCCTTGGCAGAATAATGATAGTATAAAATAGTGTCTGAAATTGCAAACTGTTCTTTTATCAGATTCGTGAACATTTATTAATATGGCCTTATCCACTAGAATGCCGTATAGAAACACATTCACCTGTCAAAACTCTGACTATGCTTTTCATTTTCAAAAGCTGCCTACAATACTATTTTCTCTAGACAATCACCCTAGAAGTAAATGTTTCTTTATGTGAACCACCACAATTCCCTGATTATTCTGTGCTTGAATTACTCACATTTATTTTGCTTATTTGTATATTTATACGTACCACTAGTGTCTAACCTAGTTTGTAAATTCTTCGTAAGGCTAAAATGTGTCTCATTCACTTTGTATCTCCTGTGGTGCCCATCTCAGGGCATGTTATAGGACTTCACCAAAGGTACTGAGTAAATAAAGGATGAGATATTGGGGGATTTCCTTAGGTAAAATTCCATATAAGAGGCTCCAATGAGCCTATTTCTTGGGTCTCTCCTTCCTTTCCGTGTCCAGAGGCCGGTTTCAGATTTCACCAGATCATCTCCCAAGCTTGCATACCAGAAGTTCTCCATATCCCACCCTGGGCACATCCAGGAATCAGCTGAGATTTTTGTGGGGGTTATACACAGTTTTGTTTTCTTTTTTTTGAATTGTAAAGCAACAACCAAACTAAGCACATTTATTATCACACAATGTTATGTGTATACCTACCAGATATGCACAATCTCTGTGTCAAAGCATTATTTTCCAAAAGTTAAAAACACAGTAATACAAAGATAGAACAAATGCACGCCAAAGATTTATAAACCCATTAATGACTGATCCAGTAAAAGAGCATTTTGAGAAACTAGGAATTTACAGGCATTTATAGAAGAACGTTAGAATGAGATTGCTGGGTTACGTAAAAACTGATCAATTTCCTACAGGGCAATAAAGCCTTTGTAGTTACCATATGTACCTGAAATAAAAATAATCAATTTCAGGGTCTAAACTCTAATCTAATAGTAAATGGGTTCATTCTTCTAGATAATTAAACAATCATGTGGGCCTATTAAACAATGTTCCTGCATAATGTCAAAAGGTCACACTATAAAAATCTCTTTAAAAAATTTTTGTTTTATATTGGAGTACAATTGATTTACAATGTTGTGTTCGTTTTTAAAGTATTCACATGTTGTGTATAATTTTTCTTAGCACATAGATTTTAATCTTATGCCATAGAACTCAAACTGGGAAAAACAAGTATGATATTTTGAAGGAACATACTACATAGGTCTAATGCCTTTCAAAACAGGCAGACGTAAATAATTCAGGGTTTTTTTTTTAACATCTTTATCGGAGTATAATTGCTTTACGATGTTGTGTTAGTTTCTGCTGTATAACAAAGTGAATCAGCTATATGTATACATATATCCCCATATCCCCTCCCTCTTTCGTCTCCCTCCCACGCTCTCTATCCCACTCCTCTAGGTGGTCACAAAGCACTGAGCTGATCTCCCTGTGCTATGCAGCAGCTTCCCACTAGCTATTTTACATTTAGTAGTGTATACATGTCAATGTTACTCTTTCACTTTGTCCCAGCTTACCATTCCCCCTCCCCGTGTCCTCAAGTCCATTCTCTACATCTGCGTCTTTATTCCTCTCCTGCCCCTAGGTTTGTCAGAACCTTTTTTTTTTTTTTTTTTTTTTTAGATTCCATATATATGTGTTAGCATACGGTATTGGTTTTCTCTTTCTGACTTACTTCACTCTGTATGACAGACTCTAGGTCCATCCACCTCACTACAAATAACTCAAATTTGTTTCTTTTTATGGCTAATATTCCATTGTATATATGTGCCACATCTTCTCTATCCATTCATCTGTTGATGGACACTTAGGTTGCTTCCATGTCCTGGCTACCGTAAATAGTGCTGCAGTGAACATTGTGGTACTTGACTCTTTTTGATTTAAGGTTTCCTCAGGGTATATGCCCAGTAGTGGGATTGCTGGGTCATATGGTAGTTCTATTTTTAGTTTTTTAAGGAACCTCCATACTGTTCTCCATACTGGCTGTATCAATTTACATTCCCACCAACACTGCTGGAGAGTTCCCTTTTCTCCACACCCTCTCCAGCATTTATTGTTTGTAGATTTTTTGTTGATGGCCATTCTGACTGGGGTGAGGTGATACCTCATTGTAGTTTTGATTTGCATTTCTCTAATGATGAGTGATGTTGAGCATCCTTTCATGTGTTTGTTCGCAATCTGTATATCTACTTTGGAGAAATGTCTATTTAGGTCTTCTGCCCATTTTTTAATTGGGTTGTTTGTGTTTTTCATATTAAGCTGCATAAGCTGACTGTATATTTTGGAGATTAATCCTTTGTCAGTTTCTTCGTTGGCAAGTATTTTCTCCCATTCTGAGGGTTGTCTTTTTGTCTTCTTTATGGTTTCCTTTGCTGTGCAAAAGCTTTTAAGTTTCATTAGGTCCCATTTGTTTGTTTTTGTTTTTATTTCCATTTCTCTACGAGGTGGGTCAAAAAGGATCTTGCTGTGATTTATGTCATAGAGTGTTCTCCCTATGTTTTCCTCCAAGAGTTTTATAGTGTCTGGCCTTACATTTAGGTCTTTAATCCATTTTGAGTTTATTTTTGTATACGGTGTTAGGGAGTGTCCCAATTTCATTCTTTTACATGCAGCTGTCCAGTTTTCATAGCACCACTTATTGAAGAGCCTGTCCTTTCTCCATTGTATATTCTTGCCTCCTTTATCAAAAATAAGGTGACCATAGGTGAGTGAGTTTATCTCTGGGCTTTCTAGCCTGTTCTATTGATCTATATTTCTATTTTTGTGCCAGTACCATACTGTCTTGATTACTGTAGCTTTGTAGTATAGTCTGAAGTCCAGGAGCCTGATTCCTCCAGATCCATTTTTCTTTCTCAAGATTGCTTTGGCTATTCGGAGTCTTTTGTGTTTCCATGCAAATTGTGAAATTTTTTTGTTCTAGTTCTGTGAAAAATGCCAGTGGTAGTTTGATAGGGATTGCATTGAATCTGTAGATTGCTTTGGGTAGTATAGTCATTTTCACAATGTTGATTCTTCCAATCCAAGAAAATGGTATATCTCTCCAGCTGTTTGTGTCATCTTCGATTTCTTTCATCAGTGTCTTATAGTTTTCTGCATACAGGTCTTTGTCTCCTTAGGTAGATTTATTCCTAGGTATTTTATTCTTTTTGTTGCAATGGTAAATGGGAGTGTTTCCTTAACCCCTCTTTCAGATTTTTCATCATTAGTGTAAAGGAATGGAAGAGATTTCTGTGCATTAATTTTGTATCCTGTTACTTTACCAAATTCATTGATTAGCTCTAGTAGTTTTCTGGTAGCATCTTTAGGATTCTCTATGTATAGTATCATATCATCTGCAAACAGTGACAGTTTTACCCTTCTTTTCTGATTTGGATTCCTTTTATTTCTGTTTCTTCTCTGACTGCTGTGGCTAAAACTTCCAAAACTATGTTGAATAATAGCGGTGAGAGTGGGCAACCTTGTCTTCTTCCTGATCTTAGCAGAAATGGTGTCAGTTTTTCACCATTGAGAACATGTTGGCTGTGGGTTTGTCATATATGGCCTTTATTATGTTGAGGTAGGTTCCCTCTATGCCTACTTTCTGGAGAGTTTTTTATCCTAAATGGGTGTTGAATTTTGTCAAAAGCTTTTTCTGCATCTATTGAGATTATCATATGGTTTTTATCCTTCAGTTTGTTAATATGGTGTATCACATTGATTGATTTGCATATATTGAAGAATCCTTGCATTCCTGGGATAAACCTCACTGGATTATGGTGTATGATCCTTTTAATGTGCTGTTGGATGCTGTTTGTTACTATTTTGTTGAGGATATTTGCACCTATGTTCATCAGTGATATTGGCCTGTAGTTTTCTTTTTTTGTGACATCTTTGTCTGGTTTTGGTATCAGGGTGATGGTGGCCTCATAGAATGAGTTTGGGAGTGTTCCTCCCTCTGCTATATTTTGGAAGAGTTTTGGAAGGATAGGTGTTAGCTCGTCTCTAAATGTTTTATAGAATTCACCTGTGAAGCCATCTGGTCCTGGGCTTTTGTTTGTTGGTAGATTTTAATCACAGTTTCAATTTCAGTGCTCGTGATTGGTCTGTTTATATTTTCTATTTTTTCCTGGTTCAGTCTCGAAAGGTTGAGCATTTCTAAGAATTTGTCCATTTCTTCCAGGTTGTCTATTTTATTGGCATAGAGTTGCTTGTAGTAATCTCTCATGATCCTTTGTATTTCTGCAGTGTCAGTTGTTACTTCTCCTTTTTCATTTCTAATCCTGTTGATTTGAGTCTTCTCCCTTTTCTTCTTGATGAGTCTGGCTAATGTTTTGTCAATTTTGTTTATCTTCACAAAGAACCAGCTTAGTTTTATTGATCTTTGCTCTTGTTTCCTTCTTTTCTTTTTCATTGATTTCTGATCTGATTTTTTTGATTTCTTTCCTTCTTCTAACTTTCGGTTATTTTTGTTCTTCTTTCTCTAATTGCTTTAGGTGTAAGGTTAGGTTGTTTATTTGAGATTTTTCCTGGTTCTTGAGGTAGGATTGTATTGCTATAAACTTTCCGCTTAGAACTGCTTTTGCTGCATCCCATAGGTTTTGGGCCATTGTGTTTTCATTGTCATTTGTTTCTAGGTATTTTTTGATTTCCTCTTTGATTTCTTCAGTGATCTCTTGGTTATTTAGTAGTGTATTGTTTAGACTCCATGAGTTTGTATTTTATACCATTTTGTTTCTGTAATTGATATCTAGTCTCATAGTGCTGTGGTCAGAAAAGATACTTGATATGCTTTCAATATTCTTAAATTTACCAAGGCTTGATTTGTGACCCAAATATGATCTATCCTGGAGAATGTTCCACGAGCACTTGAGAAGAAAGTGTACTCTGTTGTTTTTGGATAGAGTGTCCTATAAATATCAATTAAGTCCATCTTGTTTAATGTATCATTTAAAGCTTGTGTTTCCTTATTTATTTTCATTTTGGATGATTTGTCCATTGGTGAAAGTGGGGTGTTAAAGTCCCCAACTATGATTGTGTTAGTGTCGATTTCCCCTTTTAAGGCTGTTAGCATTTGCCTTATGTATTGAGGTGCTCCTATGTTGGGTGCATAAAATTTTACAATTGCTATATCTTCTTCTTGGATTGATCCCTTGATCATTATGTAGTGTCCTTCTTGGTCTCTTGTAATAGTCTTTATTTTAAAGTCTATTTTGTCTGATATGAGAATTGCTACTCCAGCTTTCTTTTGATTTCCATTTGCATGGAATATCTTTTTCCATCCTCTCACTTTCAGGCTGTATGTGTCCCTAGGTCTGAAGTGGGTCTCTTGTAGACAGCATATATACAGGTCTTGTTTCTGTATCCATTCAGCCAATCTATGTCTTTTGGTTGGAGTATTTAAGCCATTTACATTTTAATGTAATTATCGATATGTACGTTCCTATTATCATTTTTTAAATTGTTTTGCGTTTGTTTTTGAGGGTCTTTTCCTTCTCTTGCATTTCCTGCCTAGAGAAGTTCCTTTAGCATTTGTTGTAAAGCTGGTTTGGTGGTGCTGAATTCTCTTAGCTTTTGCTTGTCTGTAAAGGTTTTAATTTCTCTGTCGAATGTGAATGAGATCCTTGCTCAGTAGAGTAATCTTGGTTGTAGGGTTTTCCCTTTCATCACTTTAAATATGTCCTGCTAATCCCTTCTGGCTTGCAGAGTTTTTAATGAAAGATCAGCTGTTAACCTTATGGGGATTCCCTTGTATGTTATTTGTTGCTTTTCCCTTGCTGTTTTTAATATTTTTTCATTGTATTTAATTTTTGATAGTTTGATTAATATGTGTCTTGGTGTGTTTCTCCTTCGATTTATCTTGTATGGGATTCTCTGTGCTTCCTGGGGTTGACTATTTCCTTTCCCTTGTTAGGGAAGTTTTCAACTATAATCTTTTCAAATATTTTCTCAGACCCTTTCTTTTCCTCTTCTTCTTCTCAGACTCCTATAATTTGAATATTGATGTGTTTAATGTTGTCCCAGAGGTCTCTGAGCCTGTCCTCAATTCTTTTCATTCTTTTTTCTTTATTCTGATCGTGGTAGTTATTTCCACTATTTTGTCTTCTAGGTCACTTATCCGTTCTTCTGTCTCAGTTATTCTGCTATTGGTTCCTTCTAGAGAATTTTTAATTTCATTTATTGTGTTGTTCATCATTGTTTGTTTGCTTTTTAGTTCTTCTTGGTCCTTGTTAAACATACCTTTTATTTCCTCCATTCTATTTCTATTATTTTGGATCATCTTCACTATCATTACTCTGAATTCTTTTTCAGGTAGACTGCCTATTTCCTCTTCATTTGTTTGGTCTGGTGGGTTTTTACCTTGCTCCATCATCTGCTGTATATTTCTCTGCATTCTCATTTCATTTAACTTACTGTGTTTGGGGTCTCCTTTTCGCAGGCTGCAGGTTCTTAGTGCCCGTTGTTTTTAGTGTCTGCCCCCAGTGGGTGAGGTGGGTTCAGTGCCTTGTGTAGGCTTCCTGTTGGAGGGGACTGGTGCCTGTCTTCCTGTGGGTGGGGCTGGATCTTGTCTTTCTGGTGGGCATGGCCTCGTCTGGTGGTACGTTTTGGGGTGTCTGTGAATTTAGTATGACTTTAGGCAGCCTCTCTGCTAATGGGTTGTGTTGTGTTCCTGTGCTGCTAGTTGTTTGACATGGGTTGTCCAGCACTGGAGCGTGCTGGCCTTTGGGTGGAGCTGGGTCTTAATGTTGAGAGAAAGATCTCTGGGAGAGCTCTCACCGATTAATATTATGTGGGGCTGGGAGGTCTCTGGTGGTCCAATGTCCTGAACTTGGCACTCCCACCTCAGAGGCTCATAGCTGACACCAGGGCGGAGCACCAAGACCCTGTCAGCCACACAGCTCGGAAGAAAAGGGAGAAAAAAAGAAAGAAAAAAAAAGGAATAAATGAAAAGAATTATTAAAAAAAATAATAATAATTAAAAAAAGAGAGAGCAACCAAACCAAGAAACAAATCTACCAGTGATAACAAGCACTAAAAACTATACTAAGACAAACATAAAAATCAGAAACAAATCAGTTGCAGACAGCAAACCCCAAGTCTACATTTGCTCCCAAAGTCCACTGCCTCAATTTTGGGATGATTTCTTGTCTATTCAGGTATTCCACAGATGCAGCGTACATCAAGTTGATTGTGGCGATTTAATCACTGCTCCTGAGGCTGCACAGAGAAATTTCCTTTTCTCTTTGTTTTCTCTTTGTTGCACAGGGGTTCAGCTTTGGTTTTGGCCCCACCTCTGAGTGTAGGTTGCCCTCAGGCATCTGTTCCTCTTGGGAAGTCTGAGCTCTTCTGCCAGTGTTTAGTAGGTGTTCTGTAGGAGTTGTTCCACATGTAGATGTATTTTTTATGTATTTGTGGGGAGGAAGGTAATCTCCATGTCTCACTCCTCCATCATCTTGAAGCGAATCCCAATAATTCAGTTTTTAAAAGTTATTCAGTAGTTCTGAAAAACAATATCAAGTATTCCCTGCTGCTAATGTACTCCAGGTCTGGGCAGAGAAAAGAAGAGCATCCTGAGAAAGGCTCCTGCAATGGGGTCCAAGTTCACAGTAGCTGGGGCACACCCACTCCAAAACCCAAGGTGGCCAGACAGCTTCTCTGAGCTGGGGTCTGCCCTCTCCCTCCCTCTCTGGGTAGTCAGAGCTCCCTCTAACTTGCTCTGTGAACCTGCACACTGTATGCAGTTTTGAGGACTGCCCTTACTGTGGTCTTTTTAATTTGATTTTCCCCTCTTAATTTTCAGCCATTTAGCAACCCAAACTTCCTTCTATGACTTTTGAAGCCAGCAAGTCTGAGCCTTTGCTTGAGCGTTAGCCCCTGTCATCCCCCTCCCCAGGTGTTACCGGGTGGGTGTCCTCAGTGAAAAGCCTTGGAAACAAGGATTTCACCTGGTGCAGCTCCTTTCTTTCCTGAAAGAGTCAAATGCCCTCCAGTTTCTTTCTGCTTTTGCTCGCTCTCCAGGATTTCCTCAGAGTTACTTTTTATATTTTGTTCAGCATTTTGAATAGTTATAGGTTCAATATAAGTGACTCCATCCTTCTCATAGAATAAATTTAATTATGAAGGTTCATATTGTGCTACATCCTTGAAAGGGAAATCTGAAACAAAGAGAGTAAAATAGATTCAACTCTCTGAGAGTGGCATTGTTATTAGGGGAGATATAGAATTAACCCAGGAGAAAGAGTCTGCTTTCTCTGAGGGGAATTTAATTTTATTGTATAATGGTATATAAATTGAAATTTAATTATTTATTTGATCAATTTTATTAACATATGTAAAAAAATAATTGAATATTTTATTAAAGATAAGGAAGAAAGAAGCAGTAAATCAATTTAATAAGCATTTACTGAACACATCCTTGGTCCTTAAAAAATCACATTCCAGTTCATAAAGAGAAAGCAGAAATGTTCCTAATCTTTCCAGGTTCTCTTCATTATTCAGTTAAAAAAAATTAACTCGATTTTGGGAAGATGGAGGCAGTGGCCTAAATTTCAGTTCTTCCTGAATCCACAAATGCAGAGAAAGAAAGCCAGCTGGAAAGGATGGCAATCTGAAAACAGCAGGCATAGCCAGAGGGGTTCTCAGGATCAAATTTACTGGTTAGTGCGTGGGGACTTCTGTAATGTCTGGACCCTAAAAACTTTTGATGCTAAAAAATAGAAGCTCCCTTTCAGGTCAGTCTTGCTTGAGCCAGGAGAAAATTCTGGGAGTAGAATCCTAAGTGAACAGAACAATGACAAGTTCAAAAGAAAACACTGACCTAGGACTCAGGGGATGGCAAATTTTTTCTTTAAAGGGCCAGCTTCATTTTGGGGCACCTGCATCTCTGTGCATCATCTTCTTTCATTCTTTCCTTCCTTCCTTCTTTTCCTTTTCTTTTCAATGTTTTAAAAACGTGGAAAACATTCTTAGCCTGAAGGCAGTACAAAAACAAGCCAGAGGTCCATATCTGGTCCATAGGCGGTCGTTTGTCTCCCTTGATCTAGGTGAAAATGAGAAAGGGAAGCAAAGGAAGCCCATCTCAGAAAGCAGGACTCTGTATTATTTCAATCACTTTGAGAAAACAACAAAAGAGGGAGCTCTAGAGCCATGAAGTTAGAAAAGATAGCAGGGCTCATTCCTCCTTTCAAAAAAGAACCACTCATTTTACTTAAAATTGAGCAATAGAAAAAGGTGAGTTGAACGTCATACCCATTTAAAATAGGAAAAGGGAGAGTAAGGAGCACCAGAACCTCCATACAGATTAGGAGAATTCTCAAGAGATGTGCCCTCACAGATATGAAAACTGTAACCTAATATTTCAAAACAAAATACATTAAAAACATAATAGAGAATATGGATAAACAACATAAACTTGAATGATGAAAATGAAGAAATACACTACTCTGAAGAAAACTGTTAGTAAAGTGTTTTTGAATATATATGTAAACTGTTGAATGCTGATTTCAAGTCTAATAATGTGGGCATAACAGTAACCTCCCTCTCTAGTCCCTTATACCTTAGGAGGGGTCTATGGTCTTATGAAAGATATAATTTAATACTGCCTTAATTCTCTGTTCCTTCTCTTTCAGACAATCTTCTTATCTTCTTTGAAGCCATCCAACGATTGGGGTATGTATTAAAATGGTAAGAATTTATCTTGTGAGGAATTTTATTGAATAGGTCATGCTAATAGAAATAATGTTTATAATTTCAGAAGTTAGAATAAATAAGCAAATTATATGTGTGAGATGGATGTTATTTGTTACTTTATTGCTGTTTTGATCAAATCTCAGGGGTGATTAAATCTACTGAAATTTATCAAATTTATCATTTATCTGAAAGATGACCTTTTCTAAACTACCTCGTGCACTTAATCCATTATACGAATGTACACTATTCCGGGAGGAGAGGATTTCCATTTTTCTAATATTACCCTTCTGGCAATCAATGTTATTCTCAAGAGGATTTTTGTTTCATGGACTGGATGTTCTTTGTAAATTCTCAACATGACCTGATATAAAAATCAATGCATCTTTAGGTAAGTTCATTTCTATTATTAGATCTCACTGTAGCTTCACGCTAACGTGTTTCGAAATATAAGCAGCGCCCTACCACAGGGTATGGCTTTTTCCTGGTAATGCATTAAATTTCATTATGGTAAAAACCATTATAGCAACAATAAAATCCACCACAGGTTTAAAAAAAGTCTCTCAGCTCCAGCCGATTGCCAATAATATTTGTGCTTTAATGGTCTAATTACAATACTGGTCTTAATTAAGTTAAAACGTGCTTTTTGTCCAGGTTATATCTCTGTTTGTGATCTGCCCCCGTGATAACGAAGGCAGATTTTCTAGCTCAGTAAGGACTAAAGGAAGTGCTTTCTGTGAAGAGAGGTAAACAGCTTCTCTGGAAGCCCACAGCAAAAGAGGAAAGCAAAGCAGTGCACATAGCATTGCTTACAGGATAAATCTGCATGAGCAATTTATTTCATGGAATAAAGAGAGGATGATTAATTCTGCATTTTGCATATTCATGAAGTAAACCTACCCAAATTAAAGAAAAGGTGCCAAAAGATGTCCGGGGGCATTTGAGGTCTGTTTTATTTCAGTCCGATTCTGATGGAGGAGGTGGTTAATTATCCTGCAACTTGGTTTTTCTAGCCATAGTAATTAGAACATTCCAGCACAAGGAAAGAATTTAGACACTTTGAAGTGGCTGTAGGAGGCTCTGCCCTGGACTATAATTTTTCTAGAGTCTAGAGTACACAGAACACTTCAGTGATTATATTTTCTATTGATCTTACTCTCCCATCAGAGCCCAACTCTTCATAACTCTCACAGGTATTTGGAGCTGTGTGGCTTTCTATTGATCACCTCTTCTTTTCATTATTAAAAAAAATTTCACGTTCATGGTCTAGACTTCTTAATGATGTACTTGATTGAAATAGTCATCTTACGCTTTTCAAGTTTAGCATAGCAAGAAGACAGATGCTTTTGAAGCAAAACCATTATTATACATATTCAAAAGAGGTGTGAGTCAGCAAGGTTGCAGAAATTCTTTGGGCCTGATCACAATGCCAGTCAAGTGTTCTCATGATAAGTTAGAAAGTGTTGTAGAGGCATTTATGGGACACGATGGAGAAAATAAAGCTTTATGGTAAAATTTCAATACCTAGTTTGAAGTATTTCCAGAAAATTAGACATGCACAAAATAACTACATATAAGAATGGTCTGAAAAGACAAGTAAGTCATGGTTGGGTTGTCCACCAATTTGGACAATACGAGCTCCTGTGTCTGTCCTTTGATGAGCACTGTTTACAGTTCTAGGCCACTGTTGAAAATATATTTTTTTCTCAATGGTTAGTGTCCTATCCTTAAAATTTTGTAACGTCATTTTGAATCTTAAAAGCATCCATATACAAAATGTGCCTTACATTTCCATTATTGGATGCAATGAGCAGCTTTTTAACATTTCATATTCTGTTGTTTAAGGCAAAAGCATTGTGAAAATCATAACCTTAACGTTAATTACTCATGGGAGACATGGTGCAATATTTTTTATACTCCAACATGGCTGTTTAAAATAAGGAAGAAAATTCCCATGGCTGTCACAGGAGGAATGTGAGGCTCCTTATGAGAAAGTGGAGTGAAAGTGGAAAGAAGCTCTTTCAATATCTTCAGGAGTCCTTTGTTTTAAGGCTTCTTTCTCCGAGGAGTAGTGGAGATTTCAATGATTGTCCCTTTTTGTATTCTCTAGCTTTGCATCAGAATGGCTAGCAAATTCTCCAGTATGGTAAAATTCGTCTTGATCCTCATGAACAAATAAATGAGCAATAGCAAAGATTATTGAAATCTATTACAAATCTACAGAGCATGAAAACTTGAGGATTATAGTCCCTTCAACGAGAGAGCTAGATGCTACGGGACCTTCAGTAGCTATCTATTTGAGGGGACCTTTTATTAAGGAGAAAGAAGATAGGAGTAAGTTTCAGAAGTCTAGTGGTTTTAATCCCAGTTTGCCTATTACCAATGATATAACTTTGGGAAAGACCCTCAACATTTTCAAGTCTCTATTACATAAAGGGTCAAACAAGGGGATTTCTCAGGCCACTTTCATGATAACATTCTGAGTGGTTTTTATTCGTTATATTGTTAGAAGATTTGTATATTTTAGTTTATAAGAAAAGATCACATTTTTATTTTATGCAATTCACCTAAGGAAATTGATAAAGGGATGAAGACACAGCCTAAAATAATTCTAGAGAGTTAGGCCATTTCCCTCCATGTCTCTTCTGGATTCTTTATAGATGTATTTAAGAGATTAAAGAGAGAAGACCAAGAAGAAAACCAGTGTTGTTCAGTGATACATCTTTCAGTGTCAAAGAATTATTTAACATTTTGAAGACATTTTCCACCAGAATTCTTGACTGGTCATGGAATGTTATAAAAATTCATCATTTTTCCGGAAAAAGAATGACTTTTATGCTAATCAATGTTCTTTGTTCATTTCCTGGACAGACCTCTTAGCTCTTCGATAACAGGCTTTTCTGATTCTGTTTTGTAATTGCAGTAAGGCATCTTTGAGGATTTATCTCTACTCATGCATGCCAGCAGCATGTGGCCTTTTCTTGAACCCATCAGAATTGTGACTTTTCTTTGAACTCTTGGCTGCTTGGTGCTACTGACCTTGTTGCTCGTTTATAACTTGGGTGCCATTTATCACTCCCAGACTTACAGATATTATTGTGGAAAGGAACTGAATGCAATCATTCGTGCTGTTGCGTCTTTCTAGTGGTGCCTTCCAGCTTCCTTCCTTACAGGATAACTGATAGGGAGAGATTAGTGACAAAGCTGTAATTCTATTGAGGGGTTGTGATGTAACTGTATCATAAACCATGAAGTGAGACTCAGAGGTTTGAGATCACGAATGCAGAGATTAAGTTACAGCAGCCATAGTCAATCTCTGTCAATATGTGTTTTGTGATGGTTTGTAATCTGCCTGTAAGATATTAGCTACCTGTAGAAAATACCTTTTTTTTCTTCTAGTATTGACTTTACTACATAGCTTCTGCAATTTCAGAGCTTAAAAGAAATATCGATTTTTATTTTTACAAATACATACAGACATTTTACAGGCCATTAAAAAAACTTGCTCTTTGCTCTGGTGATATATGTGTGTTTTTTTTTAAATCGTAGTATAATTGACGTAATGTTATATTAGTTTCAGGTATACAACATAATGATTCGATATTTGTAGTAATGTATGTTTTAACTCTGAAACTTTTTGTAGGTTTGTCATACAACACTTGAAATAGTCAGGTTTCGATATTTTGAAATTGAACTTTTTATACATGTATGAAATTTTAAAAGATAATTTATTGAGGTTGAAATTCACCTAATAAATGGAACCATTTTGACGTAAATAATTCAATGACATTTAGTACATTGATAGTACTGTGTCACCACCACATCTATCTAGTTCAAAAAACTTCTATCACGCAAGGTAAAACTCCATACCTATTCAGCAGTTTCTCCCCACTCTCCCCAGCTCTATGTATAAAAATTTTTAACTAAAAAGAAATGAATTGACATTTTATTTGCTTAACACTCAGAAGGAATTTAAGCCATTATTTTGGAATCCATATCATTTCAATTAATTTGTGCCTTGAGCAGCACCTTTGTAAGTTGTTTTGGGGAATGGAGTTTGTCCAGGTGACACAAGTCTGTGGGAGTATTAACAGATATTTATTTAGGATGCCAAAGAACCTGGTTAAGCTAGTATACATAGATTTCCTTCCTGCAGGATTTTTTAGAAACCTTTTGGGTATTAATAAACTCTGCTTCTCTTTAGTCTAGAGCGATAGTATACAGCATTACCTGAATTATGTGCCTCATTTTTCCTGGAACATTCTGAGTCTACTGTTGAGAACCACTCTTTGTCAAACAGTAATCTATGTCTAATTGTGATATTGTTAGAGGAGAGTATCAAGAAATAGGAGGTTTTTACTAAGGGAATTTTTAAAAAATGAATCAGATTTTTAAAGCTTATGCTGACATCCTACTCTTAGTTAGAAAGAGCAAAGAGCTGGGATTTAGGATTTCTGGAATTTCTTCTAGTAAAGAAAAATAAGAGTTAACATTTTAAAAACATTTTTATATATTATCTGTATTTTTATCAATAACCCTGAAAGCTAGGTATTATTGCCCTAATTTTATAGATGGATAAACTGAAGTTCATGGTTAAATTATTTAACTTTAGTCACATCAAAATATCTTCTTCTGGGGTTAAATGATTTGCCCAATATATCATAATTATAAAAGGCAGAGTAGAGATTTGAATTCAGAAGTCTGGGCTTCCAAATCCTGCAGCCTTTTTTACTCTGCAGCATCACTGTCTAAGCATGAGCTTTAGACTCTGGTTTCCTGGGCCTTGGTTTTCATATTTATGATAATGAAGAAACTGATGATCTCTAAGTTCTGTCCTAGCTTTGAAATTCTGTTGCTTAAATCCTGTACTATTTCCTAGCCTGTCTAAAGATTTAGTAAAAAGTAAATTTTATATCCCTACATCAGGAATCCCAAGATCTCAATATAAATGTTAAAATAAATACACTCTCAAATAAATGAGCAATTATGACAGCTGACATTTATACAAACCTCCCAGAACTCAGAATGAGTTATAGAATCAAGGGAGGAACTCTGCCCTGCTTTTATAAATATAGTTAAGACCAATGTAAATATATGACTTGCCTTTAACACTAGGGTGTCTTAGACATAGATTGAGCTTGCAAAGAGGGTATGTGTGTGTTTGCCTTCCCCTGGCCATCCTTGTTCATCAAATAAAGGAGTCAGTTCTGGAGCTGAGGAGGTCTGTATCCAGGTGAGAGAGGAGAGAATGTCAAAATAGATTCACCACCTTTAAATCAGCTCATTTGTTATTTTATTAGAGGAAAAGATTAAATAGATTTGGTCAAGCTTCAAATGACCAAATGGAACTTTTTTTCTCTCACCCTTAAATTATTTTTTGCCTGTTTACAAAGACCAGTGTTTCTCTCCCTTTTTCTACACACATGCATTGCAGAAAACATTCTCAAATTTCCCTTCCTTCTAATTATAAAAAACCTTCTTTAAATCACAGTAGCATATGCATATTACCACTTATGAAGATTTTATAAGCTTTATTTTCTATGGTTTATATTAATAACTGTTATGATATGACAAAGTACTTTTTGTTTGCTTTGTAAAATTTAAAATAAATATCATACTGAATATGTTTTTCAAACCATGTGCCCCCCTTTCCCTCACCTTTCACCCTGATATTCTGGTATCTTCCCTCAACCTTGTTCTATATTATAAATCACCCCTTTCCAGGATAGAAAGTAAATTTCTGTTCTCATTTCATTTTCATAAGACTCCTCTCCAGTTTTAGATGAGAAACTGAAAACAGAGAGTCTGCATAGAGAGGGATTTGGTAAATCAGGTCGTTGTAGGCTAATTGGATCAACATAGGAATAGGAGGAAATGCTCAAAAGAGTTAATTCTTTCAACATGTACACCTCCTACAAAATTATAACAGGTTTCAAACATCTTTTGAAGACCAGTGGGCTTTAAAAAAGCCCACATGTTTGACTTTTATGGTTATTAACAGAATTATCTTTGGGAAAAAAGTGGTAGCATCATAACTTTTCCCCAAAGCCTCTCTTAATCTTTTGATACTTAGTCATCTGTTTTGGGGTCAATGTCTTTTCTTCAATTGTTTCTGTGCATATAAGTAAAAGCAGTCCTCCAAAACCAGTTTCATGGACTTCATGGAATCCCACATCTTTTGCAAAATGTGTAATTTTGCTTAGCCATCAATGTCCACTGTCAGATTTTCATGACTCCTGACAAAGAACTGATAGACTGGTTTCATTAAATGGTTGGTATGATGGGCAGGAATAGAAGTTAGCATCGGGAAAGAAGGAAAGTTTTCATTAGAGTCTAATTTTTAAGTTATAATTTTATGATATATTTATTATGTTATGTGACTTTATGAAAGTGGTGGGTCAGAAAAGAAACATCCAGATATCACAGACACCTTTTAAACCACAGATCCTTCTAAAAAATAACTTTTGTGTATGTAAAATAGTTTATTCTTTATATGTGAATATTTTATTCCTAATAAAACTGCTTCTCTCCTTAGATATCTCACCACCATCCAGATTAAGCATTCATTTCCATTTGTGAGCCCATCTAAATTTATCCCTCATCCATCCCCAAAGAGAGAGGCATCAGAAGTACACAGTTAGGGCCACCAATAACTAGCTCTTGAATATATCCTAGGGTTCACAGCTTACCGACCATAGAATATGTCAAACACTTCATATAAGTAGCCCTGGATATTGACCTTCCTGTTTAAGGACAGGGAGCGCTGCAGCTCAGCAGCACCCGGAGGTCTATGAAACCACTTTAGGGACACGCGGCTGGTTCCGACATAGGGAATGGATCTATACAAGGACTCATAAAATCTGAATGATTTATCCAAAGCAAACACTAGGATATTGCCCCCTCTGGTCCTTTCAATGTAGGGAAGGGATATAACAAGCTACTCTTGCTTTTCACTAGAGGATGTTCATGAAAATTTTCATGACTTGTTTCATTGCCAAAAAGATTGATTTTTCTCATAGGAACAACTGTAATGGGTGGTAGGTGTCATATTTCTGATCAAGGACCCAACATAAAACTAATCAGAGCAAAACATCTGACAACTATAAAAATCTACAATAATGCAAACTATCAAAATCTTTCTTGAAATAAAATAGGGAAAAATATACTGAACATATCAGTTATATTAAAAAAAACTATCATTATAGATTTGACTAAAAACATATAGCTAGTTGTGATAAACACTCTCTAAGTGACTTTTATTTGCTTCCTTAGAAATTAGAAAGTATTCTTTGATATGATTTTTTTCAGCTAGCTTTAAAAGCTGTCCAGGGAAATTTGAATGCCTTATTTTCCTTTCCTCACTTTTTTTTTCTGTAGCAAGCAGATGTGTTTTGCAAAAATAATCTAGAGTTTCTTTTATTTTGCCAAGCCAGCGTATCATTTAATATTGAGTGAGACTCCCAAGGGTGTGAAAATTGAATAAGGATAGTGGTAAAATTTACCAAAAACAGTTGTTGACGGACAGTGAGCGCCTCATATAAAAATATTCAGGGAAAGTTCCTTGAAGCAAATTTTTGTGCTTCTTAGTGTCAGCTTTGTTTACGGCATGTTCAGGTTACCAGAGCCTTCTCTGGAGATGAGGTGGTCTAAGGAGGCTACTAGGATAATGCTTCCCTGTAGACCTTGGCATTCTGCACCCCACCCCCCCAACCCTCCTTGCAGTTGAGTACGTTGGCACTGGCTCAATATTTACTCTCTCCGCATCTTGGGATGGGCTACACAGGTTTCTCTGACTGATCCTCATCAGCCAGAGGCATTCTACTCATCTCTCCCAGCCCTTCACTGCCATACCTTTTCTAAAGCATAAGTATGTTCCTTGCCCAACCCAAGGACCTGGTTTATTCAGCTGAACATGCTCATTTTAAAGAAAGAATTAGTGCACAGTAAGTGAAGTGGGGAGTGGGAGTTAGCTTCAGAGATCGTTTCACATGTTAAAACACTGAAGTGTGGAAAGAATCATATGTGAAATTGAAGCCCGGTGTGAAGGATAGAACAGTAGACTAGAATTCAGAAAAGGTGTGCTACTGATAGTTCTGCCACTGCTTTGCTGTGTATCTTTGGGAAAATATTTAATCTCACCGTGTTTCATTTTCCTTATCTGTACAGTGGACCAACTTTAACATCCATAGCTGTATGTTTATAGGTGAAATATGTCTTTGTTCCCTTATGCCATACCTCAAATGGCAAAGGCCAAATGTACAGACTGGATTAAGTATGTATAAATATTAACTTAGACATTCTCTTCTTAGCTACCATATAGAATTCTTCATCTTATTTATATCAGTTGTATTAGTCAAGGTGCTCCAAGAAAACAGAACCAATGGAATATATATATATATCTTCATATATATATATATGAAGATATTTATTATATGAAAGTGGCCCATGAGTGATAATGGAGGCTGAGAAGTCCTGAGATATGCAGTCTGAAGGCTGTAGACCCAGGAGAGCCTCTGGTGTAGTTCAAGTCTAAGACTGAAGACCTGAGAACTAGGAGAACTGATAGATAGACTCAAGACTCAAGAAGAGACAGTATTTCAGTCTGAGTCTGAAAGCAGAGAAAAACCAATATTCCAGCTCAAGCCATCAAGCAGGAGGAGTTCCCTCTTACTCACAGGAGGGTCAGCCTTTTTATTCTATTAAGGGTTCTTCAACCCCTGGGATGAGGCCCACTCACATAGGGGAGAGTAATCTGCTTTACTCAGTCTACTGACTCAAATGTTAGTCTCATCCAAAACACCCTCACAGACACACCTAGAATAATGTTTGACCAAATATCTGGGGACCCCATGGCCTGGTCAAGTTGACACATAAAATTAACCATCACATTAGTGAAAAAAGGAAACCATATAGGTAGTATGCATTTGTCTCTAATCTTTGGGATTATCTATTTGATATCTATTTTCTAAAAGGCTTTAAAGATGTTTGAGAAACTAAGAACATCAGAATCATAGGGGTCACCCTAAAAGCTCACCTGACTCCAGAGCATTTGACTTTAATAAGACCCCTTATGTGGAGAGAATGACAGCTCCTTTTTTGGATCTGTATCACAAAGAGTACAGACTGGAGGCTCTGAAGTATAATTTCCTCTTGATAAAGATCTTTTATCCATGATGTCATTTAAGCTTTCTTGACGCTCCTAATTTTAATCCTTACCATCTTTCAGGTTGATGAAGCCCACTGAGTGAAAGTGCGCTTTCATTTTCCAAAAATGCCTCCTTCAAGTTTCATGAACATGGTCCCTTACTGGTACACCCTAGACTTGAAAAGAAGCATGCCCTTCATGGTTTCATATTTTTCACATATATCCTTTTCCTGGTCTTTATCTTTTCAAACCAAAAATCTTAAGCTGTCTTTATTCTATTTTCATCTGGAAATTTGTATGCCACACGGCTTAATTGCCCTTGAGTTATGAAAGCCACAATTGCTACTGTACATGAGTAGGTGGAAATTGGGCAACAAGGACACTGGATAGCTAACTGGAAGAGAAGGATGGTGATTTCCGGGTCAGTATCTTGGGTTCATGGTTAGTGTTGTGGGGCTTTGAACTTGAGCACAAATTCTTGCCCACGGTCTTCCCTATCTTGTGAACACTGACTTACTTTGCAAGAGTTAACTCCAGTATTCATGTACATTGTGATGCCTTCCTTCAAATTACCAGGCACAGTTAGTTTTCCTTTCCATATTTCAGTAACACAAATGTATATTTACTGTGAAGCAAAACATAGTTCAACCACAGTTAGTTATGATTTGAGTCTTGCTCCACTCATTGCAGTCACTAGAGCATTATCAGGATAAGGCTAAGGGGAAGCCATGTTAGCTGTAATAAGGAAATACTTTTTGGAAAGTTTTTGATATAGCAAGTGAGAAATTATAGACTCCTCTTTGGGACATTTATTTTTTTTAATGGGAGAAAATTTACATAAAAATTAATGAAATATGCAAACAAAAGCAAAAGAGAAAGGTGAGAAGGAAAATTAATCAAAATTACTTTGACAATGAGAAGCAAATTGTAACAAAACACGTTCAAAACATACCTAAAATAGTACCTTGTTAAGAGAGACAGATGTCTTTCCAGGGCAAGGAAATTAATAGCTATAAATTGTTAGATGATCAAATTAGTGAAGAAATGAGTCATATGAACACAGTGGAAAATGACTTAAATATTTTGCCGTTTGGACAAGATTATTGACTTTGATGAAGATAACATGAAACTCCTAATGACATCAAAGTAATGAAGATATCTGCGACAAACTGGTTAATAAATGTTGCCAACTCAGAGTATGTGACATAGTCAATATGCAGGAATATTCTAAATGCCTGGAATCTTATTTATGCGAAAGAAACTTGATAAGTTTCCTCAAATTGGATAACAATCCTAAACATTTTTATAACATTACCAATAACAAGTTGTGAAGATAAAATTTTCTAAAATATCAATACTAAAATAACTTTACTAAATTGTACTAGAGAAAAGACTGAATTTGCCAATCTTGTGAGGTTTATAATATTTTCAGCTTTTTAAATTTTGCAATTTTTTCATGATTTATTTTCTCATTCTAAATATTCACATACATGCCTAATTTTACATTTGTATGTTTATATTCTTTTTCATTAAGAAGTTTCCTCAAGAATGTAAATTGGTACAGCCACTATGGAAAACAGTATGGAGGTTCCTCAAAAAACTAAAAATAGAGTTGCCATATGATCCAGCAATCTCACTCCTGGGCATATATCCAGATTAAACTCTAATTTGAAAAGATACTTGCACCCCTATGTTCACAGCAGCACTATTTACAATAGCCAAGACATGGAAACAACCTAAATGTTCATTGACAGATGAATGGATGAAGAAGATGTAGTATATATATATATATATATATATATATATATATACACACACACACACAATGGAATACTACTCATCCATTTGCAGCAACATGGATGGACCTAGAGATTATCTTACTAAGTGAAGTAAGTCAGAAAGAGAAAGACAAATACCATCTGCTATCACTTATATGTGGAATCTAAAATATGACAAAATGAACTTATCTATGAAACAGAAGTGGACTCACAGATATAGAGAACACACTTATGGTTGCCAAGGGTGAGGGGATATGGGAGGGGGATGAATTGGGAGTTTGGGAATAGCAGATGCAAACTATTATATACACAATGGATAAACAACAAGGTCCTACTGTATAGCAAAGGGAACTATATTTAATATCCTGTAATAAACCAATGGAAAAGAATATGAAAAAGAATATATATATATGTATAACTTAATCACTTTGCTGTACAGCAGAAATTCAACACAACATTGTAAATCAACTATACCTCAATAAAATAAAAATAAAAAATATTCCCTCAAATTTCGGGCCCTACAAAACTTGAAACATCCTGCATAGAATACTTCACATTCTAGTAAGCATTTATTTTATTTTAATTTTGCTTTCCGTCTGTTAATCCTTTATGAAGGAAACAAGGACTTCGATCTTTAAAACCTGTGTACCTAGCGCAGTACTTGATACATAATTGTAGAAATTGCTTGGTAAAGGATTATTGGATGTTTGAGTGTCTGACAGGGATTGGTTTAGAAACTCAAGGTGATTCTCAGAGTCCTCTGCTTTTACTAGTAAGATGATTGACATATTTAAAGGAAAGCCATTATATGATAGCAATTCATCATTTTGGAAAATTTAGAAAATACTGATTTGAGTAATACAGATAATCAAATCCTCCAATGAAAGCATAGTGTTGTTCAGCTTAGAGAAAACATTTTTAAAGGTATTTGATTTCATCCTTCCCCAGTTGTGATTAAAAACATAAAATTCTATCTCATAAGTAATGATGACTATTTTGAATGTGAAGAGAAATTTCTATTGCAAAAAGACATTCACCTCAACTTACTTTTGACTTTGAGTGCAAATTACAAATAAACTCTAATAAGATTCTCCTTTAACTTAAGAACACATTTAGATATTCTTAGTATTGTTACCGACATTCCCGAGATGGTCCCAAACAGGGATCCTCCTGTCCGATGTCAGTCACGCCTATAGAAGGAGACTGAGTCCGGCTAGGAAGCAAAGGAAAGCTTAATTCTCTATCAGAGAACGGAGAGGTGGGAGCTGGTTCTAGACCACACGCTCTCAGGCCGCGGGCGGGGCTGTTTCATAGGGATCCCGCAGTGAGGAGTGGAGGGAGCGGAGTTCTCGCGGGACCAGTGCAGCTGCGCTGCTCAGGCTCCGATCGCAGGGCCAGGTGCAGCGCCTCTGCGCACGGCCCGCCGCCGCTGCCGCCGCCATCTTTAATTGCCGTGTTTTTGCACACAGTCCCAAGCTGAGGTGTTGGCGCAGCCATTTCATGCCAGGAACTCTGGCCTGAAGGAGCTGGTGGGAGGCCTCTGCACGGGCACCGTATGAGCAAGTGAGACTAAGCACCAAGGAAAAAAAACAGGTTAGACCTTATTTTATTACCCAGATTCTATTTTTATTTCCTGCGAATTGTTAATGGACCTTGCTGGTAACAGTGTTATAATCATTATTATTTGTTTTAATGTTTGAATATATCTGGAGCAATTAGAGTGAGGCAGTACTTTTGGTTATGGAAAGTTAAAAACAGACATAAACCAAAGAGAACTCTGAGTCTTGCTTCAGTGAAGGTGAGAGGCACTTTCATTTTCAAAGAGTAGAAAATTCATACTGCAAATAAGTTTAGTTTATTCTGTATGCATAAAAATAAGTTCTAGGAAAGGAAAAATGATAAAGTCAAACATATTCGAACCTCATTCTTGTAACAGACGATGATATTTTGTACTACAATGAATGAAGTATGAATTCATGTTGTAGATGTACAATTAAGCTAAATACATAGTTTCTTGCCATTTCCTTAAGATTAAATATGTGATTAAACAAAATTTCTTTAAAATTTATTTTATTATACAATATTATGTCTTTCTCTTTTATTTAAATATCGTGATTTAGAGTATGCAGTTAAAATGCTGCTCAGTGATAGGTATTTCTTCATTTGTTTCTTTTTTAAAAATTGTAATAAAATATAGAAATGGGGATTTCAGGCAGTATCTATTTCTGAAAGCTTTAGGATTGCTTCTTACTTATCTAGGCAGACTTAGATATGCTTCTGTCCTTTTAAATGAGACTTACCGTCCAGGAGAGGATATGATGACTTTTGAATGCCCCCAGAAGAAAACATCATAGGAAAGAAAAAAATTTGCTGCTTGAGTGCTTGGGTTCCAAGACTGGGGAATACAGAAAATCTGAAAAAGCTCCTCAGTGACCCACTAGAGAAATATTCCCCTCCAGTTTTTTCCCTTCAGCTAGATGTTTAAAAAGATAAACTTTCTCTTTCCCTCACTCTCCCAAAGCATTATTTTATACAAGTCACACTCACTCAGTCAGTAAATATTTACATATTGAAAGCCAAACACTAAGAGTGTCAGATACCATGGTATGTTACAGCAAGGATATGAAGAAACAGATAAAAACATACCTTGCTCTTGAGTAACTCTTGGTCTAATTTTGGGGAAAATATTATGATAAATGCTAATATTATAAGCAAGAATAGAGTGCTATAAGAGCAGAGGGGGCGATGAACTAACTTGGTTTGAGTGAATCAGGAAAGGAGTCATCAAGCAGACTGAGCACATATTTGTGTTAGAGTCATAGAACTTTAGAACTGGAAGGGGATTTATAGATTACCTAACCTACAAATAAGGTATAAATTTTAAAATAAAATATTGAAGTATCCAGTACAAAGTTGAAGCTTTTCATTGATTTATTCAACAAATAAGTATTGAATACCAACTATGTGCCCAGCATATTTCTAGGCATTGGGATTAACACTGTCAAGAAAACAAAAACAAAAGCAAGCTTATTGGACTAAGAAGGTGATCTAGAGGCTCCTAAACTCCCCTCCTCCCAGGGACACACAAAATATACAGCTACACCTAGAGCAACCACCTGAGAAAGACATCCAGAAACTAGCTAAGTGACTCCTACATATCAAGTGAATGAGAAATGCCTATATCAAAATGGGTAGGAGAGGCTGAGACACACTCTCACCATAAACCTCTCCCCTGACAGGGTGCCCATGAGAAACATTTCAGCTTTAAGGATACACACAGACTGAAAGTGAAGGGATGAGAAAAGATATTCCATGCAAATGGAAACCAAAAGAAAGAAGGGGTAGCTATACTTGTGTCATACAAAACAGACTTTAAGCCGAAGACTGTAACAAGAGACAAAGAAGGTTATTATATATGATAGAGTGGTCAATTCATAAGAGGATATAACAGTAAATATTTATGCACCCAACATAGGAGTACCTAAATATATAAAGCAAATATTAACAGACTTGAAGGGAGAAATAGACAGCGATACAATAATAGGGGATTTCAAAATCCCACTTTTAACAATGGATAGATCATCTAGACAAAAATCAATAAGGAAACATTGGACTTAAACTACATGTTAGACCACATGGACTTACCAGACATTTATAGAACATTTCATGCAGTAGCAGCAGAATACACATTCTTCTCAAAGTCACATGGAAAATCCTCCAGGAAAGATCATATGTTAGACACAAAATAGGTCTCAATAAATTTATGAAGATTGAAATCATATCAAGTATCTTTTTTGACCACAATGGTATGAAACTATAAATCAGTTACAAGAAGAAAACTGGAAAATTCACAAATATATGGAGGTTAAACACCATGCTCCTGAACAACCAATAGGTTAAAGAAGAAATCAAAAGAGAAGTAAAAAAATGTCTTGAGACAAATGAAAATGGAAACACCAATCACACCAAAACTTATGGGATGCAGCAAAAACAGTTTTAAGAGGGAAATTTATAATGATAAATGCCTTCGTAAAGAAAAAAGAAAGATCTTAAATAAACAACCTAAATTTACACCTCAAGGAACTAGAAAAAGAAGAAACTAAGCCTAAAATTAGTAGACAGAAGGAAATAACAAAGATCAAAATGGAAACAATAGAGACTAAGAAGACAATAGAAAAGATCAATGAAACTATAAGATGGAATTTTGAAAAGATAAGATAGACAAATCTTATATGTGGAATCTTAAAAAAAGTAGAACTCATAGACACAGAGTAGAAAAGTGGTTGTCAGGGGCTGGGGTGAGGGAAATATGGGGAGGTGGGTAAAAGGATACAAACTTTCACTTATGGGAGGACGAATAAGTTCTGAGGTTCTAATGTATAACATGGTGACTATAATTTGTTGACTGAAAAAAAATGCACGTGGGAGTTGTGAGTTAAGCTTTATTTGGGGCAAAATGAGGACTATAGCCTGGGAGGCAGCATTTCAGATAGCTCTGAGAAACTGCTCTAAAGAGGTAGGGGGGAAGGTCAGTATATATGTGATTTTGGTGAAGGGGGAGTACATGCAATCAAGCACATATTTTTCGCAGAAAGTTGCTGATAGTCTCGTGAAGGTTACTGCTAGTCACGAGGAGCAGACGTCACCATGAAGGATTTTAGTGCTTTTCTAGATACAAGGAGATGCAAGAATTGGTCTCATAAAATCTTCTCCTGAAAATATCTAACTATCTGAAGACCTGTTTTTGCCAGTTTTTCCCAGAGTACAGAGTGCCTCATTCCTGATCTCCACCCTGAACTCTTTCAGGGTGTGTTGAAGGTCAGCAGCTGCAGCAGCTCCTGATTTAATCCTTGTAGAGCTAGATGGCAAGTGCCAGTTTGTAGCTGGCAAGTTGATAACACTGTATTGTACAATTGAAATTTGCTAAGAGATTCTAATTTCATCTCTAATTTAAATGTTTTCACCAATAAAAGCTAAATAGTGAGGTAAAGGATGTGTTAACTTGATGGAGGGAATCCTTTCAAAATGTATACATATATATATAATCACCATGTGTACACTTTAAATATCTTACAGTTTGTCAGTTATACCTCAATGAAGCTGAAAAAAACAATTAGAACGTTGAGAAAAGCCAAAAAAACAAAACAAAACCCAAAGTTTGTGTCCTTATGGCATTTACATTTTAATGGGAGTGAGAGTCACACAACTAAACCTACGGTACATCAGATGGAGATAAGTAAATAACTGTTATGGACTAGCTGCACAGAAAAGTAGTATAGAGACTGAGAGAGGTATTATCATTTTAAATAATCTGGCCGGGTAAGACCACTGAGCAAGACCTGGAGGAATTGAGAGAGAAGAGATCTGGGTGTATTAGAGGGACAGTTGCAAAAGCATTCCTAGCAACAGAAGAGCGCAATATAAAGACCATGATGTGAGATTATATCTTTAGCTTTCAAGAACAGCATGGAGGCCAGTGTGGCTGGAGCATCACATGTGATGGGAAAGCACAGAAAATGAGTTTAGACAGGACATAAGGAGTTAAATCACATAGGATCTTGGAAACAATTGTAAATCCTTTCAATTCTACTTTTAGTAAAATGAAATATGAAATTGTTTTGAGTGATGGGAAGACAAAGTATGATATGTATTTTAAAAATGCTTCCTCTGGCTTCTATGTGGATGTGGACAATAAGAGAAGAAAAGGGTCATTTAAAAGTTGCTTTCGTGACCCAGGTGAGAGATGATGTAACCTGGACCAGGGAGGAGGCAGTAGAGGTGGTACGATGTGGTTGAATTCTGGGTACATTTGTAAAGGGAGCATCAACAGGGCTTGCTAAAAGAATGACTGTGGGGTATAAAAGAATGAGTAATCCTAGATGATTCCCAGGTTTTTGGCCTGACAGCTAGAATGATGGTGAAGATGAGATGGTGAAGACTATACAGAGCAAGTCAGGGATAATAATAAGAGTCTGTTTTCATACACATTAAGTTTGAAATGGCTAATAGGTATTCAACTGAGATGTCAAGTAGTCAGTTGAGTATAAGGACACTGAGGAGGAGAGAAGAGCTGGAGATTTAAATTTGTTGCTTCTCAATATATAAATGATATTTAAAGCTCCAAGGCTGATTGAGGACCAGAAAGGGAATGAGCACAGAAAAGAGAAGAGGTCCACTGGTTGAGCACTGAACACACTGTTGGTTGGGCATGGTTGGAAAGGAGAAGCCAGTAAAGGGAAGTGAAAAGGAATAACCACTGGGAAAGCTTTACCTTAGAAGTGAGTGAACTGAGAGTGTAATGAAGGGAGAAGTGATCAAACTATTGCCAACTGCAGCCAAAACCTGCTAAAGGATCAAGTAACATGAAGCCTGAGGAATGACCATTTGATCTAGGATCATACAAATTATCAGTGACTTTGAAACAGTTTAAACGAAGTGGTAGTAGTGGAGAAAGTCCAAATGGAGTAAGTTCCAGAGAAAAAGAGAAGTTGGAAATAGCCAGTATAAATCCTTTTTTGAGGAGTTTTGCTATCAAGAAAAACAGAAAAATGAAGTGGTTGTGAGAAAGGGTTGTGGAATTAGGAGAGGTTTTTACTTTTAAGTATTTTAAGAAAGGATAAATAATGGTTTCTATGCTGTCCTGAATATTCAAAAGGAAAATTTACTGATGCAGGAATGAGGATAATTACTCTTAAAATATCTTTGATATGGTCATAACTTTCTTTCACTGGAATGTAAGGATGTAATTTTTATGTCTCTTGACTGAATCAATTTAGAATCTCTTGACTGAATTTTGAGTCTCTTAGCTGCTTTTTGATTAGTGGGAAAAACTAAAGCAGTGGTTCTCAATCTTTTCTGCCCAATAGAATCACTTAGGGACATAAAAACAATCAATGCCTAAGCCGCAACTCAGGACAGAGAAATGAGGCTTTCTGATTTATCGCATAGTTTGGAAAGGTCCCTAGGGGATTCAAATCTAAAACTAGCCTCGAGAACTACAGAAGTAAAGTAACTAGAAAATAATTAATAATGAAGATAATAAAATGCACTAGGGCATGGACTTTTTAAACTAAGCCTCAGGCTAACAGAAGAAAAAGCAAGACCACTTATCTGAAATATCTATAACATAGCATGTCCTGATTTATTTAATTTCAAAGACAATCTAATAATAAACATTTGTTTTTATTATGGAAGATTTTAAGATGATATTTGCTGAATCCTTACAAATCGAAAGAGGTGATTTCTAAAAAAGTGCCAGGCAAGTAAAAATGAAATCTTCTGGGTTATTTTGCAGCAGGAAAATTAAATGGAAAGATCTTAGAATGGTTGGAAAAAAGGAGAAACAGATTCGTATTACAAATGAGCTCTCCTATGAAAAAGTTTCTTCTAACTCTAAGCAATTATGAAAATATAATGGTACTATAATTGGTTGAGGATTACCTACATTGCTTTGGGGGATCTGATATACAAAGTGTTCCTACATATTTTGTCATTTACCCTTTTTACAGAGTGGTAAAACCTAGACTCAAACACAAAACTTGGTCTTCCAACTCTGAAGTCTATGCTCTTTGCACAGTTGTTGGCTAATCTTATGAATTAAACATCAGTCGAGGATGTGGAAATTTATAAAGAAAGCCTCTGACAGAGTTATTGAATGAAATGGATAGTTATTCTTATTTCAAGATTTGTGAATCATAAAATATTCTCCATGTTGCACAAAATTTAACATGCCACAGCTTAAAAATTTGCAAGGACACCTTGGTTTTCATCTAGTCTGTAGTTTGGACATAGTTCATCTATCTAATGAATGTCATGGTTAATCTGTGACACTGTTAGTTTTCATATATCTGGGAGGAAAATATTTATGATTGCTTGAAGTTTTCAAACCCTAAAGATCAACCCTAACAATTTTCCATAATTTTTCCTTTTTTCTAGTTAATGATCTTTTCTTCTCTTTGGCCATATCATTTCCAAAGTGCTATGACTGCTTTTCTCTATAATGTTCATCCATTCTTTTCTTTCTCCTATCTCTACCCCATTTCCTTTTTGTCCTTCTTTTGCTCTTTCTCCATTTTCTTGAAGGGAATATTTTGTCCCTATTTTTTTCTATTATGCGATGGTTTATGATATAGTACTGAGTTGTATAATCAATTAACTGGGCCTCAAACAGCATTTTTTAAAAGGAAGTAGGAAAGAATATAAAATACCAGACAGTATAGCATGTAGAAGGGTAGGTATTATTTTATGAAACTTTTTTCCATTTTACAATTTCATATAAATATATAAAAATATATGAAGTATATATATATATATATAAAGCTATATGTAACATATGTGTACATACATATATGCATATATATATAGAGAGAAAGATATATACGTACACTTGTCCATTATATAAAATATATTTTTTATTGGAAGTCACAGTAAAAAGTTAAAAGGCACTGGAGTAATGAGTGTTAAGGACTTGATAAAATTATGTGGAATGATTTTGAATAGCATATTTTAAAAACTCAACCAAGTATGGGCCATAAGCCAGGGTTTATGACTATTTTCCTTATGGTGATTATTTGTTTTAAAATTTTTGTGGTAGCAGAATTTGGCCTTATTAACTTTTGCTATGATGTTCATTTATATTAAGTATATTCAGGTTGGAATGGGTTCAGTTCACAGAACTATCTGGCCCTCAGAAAAGAGGTGAAATGAGGAGAGATTTTTTTTATATTCATACTTAAAAGCCCAGGCAACTTTCTCCTCTGGGAGGTGGCTTCCAACTCATTATTCATATAT
The DNA here is from genome assembly GCF_009873245.2 of Balaenoptera musculus. NCBI lineage: Eukaryota > Metazoa > Chordata > Mammalia > Artiodactyla > Balaenopteridae > Balaenoptera > Balaenoptera musculus. Next base: position 117,291,367 of record NC_045788.1, read on the forward strand.
TCTTACACACAAGGTTTATGTCAAAAGCCATTTTTTCCTCATGAATAATTTCCTTACCAATAATTCATGTACCAACTTACTAAAACTAAATGTTTAACGTGAATATGATGGGTGTGGTTTTGTATTAATAAAGCAGGATTGTTGCCCACACTTATTTTGGAATTAAATGTTTCACTCTTTCCTTTTCTTTACATTTCTTTTCCAGTAATTGCTATGGGAATAAAAGTGAGAAGTATTTAACTCCTTTTTTTATATTTAAGAAATTCATTTCAGAGTTTTGTCTGATATAAAGTAGGTAAAAACTCTATGTCCCAAATAATTACTTGATTATTTTTAAAGTTATCGTAGATATTAATCAAGAAGTAACTGACAACTTACTGTCTGGGTAGCAGAATTAATAGTATGATATAATTCCTACAATGTAAAATTTACAGTCTGGGAAAAATAATGTTTATTTTGCATAAATAAAATTAGAGAACTAAATAACACAAGACAATCTGAGTGTAGATATTTTAATATGTGCATCCCTCATTGGCCCCGGTCCACCCTTCCCAATTGCCACCAACCTTATACATTCCTTGACATGTTCTGGCAATGAATGAACATGGTCCATTATTACATGGGGGTACTCAAAAAATTTTGTTGGGAAGGTGGACTTTCTGTGCTCTTGAGACCCAGTAAACATCAGCAGGAACCACACAGAAACACAGAATGTGAGAGTATGAAGAGCCTCAGAGATCCCATTTTAGGGATTTGGACACTGTGATGAAAAACCCAGAGGTTCAGGGCCTTGCCCTCAGCCATGGACTCAGTAGAAGAGGGATCATCAAAACCGGGCCTTCTGTGTCTGGCTGAGGGCTCCTTCTAGTAACGGTTGTTTCAGAGGTCTTGAAATATACCAAAATAGGCTGTGATCAAGTACCCCCAAGATAATGCTACAAACACAAGTCAACCATTTAGTCATATATCCATTCACAAAATTTCATACAAATGTGTTATTCTACATAATCTGTCTAAATGTTTCAATTATATACAGTTGGGTAAATCTTATGTGCCAGGCAGGTGAGCTGTAGTTTTACTCTGACTTGATGAACACCTGGACCATCACTACATACCTCTAAGAATATGTATATGTACTATCCCTTGCTACCTTAAGGGAGAATAAGATAGTAAGGGAACACAAAGAAAAAGAAAATAGGTCATTTCACTTCATTGCGAGATGATGCTTATTGTGTTGTACTTAAAATAGAACCTCTATTTTCATGTCTCTAATCATGATAACGTAGTATCATGGGATGCTCCTTTAATTTGTACAGGATCATGTTACACCAAATTAAATTTTAAACTGGTACAGTACACTTTTAAAAGTATATTTGGTTCATATATCATCTCCTACATATTTTTAGTTGCTGTCTTTTTACTCTGTTTTGACGTCAGAGAACCCAGATATATTTGTATGATTCACCAAATCTCCAATAATCTGCACTTTGAGTAAACTCATCCATCATCACAGGAGGTACCTTTTCAAAATTGTACTGACTTGCAACTATCTTTACCAAGCTTTTTTTGTAAATCATCACTAACGTTTTTAATAAGTTTTAATTTTTTATGAACTGTTATTAGTGGCCATCTAGGATTTCACATAATGCAGGGAGAACAAAGGAGTTATAATGTGATTGTCAGGGTGAAGAAATAAAACATGTTTTTCAAGGTTCTGTCTATGGTATAATCTCAAGCCAAATCATAAGAGCCTGAGTCTTTTCAAAATGTTTCTGAAGTTAAGTACTCATTTAGTGTGCCCTGCTTTTCTACAAGCATAGCATTCATCCCACTTTACTGTACTGGCTTTTTAATTGTTAGTCTCCAGTAAGAGGCTTTATAGTCTATGGCCTCAGACCAGGTCCATCTTTTCACTGCTGTATCATTTGCACCTAATATAGCACCAAGCACTTTACAGGTAGAAAACAAATTTTTTTGAATTAATGAGGGATACTCTGAGTAGTGGTAAAATTTCACCTATTTCATTTGTATATTTGTTGGGACATAATGTTATTTGAGTAGTACCATATTTAGTAATTGAAAACAATGATACTTTGTTGTATTTTTCCAGACTTATTTCTTGAATTATCTAAAAGGCTCTGAAAATATCTACAGTGTCCAAAGAATAGAGCTAGCTCTACTACAGAAAGCCTGCCAATGTTAGAGCTTCTAAGACTCTTTATGATACCAGATGGGACATACATTCCAAAATATATGTAAAATCTTTTCCATATGTTCTATTTAAATTTGTTTGTTTAAAAATAAAAATATATTTCACTACTATTTAATGTTAAGATTGATAGGAGAACATGCATGTGATTTGCAAATAAGTATAATACATTGCAGAGCACTTAATTTTTTGACAAAAGTATGTGATTTAAAAAATTTTGACTATCACTGTACAAGACCACCATCAATACATATCCAGAATACCAAGGTGATATGAAATACTAAACAGTAATGCATTAATATGTTTTCTCTTCATTGACGTAAATGAAGATGATGTAAACCATATATACTAAATCTGCATATATTTTAAACTAACTTTTAGAGATCACATGGTAAGAAAATACTGAAAACCATAAGAAATGACAAATACATAGGGAAACCAAAGGGAATTGAGGAAGCTACAATACAGGTGAAGTAGAAAGCCAAAGACAAAGTGAGATTTCTCAACAAACTGTGGAAAACTCCACAAATTGGCATTGATGAGAGCTTGAGTAGACTGCAGGTTTGTGAATATTGGGACAATTTATTGGAAAACTAAGTGGAGCCAGAGGCCAATGAAGTATGGAGATGAGGGGTATCAACAACAACAGCAGAAGGTAGAAGACAGGAGAATATTATCTTCAAATAGTGACGGAAAATAATTGTTAATCTGGAATTGTATACCACTGAACCTTTAAAGGAGAAGGACAAACTAATGATTCCTGCAGACAAAAATGGAGAGCATTTCATACCAGCAGACCTGCTTTAAAGATGAACTAATTTCAAGGGAAGGTCTGAGATGCAGAAAGGAATGGTGAGCAAATAAAATAGAAAATACCTGTGTAACTCTAAGTAAACTTACCATGTGAAATAATTACAATATTTTCTAACTGATAAGGGTAAAAATCGAGAGAAATTAGTACAGAACAATAAGAGACTATAAGTTGGGAAATGACTGCTTAGCGTTAGAGCATTCTGAGTTCTTTTATTTAGGAGCAGTATAAAAAGATGGACGAACTTTAATATTTCAGTGAAACATACATGTTAAATTTTCTAAGAAAACAGCTAGTAGAATAGAAACAGAATGTTTAAATACCAAATAAAACTGATGGAGGGAGAAAACTTGGATTTTAAATGAAGTGATTTAACTAATTTAGTTAAACATGCAAAATTATAATACTGACAGTAGAGGGCAGGGTATCCCTGATACTGTGTTGATAATTTCTTGAAAGTGCAAAGCGTATCTAATGTTATCCCTGAAATCTTATGTTTTATGTATCGAGCCGCATATTAGAGATTTTATGCTTAAAAATACTAATGACACAATTTAAGTTTTAATTAAAAACAGAAATCCTGAAATGACCTGTGTAATACTGACAGCTTCTAGATGAGGAAATGTCATATTTTTTATTAGTCTTTGGATTTAGGAAATCTGTTGAATTTTGCTAGTGCATTTTGAGAGTCATTTCTTTTTTCCTTGAAAATAATTTTGAAGTTTCTTCGTTAAAAAATAGAAAAAGAAAAAAGTGATTGTAAAGTAAGATGGTGAGAGCCCTAATTTCTAGGATTATAGATAATCCCTAAATGATGGCCAACATTGTTTCTGGATGTGATTCTCTGGTTTTATGTCTTTCTATTCTATAAATAACTTGAAAAATTATTGCAGTCTGAATCTCTTACACCATCTTTGTGGTTTAGTGAGACAAAGCTTGGTTTTTATATCCTGTTGTAACTGTGTTCACATATAGGAAGCATTGGAATGCTTGTTTCTTTCTTAATAAATGAGATTTTATGTTGCTACCATGCTTATGTTAATTATTCTAATTGTCAACATACAGAGTATAACTGGACTTTTGCATTCTTGTAATTAGTCACTTAGGATAGCCTAGGTAATCCTGTGGTAGCAAATAACTTAAAGTGACTAACAGGAACAAAATTTTACTTTTCACTCACTCTACATGGTCTCACGGGTTGGTCTTAGTGCTGTTTTATGTTGTATTCTTTTGGACCCCAGAATGTTGGAGCAGCCCTTATCTGGAATATTCTGGTCTTATAGCATAGGAGAAAATAGAACCTGGCAAACGACATAGTGGCTTTTAAAATTTCAGCTTGCAGGTGACATGGGTCACTTCTGCTCGCGTTACAAGAATCACACAACCAAGGCTGACAGTAGTGGAGTAGGAGGGTATAAACCTTCCGGAGAGATGGGCTGCAAATATTTGTGAAAAATAACACAATCTAATATTACAGTGTCCTTATGATATTTCTTAGAAATTTAACCAAAATTTTAGTAGATTTATTTGTGCAAACTACCTTTTACAAATAACTTGGTTCTATAAGTACTATTATTGTTTAGTTTTTAGTCACTGAGATTTCTAAAGAAAATGTGTAGGAATCTAATAGACTGAATATTTAGAAATGTTGGTGATTACTAATGGTAAGGAAAATTTTAAAGGTCCTAAAAAATAAAACAATAGTAGAATTATGGCTTTACTTTTTTTTTCACAATGATGGGCTGGCAAAAATTCTGAACTCTGGGTCTCTTCTGTTTCTGGTGAAAGGGGTTATATAGATCTGTGAAAGAAGGAAAAAAATAAAAGTATTTTTCTTTGTAAAAACAGATTGTATTATAAGCCTTAGATGTCTACCTTAATGAATATAGCATTTTAAATTTATAAGATAACTTTATGAATTTTTTTTATATAACTTTCACAATGACCCTGGTATGGTAACAGATGATATAATTACCATTTTTCTAAAGAAGATGCAGAATTGGCTGAAGGTTGTATGACTGGTCCATAGAAACATTAAGACTGAAGTATAAATTTTCTGATCATTCTCCTGCCCAGAGAGCTTGTTACATCTCCATTATTTAAGGAATGTTATGTCATCTTGACTCATTCTGTCGTGGATGTGGCTCTCAAATTCTGGTGAAGATCTACTACTAAAAAAATCAAACAACTGACTCAATCTGTTGATTAATTTTCATTGCTACTTTATAATTTATAAACACAAGAAAAACTAGATGTGATTAAAATATCTTTCCTTATGACTTTGAATTTTAAACAACTTAAAATGGATATAGCTATATTACCCAATATTATTGTACTTATGAGACAAATTCACGGATAATAATTTTGAAATTAAGAAAAAAATATAGAGACTTGTTAAACTAAGTATTGTTATATTTTAAAAGAACCCAGAGTCATCTTCTTCTTTCTTCTTTTCCATTTTAGCAGGCTGAGTACTGCCCAAATTTCAGATCTGCACATCTATCCTAACATAATGTTGTTAAATCCACATTCTGTTAGGTGAGCTACCTACCTTGTTTATGCTCTCTGGGCATCCAGATCTTTCTGCTCACCAAATCACAATAAGTGACAATTCCTATTAACTGGTTAGATTCTTTAGAACAAAACCGTATAGAGAGGCAAAGAATATTTGAAAGTTAGTGAACCCATGTTATGGGAGGAGAACCACATTTATTTCATTTTCTCTTATTGTATGGCAGTTTAGTTATTAAAGGCATAGACTTGAGTTTGAATCTTGCTTTACTACGTTCTAGATCAGAGGTTGGCAAACCATAGGCAGCGGACCCACCACCCATTTGCGTAACATAGCCACATTGACTCCTTGAAATATTGCCTATGCGTGCTTTGTACTACACAGCAGAGTTGAGTAGTTGTGACCGAGACCTTGTGACTGGCAAGCACAATGTTTACTCTCTGACCCTTTAACAAAAAGTTTGCTGACCCCTGTTCAAGAAGTATGATCTTGGCCAAGTTATCTAAATTTCTGGGCCTCATTTTTCTAATTGTAAAATATGAATAACAGTCTACCAAGTTGGATTTAGTGAGGACTAAATGAGTTACTCTGTATAAAAAGTTAGCATAGAGTAATAGCATGGAGAATAAGTGCTTCATAAAGACTGATGAAACTATAATCATATCCAGAAAATATAATATAGCCTGTATTCTCCACACTAAGGACTGGTAAAAATCTTACGAGAGTATAAAATCTCTGGTTATGTTTGGTCAAGGATATGGATTCCTTTTGCATTGTTTCATTTCTGCTGAGTCTCTTTCTGTGTCCCGTGTAAATCTAGCACTCCTGCAAGCCTGTTCCGGACTGTCACTTCTTGTAGCCGACCCTTCTTTTATTATTTGTGGAAAATTCCTCCATGTCTACATCTGGAATTGCTCAAAGGTCAGTGTAAGTACTGAGTCTTATTACTGGTTTGTTTCCCATCCAAAATGCTTCCAACTGCCTGCAGCCAGGGACTTAGAGCTTGTTCGAAGAGATAGTTTTCTCTCTGTTTTCGGGGATCTCACAGTTTGCTCTTATTTGTTTTCTCAGTGGAGAAAAGAAAGGTTTTATCATGCTGGCTATGAGGCATGAAGATTTTATGAGTTAAAGCAAGTTCTTTGTTGGTCAAATGTATTTCAGGCCACTACGTTTAAACATTCCAGATTGGAGCACACTAGGAGTTTGCAGTTTTGTAAGTGTACGTCTAACTTAGATGACCTGAAGACTTGTTTCTTTGCTTACGACTTACAGTATTTTCTGAGCATATTGTTTATCAGATTGCAAGTAAAAATGCAGAAATTCTAGGAAATTTGACAAATATAGAAGAGCATTAAAGAAATTTTAGAAATTTATTCTAGTCCTATCCCTCAGTTGTGACAATTTCTGCCATATATATGTGTGTATATATGTGTATATATTCCTCTCCACATATAAATTTATATAGTAATATCATATCAGTGGTATGCTTTATATTATACCTTGTTTTACTTGATACAGTCCTATGCCTAGTTGCCATGTCATTAATTTTTGCAAAAGTATTTTAGTCTGTGGAAATACTATAATTTACTTAAACATGGTCATATTAGGCACTTAGGGAGAGAGAATAAATTGTTACAACTTTTCTAGAGGGTAATTTATTTTTTTTCTTATTTTTTATTCAGCAGGTTCTTATTAGTTATCTGTTTTATATATGAGTGTATATATGTCAATCCCAATGTCCAAATTCATCCCACCACCACCACCTCCTTCCCGCCTTGGTGTCCATATGTTTGTTCTCTACATCTGTGTCTCTATTTCAGCACTGCACACCAGTTCTTTCTGTACCATTTTTTCTAGATTCCCACATATTATGCGTTAATACACAATATTTGTTTTTTCTCTTTCTGACTTCAACTCTATAATGACAGACTCTAGGTCCATCCACGTCTCTACAAATGACCCAGTTTCCTTCTTTTTATGCTGAGTAATATTCCATTGTATATATGTACCACTACTTCTTTTTATCCATTCATCTGGCAAATGGGCATTTAGGGTTGCTTCCATGACCTGGCTATTGTAAGTAGTGCGGCATGACATTGGAGTGCATGTGTCTATTTGAATTATGGTTTTTCTCTGGGTAGATGCCCAGTAGTGGATTGCTGGGTCAGATGGTTAATTCTATTTTTAGTCTTTTAAGGAACCTCCATACTGTTCTCCATAGCGGCTGTATCAATTTACATTCCCACCAACAGTGGAGGAGGGTTCCCTTTTCTCCACACCCTCTCCAGCATTTGTTGTTGGTAGATTTTCTGATGATGCCCATTCTAACTGGTGTGAGGTGATACCTCATTGTAGTTTTGATTTGCATTTCCCTAATAATTGGTGATGTTGAGCAGCTTTTCATGTGCCTCTTGGCCATCTGTATGTGTTCTTTGGAGAAGTGTCTATTTAGGTCTTCTGTCCATTTTTTGATTGGGTTGTTTGTTTTTTTTAATATTGAGCTGCGTGAGCTGTTTATATATTTTGGAGATTAATCCTTTGTCTGTTGATCTGTTTGCAAATATTTACTCCCATTCTGAGGGTTGTCTTTTCATCTTGTTTATAGTTTCCTTTGCTGTGCAAAAGCTTTTAAGTTTCATTAGGTCCCATTTGTTTATTTTTGTTTTTATTTCCATTACTCTAAGAGGTGGGTCAACAAAGATCTTGCTGTGATTTATGTCAAAGAGTATTCTTCCTATATTTTCCTCTAAGAGTTTTATATGTCTGGTCTTACATTTAGGTCTTTAATCCATTTTGAGTTTATTTTTGTGTATGGTGTTAGAGAGTGTTTCAATTTCATTCTTTTACATGTAGCTGTACAGTTTTCCCAGCACCACTTATGAAGAGACTGTCTTTTCTCCACTGTATATCCTTGCCTTCTTTGTCATAGATCAGTTGACCATAGGTACATGAGTTTAACTCTTGGCTTTCTATCCTGTTCCATTGATGTATATTTCTGTTTTTGTGCCAGTACCATATTGTCTTGATTACTGTGGCTTTGAAGTATAGTCTGAAATCAGGGGGTCTGATTCCTCCAACTCCGTTTTTTTCCTTCAAGACTGCTTTGGCTATTTGGGGTCTTTTGTGTCTCCATACAAATTTTAAGATTTTTTGTTCTAGTTCTGTAAAAAATGCCACTGGTAATTTGATAGGGATTGCATTGAATCTGTAGATTGCTTTGGGTAGTACAGTCATTTTCACAATATCGATTCTTCCAAGCCAAGAACAGGGTATATCTCTCCATCTGTTTGTGTCATCTTTGATTTCTTTCATCAGTATCTTATAGTTTTCTGATACAGGTATTTTACCTCCTTAGGTAGGTTTATTCCTAGGTATTTTATTCTTTTTGTTATAATGGTGAATGGGATTGTTTCCTTAATTTATCTTTCTGGTCTTTCATTGTTAGTGTATAGGAATGCAGGAGATTTCTGTGCGTTCATTTTGTATCCCGCAACTTTACCAAATTCATTGATTAGCTCTAGTAGTTTTCTGGTGGCATCTTTAGGATTATATATGTATAGTATCATGTCATCTGCAACCTATGACAGTTTTATTTTTTCTTTTCCAATTTGTATTCCTTTTATTTCTTTTTCTTCTCTGATTGCCGTGGCTAGGACTTCCAAAACTTTTGAGTAAGAGTGGCGAGAGTGGACATTCTTGTCTTGTTCCTGATCTTAGAGGACATGCTTTCAGTTTTTCACCATTGAGAATGATGTTTGCTTTGGGTTTGTCACATATGGCCTTTATTACGTTGAGGTAGGTTGCCTCTATGCCCAGTTTCTGGAGAGTTTTTATCATAAATGGGTATTGAATTTCGTCAGAAGCTTTCTCTGCATCTATTGAGATGATCATATGGTTTTTATTCCTCAGTTTATTAACATGGTATATCACATTGATTGATTTGCATATATTGAAGAATCCTTGCATCCCTGGGATAAATCCCACTTGATCATGGTGATGATCCTTTTAACGTGCTGTTGGATTCTGTTTGCTAGTGTTTTGTTGAGGATTTTTGCATCTATATTCATCAGTGATTTTGGTCTGTAATTTTCTTTTTTGTAGTATCTTTGTCTGGTTTTGGTATCAGGATGATGGTGGCCTCGTAGAATGAGTTTGGGAGTGTTCCTTCCTCTGCAATTTTTTGGAAGAGTTTGAGAAGGATGGGTGTTAGCTCTTCTCTAAACGTTTGATAGAATTCACCTATGAAGCCATCTGGTCTTGGACTTTTGTTTGTTGGAAGATTTTTATTTACAGTTTCAATTTCATTACTTGTGATTGATCTGTTCATATTTTCTATTTATTCCTGCTTCAGTCTTGGAAGGTTATACCTTTCTAAGAACTTGTCCATTTCTTCCAGATTGTCCATTTTATTGGCATAGAGTTGCTTGTAGTAGTCTCTTAAGATGCTTTGTATTTCTGCAGTTTCTGTTGTAACTTCCCCTTTTCATTTCTAATTTTATTGATTTGAGTCCTCTCCCTCTTTTTCTTGATGAGTCTGGCTAAAGGTTGATCAATTTTGTTTATCTTTTCAAAGAGCAACATTTAGTTTTATTGATCTTTGCTATTGTTTTCTTTGTTTCTATTTCATTTATTTCTGCTCTGATCTTTATGATTTCTTTCTTTCTACTAACTTTGTGTTTTGTTTGTTCTTCTTTTTCTAGTTACTTTAGGTGTAAGTTTAGATTGTTTATTTGAGAGTTTTCTTGTTTTTTGAGGTAGGATTGTATTGCTGTATATTTCCCTGTTAGAACTGCTTTTGTTGCGTCCCATAGGTTTTGGATCATCGTGTTTTCATTGGTGTTTGTCTCTAGGTATTTTTTGATTTCCTCTTTGATTTGTTCAGTGATCTCTTGGTTATTTAGTAATGTATTATTTAGCCTCCATGTGTTTGTGTTTTTTATGTGTTTTTTCCTGTAATTGATTTCTAATCTCATAGTGTTGCGGTTGGAAAAGATGCTTCATATGATTTCAATTTTCTTAAATTTTCCGAGGCTTGATTTGTGACCCAAGATTTGATCTATCTTGGAGAATGTTCCGTGTGCCTTGAGAAGAAAGTATAATTTGCTGTTTTGGGATGGAATGTCCTATAAATATCAATTAAATCTATCTGGTCTATTTTGTCACTTAAAGCTTGTGTTTCCTTATTAATTTTCTGTCTGGATGATCTGTCCATTGGTGTAAGTGAGGTGTTAAAGTCCCCCACTATTATTGTGTTACTGTCGATTTCCTCTTTTATAGCTGTTAGCATTTGCCTTATGTATTGAAGTGCTCCTATGTTGGGTACATATATATTTATAATTGTTATATCTTCTTGTTGAATTGATTCCTTGATCATTATGTAGTGTTTTTCCTTGTCTCTTGTAACATTCTTTATTTTAAAGTTTATTTTATCTGAATATTGCTACTCCAGTTTTCTTTTGATTTCCATTTGCATGGAATATCTTTTTCCATTCCCTCACTTTCAGTCTGTATGTGTCCCCAGGTCTGAGAAGTGGGTCTCTAGTAGGCAGCATATAGATGGGTCTTGTTTTTGTATCCAATCAGCCAATCTGTGTCTTTTGGTTGGAGCATTTAATCCATTCACATTTAAGGTAATTATTGATATGTATGTTCCTATTATCATGTTCTTAATTGTTTTGGGTTTGTTTTTGTAGGTCCTTTTCTTCTCTTGTGTTTCCCACTTAGAGAAGTTCCTTTAGTATTTGTTGTAGAGCTGATTTGGTAGTGCTGAGTTCTCTTAGCTTTTGCTTTTCTGTAAAGCTTTTGACTTCTCCATTGAAACTGAATGAGATCCTTGCCGGGTAGAGTAATCTTGCTTGTAGGATCTTCCCTTTCGTCACTTTAAATATACCTTGCCACTCCCTTCTGGCTTGTAGAGTTTCTGCTGAGAAATCAGCTGTTAACCTTATGGGAGTTCCGTTGTACATTGTTTGTCGTTTTTTGTTGTTGCTTTTAACAATTTTTCTTTGCCTTTAATTTTTATCAATTTGATTACTATGTGTCTCGGCGTGTTTCTCCTTGGATTTATCCTGCCTGGGACTCTTTGCACTTCCTGGACTTGGGTAGCTATTTCCTTCCCATGTTAGGGAAGTTTTCGTCTATAATCTCTTCAAATATTTTCTCGTATCCTTTCTCTCTCTCTTCTCCTTCTGGGACCCCTATAATGTGAATTTTGGTGTGTTTAATGTTGTCCCAGAAGTCTCTTAGGCTGTCTTCACTTCTTTTCATTCTTTTTCCTTTATTCTGTTCTGTGACTGTGTATTCCATCATTCTGCCTTCCAGGTCACTTATCCGTTCTTCTGCCTCAGTTATTCTGCTATTGATTCCTTCTAGTGTATTTTTCAATTCAGTCATTGTATTGTTCATCTCTGTTTGTTTGTTCTTTAATTCTTCCAGGTGTTTGTTCTTTAATTCTTCTAGGTCTTTGTTAAACATTTCTTGCATCTTCTGCATCTTTGTCTCCATTCTTTTTCCAAGGTCCTGGATCATCTTCACTATCTTTATTCTGAATTCTTTTCTGGAAGGTTGCTTATCTCCACTTCATTTAGTTGTTTTTCTGGGGTTTTATTTTGTTCCTTCATCTGGTACATAGTCCTCTGTCTTTTCATTTTGTCTATCTTTCTGTGAATGTTTTCATTCCACAGGCTGTAGGATTGTAATTCTTCTTGCTTCTGCTGTCTGCCCTCTCATGGATGAGGCTATCTAAGAGGGTTCTGCAAGCTTCCTGATGGAAGGTACTGGTGGTCAGTAGAGCTGGGTGTTGCTCTGGTGGGCAGAGCTCAGTAAAACTTTAATCCACTTGTCTGCTGATGGGTGGGGCTGAGTTTCCTCCCTGTTGGTTGTTTGGCCTAAGGTGACCCAACACTGGAGGCTACATGCTCTTTGGTGGGGATAATGGTGGACTCTGGAAGGGCTCATGCCAAAAAGTACTCCCCAGAACTTCTGCTGCCAGTGTCTTTGTCCCCATGGTGAGCCACAGCCATCCCCTGTCTCTGCAGGAGACCCTCCAACACTAGAAGGTAGGTCTGGTTCAATCTCTTATGGGGTCACTGCTCCTTCCCTTGGGTCCTCATGCGCACACTACTTTGTGTGTGCCCTCCAGGAATGGAGTCTCTGTTTCCCCCAGTCCTGTCAAAGTCCTGCAATCAAATCTCACTAGCCTTCAAAATTTGATTCTCTGGGAATTCCCCCTCCTGTTGCTGGACCCCCAGATTGGGAAGCCTGACATGGGGCTCAGAACCTTCACTCCAGTGGGTGGACTTCTATGGCATAATTTTTCTCCAGTTTGTGAGTCACCCACCTAGCGGTTATGGGATTTGATTTTATTGTGTTTGTGCCCCTCCTACCATCTCATTGTGGCTTCTCCTTTGTCTTTTTATGTGGGGTATCTTTTTTGGTGAGTTCCAGTGTCTTCCTGTCAATTATTGTTCAGCAGTTAGTTGTGATTCTGGTGCTCTTGCAAGAGGGAGTGAGTGCATGTCCTTCTACCCCGCCATCTTGAACCAATCGCCCCTAGAGCGTAATTTGTTAATATAATGTAAAATATAATTTTAAATACTCTTCAACGTGAAAAATTGCATTTCTAGGAATTTTCCTAAGGGAAATAATAGTGCAAGCTCACTCAAATATGTGTAGTGAAATGTTCACATTAGAGTATATGATAGTGAAAATAATTTTGCAACCTAAATGTCCATCAGAAGAAGATTGCATAAATAATTATGGTGCATACTTCCAGTAAAATGCAATGTGGTTAAAAGTGAATGAGCTAATTTTTATTTATGTGCATTTAAATTGTTTATATTGTTTTAAGTAAAATAGAGCAAATTAAAAAAAATAGTTTAGCAGATCTTGGTTTGGTAAACACACCCATATATATGAATATAAAAATCGGGGAGAATATACTTCACAATACCTACTGTAGTCATCTCTCATTACTGGCATCATGGGTGACTGTTTCTTTTTAATTTTTTCTTTGTAACATTTGACAGTGAGGCATGGTTACTCTTGTGGTCAGAGAATTTCAAAAAGAAAGAAAATGGATTTATTAGGTAGAAACCTCTTCATAAATCTGTGTTTCAGTTTTTTTATAATAGTTGAGAGAGTACCGGAAACAAATTTTACTTGTTAGTGAAATCTTCGTTTCTATAGCACTCACAAAACCTTGTAATTATTATACTTACAGTTCAAAGGTGCTAGGGAAATATTTTTATGCAAGAATTGTTGGACCCATAGACAGATGGGGGTATTGGGACCCCTCATAGCGGGTGGACATCCTATGGCTAGAAGTACATGCTTCTGGCTATTGCTTAATATGATTTCTCCAGAAAGTTGTTCAATCCATGGGATGAAAGAAGGTGATAAAAAGGAGATTGAGTAGGAGACCTCATGTTGCCATTAAGAAATTCTGTAACCAATAAAGAGGTTGTATGACTTTTCCCATTTCTTACCATTTTTTATTATTCAGGTAAATAATGGGGCTAGGAAAGTGCATATATGTTAAGTAAATCATTATTATGGCTACCCAGAAGTAGTTTCATTCCTGATTCATCTATAAATAGATTTTGGACTAAGAGTTTTAAAATTCAGACCAAACACCACACATCCTTGGTAAAACTTGCTAGTTCTAATTCTATGGTTCATCTCTCTCTCTCTATATATATATATCTATATATCTATATATCTATATATATATGTATATAATATGTGTGTCTGTCTATGTATGTATGTATGTATCTATCTATTGACATTTGTATGTATGCATTTCCTCTTCAGAAAGTTTGTCAAATTTATATCAGTATGCTCTTGCCCATTCTAGCCATATATCATGGTATTTATTTCATAATGTTGTAGGGAAAAATAGAATTTCGTTGTTTTCCTTTGCATTTCTTTGATTACGAATATGGTTGAATGTTGTTTTCTTTACTATTTTTGGGACCAGTTTATTTTAAAATTTTTGTACTATTCTTTGTCCTTTTCTCTTACAGCAGAGGTTGGCAAACTATGGGCTACAGGCCAATTCAGCCTCTACTTATTTTTGTAAATAAAGTTTCACTAAGACACAACCAGACCCATTCATTTCTGTATCATATTATCTATTTTTTTCTTGCTACAACAGCAGGGACAAGTAGTTATGATAGGATTGTATGGCCATCAAAATCTAAAATATGTAGTCTCTGACACTCTACAGAAAGAGTTTATGAGTCCCTAGTCATGTTTTCGAGAGATAATTTTTTAAAGTTTTTTTTTTTGAATTGACTTGAATGAGCTCTTTATGTAAGAATTTTTACTTTTGTTTGAAATTTTTCTTGCAAATATTTTATTTCAAGTCTTTTGCTTGCTTGATCAGGCCCTGATGGTTTCCATCTCTACTCCCTCTTTCTCTCAAACCCCCTGAGCCTGGGGTGCTGGAATGATGAATAACATAGTGTCCTTTGACTTAGAAGGACTACTACCATCCTTTTTACCATGAATGGTGGATGGACCAATTTATTATCTTGGTAATCACTTTCTCACGAAAATGTTTATAACTCTCATTCTTGACCTAGATGTTAAGGAATATCCATTTCTGAGAATCATTTAGAACACTTCTATTTCTATTCAACCTTGATGTCCTAACTGTGATAAAGCTTTGAAGCTGTAAGTAAATGCTTTATATGGACTCTTTACTTATCTTTTTAAAAAATAATACCTTATGTTCTACAGCATTTTAAATCTTTGCTGGATGTTTTTATGTGGCTTTACTCTTACTTTTCTCCTTTTTACTCATCTCTTTTCCTTCGTATTTCCTGTCCCACTTCTTAACTGTTTCTTGCTAGTGACTTAGCTTTATTCAAACATTTGTTTTCTACGTGGTATCATTAGTTCCGAGGGACTTTTTTTAAAAATTAAGAGCTAATTATATTGTCACGTAGCTTTCTTGTATAGCTTATAGTCAGCGCAGGTGTTTTCAAAATTGAAGAAATGGATCAAATTCCTGCTTCCTATTTACACTTATGATATGATCCAATTATTTTTTTCAACAAATGTTTCTCCATCACAGTGATCAAATAACATTACTGTGACTTATCTATATTTCCATGTTTATCTGAACATTAAAAGTAGAGGAAGATAGAAATAACTAGTCTGTACAATATTCAGTTATCCTCTCCTTCCTAAGCACACTTAAAGACTTCCCAGTCTGTCTTGTCATTAGGGCAGGGTCATATGTGTAACTGTGGACTATGGTTATGAGAAGAAGTGACACGTCACTTAAAGTCTGAGGCATTTAAGTGTGATTGTAAGTTCCTTTTGACCTGGCAACCTTGACAGCCATGGATCTAGATGGCCAGCTAAAAAACAGTGGCGCCACTGATAGCCTGGTTCCCTGAGTGACTATATAGAGAAGAGTTCCCTTGAAATGTGTACATTTCACATGAATAAGAAATTAACCTGTGTTATGATAAGATACTTAGATTCTGGGGTTAATTTGCTACCACAGATTAACATACAGTTTTACCTTATCTGTACTCACTAACACAGAATTAGCTTTAGGAAACAGGGCTCTACTATAATAAAAAAAATTGATATGTACTTGTGCACTGGCAGTGGACAGACAGTAAGAAAAATGATCCCAGAGGAGACAAAGAAGAAAATGAATGTTATGTAGCAGTGAAACATTTGGTGAAACTCTTGCATGTCAGAACTTGGAAGGCAGATCATACGCCTAGGTAACTGTTAGCTCCTAGGTAAGATGTAGAAAACAGAACCATAACAGTGTATGCTAACTGTCATTGGCTATGCTTGACAAGGTATTACAAAAATAAAGATGAACTCAGGAAAGAATTGGCTGGTTCGCAAGCAGAAATGAAGATATAATGAGGGTCTAGAAATATGGATTCACATAGTATTGGAAAAGCCAACTGCTTCTAGACCCAAACTACACTCAAAGGAATTTTACAGAGGCTTTAAGTAGCAAACATTCAACAAGACCTTTCAGTTGATTATAGTACTTAAGGCAGAGAAAGTTTTAAAAATCAGGTCTTCTCACCTGTTATTACAGATAAGCTTCAGTTAGCCGCCATCAAATTGAGAGAAAAAGACCGGAGGTTGAGAAAACAAAGAGCTACCGGAGATTTGAGAACTAGGTATTTAAAAGTGTGGGTGTGGTTACTGGTATGTGGAGCTGACTGGAAACAAATAGAGAAGAAGCCTCTTAAGTATTTGAGAGAAATGTACTGCCAAAGAAACCACAAGCCTGGACTGAAGGGGCCTTTGACTGTAGAAGCTGAAAATGGCCTTTGTGCTCACAACCTTATGTGAACAAGAAGGAGCCTGAAGAAGCTGTGCAGCCCTGAGACTTATTTCCAGATACAGTCAAAGAAGGGAATGGGAAAAAAAGGACCTGCCATAGGGTGGATACTGAAGACACATGCAGGAAGGGAGCCTTCCATAAGTGTGCTCAGCAGGACTTCAGGATTTATATGGGCTGCTGATTGTGTCTGATTGTCTTCTTTCTAAAAGTGAGTGTATTATTGTAATCATCCTGGTCCTGTCACTCCTTTGTTTATTGAGAATGAGAGAGAAAGAGAGAATATGTGTGTGCGTGCGCGCGCGCGTGTTTGTGTGTGTGTGTGTGTGTGTGTAGGGACAGGAAAATTCTGCTTTTAAATTCATAGGTCTCCAGACCAAGAGAAGCCACATCTAGACTTGGTAAGGACTACTGAACTTTCCCTAGATACGCTGGACTTTGAGATTCTGGCACTGATTGAATGAGATTCAGGCTGTCTCCATTTGAGTTGCTGAATATGTGTTACGTGTGGGAAGAAGAAGGAACTGAACATTTAGAGAATAGAAAGTGATTGAGATTACTAGTCTTCACCATAGTTGACTCTTTTCCCTTTGCTTGAAAATTTCTTAATATCCCTTGAAGTTTACGTTGGGGCCATAACTTGCCAATGAACTGTGCACAGAAATGAAGTACTTCTCTTATGAGCAGCTTTGGGTTTTCTCAGCTCTCTCTTCCTTTGCTGTGGCCAATGCCGAAGCATCACAAGATGCAGCATCACCAGATACCGAAGTCTCCATCAGCCCAGGTCCCTAAAAACACTTGCAGGGGAGAAACCTTTGTTAATCCAAGTCAGATATATATTAGGGTACGAAGTGACATATACTGTTGTGCTAAGCCAGTGAGATTTGGAGTTAATGATTTTTTTTTTAAGATCAATTTTATAAAACGTTTTCTATTTGGAAAAGCTCACCTGGGATTTTTTTCAGTAAACATTGGAGTAGACCACTTAAATAAGAAACCAAAGCTGTTCACGGTAAAGACTGTTTAATATAGGTTAAGCTAGGAGAAAGCTGAAAGCTCCTGTTTGCAAATTCTGATCCCCTAAAACTGTATCTCGTGCCCTAACAATTGTTCCTAAATCATGAGAGGTAAATTATCTGATTTTAAACACATCACATTTTTAATATTTTAACCATCTCAAAAGACTGATTAAAAGTTGTATGTATTTTCTTTTCAGTAAACAATATTGGTTTTTATCTATAATGATGAGCAGGTAGAAAGCTACATAGCACCTGATTTAATTAGGCTGGTCTCATTTTCTAAGTTAAGTTATTTTTACCTAAGGACATCAGAGTAACTTAAATATTTTTTAAGGGTCTGAACAAACAACAGTGTTTGCATTAGAGAAATAAAGCATTCACTTATTTAAAACGTTCAAAGGGCATAAATCTGCAGTTAACACCAGCCTAAATTAGGCACAGGTTTAATGTGTGATGATGAGTCAAGAAGCTCTATCCAACACACCGCCAGATTATTTTTCTGCTTAATTATTGGCATAAACTTTAATGAAAAATGAAGTTTCATAGGAAAGGTAAATAAGAGTGCTAAAAATGGATAGAGTTCACTGAAAGAGAAGTTGAGAAACTGAAACTTAGTTTTATAGGAACAAAGAAAATTTCAACAGATAAAATTGAACTGTGCTACTTAGGAAATACACACACATCATTTTTGTTTACATAAATGATCATTTCTAGCTATATTGTATATAGTGGAGATGGTCAAATTTCCATACTTGCAAATTAAAATTTGCACATGAAATTGCCTGTATGATAGACATTCCCCAAGCTTTTCAGTTTAATTTGCTAATGTTGACTCTTATTTTCTTATTTAAACTCAACTCTTTCTTTAGAGTAGTCTTTCATCTCTCTCTGTAGCAGGCTCAGATCTTGTGCTCAACCTGCCCACAAATATAAGACAGATGGAAATAAATAACCCACTAGAAAATTCACTTGACATGAGTACTGCATTTTATGTCTTAGAGGACTGGAAATGAGTCTGACTTTGAAGTCACTGAAGGGCTGTATGACACTTAGAGAAAATAAATCTTTCTTTTTTTCCATTCAGTTGAAGCTCTCTGGCCTTCAAACTCATGCAATAGTAAATTCATTGACACTGCATTTGCAAGGTTGATGTTCCATTTCTAGGGAAAAAAATGTTCGCTACAATTAGATAATATGGTTCTCTTTAGGTCAGAGAGGCTTTCTAAAGTGTACTTCACGCAGGAGAAAGAAAAGTATTTCATTTTTAGGAGTAAGTTTGTATTGCTGTTTAGCAATCTGAATTTATTAATGGCTTTATAAATCCAATATTCATGCTAATAAAGATTTTTGTAACAGATGAAAGCAATATTATTTTTATTACATGAATTACATTAATTGCAAGTGATTTGTATATATTTCCTAGTATGGTAGAATGCTTCTTTCCTTTTCATGGCATCCCACAAATTCTCAATATAATAATATTGCATTAAGAGTAATTCTTTGTTGAGATGATTTAAATGAATTTCTTTGCTCTAGTAATCATTAAAGCTTAGTGATCCACAGTTTTTAAGTCATTGAAAACAAAAGCAAAATTATATTGGAATTTGGGACAAATATTCCACAAATCCTTTTCACCCTAAAACTTGAAATTAAAGCAACTGATAACAACAATTAGTGAGCCTACTAAAGAAATATCCTGCAGAGCTAATTTTAGGTAAGTGACAAAGGGTAAGGCAGATGCTTAGAATAGTAAATTTTCAAGATATTAATATTAACCTTTTTAGATTCATCATTGCTGCTTACTTGAGCATTTATAGGTAGATAATTTATCTGCATCTTTCCATGTTTAATGAGGAGCATCTCTATGTTTTTGGTGAAATGCTTGAAATAGTTTCACTTTGAGGGCTATTTTATCCATGCTCCAAACCCCAAATCAGTTACTAGAGTTAACTGATTAATATGAATACTGGAAGCATAAAGACAAATTAAAACTTCTCTCTCTCTGTCTCTCTCAACCAAATCTTTCTAACAAAAATAAGCAAAAGTGTAGAAACACTATGAAAATGAAAATAAGAGAAACAAATGCCAGCTATGCCTTGGACTATAAGTAATTTCTGGAACAATTAATGGAAAAAATGATCTGGTTTAATAGATTACTTGAGAGGCTCAGAATATATCACTTATGAATTTTTATGTATTTTACATAAATGAGAAATTCTAAAATCGAAGTAGCTAAAAGATGTTTTCTTACCTCAAAACTCTACATCTGTAACTTACTTGAATGACCTGCAGTCTGTTCTTCCTGCCCTTAGATAATGCCATGAGTTAATTGCTCCTGCTGCCAAACCATTTTAAAAAATGTATTTTAAATTATTTTAGAAACTGAATTTATAATAACTTCTTCAGATGCTCAAAACCAAGTGCAGGACTGTGTTACATCCTTATTTTCATAAAAATAACTAAAGAATCAGTAAATAATAAACAGGAAGACAATCTTAGAGATACTTCAGTTACTTAAAGAAGAGAAGTTTATGTTGCCAGATGTCACTAAAGGGCACTGAGAAGATTTAGGTTGAACATTGAAGAAATCTTTTGATTAAGAAAAGGATTATGAGCAGAGTTGCTCTTCTTTGATAGAGGTATTAGTAGAGGCAGTGGTGATATTAGGGTAATAATGTTTCTCGAGCGCTTGCTATGTGCTAAGCACTGCACTACATGCATTCCAAGAATTCACATTTAATTCAGTCCTTTACAGTCCTGAACTTCATTTTATCCTCATGTTGCAGATAAGAAAACTGAGTTTTAGAAAACTTCACTTGTCCCGGATCACAAACCTAGAGGGTTATGGAGCTGAGACTAGAGCAGCTAAGCCAGTAAAAGTTGCTTAAATTCTCTAGGTCTTAGATTTTTCCTATGTAGAATGAAGATAATAAGACCCATCTCTTATAATGTTTGTAGTAGAAGATGAGGTAGTAGGTGAAAGCACCTAACTCATGTTTTTTTTTTTTTTTTTCTTTAAACATCTTTATTAAAGTATAATTGCCTTACAATAGTGTGTTAGCTTCTGCTTTATAACAAAGTGAATCAGTTATACATATACAATAGGTTCCCATTACTCTTCCCTCTTGCATCTCCCTCCCTCCCACCCTCCCCATCCCACCCCTCTAGGTGGTCACAAAGCACCGAGCTGATCTCCCTGTGCTATGCGGCTGCTTCCCACTAGCTATCTATTTTACATTTGGTAGTGTATATATGTCCATGACACTCTCTTACCCTGTCCCATCTCACCCCCCCCCCTCCCCATATCCTCAAGTCCATTCTCTAGTAGGTCTGTGTCTTTATTCCCGTCTTGCCACTAGGTTCTTCATGGCCTTTTTTTTTTTTCCTTAGATTCCGTATATATGTGTTAGCATACTGTATTTGTTTTTCTCTTTCTGACTTACTTCACTCTGTATGACAGACTCTAACTCCATCCACCTCATTACAAATACCTCCATTTCATTTCTTTTTATGGCTGAGTAATATTCCATTGTATATATGTGCCACATCTTCTTTATCCATTCATCTGTCGATGGACATTTAGGTTGCTTCCAGGTCCTGGCTATTGTAAATAGAGCTGCAATGAACATTGTGGTACATGACACTTTTTGACCTATGGTTTTCTCAGGGTATATACCCAGTAGTGGGATTGCTGGGTCGTATGGTAGTTCTATTTGTAGTTTTTTAAGGAACCTCCATACTGTTCTCCATAGTGGCTGTATCAATTTACATTCCCACCAACAGTGCAAGAGTGTTCCCTTTCTAACTCATGTTTAATGAATATTATTTATCCTCCTTGATTAAGTAGGATTATACATATCGCTCAAACTCTGTCATTTATAACATTGCATTTAAATTTTGTGTATATCCTATTACTAAGCTGTAAACTCTGGGAGAACTTGGCTGGAACCATGTTTTATTCCTTCCATGTATCCTTGTCTTGCACCTAGTACATGTCCCAGGACATAGGAAGCATGCAGTGTTTGTTGCCTCTATGAAAAACTAATGAGAGCTAGGGCAAGGGAGCACATCCATCTACTGCAGTTTGGAAGGCACCTGGAAACATGATTCAGATTTTAAAATACGCTTGCTGTTTGACTCAGCAACTTTATTTCTAAAAATATATCCTAAGGAAGCATTGAGATTTTTGTGCCAAGATATATTTTCAGTTATAGTCATTAAGACACTGTCTTCAATAGGGAAAAATTAAAAACGTCTTAATTGCCAATTTAAAAATTGTGCAACAGGCATACAGTGGAATACTGTACAAATGCACTTATTAGTGGTGAAAGAGTCTCATGATATATTTGTTGACAAGTGTAAAAAGCTGGTTATGCAACTACATGATCCTTTTTCTGTAACAGACATACAACAGGCCCCAAGCGGAGTTGTGTATGCTAAGCCCCACATCACCAAACTGAGACTTAACTATAGTTTTGGCTCTCCTAGAAATGAAATCTTAAACCAGGTGATCAGGAATCACTTAATCAGTACTAGTTAGGTCATCTGCCTGATAGACTCTTGCCATCCCGCAAAGGAAAGGAACTTTGCAATAACCAACCTGCTTTTTTGCCTGGTATAACTTCCTTGTTCCCCTGCCCTTCTGTCTTTCATTTTTTACAGGTCCTCAGAGCTCCTTTCTTATCTGCTAGATTGGATGCTGCCCAATTTGAATCAATTTTTCCTCAAATAAAAATTTTAATATGCCCTCAGTCTATCTTTTGATAATATATATGCATGCACACATACGTATTGTAAAAGTATATAAATAAACAAATTCACAACTATTACATCTGGGTAAAGGATCATAGGTTATCTTTATTTCCCCATACTTTTCTTTATTCCTATGAGTTATTTTGTAGAAAGCACTTTTTTAATATTTGAGAAAACAATAATTTATTTTTAAAAACCAAGGGAGCATCATTTTCAGTAATGACTTTTGACACCGGACCTCAGCAGCAGACAATGTCTCAGGGTTTTAAAATCTTTAGCAAATCACATTTTTAAAAAAATCGTTCAATATTATGGAATGATTAAAAGCAACAAGGCCTTTTGGCTAGTGGCCTCCTTTTTGTTTCTTTGCAAACAACTAAACATAGAAGCCTTTCAGTACTTTCTCAGTTTGCCTCTTTTTTACCCTTCGTGCTTACATGAGGTCAGATATACAGAACTTTGAATCACTGAGATGGGATTTGTCTGTGTGGTTTAATAATGGGGAAAGCCACAGGATATGTTTGAAAAACTCTCAGATAAAGCAACAGAACCCCAAGGCACTTCATTCTGATTTTTTAAAGATAAGAGTGCACATTAATATTAAATGGACAGATTTATTTCTGACTATTTCAGAGAAATATTGACAGTGGAACACTTGGTTCTATGCAGGTTGTATGTAAGCCCATGTAGGAAGGAGCTGTGTAATTCAAAGTAAAAAAGACTTCCATGTTCCATCTGTGGGGAGAGTGGAGCCTTGATAACTGTTGTTTGTCATAGTGGACAGAATGAGATACAGAAAGACAGACCCAAGAAGAGGGGCAGTAAATATGGAAAAGTATGCATATAGTATATGAATATATGAGTAAATGTGATTCCAGAAATCAAAAGTGGGTCAGAATATGGGATTTCAGGAAAACTAGCTTCCTGGGATACCTGTAGAATAATTTTTAAACATTCAGTGTTAAATTGTAGGAGTTTTAAGTAATTATAAGAGTGTCTCCAGTGCAAAGATTTGGGCAAAATCGAAATCAATTGCCCTGTCTCTTGTCCTTAAAGGGAATTTCTTTCCTGGCTTATTACTGCTTATTATGATCTTTGCAGTTGAGAATTCCAAAATGAAGTGGAGGAACTAGAACACAGAATAACTGTGAAGATGACTTGGGAGAATTTTGCAACAGTGGTGGTTATCTTCTATACAATTCTATTTTTCTTGTCAAAGACTATAATTGCCATTTTTATAAAACATTTTTATCACAGAGAAACTTTCTATATGAAGAATATAAAACTTAGTTTTGAGTATTAGACCTGTGAGATTCAATACTGGAGACCACCAGTTCTTTTTTATTATGTGAAATAAATGAGATTTGGCCTACAGTAGGGTCTGTAATTATTCAGCTCCTCCAAAAGTAGCTCCTGACTTTGATTTTGCAAAACACATTAATATTAATTTTGTTAGTTGAACATTTGCTTTTAATATGACAGAATCCACATGCTTGGTCAAGTACAACATATGCTGTTTATTATGCAGGTTTGTCTGTTCCTGAAGATGCAGCACATACATCTAAATTGAGCCAACGCCACTTCTCCCTTATGCCATGATATCTGGGGATGAGGTTGTTGGCTAAGGAATCATGAGGAAGAGTGAGACACTTCTGTGCATTGAATGTGACACAATATATTTAGAATCCTTTGTGAGATATTCTCATTTCTCTCAATAGTGACACCATTACCAGTCAGGAACTTGAAATATTACCACTCTAAGTATTCCTGTATATGAAGTTATTTTACTTAGCTTTTGAAATCTTTTTAGTAGTTGCATATGAGCTTACAAGAAACATGGAATTCAAAAATTAATTTGGTTTAGTAAGACTAAGGGTTTCACACTTATTGGGTTGATCTTAACATCTGGGATACAAGAATACAACATTAATAAAATACATGTTTAAAAAGGTTTGGTGGCCATTTTTATTCCTTTGGTCTTCAGTGGAATAAAATGCTGGTTACAGCAACATTCAGATAGATGTTGGGGCACTTATATAAAAATGGTTTTTTAACCCCAGAACTAAAGGAATATGGGGAGACATCTTTATTAGCGGTTTCTTAAATTGTCTTTATAATCAAACTACTTATTTTTATATTGAGCTGTTCTGAAGTGAAATTTCTGTGCCAATTTCTCATGCTTCCATATTCTCTATTCAATGTAGAGATATTTATCGAGCTCATGAATGCAACATACTGTTCATTGGAGACCATAGGCCTGACCTCAAGACTCTCCAACTCTGATCTGAAAGACAGACATATTGGCACAACCAATTTGTCAGGTGGACCAGCTTAGTTTGAATATTACCTTCTCCAGAAAGCTTTCCTCTATTATTTTGTTTGTTTGTTCACTTGTTCGCTTTCTCTTTCCTGAGCTGACACTTCTCTTCCCTACCTGTCAACTTTCACGATAGCTTTTATCTTTAAGGTTTGGTTTCAAGGAACAGATTCACTCAAGTTACCTAAAAGTAAAAGTGAGATTCTTATACGAATTTTTAAGGCCTGGAAATGGAATCTTCTCAGGAGTAGATCAGGCATTCTGGCTCCTTCTCCAGCTTACCCTGGGCCTCAGTGGTTTCTCTACCTGACATTTCTGTCCCTCTCTCCTCTGACTAGCATGGCCTTGGTGACCTGTTTCTCAGTTTCTCTATGTCCTCTCTTCCTGCCCCCTGCCCTTACTGCTGGGTTTCTGTTTTTAATTCCCAGTATAAGAATGATCACTTTACTTTCCATGTCAATTCACCTCCAGGAGTCTCAGAAAGCCCATGGAAGGCTTCACCACAGTTGCCCCGTAGCTTTCACTCATTGCTGACACTCGGGTAAGCATCTCTAATTAGTGAAGCAAAACCGTAAGATTAGCAAGGCCATAATGCACATTTGGATATTCTGTGAATGCCTAATAAATGGAAGGTAAATATTTTGTTTATATATAAACAAACGTATTTGTTTATATTTGTTTTTATTTTGTGTATGTATACTAAAAAAAGTGTCCAGGACCTCTGTTTCTGTTAAAGATTGTCAGAAAGCTGGAGAAAAAGAGCATAATGATTAGTCAAAAAGGACTTTACATTGGGATTGAAATCCTGTCTACTATTCTTTGAAACAGAAATAAAAATATTTCTGCCTGAATAACTGTCAAGATACTTAATGTATCAGAAGCCGTTATGATATTAAAACATGGAGAATTGGTTCATTGAATTCCGTTAAGTCCTCATCATGTCTGACCTCTCTGTATTTGGTGGTATGGGCCACTCTTCTCCTCTTGACCCTTCCTTTTTCCTTGGCTTCAAAAATGTTACTCTGCCCTGTTTCTCTTCTAACCTTTCTAACTATTTCTTCTCAGACTCTTCTGTTGGATTCTCTCTTTCTTATTTTCTCCACTCTCCAAGGATTTCTATTATTCAGGCTATTGTTTTCGACATGTTCGCAATTATACAACTGTCCTAACCAACATCCGTCTTTCATCAGCTGTAATCATGAAATCTAGGTTTCCATCTTCAACTTCTACACCGCTAAGTTTCAAATTACAGGACAGGACACTTCTAGCTGGCTCCTTACAGACACAGGCAGTCCTGTCTTGCCAAATTGAACTCTTTGTCTCCACCTCTCACCCTGACACCACTTCTGACTTTTGTATTTCTTATGTCAGCATTTCCAACTAGCCATTAAGTCAGAAAGAGTGACTAAGTGTCTACTTCTTACTCTTAAATCCCAGAGTGGATCCATAATCATCTTATTTACTTACCACTATCATAGTTTAAAACTTCCTCATACCTCGCGTAACTTTTTTCCTGATTTGAGGGTCATTCTTCTTTATTCTACCATCCTTATTGCTTCTAGAGTGAGTTTACTAGACTATAAATATGTCAAGCTATTCCGCTACGTAAAACCCTTCAATGGCTTCCCAATGCCTACAAAATCAAACTCCCATGCATTTTGTATGGTGTCAAAGATTTTCAGTGATCAGACCCTCCTCTCACCTTTGTTCTTCTCCTTCTCTTTCACATATTCTTTCCTTCATCTGTGCCTGATGTAAACATACATAAAGTAAGAAAATCTGGTTTGTACAGAAATTAAATAGAATACAATGTTTCAGTATTCCAATGAAGACTGCAAATTAAAATTTCCATTATAAGCTATGTTGAATTTTTGACTTCTGATAAAACATTTAAGAATATTTTTACTAAAGAGAACCATAGTCTCTGGCTTACAAATAGTAATAATGTCAACATATACTTTTAGTTGTGAATTGATTATATGACAAAGAAAATGTAGTTATGCTGTGATCTGTGAAATACATAAGAAGTATAAACTGTTAACTTGAATTGTATGATCATACCTTCATTTACATGTAGTCATATTAACTAAGAATCAAAATTTTTGTAGGTTGCTATTAAAAGAAAGAAGGCACAATATGTTTTAAAGACTAAATAGAATCCAACATTTTAGTGCTGCTTGTACTGATTTTAGAGGCTATTTGGGAACCTAATATACTGACTTATGGCCTGCAAGAAGAATCTGTAAAATGAAAAAATGGGGTTTGGATGAGTGTTCCTACCCTAGGATGAAAAATAGTTGTGTTCTTAAATATGTAGGGTTTTGAATTAGATATTTTGTGGGAAAGATCAGAAATTGAATTTAAACTTCTATAAATGCTTTTGTTCTATTTCTACTGTATTATCAAAATATGGTTTTCCTCTTCTATCATATAAGTCCTATATAACTACTTGGACAGCGTGATTGTTAAAATTTACCAAATAAATCATTTAAGATTCTTTTTTTTCTATTCAGATTTTGTTCTTTACCTAATTGATAAACTTGAGATTTGGTGTTCTTCTAAACACTTCTTAAAAAAAAAATTATATTCGTTTTCTTGTTAAGTAAACATTTCATAGCAAACAAAAAATTCCTCCTTGGAACGTAAAAAACAATCACTAAAATTGTTGCAGTAAGAAAAGGTCAATATTTCAATCTTCTTTATTTCAAGTAGCATAAAAGTGAATTGGCCAAATTTTCATTTAGAAATAGTGTAATTTATCAAGTTAACTATGTAAAAACCATTAAAAATGTTCAACGACTAAAGGTGTTTCATGTATTTGATAAAATATGTCTATTTTTAAAAGTCTATCTGATAAAAAATGAATTATTATAAGACTGGATATGATCAAAACATAAAGCAGAACTGGAAACAGTGTTCTCCTTTCTCTTGTTTGCTTGTTTTATTTTTTTCATTTTAAAATATCTCCTTTGTCCATCATGATGTATATTTGAAGTCTTGTTGCTCTTAGCTATTTTCATTTCCTGAGAAGATTTTTAGTTTGTTTTGTGTCTCTCTGAATTCTAAAGAGTTTTATTATTTTTCTGTCACTCTTCCTTAAGTGTTTTTTCCCATAAATAAAATACATTCAGGGTAATAAAATATAAACAACCCTTTCTAATACATTGCCTCAGGAGGAAATATTACTCTATGTGATTTCAAAATTTGGCCCAGTCCATTCCAAAGGCCTAAACAGAAAATATAGGCAGAAAGATAGAGGATATATATGCACTTCAGTAACCCACAACTATATTATCATTTTTACTATGTGTATTAGTTTCCTATCGTTGCCATAACAAAATACCACAAACCGGTATGATTCTAATGTTCTTAACTATTTGTGTCACACTGTTGGAAAGGCTAAAGATTAGGATGGATTAGTTTGTCACAATAACTATAGTTATCTGGAATTGCAAAGTATCAAGATCAATGCCATTTGTTAAAAAATACCTGTCCAGTTGCAAAGTAGGAGCTGTCAGTTTCTGGTCCAGGGACCTAAGGGGAAATCAATGAGGGAGAACTCACTACAAAGGCAGCATTATGTAATGATTAAATTAAATTAATTCTGGCCTAGAGCCTAATGTTATGTTTACCTGTTTCTAGAACTACCTAAAAGCACTTGACAACTCCTGTCAGAATGAGACAAAATTCCCTAGGAAGAGGTGCTTACCTCTTTATATCCTAGAACTTAATTTAAGCAAGCCAAGCAGTAAATGAGATGTCTCTATAGGACCCAATATTTAGTGAGCCACCATTCAATGCAAAATCATCAAATCATAGAAGTTTGATGCTACAAGAAATCTTGTAAGACCATCATCCTAAACATGTACAGAGCATGTAGTTTAGGGAAGAAAAAAAGTCTTGCTCCGAGTCTAACAATGTACTGTAATGGGTACACGGTAGCAAAGCTACAGCTCTACTAGGGTAGGAACACTTTTTGTCCTCAGAAGTTCATAACTTATTGAATGTGACTGTGATTACGGACTCTATATACTATTTATATATATGTTTGTATTCAACAAGTTATGAAGCATATATAAAGAATTATTATCATTCCCACTATGTAGCTTTATAATTCTTAGCTGGAGTAGTTAAAGGCTTACTTTTCTGTTCCTCTGATCCTTTCTCTGCTACTAATTCGTGTAATTTGAGCTGAGCTGAATGAGTGCTTTGGCTTCAGGTCTCTAGTTACTGATGACAAAAGTTTCTTAATCTTTACTTATGTACTCCTTCAAAGTAGAACTTGGAGCATCAGCTAATAGCAATGAGGTCTTGCTTATATGTTCAATGAATGCTGTGGTTCTTGTTTAATGAACTTCTCTGCCTTCCTACCCATAACGCACTATGTCTTCACCTGTGTTCTCTCTGGTTGCTTCAGTCTCATGATGGATTTGGTGTTCTGAGTCATGTGGGTCACTTCTTACTTGGGGAAGACTTCAAAAAAATCCCTCCCCAACTCAAAAGTGTGATGTTACTTTCCATGTATCATCTTAAAAATATCTTCTAAAAGAATAGTGGAGGGGGTATTATCATGTGATCACTTTGTGTCCAATATCCTGGAGGCTATACTTGCTCAGTGTAGAGAATAATGAAATTCAGGAATATAAGCTAATTAAAAATCTATAATCTTACTCCCTAAACACGTTACTGTGCACAGTTTGATGTATTTCCCCTCAGTGTTTGATTTAACTGTAATCACATTACTTTCATTCAGTTCTGCTTTGTTTTTCAAATTTACAAGTATCCATGCCTTATATTTTTAATATTATCTGCATATTATTCCACAAAGTAAACTTTTCATAATGTATATAATCATTTTCCTCAAGGGTTGGAAATGCTGTTTCCTCTAATTTTACCTCTATAACCATCTTTGTACATTGAGTGCCCCTAGTCCCCATATTTTTGATAATTGCTTAGAAGATATTGTCAGAGTCTATGTGGTAGTTGGCAAAATTGGCCACAATTCTCAATGCCTCCCTCACCCCTGCCCCTTTGCAGGGTGATTTTACAGCTTCTTCCATCAAGAAGTGAAATCCGTTCCCCACTACTTGAATCAGAACTTGTGACTTGCTTTGGCCAATAAAATGCAGCAGAAGTGACTATCATGCCTGTTCCTAGCCTCGGTCTTAAGAGGCCTTGCAGCTTATGTTCTGATTCATCGAATCCTAGCTGCCATTAACCGAGCTCCTGATCCATGAGAGACACGTAACCCATTTGCCACTGTTGCTCCAGCCAATTGCAGAAGTCAATTGCAGAAGCAGAGATGCTTCCCTGAGTGGCTCCTGAGGCATATGCACAGAGTGAGCCCAGCATGACCAGAACTATCCAGTTAATAGGCTAATAAATGGTTGTCATTTTACATAGCTAAAATTTGGGGTGGTATTTCATAGTAACACTAAAGTATACAATCTATATTTGGGCAAAAAAATGGACATTTTTAAGCCTTGTAATTCACATTGTTAAGTTGTTTTCCAAAACTTTTGTAGCCATTTGCTACCCTCTCCAGCTAGGTTTATCATTATTGTAAATATTTGCCAGTTGGATAAAAGATAATTGGTGTCATTTTAATTTTAAGTGCAACATTTTAAAAGCTATTTTTCCTCATTCTGATGATGAAGTCACCATGTTAGCTGTCATTTCATTAAAACAAGTCATATTTCAGAGTGAATTGTTTCCCAGATTATTTTCCTAAAATTGAGATAATATTTATCAGGTTCCTTTCCTCTTAAAAGGTGTAGAAATGCAGAACAGATGTTGATTTTCAATTTACTAGATAATAGTTTTTTAAAGTCTCTTAAGGTGCAACATCTTCTCTCCAATATTTTTAATTCAGTAACTATCAAACTTATAAAAGTTAAGTTTTATCTGGAGTTTCTACTGGCCTCATATGATGTTGTTAAATGTTGATCTCAGTGATTATGACTACTCTAAGCTGTTAAAAGTCATGTGATCTTTCTTGTCTCAGAAGAGAAAGCAAGACAGTAAGATATTTATATTCAAATTGGAAAATTGGCTTCTGGGTCAAGCAGATGTGCAGAAAATGTAGGCAAATTATTGGCCATTATAGTTGTGGGACTTTGAAGTGTTGCCATCACTCAATGCTTTCCTATTGTTTCCAGGATGAAAGCACAAATTGCGTCATTTATGTTGTCTTTGGCTGTAGGTAACAGAAAACCCATCCAAGCAGTGCTAAATTCTGAGACTCACTGCTTGGCTGATATTTAGCTGATTCACACCAGGATAGTTATACTAGTTTTTTAAAACTTAAAGTATGTTTTCATTGGTTGCTAAAAACTATAATAGTAATGGCAGTAAGTAGTAAAATTAATTAAATAGAAATTAGCTATAAAACATACATCTGCCATCTATGGCCACAAAAGCTCAGTGGTGTGCAACAATACAATTCATTTAGCTTGTGATTTTCTAAGATTTAGATGATCTCATCTGCTCAGGTGATCTCAGCTGGGTATGTTCATGTAGCTGCTGTCAGCTGTCTGTCAGACAGGGTCTTTCTGATGTTGCCTGGCTTTACCACATCTCTCAGGGATGTCCCTGGCTTGCACAACTGGAGTGACTCAGCTCTGTTCCACGCATAGGCCATCCTCTAAAAGGTTAGCCTCGGTTTGTTCTCATGGTAAAGACAGAGGAGCAAATGCATGCCTATCGCACACATACTTTCAAACCTCTGCTTGCATCACACTTACTAATATCACATTGCCTAAGCAAGTCACTTGGTGGAGCCCAGAGACAGAATGGGATGGCACTACACAGTTACATGGCAAAAACACATAGATGCAGAGAATGGTGAAGTAGTGAGGCCACTGATAAAATCAAACTACAACAAATTTGTTAATCCAAGTTAATTGTCATAGGATGTCACAATATCTATTGATTTCACAATATTGATTGGTAAATAGTTCTCTTCTTATAGTGAGATCCAAAACATTTGCAGTTCCGACTATTAAATAGATCAGTATCATGTAACGTGCATTCTCTAAAAAGTATTCTATGTTTTAGGAGAATCAGCATTTTGGTCACTGTCTTTTAAGTAATTAATCATTATTGCTTTGAAATACAGGTATCTCTTACCGTAAGAATCTATTGGGATGGTGAGAGTTTGTGTAGCAACAGGTGTTATAAACATGAATCTCTAAAATTTGTAGGAACACAGGAAAGACTTTATGAAATGAAATAATAAACTGCCTCCTGGGACATCTTCTGATGTTAGGGAAAAAATCAAAAAAGTCCAGAATGTATTTTGAAAATGTCCAAGAATTAATACAAAAGAAAACAAACCATTTGTATTTCTTGAATAAAATACAACTTGATTATTTCAACAAAATGTACAAGTAGCGTATCATTGCTTCTGAGCATTAAAAAATGCTAAATTAATCCCACTACTGGGCATATACCCTGAGAAAACCATAATTCAAAAAGAGTCATATACCACAATGTTCATTGCAGCTCTATTTACAATAGCCAGGACATGGAAGCAACCTAAGTGTCCATTGACAGATGAATGGAGAAAGAAGATGTGACACATATATACAATGGAATATTACTCAGCCATAAAAAGAAACGAAATTGAGTTATTTGTAGTGAGGTGGATGGACCTAGAGTCTGTCATACAGAGTGAAGTAAGTCAGAAAGAGAAAAACAAATACCGTATGCTAACATATATATATGGAATCTAAAAAAAAAAAAAATATGGTCATGAAGAATCTAGGGGCAAGACGGGAATAAAAACGCAGACCTACTAGAGAATGGACTTGAGGACAGGGGAGGGGGAAGCGTAAGCAGGGACAAAGTGAGAGAGTGGTAGTGTATATATGGACATATATACACTCCCAAATGTAAAATAGATAGCTAGTGGGAAGCAGCTGCATAGCACAGGGAGATCAGCTCCGTGCTTTGTGACCAGCTAGAAGGGTGGGATAGGGAGGGTGGGAGGGAGGGAAACGCAAGAGGGAAGAGAGATGGGGATATATGTATATGTATAACTGATTCACTTTGTTATAAAGTAGAAACTAACACACCATTGTAAAGCAATTATACTCCAATAAAAATGTTAAAAAAAAAAGCTAAATTTTCTGTCAGTAAAGGTTGAAAGTGCTAAACACATGTATTTCATCAGAATGTTAATCATGTTTTATTAAAGCTCATGGTTCAAATGGAGAAAATTTGCGAACATCAAAGGGGTAAATCATTAATCATCAGTTCAGTGTCATATAATTTCACATCAAGCGTCACATAATAAAACATTTGAAATAATATAAACTGCCGAAAGTATTTTTTCAAAGAGTATCAATAAAGTAAATTAAAATTTAGAAAGTATCATCAGAACTTTATCTATTTTGTATTAAAAATATTCAAACATGTCTAGTTATAAAATATTAATAGCATTTCACAAATAATAATACTAATATGTGCCTATTTTTGTAATCCAGATTTATGGCTCCACTTGGGAGGAAACGTAATCACTTTTGGAAACATATTTGGAACTTTGCCACATTGTTTGAAAAATATGCACAAGACTGGAGAATTTCAATTATCATTGATGAGGCTTCAGTTGTTTCACATAAAAGTGATTAATGATTAACTTAGTAAAGTTAAAGACAGGATAATTTTGTGGTTTTCATTGATTATGGAATTAGAAGGAATATCATCTGGAATAACTTATCAATCTTTATTGTTGGTGCTCAAGAAAAATAATTTAAATGAAAAACATCTGCATGAAAATATGCATGATATATTTTCACGTGGTTATATCAATGTAATATGAAGGAGAAAGTTTGGAGTTTAAGTGGAATTTTTATTAAAATTTCTGGATGTTTTAATTTGACAGTACATTATCACATTCAGTTATTTCTGGGTAAGGCAATAGAATATGTAAATAACACATCATTAAATTCTTTTCTTGATGAAGTTTATCTTTATCATCATATATTAGATACACAGCAGAGAGAATTAAATGACTTACTAACTTGCCGGGAATTGACATCCTGAAAATTGGAAGGGTTATTTGTAACTCTGTTGGCAGCCTGTGCCACTAGAGCAGCAAATGTGGTTTGGAAATTTTAAGAAGCTTCTAATAGTCACTTGTAATAGAAATTTTGCAATGGGAATAATTAAGAACTTGGAAAGTGGACTTTTTTCCCAGAGATCTGAGTTTGAATAATAGTACATCTTTCGCTACTTTGTTTAGTTTTACAAGAAAAAAGTTGTTTTATTAAAGCTGTCTGATTAATGCATGACAAAATTATTAAATATATAAACTAAAGAAAGAAAACTAGGAAAGAGAATAAGATCTAGAAATAAAGGCATGTGATACAACATTTGAAACAAAATAATTCTAATAAAAGACTGTAACATTCATTGATAAATCACATAAAAGTGATATCACAAGTGAAATATTTAATAAACATCTAAGTTCTTTCAGTTTATTGAGTTGAATTCTTTTCAAATAATATTAAGTTTATTTATGGATTGAAGATTAATAAAAATCAATATAACAAGGCTAAGTAATTAAATATTATATTCCAATAAATAATTTTTATGAATTAGTAATAGACATTTAATATATAAAAACCACAGAGTATGTAAGTTAGACATATTTTGAATATAATTTTTGTTAGTTTGGCAGAAACATGGAGAGGATTCAATATAATGAATTATATTTCTCTATTTAGATTATGTCACATAATTTTATGGGGAATTTTTGGAAGAAGTTTCTTTGGTCAAATATGACTTAAACAGATGCATCATTTAGTCAGAGGCAGCATATCAAAGAAAAGATCATGACAACACTCCCTAAAAATCAAGAAACAATTTGGAAGTTATTAGAATGATTTTATGACTGATATACATTGTGAGTTTTATTTACATTACATATATGCATATATATATATCATGGCATACAGGTGGTTTCATATTTTGAATATTGCTCTGCTTATTGGTTCCTGTACCTTAGAGTCCAGAGACAGGAAGAAATTTGGGGCAGGTGTAAGTCATTTTCTCCAACTGTTTCTCTCTCTTTGGTTCTGCTCTCATCTGTGTGGACTTTATCCTTCAGCAGTAGAGTCCCCAGCTGGTGGCAGACTGGTTGAAGCAATACCATGTGGTCATCCTCATGCACGACAACCAAAGAATGAGTACCTTGCGGTGGTTCTCTGCTGAGGTCAAGAAAACTTCATCCTCTTAAGTCCACAGGAAACCCTTGCATCTTGCATCTTTTTCCAAACTAGGTCACATACATGTTCTAAGTCAGGTCTCTGGTTAGGGAATGTCATACACAGAATGGCATAAGCTGAGTTCCTGAACCAGCCCTGGCTCAGCTGATGGCATGCCCCGAAGCCTGATAGGCCCAGCCCTGCACTCTGGGTGTTCCAATGAATAGGAAGTTGGGAACAGCCACCTGTCCTGTACAATGCAAACAACATAGGTTAACATGTAGCACCTTTACATTTCTGTGACTAGGTACCTGCCTGAATCTCTAGCTGCATGTCCTGCTGCGTTTCTCTGGGCCCGTTAAACTCTGTGTCACTCTGAACCAAGTATAGTTCCCTGAACCAACAAAGCAGAATAAAGCTTCTGAGTTCTTTTTCCTCAGTCACCTCAATCTGAAATAAGCTTTTCCACTTCCAATCCATCAGAATCCAACTGCTCTCTTTTGTCGTAAAGTTGATTTTGCTTTGTGATCTGAGACTGTATGGACTTAAAACAACAAGGTGGATCTTTTAATTATACAAAGTTAAGTAACTTATTATCTCTTGCCCTTGGAAAAAGAGGAAGGTCACTTAAATCTGCAATCAGGATATTAAGTGCTTAGTTTAGTATATTGTCAGTTGAGCTTTAATTTCAGCTGTTTCCTTGAGTAAGTAAAAAAATGATTTTCCTGAGAGGGAAGTTGAGATTGTACTAAATGTGCCTATTGTGGGTTATTGAAGGTGGAACACCTGCAACTTTGAGGAATATACTGTGAACTATTGAGGTTTCTTTGACATTTCACTTGGTTGTGCTGCTTGGGTAGTTGTCAAGGAAAGGACTGTGTCCACTCTTGGAATTAATAAGTCAGGAAGTGGATGGGGATTTGTTTCTGGGCACAGCGCAGTTGATGCTATTGTCTGGTGTCAGGTTATTCATGGTAAGTCTCTGAATGAATGCCTTGCAAAATATAGGTAAAATGTTTATCCTTTCCCTCTGCCTATGTACACAACATCGAATATGGTGTTCCACTTCCTCTTTCCTTCGTAATTGGACAAAACCACGTTGCCTCGGATTCTTTAATCTTGGGTGAAGTTCAGCCCCCCACCCCCCAATCCAAGTCCAGGTTTGAACGATTGAGAGACAAGAGTCAAATTTCAAGGAACTAAGAGTAGGGCTGGCCAAAGCCTGTAGGCCCTCCCTCTGTTAACCATCTTCACTGCTACGTGGTTCTCCTGCAGTTAACTGCTTAACAAATTAAGATGTAAATCTAAAAGGCCTTCTGTGAAAATAAAACAGTAGGAATCTGGGGTTCTAAAATTTTTATTAGCAAAGGGTCTAAAACTCCTTTGTTTTATATTGTCTTAAAATCATTAAAGAATCCAGCTCTAGAGAATGTTTGCCCGGGGCAAGTCTATATTTTTGGCAAGCTAAAAAATGTTGAATATAAATGAAAATCACCCCTAATCCAAGCATATGCATCTCTACATTGTTATTTCCTTCCAGACTTTTTCCACATTTATACTTTTAAAACATATTTAACGTAGTACTAAAATTATGTATCTCGAGTTTTCTATACATATGTATGTTTCACAGTTTTCCTCTTGGTTGCTATGATCTTCATAATGACTATTAAATGTAACCAATTTTCCAAAGAACACCCTTCAGGTTCTTACTGCTTAATAACTTTGCAATAAACAAATTAATTAATTAGGCTTTTTTTTCTCCTTTTGGATGTATTTCCTTAGACTACATTTCCAGAAATAGTATTACTGAGTATGGTTATGAAATGTTTATGGCTCATTATATGAAATGCCAAACTTCTTTATAAAAAGGGTTTTTAAAAATTTAAATCTCTTAATACAGCATATATATTAGTTTTGTTATTTCTAACATTATGTATTAATTGTAATTAATTGTAATTCCATCTAATTAACATTTATTGTTATTTTTACAGTCCCACTTCTAGTCTCACAGAAAATCATATGCTCCTAGAGACATAAGACTATGTATTTATTGCTCAACTTTTAATTTTCTGTAGCACTAGAATAATGCCTAACACATACTAAATAAAGGGTAAATGCTTAATTGATTTGAATTAATAATAGAAATCTTTTTCACAGTTACAATAAATACCAAATTACTTCATGTTTTGGTGAACTATTTCATTACGATTTTATCATTTTTAAATTAACTGAGACTTGTATTCTGTATTCTTAGTGCATTTTTAAAAAAATGAAATGCTTCATGTTTTTCTGTGTCATTCTTGAAAAAGGACATGTTGACCTTCTCCCGACTGTGCCAAGTTTAAGATAATTTTTGCCAAAGCATGCCTCATTTAATTTTACTAATGTAGTAAACAATTATTCACTGACTTTACAATTTACATTTGAAATATGATTGAGGCTAAACATTTTAATTTGTTTACTAAAATAGTATTCTTTATAATTGTTTGCTCGTTGCTTTGCCTATTTGTATCCTGAGTTTAATTTGTAAAACAGGAATTATAATTAAATTTTAATCTATTTCTGTTACTTTTCCTCTAGATTTTTTAAAGACTTTGAATTTTTATTTATGGCTATAATTCAGAAATTTCAAAATTTTATATAACTTCACTTGGTTTTTGGGAAGGAAATATGTTTTTTTCTTAGATAGTTCAAAAGTTATTGACTACCACTTCACTTTACCACTACACTATGGGCTAAATGTCTAGTTTTATTTTATTTGGGGCATGCTGGATATTGTTAAAGTTTTATATAATGATACATAGTGCATGCCAAAATGTTTAGGGATGAGCTATTATTTTTTGTGATCATCTGAATAGATTTTTTCCCCAAACATGCAGAACTATTATCTTATTATTTTAATTCAAAACATTTAAAAAAAATTTGATGTATGGGTTAATTTTTACTTTTCCCAACTTTTCAATATAATGTAATGTGTTGATTTTTGTAGTATACTGTTTTAGTTATTGATTAGTGCATATTTTAATATCTAATAAATCTAGTTCCCCCATTATATTTCTTCTGAGACTATTCTGAGATATTCTTTACTAATTAATAGTCCAAGTACAATTTATCATCTGAATGTTTTGGTCCAAGAAAGAGCTTTTGATTTTGATTGAGTTTTTATTAAACATTCATATTATTTTAGAAGAGAACCAGTATTATACATGACTGCATCTTCCTATCCGGGAACGTGTCATTTCTTTACATTTTGTCAAATACAGTTTTCTTCCAATAAAGCTTTCTAGTTTTTGCAAAGCATGTCATATATATTCTCATTCAGATTTATGAATTATAATTTATGTTAGTTAATATTGTGATGAAATACATTTTTATTTTTTTACCGTCCTATTTGGTTATTCAGGAATGAGTATTGTATTGTTACCTTATACCATATTAACTGCATGTAATAGTTTTATTTCTTGTTAATGATGTGTCTCTTCCTTTCTTGTACGTATGTACATTTCCTTTCAGTATATGATGACAGTTGTTTCAGGATAGTCATTCATTATCATGACAAGTAATTAGATTTTATTTCCATTTTCACTGGTTTTTATTTGTAAATAACTTGAATTTGAACAAATGTTTTTTAAATGGTATTTATTGGGATTACTATATTTTTGTAAACATTTCTTAGATTGTTGATTGTGATGTCCTTCCATTGAGCAATTATGGAATTCCTCAGCTAAATTTTCTAAATCATGATATTCTACCATTCTACTCAATATCATATACTGTTGTTTTTTTTTTTCTTAATCTGAAAAAAAGGGGAAGGAAAAATATCTTCAATGAAAGAGGCCTTTCTCAAATATGTAATAACTTAGGCAATCTATTTATGTCTAAGAGTTTTCCAAAATGCTTATGAGAATCTCTATCTGCTTTGGCAAGGCTTGCTGACTTGTGTTTACTGACGGGTGGTTAGAAAGGGATGCCCAGTATTCCCAATATGCTGGTCAGTTTTCTCAACACTCTTCAGCCTGAGATAGTTGTCTGGGTAGTGATGGGGTTTGGAGGGGTGTTCTCCTAATTCAGCATGCAGACTTTCACTTATTCCTTCTTTGGCAATACTCTATCTCATCCTTGTTGTCAACTGTTTCTCTGCTCTATGACACAGTTTCTCCAGAAATCGACACTTTGGCTGTGGTGAGGGATGATTAATCACAGCCTCAGAAGGGGCATATAAGCAATACTTTTTCTTCAGACTTTCTACCAGTCTTTCTGTTTTATGCTTTACCCCCACACCCCTATATCCCTTCCTCTGGGAACCTTTAATTCCTGAGTCTTTCTAGAGTTTTATGACATAAATTGGCTTATTTATCCTGGCTTCTCTCCAAAAAGTCACTTAGATTTCTGTTACTGTTATTTCATCCATATGCCTCCAAAGTTTTATTGACTTCACTAGAGTGCTTTTATTTCCTTTATCATTTTCTTTGTCCTTGTGGGTTAATGATTTTATTTTTTAAAACTATGTAAGTGCCATTTCAGTCAGGTTTGGGGAGGGAGCAGAGAGAAATGTGTGTCTGTCATGTTTTTCAGGACGTCTCTGTCATGATATACTCATATATTATCTATGGTGGACAGAGCCAGTTAACCCCCTGGCATCAACTCTCTGTTTACCCATTGTTAACAGGACTTCAGATTTAACAGCTATGTGGTTTTGAAGGAGAAGGCCCTTATTGACCCCAGGTAATCATCATCATGGCTGGGGAAGAGGGTCAAGAATCTTCCAGTTCTTGGCTTCATTTTTCCATATGGAGAGATTTCAGGTGCAGTAACACTCTCCACTCCTCACTCAGTCTTCCCTATGGAAAAAGATAATAGCTGATTGTGAGTTGGAAGGAGAAATCCAGTGTTCTCAACTCAACCTTTTTCTTTCTTGTTAGATATTCTCCCCCTCAGCAAGGCAGCATGGATAACCTTTGTAGTAGAGGTTTTGCCTTAATGAGGGTCTCCAGAGATCTTTGGTTGAAATGTGAGCAAACCCATTGGGCCACAGCCCAAGCCATATTCTCCATTCAGTCTATATAAGTAAAAGGATTGACGTTTTGCTCTCCATATGTCTATCCCTTATGTGTTATTTTTCATTTGTTTCTGAACTTGGGAAGGAAATAAAGAGCTATTATTTATTATATCTACTCTCACCCCTATCCTTGAAACAAACAAACAAAGTAACCGAACAAGCTTAATTCTATCTCCAGTGCAGCAGTGTTTGGTTTAGTGATGAACTGGAAGGCTGGGCCTAAACTATTAGTGCATAGCTCCCTTTTGACTGGTGACTGTTCAGAGCTGGGTAGCATCTAAGCATCTGTATAGTGAAGACCACGGATTTCATTTGGTATTTTTACTCAAGAGATGTCGACCTTCCTCTGGTTGGTTTTATGAAAAGATGTCATACTGGGAACAACTGCAACTATTTTGTACCCAAGACAAAACCAGCCAGTACAAAAAAAGAGGAATTTAGATCAGAGAACTAAGACAGACCCAGATGGAATTCCACTTGAAGTTCACACTACTTCTAGACTTTTAATTTATATAGGCTAATAAATTTCTTTTTATGTTTGAGCCAATTTGAGATGGTTTCTCACCATTAAACGCATTATAGAACTGTTGAATTTGCTTGTCTAGGATTTCTATAGGATTTTCACATTCGTGAAAAGGTTAGTTCACAGTGTTTCACAGAATATTAGGGTAATGCCCAGTCTGCTTGAGCAGTAGCAGTGCTCTGGGCTTCCAATTGACTCTTTTTTAAAAAAAATTATTTATTTATTTATTTATGGCTGTGTTGGGTCTTCGTTTCTGTGCGAGGGCTTTCTCTAGTTGCGGCAAGCGGGGGCCACTCTTCATCGCGGTGCGCGGGCCTCTCACTATCGCGGCCTCTCTTGTTGCGGAGCACAGGCTCCAGACGTGCAGGCTCAGTAATTGTGGCTCACGGGCCTAGTTGCTCCGCGGCATGTGGGATCCTCCCAGACCAGGGCTCGAACCTGTGTCCCCTGCAGTAGCAGGCAGATTCTCAACCACTGCGCCACCAGGGAAGCCCCCAATTGACTCTTAAATTCACAAGTCAAAATAAGTTTTATCCAGGTCTAAGTTTTCTTAGCATTAGGACAGGATATGTGGTGGCCAACATATCCTGCAGTAATGGCAACAACAAATCAGAGGTCTTGGGATTCCTAGGTATGTCTTCTGATATCCTTACTTCATTGTTGAGATGAATATGGTCACATGAGACAAGATAAGCCAAGTATGAACCACCTCAACTCAGGAAAGTCTTAGGCTCTGTGAGTCCTTTCAGCTTTTATATCTTGAAGATGTACATGACATCCTCCTCAAATGTACATGACTGGCCCCCATTCTCCAGTGCAGCAGAATCTCAATACTTTTATGTGTTACTCAATAAACAGTATCAATAATGATGTGCAAGTGTATAGTCTGGAAAATAGTAACCTCAGATAAATTCTTATTAACCTTAGGTCTAGTATACTCCTATGATTCCTTGAGTTTATGTGCAAAGAGGATTTTAACAAAGGTCAATCCCTCAACTGTCTCTGAGGCTAAAAGAGAAATCATAGATCTGTTTTAAACTTTCTCCTTCAAATTAGTATCCTATGAATATTAACAGCAACAACAATAACAACAACAATATTTGCTGGATACCAAGTAAAGTGATATACATATTGTTGTATAATTTAAAAAGAAAACAAAAAAACATGGCTGGCCCTTGTTCTTGGGAGGCAATCTCTAATGACATGGAAGTTCCTGAGTGATAGGAGTGTCTCTGTTATTCGTGATGGGTCCTGGTAGTTTATGATATTGATGTGACTTGTGGAGAGCCCCTAGATAATTTGTGCTAACAAGATGACTCAGGGTAGGAGCTGGCCACTCCAGAAAGACCAACAGTGTGATTAGAGGGTTGGGGTTTTGAGCCACATCATATCAGCCTGACCTCCAGGGAGGGGAGGAAGAATTGGAGATTGAGTCTAAGTATATGGCCAATGATTCAATCATTATGCTTACACAATGAAAACCCAATAAAATTTCTGGATATTGACGTTCATATGAGATTCTCTGGTTAGTGATACTCTTTGTGTAGTGTTACTCGTCATGTGCTGGGAGAGTGATGTGTCCTGATTCCATGGGGAGGTGACACTAGAGGCTTCACTTTTTTGTGGGGATGGACCCTCCTAGACTTCCCGCATGTGTCTCTTTTTTGTGAAGGTCCAGATTTGTATCCTTTTCGCTATAATAAAACTGTAATTTTAAGTATATTGCTTTTCTGAATTCTGTGAGTTCCTCTAGAAAATTATTGAACCTGAGAGGGTAGTGGAATCCCCCCAAAGTTTAGCCAGTTGGTCAGAAGTGTGGGTGGCTTGGGAACTCTCAAGCTTGTGGCTGGCTTCTGAAGTGAGGGCAGTTGTGTGGAGAACTGCGTCCTTACCCTGTGAAGTTTGGTCTAACTCCAGGTAGTTAGTGTCAAGTCATTGCACATATACCTATTCAATCTCTTAATATTTCCATGGTGTGGAGATTTTATTCTTGTTTTTACACAGGTTAATAAGGATTCCGGGATCAACCTGTTGATGATTGCTAAATATTACATTTCATCTATTTTCTTTTTCATAGCTTATGTAATGAATTCCTTTCTCTGAGAATTTTTACAGCAAAATGCTTATCTGAATTTTTCTTATGTCTTTTAGAAATGTAAATTATATTGCTTAGTAAAATTTCACTTCCTTCTTAATTTGAATTCTATTTCTTCTAAGTCTAAAACGGGATGATTCCAAGGGAGTACAGTAGAATAAATTTAAAGGGTGCCCAAAAGACCTAGATTCAAAACCTAATGACTGTGTTAAGCCAATTTAAAAAATCATTGGAGATCCAATTCCTCATTTCTGAAAATAGAGATTATTATTCATGTATCAGAATAGTGTTACGAGGAGGTATGAGATAACATATGTAATACATCTAGAAAAAATGTTAGGTCCATTTCCCCTTTAGATTTCAAACAACCTTAGGGTAAGGGCAAGCAATCTACATATTTGTATTAGTATAATCCTTTTATGGATGGTAAAGTTATAGAATGAGATCCACTTCCTTTCCACTCTTCCTCAGGGGCTAATGTTTCAGTGGTTGATATAATGTCAGAACAATGTGTGTGACTGTGTGTGTGTGTGAGACAGACAGAGAGAGAGAGAAAGAGAGAGAGAGAGATGCTTAAACTCGTATTTTAAAATAATTTTCTAACAGAAGAAGTTTTTGGAAATACCATTCTAAATTTTTATTAATGCAACTTATTTATTCCTCAAAGCCTTAAATGCTTGGTGATCTCCAATCATAGGAAGTGTTACTCACTAAGGGCCCTAGCTCCTGCAAAATCTACTGCATGTTTATGATAGAGCCCCACTTCCTATGAGCTGCTCCCAGTCAGTGACTGAGCAGGACATGGATACAAAGTCAGTGTCCTTCCTGGGAGACAGAGGACTCCTCTAATGGCCATTTGGCTCAAGGACACCACTCTTTTATTCTACTGCTGATTATTTTCTCTTGTAGTTTACTGTGGAAATTGCAAAGAAGAACTTCTCGTTCTTTGAAAGTTAATGATTTACTTGGGCAGAGTTTGGGGAAAACTCCCTTTGAAATCCTTTGAAATCAATTGAATTGGAATTCAGAGTTTTGATTTTTTTTGTAATCTGTATATTTATGTTTTGGTGGGGAAATGTGGTCAGGAGGAGACAGAAGATGGTCCAAGTCATTCCCTGTCCTGGGTGTTTGCCACAAGCAAATATTTCACATCACATCCCTTTTATATAGGTATATATATTGATTTGTGAGCAGTATTAGTTCTTTTAATAGTTAAAGTGACTCTATTTTCTCACCAATTATGTCA
This sequence comes from Balaenoptera musculus, assembly GCF_009873245.2. Lineage (NCBI taxonomy): Eukaryota > Metazoa > Chordata > Mammalia > Artiodactyla > Balaenopteridae > Balaenoptera > Balaenoptera musculus. Next base: position 117,335,444 of record NC_045788.1, read on the forward strand.
GATTAATGAATATTTCTGAGATTTAAATATTGCTCCCCCCGAATCTTTCATGCGTTTTCCGGTGAGGTAGGTTTAGGAGTATAGAAATAACCTGCCTTATCTTCTAGTAACCCAGCACAACTGGAACACTACCTTTTGCTACAGATCTGTGTCATCTATTAATGGAAGGTGCTCAGCCTTTTGATGTTATTGTTGTTCTATAAAGGCTATTTTTATAGATTTCAGTAACATGCTCAAACTTGTATTTAGCAACCTGTCAACTTCAGACATTAAAAATATTAATTTCCTCTATGCAATTTTAGACAATTAGCACATTTATATTTCCTCTTTTCTTCCCCTCCCTCCCTCAACATCTCAAGTTTTGTTGATATGCTCTGAGATTTAGGCCTCAGTTTATTTAATTAAAATGATCATTTTCACATTGAATTTTATAATATATGGTGTATTATTTTAATGCTGGCATTTTAGAGTATAACCTTTTTTACGTGCGTATTACTTTAAAAAAGTGAGTTCAATACTTGGTTGCCACTGTAAATATATTTATTTAATCAGATGGTAAGGCAGAAATAAGACATATCTGTTGAGAGGTATCTGTGATAATTAGATGATAAAGGGAGCAGAGCTGTGGTGCAGGCACAGGGCAGGAGGGAAGATGGTCACTGCCACTCTTCTATAAGTCATGGAGTTTTCTGACCAGGGGGTGACTACTACTACTGCTACTACTACTACTACCACCACTACTACTACCATTACTCTACTACTACTACTATCACTACTATGACCACTACTACTACTACCATTACTCTATTACTACCATCATTACTACTACTATTACTCTACTACCACCACTACTACTACCATTACTCTACTACTACTATCACTACTATGACCACTACTACTACTACCATTACTCTATTACTACCATCATTACTACTACTATTACTACTACTACCACCACTACTACTACCATTACTCAACTGCTACTACCACCATTACTGCTACTACCATTACTACTACTACCACCATTATTACCATTACTACCACTACTATTGCTGCTACTATTACTACTACTACTTCTTCTTATTATTATTATTTAAATAGAGGTTGCCCTCAAGCCATGAAACTATAGACATCCCAGGAAATTATCTCCTGCTGCAAATCACCTGTGGCACAACTACCAAAATACCAGATTTTGAAGATCAAATTCCCTGGAAGTAAGCTGAAGTTGCAACTGTGTCTACTAAGATCAAAATTCCCTGGAAGTGAGCTGAAGTTGCAACTGTGTCTACTAAGCTGAAGTAGACACAGTTGCAACAAACTCATTTTTCTTTCCAACCTCTCCCCAGTGACCCCCTCCCCCGCCATTTGATACTACTGAATTAAGTTTTTCTCAATTTATATATAAAACAACATAATTTATACTAAAGATCTGATTTAATTTACCAAGACTCTTGTCTTAAAATCCAAACTAACAATTCCATGTAGCAAATTATTATAGAAAAAATTTTATATCAACTTCAAAAATCATTAGTTTTATATTTGGACTCATTCTTAGATTTCTTCAGATAGTTTTTTTTTTCCTCCATAAAAAGGAAACAATGCAGATATATAACTTCTAATTTCTTGTATATTTCAGTCTTTTTGTTGCTTTATTAAATAAATGTCAACATGAATGAGAATAGAATTCTGGAATCATACCGTGTCAGTTATCTCTAGCTGTTAGTTATTTTGTCTTCTGGCATCTAATATTGTACATGGGGAAGTTTGGCACCTGCTTGATTTTTGTTCTTATGAGTATCTTTTTGTTCTGCGAAGTTTCCAAGGAAACGTAGGTGCATGTAGACTTCTAGTAAGTCATACTGATGAGCAGAAGCTTGTAGAATCCTTAATGTATCCTTAAATTTGAATATTTTACCAGACTCTCTGGATTTTGTATTTTATCAATTTTGCCTACCACATAATGAACGCTTTTGATCTGAAGATTCACATTTTCACTTTCTTCAAGATTTCATCTATTATTTAATGGACTATTTTTTTCAGTTCCATTTGTCATGTTCTTTTCTTTTTTCAGAAACAATCATTGTAGGTTCCATCACCATTATGTTTTTCATTTTCATATCTTCTCATAGAACATTTTTATTTTTTTCATTTTTGTTCCCCTCTGTGTTGTGGAGGATTTCACCCTGTGGATTAGGTTTTCTGCAATATTGACTCTGCATTTTTCTACTTCTATGGCCATTTTCAGTTCTGATACAGGTTGTGGGTTTTTTTTTTTTTTTAACTTTCTTAAATAATTTTCTTAAGTGTAAAATCACTTCTGGTTTGTTCTTATTTCTAATAACATCAGCTCACCCCCAGATCTTGCCTTTCTGGTTAAGCATGGGTCTTTGACAATCATGGGACAAATCCAGCCTTCTGATGGGATTATGGGTTAGAGGATGGGCACACGCTCAGGTGCCATGGCCTTGGAAGGCTGTTGATCAGTGGTGGGGAACGGGGAGCCTTTCTCTCCCATGTCAAGTGTAACATCCCCTTCTCTTGTTTTTCCAAGCTGGGGTGGGGGGGTGAGTAATTAGTGAGCTTCATTGGGACTTTCTCCAGTTATTTTATCATAAAATAAAATGCTTTCTTAAGGAAAGGGGTGTGTTTCAGGTTACATTATTTTTTTTTTCAGTTCAGCCCAAATTGTGCTGTATCTGATAAAATTCCGTTTAAGTTTGTGGCATGTGACTTTAATACTTCACTAGGTTCAGTATTGGAGGGGTTTCCCTCTCTTCTAGCTTTTATTTGGTCTTTTCAGTTCATTTCTGGCAGAGAGTTTTTTGTCAGCCAGTTCTTAAATTTCTGTTTTTCCCAGAATTCCCTTTCATGAGTTGCCAGGACAATCTTCTGAAACTTGTAACTTGACACGTCTAAATGATGTCTTGTCACAAATTTTTCCTTGGTGTTCTTATTTTTTGGTGTCCTTTTTGACCCAGTTTGTTTTGCTGTAATAACTATTTTGCAATTACTACTAGTTGTAAAAATGAATGAATAGAAATGAAAAAGGTGGAATAAATAAGAAAAAAATATGTGCGATTATCACTTCATTCCCGTACTCTATGGGCAAGACAAAATTTCAGGGTTATCTCTCCCCCAGCACGAGATTATCCCTAATTCCTAATTCTCTCTCTGCTAGTCTGAGATTACTTATTGCACACATAAGCCCTCCTGTGGTTTCATTATTGCTGCAAACTATTTTATTTTATTAATTTTTTAAACATCTTTATTGGAGTATAATTGATTTACAATGGTGTGTTAGTTTCTGCTGTATAACAAAGTGAATCAGCTATACATATACATGTAACCCCATATTCCCTCCCTCTTGCGTCTCCCTCCCACCCTCCCTATCCCACCCCTCTAGGTGGTCACAAAGCACTGAGCTGATCTCCCTGTGCTATGCGGCTGCTTCCCACCAGCTATCTATTTTACATTTGGTAGTGTATATATGTCCATGCCACTCTCTCACTTCATCCCAGCTTACCCTTCCCCCTCCCTGTGTCCTCAAGTCCATTCTCTATGTCTGCTGCAAACTATTTTCAAATATATGTTTTATAGTCTGAAGTATTAGAGAAGTGTCAATCGAACTACTCCTGGTAAAGAAAATGAAGTACACTTGATTTTGAATATGCTTTTAAAATTTTTTTCCCTTTCTTGCTCACACAGATTGATTTCTGCTGAAATCAATATATGGGATAGGCACCATTAGTGACTTTTTTCTGTGTTGAAGATCATTGTCTTTTCTGAATACAATATCATGTAATTCCATAGATTTATGAAAGATTAAGTGTAGTAGCACAAGGGCTTTTGTATCTTTATTTAATTATTTTCTTATTCTTTATGAACACTAAGGAATTGGGGTTGGAGAAATTTCATTAAAATGAGTTAAAACTTCCTCCTCTTTTTGTGCTATTTTTGTTGTTGTTCCCTTCGTTTTTATTTTGGATCACCTTTCAAAAAATATCAACCAATATCTTTTGGCAAAATCAATGGATATAATCTCTCTTTTAAATTATGGTGTTTTATTATTTGATTTTTTTTCTAAAAGACAACCGTATGCTAACATTGTGTAACTTAATATTACAAGAGAACTTTCCTTTTTAGCAGTTTCAGAGTGTTTTTTGTTAGCGTATTAATTCCCATAATACACTTCTCAAGGAAGTAGTGGTAACAGCCCTTCAGCACAAGATAGTCATCATCACAGGGCTCCTTTCTGAGAGACCACACCTCACCCACAGCCTAAAAGGGCTTAGCTCCAATGGCCTCACCTTCCCATCCCACAGCAGATTATTTTAGGGTCGGGGCTTGATGCCAATATGACTAATAAAATTTCCTCTCAAGGGAATTTGGAATCAGGTAGAAACTAAGTCCATTAATTGTAGCAGACTGGACTAGAACTACACCTTTCCCTTCATTTCAGTGTAGCCATGATATGGTTCGTATAAAAGTGTATAAGTGAGCTGAGAGCTGGTTTGTAGAAAGAGATGGGAGCAAATGCAGAAAAAAAGATGTGGAGATGAGAAAGTAGATAGCCCCAGGGTTGCTGTTTGATAAATTCCTATAGTTTTAAAATATTTTCTGTAATTGTGTTTCTATATTTTCTGCAATTGTTTCTATATTTTTTTGCAGTTGTGTTCTCTGTATCCTTATGATATATCTTTTTGAAAATCTAATTTGAGTAAGATTTTTTTTCTTTCTAGACCAAATGGTTTCTGACAAAGTTAACCTTAAACTAGAAATAAAAAATCATGTATTCTAATTCCAGCCTTTTCATAAATTTGCTATGGTCTTACTCTGAAGAATTAGGTTTTTCTTTCCTGTTTCCCCTAGTATTATTCATAACCCTGCTACATTACTTGATACACATACTGTAATTATTGGTTTGAATATGTGTCCCCCTCACAAAAGGGGATGATTTTGTTCTCCTTTTCTTGGTGTCCTCAGCACCTGGTTTTGTGGTTGGCACATAATATGTGCTCAACAGCTTTCGTTAATCAATAAACTAACCACCAGCTATGTGGAGTACAAGTCACCTTTCAATTCTTGGGTACAGTTGCTCAGAAGGAATCAGAATAAGGAATTCCTGAAGTCCCAACTACTTCTAAAGTTTTCCCATTGTTCTCTAGGTTCTTCCTGTTGATCGGGACATCTGTGGAGTGTTTCCTTTCCTGTCTTTAGTGTTGCTTTCTAGAGTGAGTGCATTCTTGTCTATTAGGAAACTAAACACTTTCAGCATTTTGGATATTCTTTCCTTGTTTCTCTCTCTCACAAATGTTTACATATGTTATCACTGGAGGTGGTTTAAATAAATGCTCTAGAGTTGCTTCCTTAAAAAAAAAAGAACTAGTTTATGAGTGATGAGTATATGAGATAGAGAGGAGAATATAAAAACCCTCCTGTACTCATTTCCCAGTTTCCACAATTATTAACACATGGCTAATTTGGTCTTCTCTACTCCTCTCAATTCCCCCACCTTGTTGGATTATTTAAAATGAACAAATCTTAGATACCGTATCAATTTATCTGTAAATATTTCAGTATGCAGCTCTAATATTTAAGGATTTGGTGCTTCCTTTTAAAAAGTCAATTTGGTTTATAATAATTTAAATATTAGAAAATGAATTTCTAATACTTCTTAGACTTAGGCTAGTATCCTCAGTGATTTCCAAACATAAAAACTAAAATTTAATTGATTTTAGAAAAATAGCAATGATTTGTAGCGAAAAGGCAATTATAATTAAAATGTATCAAATATCTTTTTCTTATCCTTTTAGTCACTTCTCCTGTTTCTAGTCTCTTTTTTCTGTGCTTGGCTCAGATCAGTGGAGAGCTGCAACTCGTTTCCACTGCTATGCATTCCGTTCTAGTGATTATGGGACAATTCTCCCAAAGTTACGTCGAACTGTAAACTATATAGCAAACCTTATTTCAACACAATGATATGAATTCATATTTCACGGACCATAGTCCTTACATATTTCCCTGGAGCGTCCTGCTTCAGCTGTTTCAAATTATTTTCATTTCATATGTCATGTTTAATAGCAAGGAGGAGACTATTGCTAATGTTTTTTTCTTAGAAATTAATCTGTCAACCTGGTGAAAATACAGAGTTTGAGCAGATGAGCAGGGATCCTTCAATTTAATATCCTAAGCATATTAATTCACTTAGCAAAAGCATAACAAGATTAAGTAATCGATGAGAACTTCCATTAAGAATGAGAAAATGTAGCACATAGAGAAGGTGATTAACAGCCGGTCAATGTGATGTATTCATAAAATTGTTTAAAAAGATATATTTAGGTTTTAGGTAGTGATGGTTGAATGTTAATGATGTGTCTTGGGGCTGAGGATAGACATATACAGGCAATGTCCAGACTTTAATGTAATATTTCATGATGTAATATTCTATATCGAGCCTGCATGTGTGACCCTGGGATGGGAGGAGATCTTTCCCTGTCAGCCAGGTGTAAAATAAGCTTTCCGTTTCTCTGATGATAGTCACTGAGAGGATTTTCACAAGTTGCATTGTGTCCTTGGATGGATAAATGTATCCAGGGCCCAGAATGCTTTTTATTAATAACTTTGAAGAAATTTTCCTCCATTGTGTGAACATCACAGTTTTTAATCACCCATGCAAGACTGTTATAGAATCAAAGGCAAAGATCATAATGGTCTAACGATCTTAGAATGTGTAACCTCAGACGGGTTTTGATGTTTCTCTGCCTTTGGTTGTTAATGTACTGCTTTCTCTAGCATTGAACCTGCTAGATACTTTTTTTCACTTTTATTTCTCACTCAGTAATTTATTTCCTGTCCTTTTTAATTCACTCCTCTTTTCACTGTTACATAGCTCTCACACTGCAGAATCAACATAAAAGCTGCCATAAATTATTTGCAATTTTTCTGTGTTTTTATTTTCCATAATTTTAATAGTGTGTGAGTGCAAACTCTAAGTCAAATTGAAACCTAACAGCATTAGAGTTCAGTACAGGTTAGCTTGATTTGTCTCCTGTGACATATGGATGGTTCTCCAGTGAAGAGAGTGGTCATGTTCCTATCTTTCAATCTCCATCTGTAGGAACAGACACTTCCCCTAGCTTATTTCCCACCAAATACCTCAAAAACATACTGTATTTTTGGATTATTAGACTTCCCCCTGTAAAGAAATATGAAATAGAACACTCTTGTTGAAATGGGAAAGAGGCAGATCTTAAATATCACAAGGGAAGATGTCATTGTTCTTTCCCATCCTTAGGTGTCAAACCTGGATGTTTATTAATAGATAAAAAGTGGAGTGTTTATTAATACTTAATAAGAATTAGGTAAGAAATTTTTTTTTTCTTCTACTGAAATAGTAATTCCACTTCTGAATCTAAGGAAGAACGGATGAGGGAGAAAAAGCACAAAATACTTCTTCATTGCAGCATTTTTATGATAACAAGAATTGAAAACCACCCAAATATTACATTACAAGTGAATTGTTAAATAATGGCTAAGTAAATTTTGGGACATACATTCAGTATGCTATTTGTTACTAATTTAAAATGACAACCAGAGTTATGAAAATTGCTAAATATAATTACTAATATATAAAAATGAGATCTACGGAAGCAGAGTTAAAGTGTTTAAAATTTTTTAAAACTTACTCTGGTTATCTTTGGTGATATAATTATGGATAGTCTATTTCTTCTATTTTCTTTCATTTCCCAGTTTTCTGTTACACAAATGTAGCACTACCCCTTAAACTATCTTGGAGAAGGTTAAACAACTTAATGTAAATTAGTGCCATGCTGTAAGCTTAATTCAATTTATGTGACTTAGAACAGCAGCCTGCCATTAGAAGGAAAATGTAATTATTTAATTATTTTGAGATGATACATGATATAGTGAATATAGTAAATGTTACTGAGAGAATATTGGTCGGGGAGAACACACTTACTCATTGTAAAATTCTTTCAACTTTGTTGAAACCTTGAAATGTTTTATGGTACAGTGTTAGGGAAAAACAACAAAAACATGCTCAGAGTTTTGGGCTGTCACCTTACGGATAAGCTTTTGGGGCATCAATTCTTTGTAAGCTGGTGGATGTGTCAGTGTATGCTCCACTACTATTCATTTTACAATTCTGTTTTCTCTGGTATAATCTATGTAGATGCAAAATAGTCAGATATTAGGGATTATGCCAGTCAATCTGTAACTTGGTTTTTTTCTTATGCTTTTGGTCATCTTGACTCTAAGTTTGTTCCTATGGGTTAAATACAATATTTTATTACATTTTCTCCTAAATATCATCTTCTGTATTACTTGCTTTTAAAATTTTATTCATATATAGATGTAACATTTGAAGAATTTATATATAGAGAAGCAAAAGTACAACTTTCACAAATACCATTACTATAAATGTATATATATATCACATGTATGAAATATATTATACCTATTATATACAGATATACAAATTAAACATTACTAAGAAGGTGGTAACCAGCTGCTCTCCCTCCAATGATGCTACAATGAGTAGGAATGGGATAAATGTATGGCAGACAGAATTTCGTTATGCCTTTATATTTTACTTGGGGATACTACATATTTCAGTGAAGTGTGTGTATATATACATATACACATACATATATAATTAAATATAGAAACATATATAATTGAATATAGAAATAATTGGCTTGAGAAGTTCTATCTGGGAATATATGTGTACTAAGTTGATATGTTCAAATAAATAATTTTTCTTTTTATGAGCTCATAAATTGAGTGTAAAAGTCTAGAGGCAGTATATATTCAAGATCCCACTAGGTAAAGGGAAGATAAAATATATATATCAGTCCTGGTGTGCTTCTTCTTTTTAAATTTTTTAATCATAGCTTTTTTTTTTCCTAGTACCCAGATTAAAAAGATAACTTAGGCTGGTCCTCCTCAAGGAGACAGAAGACCTATGCAAAGGCCCTTAAAGGAGTTTTTTTTCAGTTGGCATTGTTCTTTGGTCAATATTTGTTGCTAGCATTTAGACCAATCATTTGAAGCTATGAATTTGTTAAGATTTTACCGGAAATTCCCTGGCTCCATTGGTTAGGACTTGGCCCTTTCACTGCCTTGGCCCATGTTCAATCCCTAGTGGGGGAACTAAGATCCTGCAAGCTGTGTGGTGTGGCCTAAAAAAAAAAAAGATTTTACTTTACTCATTGTAGTGATAATGAAGTGACCCAATGATATAAGTTTATGTTTAATCTTCCTAAATCCAACTTTATCTAGAGACCTCCTTTTGGCTCCTTGCATATAAACAGATTAGCTGTCATTATGATAAAGTTCCTCTACTTACAAAAAGTATTTTGTACACACAGAGCCAATGATATAAGTTTTTTAAAATATGAAAGTTTAATACTAGTTTATATAATGCAAAAATACATTTGTATTAGTTAGCATTAAATCTGGCTATAATGGGAAATTTCAAGTAATCATGGCTTAAACATACAGAAATATATATTTTTATCTCATATTCAAGAAGTCTAGAAGTGAGTTCAAGCTTGTTTCAGTGTTCCAGAAGAGACCCCAATTTTTTCTATCTTGTTGTTACACTATATATGGCTTCCATTGCAAAGGTTGACTCTTTGATCCAAGATGGCTGCTGATGTTCCAGCCATTGTATTTGCATCCCAGCCATCAGGATGGAGGAAGTCAGAGGGCATACCAATTTCCCTTAGGCAAACTTCCTGAAATTTTCACAGAGCACTTCAGCTTATATCTCATTAGCCAAAACTTAGTTATATAGTCATACCTAATCACAAATGAGACTGTGGTATGTAATCTTTATTGCCTCTGGCCTTGTACTAAGCTAAAAGTCAGGATTATCTTACTGTGGTAGACAGAATACTGCCCCCGACCCCCAAATATATTAATGTCCTAATCCCCATAACCTGCAAATATGCTACTTTAGATGATAAAAGAGACTTAGCTGGTATGATTAAGAATCTTCAGATGAGATGATTATCTGGGGTTATCCAGGTGGGCTCAATGTAATCACAATGGTCCTGGAAAGTGTGATGCAAGTTCAAAGAAGGAACTGGGTGGTGGAAGCAGGGGTTGAAGTGTTTGAAAATGAATAAGGGGTAAGGACCTGAAGAATGCAGGTGGACTCTGGAAGCGGGAAAAGACAAGGAAATAGAATTTCCCTTGGAGCCTCCAGAAGGAACCAGTCGTGCAGACACTTTAAGCCCCTTAAAATTCATGTCAACATCTGACCTCCAGAACCATAAGAGAATAAATTTGTGTTGTTTTAAGCCACCAAGTTTGTAGTAAATATTTACAGCAGCAAAAGGAAACTACCGTACTTACTAAGGAAAAAGACGGGAATGGATATTAGGTCCATTAGCAGTCTGCCATACATTTCCAGTGACATGTCCGTATTTTTGATCCCCGGATCTATCTGAATTCTTTTTATGTTTGGATTCAGCAGTCCATGTGATTGGTAAATGAATAAATATTCTAATCTGGTAGCCTGAATATTTAGGTTAAGATTAAATGTTTGGTAATTAAGTACATCAATTATGCAGCCACTAGTGCTGTGGGTAAAGACCTCCCTCAGGTGCTCTGTTTAATATTTGCCTTCACATTCCTGAATCCTAGCATCAGCCAATCAGGTACTAAGACTTAGAATGAGGGCCTGAGAGAGAGCTGTGGCCAGTGAAAGACAAAAGACTTGGGTCTGGTGAGGAAGATGAGGAAGACCAGGGAGTGGCATGGAGTTTGACATCCTGGCCCTTTTTATTAGTGGCCGAAGGTCTGCTTCCCAGGCCTCTCCTGCTGTCTGTCTGACTGAACTATCCATTCCCATGCCCACCCCCAGCCTGATGATTTCTGTCTGGTAATCTTACTTCAAATGCTACTCACTCCTTTTTGAGGGGGATTTGGGTTGTTATTCTTGAGCCTAGACTATTCCCCAACCCAGATTTTATATATTTGGTGAGTATTAATTCTGCATTGTTAATTTAAGACGTGTTCCACGTGGTAGGCAGAATAACGGGCCCCCAAAGGTGTCCATGTCCCTGTTCCGAGAACCTGGAAATATGTTACATTTCATCACAAAGAGATACTATGATTGCAAATGGAATTGAGGATGCTGATCAACAGATGCTAAGATTTTCCTGGATTATCTGGTTGGACCCAATGTAATTACCAAGGTCCTTAAAAGTGAAGAGGGAGGTAGAAGTTTTCAGAGTCTGAGGGAGGTGTGATTAGGGAAGAACGGTCGGAGAGATGCAATGTTGTTTGCTGGCTTTGAAAACGGAGGTAGAGGCCATGAGGCAGGGAATGTGGGTGGGTGGCCTCTAGAAGCTGGAAAAGACAGAAACAGAACAAAACAAAACAAAACCCAGATTCTCCCCTAGAGCCTCCAGGAGAAACAACCCTGCCAGCACCTTGATTTTAGCTCACTGGGACCCACTTTGAACTTCTGAACTCCAGAACTGCAAGATGATAAATCTGGGTTGTTTTAAGCCACTAAATTTGCGGTAATCTGTGACAGCAGCAATAAGAAATGAATACATTACCCCATCTATTTATGAAAAGACTCAAAAGTTTAGAAGTTAAAGCACTGAACAAAAGGAGACATTTAAAGGTACAAAGATCCCACTGAGGGAAACAGAGGAAGTACAAACTACAAAACTGGCAAAACACATTTTGCTTCACTATTTCTGACATCAAAGGCAAAAAGAGAAACATTTTTGACTACATAGTTTTTATATTCTGATGACAGCATCTAAGTACACTCGAAGATGTAACATTTTACTTTAGACTGTGCTAGCTTTGGGATTTATTGAAGTGACCTTGCTTAGAAGACACTGAGGAATACAGAAGACCATTCTTTTAACCACGGTTTCAGAAAAGATAAAAAGAGACTTTTCCCATTGGGTCCTAAGGGAGCAAAGTCTCTGTTGTGGATCATGAAGGCATCTCAGGGAGGTTCCAAGATTATGTTTTCAGGGACTTTGCTTTTTGAAAGCCTTACGTAATGTGGTGATACCTCCTGGAAAGAGTAGCTGAAAGAAAAGTTGATTCAGCTGATGAAAAATCAATGTTTGGTTTAGGAGAGTAAATCAGGTGCTTTCTCCTTTGGAAAAGAAGTCTTTTAGACAGAGACAGGCTTAATGAATGTGAACACCTGCTCTTGGCAAATCCCACTGAGGAAGAAAGGTAAGAGCTCCCCTCCCCCAACAAAGATGAAGGTGCAAGGGTACCATTCCTCATCACTTCAGGCAAGGTAGCCTGAACAGCCATTGCCAGGCGTCGGGATGTTGCCCACAACCATGGTTCCTTTTCTATGTATAGAGTAGGGACAAAACTTTCAGCAGCAAGTCCCAGTGGGTAAAACAAAGCTATAAATATATCTGCTTTAATATGTAATTCTATAGGCTTTATCTACTCTAGGCCGGAGTCTGAAGACCTGAAAAAGGCAAGTTGACTTACACAGTGGTGACTTTTGATTAAGACACTTGGATGGGCTGTTACATCAGCAACCTCTTATGAAGATAAAAGGTTAAAAAAATAAGTCCTTGAAGAGTTAATATCATCCTCAAAATTCAGGTGTTAATAAGATCATCTTTGTCCAAATTCTACTTTGTTGATTCAGGTGAGAATCATATGTTTTCTCTAAGATTGAAAGGAGGTTCTCAATGTAAGAGCCAGACTGCATCATTTTCCTGACCTACATATGCTTTAGATGAATTCATGGAAGGGACTAATTCATCTCTTCTTTTAACCCTAAAAAGGACTTTAAAATTTTCTGAGCTTTTATCACACTTCTTCACCACCCTGGTATATTTATCTTCAAAATTCTGAATTAGATAAATAGAAAAAAAATACTCTTAAAGCTGTTTGGATTAGGATATCGATTATCAGGGAGACTGAGGGAAATGACATACATCAGGTATATATTTTAGGCTGGACACTAAGGAAGATATTTTAACATATTCATTTAATTATCACAATAACATTCTAAAATAGGTTTATTTTCTCTGTTTTATAGATGAATGTTCCACCTCAAAGCCAACATTCAAACCTATGCTTCCTTCCCATGCCTGTGCTTTTCCCATTGTTTTACTTTACTATTTATTTTACTTAATTTCCGCCTCAGAAATATCATTGCTAGTTTTTTTAGGGAGAAATAAGTGTAGGTAAATACTCTAATTTCTATACCTCCATATTGAAGGAGGAGGATGCTACAAATTTTAACATTTCTTAAATATTAACTGAGGAAATGTCTACATGATCTTAACCATCTGGAAGAATGTGAGAAAAAAAGTGAATAAGCCAAATGTTTCCAAATACCTGTACATTTGGCATCATCTAGTTAAATGATGCATATGCTTATGCTTGGTGTCATTTATTTTTTAATGTTTTACTTGGTTATGTTGTTCTTAAAAATAGTTAATTTTTATATTTTATCCAACTTTATAATTGTTTTCAGCAGGAGCATTGTTCCATGCTAGTTACTCCATCTGTAACCAGAGCTAGAAGTTCCTATCTCAAGTGTTTGGGATTCTGTAGTAATATGCTGTGGTGTGAATCCATGCTCATGGATTTCTCAGGGAACTCTTTCTGGAGACTCATGTTCTTTAGTTCCAGAATATTTCCTTGAATTATGTCATTGATGAATTTCCTTCTTAGTCTTCTTTATTTCTCTTTCCATGGACTCCAATTGTTTGAATTTTGCATTTCCTAAATTTCTCTTCTTTCTCATAGTTTCTCGTCTGTTGTACATTTGTTTGTCTTTTTCTCTGCTTTATGAAAGCATTTTCTCAAGTTTAACTTCCAACTTTTTTAGCTTTTTATTTTCATTATTATGACATTAATTTAATTTTCAATTAAATTAATTTTTCTGATTATATAGATGTTCTTTTTGTAGCATCTTGTTATTATCTCATGGACATAATAGTTTTTTATATTTTTCTGACAACATTAATGATAGTTCTTTAAAAAGTTTTATTCTTCTTATATAGTCTTATTTCCTCCATTTTGCCTTTTTTCTCGTTACTTGTTTTATTTACTGTCTTCCATGCTATACTTTCAGTGTCCTGTATATTTCTTTTCTGCTTAAGATTAAGAGATAGTGACTATAAAGCTGAAAGAATCTCTGAGTTCAGGAATGAGGCATATTAACTGTGATTTTCACTATATATAATATGGCTGGTGAAAATGTGTATATTACTTAGGTATGCTATCCACTGTACCTAGTAAAGCCAAAGTGTTTAATGACTAAAATACACATAAAAATTATTTCTTGCTCATATAATAGTATTGAACAAAAATTATGTTGGAGAACATCCCTTCTCCGCACAATTATTTAGTGGCCTATACCAACAGAGGCTTTGCCATTTTTAATACATGCTGTTCAAGGTCACCTTGGAGGTTGTCTATATTTCAGCCAGGTCAAAAGAGAAAGGAACATGCAGGAAAGCTATCTGAAAAGGTTTTATGGACCTGCCAGGCCTAGAAGAGGTGCACATTGGTTCCACTCACATCTCATCCCATCATTTTGCATATACATTTGTAAGATGATGAGAAATATGACTCTGGCTGGGCAGCCCCTTCCCAATGGCAAATCTATGGAAGCAGATGATAATTTTTGTTATATACCTAGTTATCACTTCCACATTGTATGTATATTTTATTTTATTCTCTTGCTAAGTCAGATTGCTCAGAAGAGAAGGTATAGAAGCTAGCACTTTGAGACCCAACCTAGTTAAGGAAGAAAATAGTGTGGGAAGAGTCTCAGTCTCTAGAATATATACATTGACTTAAAGCACCTCCTTAGAGTATGGGAATCCATCCTCAAGTATGTCAACTTTTTTTCACCTTCTTTAGATAATAAGGCTTCAGTCTTATGTGTAGTGAGAAAGGGGAATTTGCCCACAAACATGGAGTAAAGGAAGAGGTATAGGGATTTAACTTGTTTGTAAACAAAATCTAACCTTTGTTTTTTAAGCTCTACCCCTCTCTGTCCACATTTCCCAAAGCATCTGATGCATCTGCTTCTTTAAAATTTCTTTTGTCTTTATCTACTGCTGGCTTAGGATCTAGTTTTCTCAGATCCTGTACGTCAGTCACCAGTTATCAAACTCTCAAAATTTTGTTCCACTTCGCAAAATTTTGTTTTATTCTCCTTCTTTATTCTTTTTTTTTTAAACATTTTTATTGCAGTATAATTGCTTTACAATGTTGTGTTAGTTTCTGCTGTATAGCAAATTGAATCAGCTTTAAATATACATATATCTCCATATCTCCTACCTCTTGCATCTCCCTCCCACTCTCCCTATCCCACCCCTCCAGGTGGTCACAAAGCACCGAGCTGATCTCCCTGTGCTATGCGGCTGCTTCCCACTAGCTCTCTGTTTTACGTTTGGTAGTGTATATATGTCCATGCCACTCTCTCACTTCATCCCAGCTTACCCTTTCCCCTCACCATGTCCTCAAGTCCATTCTCTACGTCTGCATCTTTATTCCTCTCCTGCCCCTAGGTTTTTCAGAACCCTGCCTTTTTTTTTAGATTCCATATATATGTATTAGCATATGGAATTTGTTTTTCTTTTTCTGACTTACTTCACTCTGTATGACAGACTCTAGGTCCATCCGCCTCACTATAGATAACTCAATTTTGTTTCTTTTTATGGCTGAGTAATATTCCATTGTGTATATGTGCCACATCTTCTTTATCCATTCATCTGTCGATGGACACTTAGGTTGCTTCCATGTCCTGGCTATTGTAAATAGAGCTGCAATGAACATTGTGGTACATGACTCCTTTTGAATTGTGGTTTTCTCAGGGTATATGCCCAGGAGTGGGATTGCTGGGTCATATGGTAGTTCTATTTATAGTTTTTAAGGAACCTCCATAGTGTTCTCCATAGTGGCTGTATCAATTTACATTCCCACCAACAGTGTAAGCGGGTTCCCTATTCTCCACACCCTTTCCAGCATTTATTGTTTGTAGATTTTTTAATGATGGCCATTCTGACTGGTGTGAGGTGATACCTCATTGTAGTTTTGATTTGCATTTCTCTAATGATTAGTGATGTTGAGCATCCTATCATGTGTTGGCAATCTGTATATCTTCTTTGGAGAAATGTCTATTTAGGTCTTCTGCCCATGTTTGGATTGGGTTGTTTATTTTTTTGATACTGAGCTGCATGAGCTGCTTGTAAATTTTGGAGATTAATCCTTTGTCAGTTGCCTCGTTTGCAAAAATTTTCTCCCATTATGAGGGTTGTCTTTTTGTCTTCTTTATGGTTTCCTTTGCTGTGCAAAAGCTTTTAAGTTTCATTAGGTCCCATTTGTTTATTTTTGTTTTTATTTCCATTTCTCTACGAGGTGGGTCCAAAAGGATCTTGCTGTGATTTATGTCATAGAGTGTTCTGCCTATGTTTTCCTCCAAGAGTTTTATAGTGTCTGACCTTACATTTAGGTCTTTAATCCATTTTGAGTTTACTTTTGTGTGTGGTGTTAGGGAGTGTTCTAATTTCATTCTTTTATGTGTAGCTGTCCAGTTTTCCCAGCACCACTTATTGAAGAGGCTATCTTTTCTCCATTGTATATTCTTGCCTCCTTTATCAAAAATAAGGTAACCATGTGTGTGTGGGTTTATCTATGGGTTTTCTATCCTGTTCCATTGATCTATATTTCTGTTTTTGTGCCAGTACCATACTGTCGGGATTACTGTAGGTTTGTAGTATAGTCTGAAGTCCTGCAGCCTGATTCCTCCAGCTCAGTTTTTCTTTCTCAAGATTGCTTTGGCTATTCGGGGTCTTCTGTGTTTCCATACAAATTGTGAAATTTTTTGTTCTAATTCTGTGAAAAATGCCATTGGCAGTTTGGTAGGGATTGCATTGAATCTGTAGATTGCTTTGGGTAGTATAGTCATTTTCACAATGTTGATTCTTCCAATCCAAGAACATGGTATATCTATCCATTTGTTTGTAACGTCTTTAATTTCTTTCATCAGTGTCTTATAGTTTACTGCATACAGGTCTTTTGTCTCCTTAGGTAGTTTTATTCCTAAGTATGTTATTCTTTTTGTTGCAGTGGTAAATGGGAGTGTTTCTTTAATTTCTCTTTCAGATTTTTCATCATTAGTGTATAGGAATGCAAGAGATTTCTGTGCATTAATTTTGTATCCTGCTATGTTACGAAATTCACTGATTAGCTCTAGGAGTTTTCTGGTAGCATCTTTAGGATTCTCTATGTATAATATCATGTCATCTGCAAACAGTGACAGCTTTACTTGTTTTCTGATTTGAATTCCTTTTGTTTCTTTTTCTTCTCTGATTGCTGTGACTAAAGCTTCCAAAACTATGTTGAATAATAGTGGTGACAGTGGACAACCTTGTCTTGTTCCTGATCTTAGAGGAAAGGGTTTCAGTTTTTCACCATGGAGAACAATGTTGGCTGTGGGTTTGTCATATATGGCCTTTATTATGTTGAGGTAAGTTCCCTCTATGACTACTTTCTGGAGGGTTGTTATCATAAATGGGTGTTGAATTTTGTCGAGAGCTTTTCCTGCATCTATTGAGATGATCATATGGTTTTTCTCCTTCAGTTTGTTAATATGGTTTATCACATTGGTTGATTTGCGTATATTGAAGAATCCTTGTATTCCTGGGATAAACCCCACTTGATCATGGTGTATGATCCTTTTAATGTGCTGTTGGATTCTGTTTTGTAGTATTTTGTTGAGGATTTTTGCATCTATGTTCATCAGTGATATTGGCCTGTAGTTTTCTTTCTTGTGACAACTTTGTCGGGTTTTGGTATCAGGGTGATAGTGGCCTCATAGAATGAGTTTGGGAGTGTTCCTGCCTCTGCTATATTTTGGAAGAGTTTGAGAAGGATACTCTTCTCTAAATGTTTGATAGAATTTGCCTGTGAAGCCACCTGGTCCTGGACTTTTGTTTGTTGGAAGATTTTTAATCACAGTCTAAATTTCAGTGCTTATGATTGGTTGGTTTATATTTTCTATTTCTTGTTGTTTGAATCTCGGAAGGTTGTGCTTTTCTAACAATTTGTCCATTTCTTCGTGGTTGTCCTTTTTATGTCATATAGTTGCTTGCAGTAATCTCTCATGATCCTTTGTATTTCTGCAGTGTTAGTTGTTACTTCTTTTTCCTTTCTAATTCTATTGATTTGAGTCTTCTCCCTTTTTTTCTTGATGAGTGTGGCTAATGGTTTATCAGTTTTGTTTATTTTCTCAAAGAACCAGCTTTTAGTTTTATTGATCTTTGCTATCATTTCCTTCATTTCTTTTTCTTTTATTTCTGATCTGATCTTTATGATTTCTTTCCTCCTGCTAACTTTGGGGGTTTTTTGTTCTTCTTTCTCTAATTGCTTTAGGTGAAAGGTTAGGTTGTTTATTTGAGGTGTTTCTTGTTTCTTAAGATAAGATTGTATTGCTATAAACTTCCCTCTTAGAACTGCTTTTGCTGCATTCCACATGTTTTTGGGTGGTCGTGTTTTCATTGTCATTTGTTTGCAGGTATTTTTTGATTTCCTCTTTGATTTCTTCAGTGATCTCTTGGTTATTTAGAAGCATATTGTTTAGCCTCCATATGTTTGTATTTTTTACAGATTTTTTTCCTGTAATTGATATCTAGTCTCAAAGCGTTGTGGTCGGAAAAGATACTTGATACGATTTCAATTTTCTTAAATTTACCAAGGCTTGATTTGTGACCCAAGATATGATCTGTCTTGGAGAATATCCCATGAGCACTTGAGAAGAAAGTGTATTCTGTTGTTTTTGGATGGAATGTCCTATAAGTATCAGTTAAGTCCATTATGTTTAATGTATCATTTAAAGCTTGTGTTTCCTTATTTATTTTCATTTTGGATGATCTGTCCATTGGTGAAAGTGGGGTGTTAAAGTCCCCTACTATGATTGTGTTACTGTCAATTTCCCCTTTTATGGCTGTTAGCATTTGCCTTATGGATTGAGGTGCTCCTATGTTGGGTACATAAATATTTACAATTTTTACATCTTCTTCTTGGATTGGCCCCTTAATCATTATATTGTGTCCTTCTTTGTCTCTTGTAATAGTGTTTATTTTAAAGTCTATTTTGTCTGATATGAGAATTGCTACTCCAGCTTTCTTTTGATTTCCATTTGCATGGAATATCTTTTTCCATCCCCTCACTTTCAGTCTGTATGTGTCCCTAGGTCTGAAGTGGGTCTCTTGTAGACAGCATATATATGAGTCTTGTTTTTGTATCCATTCAGCCAGTCTGTATCTTGTGGTGGGAGCATTTAATCCATTTACATTTAAGGTAGTTATCGATATGGATGTTCCTATTACCATGTTCTTAACTGTTTTGGTTTTCTTATTGTAGGTCTTTTCCTTTTCTTGTGTTTCCTGCCTAGAGAAGTTCCTTTAGCATTTGTTGTAAAGCTGGTTTGGTGGTACTGAGTTCCCTTAGCTTTTGCTTGTCTGTAAATGTTTCAATTTCTCCATCAAATCTGAATGAGCTCCTTGCTGGTAGAGTAATCTTGGTTGTGGGTTTCTCTCTTTCATCACTTTAAAGATGTCCTGCCACTCCCTTCTGGCTTTCAGAGTTTCTGCTGAAAGATCAGCTGTTAACCTTATGGGGATTCCCTTGTATATTATTTGTTGCTTTTCCCTTGCTGCTTTTAATATTTTTTCATTGTATTTAAATTTTGATAGTTTGATTAATATGTGTCTTGGTGTGTTTCTCCTTGGATTTATCTTGTATGGGACTCTCTGTGCTTCCTGGACTTGATTGACTTTTTCCTTTCTCATATTAGGGAAGTTTTCAACTATAATCTCTTCAAATATTTTCTCAGTCCCTTTCTTTTCCTCTTCTTCTTTTGGGACCCCTATAATTCGAATGTTAGTGCATTTAATGTCATCCCAGAGATCTCTGAGACTGTCCTCAATTCTTTTCATTCTTTTTTCTTTATTCTGCTCTGCAGTAGTTATTTCCACTATTTTATCTTTCAGGTCACTTATTCGTTCTTCTGCCTCAGTTATTCTGCTATTGATCCCTTCTAGAGAAATTTTAATTTCATTTATTGTGTTGTTCATCATTGTTTGTGTGCTCTTTAGTTCTTCTAGGTCCTTGTTAAACGTTTCTTGTATTTTCTCCATTCTATTTCCAAGATTTTGGATCATCTTTCCTATCATTACTCTGAATTCTTTTTCAGGTAGACTGCCTATTTCCTCTCATTTGTTTGGTCTGGTGGGTTTTTACCTTTTTCCTTCATCTGCTGTGTTTTTCTCTGTCTTCTAATTTTGCTTAATTTACTGTGTTTGGGGTCTCCTTTTCGCAGGTTGAACGTTCGTAGTTCCCATTGTTTTTGGTGTCTGCCTCAGTGGCTAAGGTTGGTTCAGTGGGTTGTGTAGGCTTCCTGGTAGAGGGGACTGGTGCCTGTGTTCTGGTGGATGAGGCTGGATCTTGTCTTCCTGGTGGGCACGACCATGTTCGGTGCTGTGTTTTGGGTTGTCTGTGACCTTATTATGATTTTTGGCAGCCTCTCTGCTAATGGGTGGGGTTGTGTTCCTGTCTTGCTGGTTGTTTGGCATAGGGTGTCCAGCACTGTAGCTTGCTGGTCATCGAGTGGAGCTGGGTTAGCATTGAGATGTAGATCCCTGGGAGGGCTTTCGCCGTTTGCTATTACTTGGAGCCGGGAGGTCTCTGGGGTACCAATGTCCTGAACTCGGCTCTCCCACCTCAGAGGCTCAGGCCTGACAGCCGGCCTGAGCACCAAGACCCTCTCAGCCACACGGCTCAGAAGAAAAGGGAGAAAAATAGAAAGAAGGAAATAAAAAAATAAGGTAACATAAAATAAAGTTATTATAATAAAAACTAAAAGAAAAATTTTTTAAATAAAAAAATTAAAAAGTAATAAAAAAAAGAAAGAAATAAGAAAGAAGAGAGCAACAAAACCAAAAAACAAATCCACCAGTGATAACAAGCACTAAAAGCTGTTCTAGAAAAAAGAAAAAAATATGGACAGACAGGACCCTAGGACAAATGGTAAAATGAAATCTATACAGACAAAATCACAGAAAGAAGCATACACATACACATTCACAGAAAGAGAAAAAGGAAAAATATATATATATCTATATATAAAAAAAAAGAGGAGAGCAACCAAATCAATAAACAAATCTACCCATGATAATAAAGTCTAAATACTAAACTAAGATAATCATAAAACCAGAAACAAATTAGATGCAGAAAGCAACCCCAAATCTAGAGTTGGTCCCAAATCCACTGCCTCAATTTTGGGATGATTCATTGTCTATTCAGGTATTCCAGAGATGCAGGGTACATCAAGTTGATTGTGGAGATTTAACCCACTGCTCCCGAGGCTGCTGGGAGAGACTTCCCTTTCTCTTCTTTGTTCGCACAGCTCCTGGGGTTCAGCTTTGGATTTGGCCCTGCCTCTGCGTGTAGGTCACCTGAGGGCGTCTGTTCTTCACCCAGACAGGACAGGGTTAAAGGAGAGGCTGATTAGGGGGCTCTGGCTCACTCAGGCTGTCGGGAGGGAGGGGTACGGATGCGGGGCAAGCCTGTGGCGGCAGAGGCCAGCGTGACGTTGCAACAGCCTGAGGTGCATCGTGTGTTCTCACGGGGAAGTTGTCCCTGGATCACGGGACCCTGGCAGTGGCGGGCTGCACAGGCTCCCGGGAGGGGAGGTGTGGAGAGTGACCTGTGCTTGCACACAGGCTTCTTGGTGGCTGCAGCAGCAGCCTTAGCGTCTCATGCCCGTCTCTGGGGTCCGTGCTGATAGCCGTGGCTCGCGCCCATCTCTGGAGCTCATTTAGGTGGTGCTCTGAATCCCCTCTCCTGGCGCACCCCGAAATAATGGTCTCTTGCCTCTTAGGCAGGTCCAGACTTTTTCCTGGACTCCCTCCCGGCTAGCCGTGGTGCACTAACCCCTTCAGGCTGTGTTCACGCCGCCAACCCCAGTCCTCTCCCTGGCATCCGACCTCCAAAGCCCGATCCTCAGCTCCCAGCCCCCGCCTGCCCCGGCGGGTGAGCAGGCAAGCCTCTCGGGCTGGTGAGTGCTGGTCGGCACCGATCCTCTGTGCGGGACTCTCTCTGCTTTGCCCTCCGCACCCCTGTTGCTGTGCTCTCTTCCGTGGCTCCAAAGCTTCCCCCTTGCCCACCCCCGTCTCCTCCAGTGAAGGGCTTCCTAGTGTGTGGATACTTTTCCTCCTTCACAGCTCCCTCCCAGAGGTGCAGGTCCCATCCCTATTCTTTTGTCTCTGTTTTTTCTTTTTTCTTTTGCCCTACCCAGGTACATGGGATTTTCTTGCCTTTTGGGAAGTCTGAGGTCTTCTGCCAGCGTTCAGTAGGTGTTCTGTAAGAGTTGTTCCACATGTAGATGTATTTCTGATGTATTTGTGGGGAGAAAGATGATCTCCACGTCTTTCTCCTCCGCCATCTTGAAGGTCTCCCCTAGATCACTTTTAAAATGGAGAAATCATGTTTTCTTTGGACATCTGTGCTGTAGTACAAATAAGTTTTTTACTTCACTGCATTTATATTATGAGATACAATTTGATACCTTTTTTATTAATGACAGATTAAGCAACCACTGCATAATATAATTTTGGATTTATCTCATGGCTTGAGTAGAACATTTCTTTCTTATTCTTCCTAGATGTTAAAAACAGTCTTTACTTAGAAGAAAATCATTATCCAAAGACTGTGAGATAATTCCAGATGCTTGGTGACAACGTCTCAGATGAAAGATTTTCATTTCTCTTTCCAAGACTTCTGCTATTCCTTGTAAATAGAAGCACAAAGAATAATAATTATAAAGCATCATGCTAACAGTTGCCAAAATCTGTGGCTGTTTTTTTTCTAATAGAACATTTCTCTTAGGTGATTAATCTGCTTGAAGCTTTTCTTTTCTATTGGGTATTTAGATGTCATAATTTGTTATGTTTTCTTCATGAAGTGCACCTAACCATAATTCAAAAAGAGTCATGTACCACAATGTCATTGCAGCTCTATTTACAATAGCCAGGACATGAAGACAACCTAAAAGTGTCCATTGACAGATGAATGGATAAAGAAGATGTGGCACATATGTACAATGGAATATTACTTAGCCATAAAAGAAATGAATTGAGTTATTTGTAGTGATGTGGATGGACCTAGAGACTGTCATACAAAGTGAAGTAAGTCAGAAAGAGAAAAACAAATACTGTATGCTAACACATATATACAGAATCTAGAAAAGAAAAAAAGGTTCTGAAGAACCTAGGGGCAGGACAGGAATAAAGACACAGATGTAGAGAATGGACTTGAGGACGTGGGGAAGGGGAAGGGTAAGCTGGGATGAAGGGAGAGAGTGGCATGGACATATATACACTACCAAATGTGTAATAGATAGCTAGTGGGAAGCAACCGCATAGCACAGGGAGATCAGCTTGGTGCTTTGTGACCACCTACAAGGGTGGGATAGGGAGGGTGGGAGGGAGACACAAGAGGGAGGAGGTATGGGGATATATGTATATGTATAGCTGATTCACTTTGTTATACAGCAGAAACTAACACACCATTGTAAAGCAATTATACTCCAATAAAGATGTTAAAAGAAAGAAAACAACTGGAAATGTTGCAAGAGAAACAAGTTTTAAAAACTGAGGTATTAAGTGTTTTTTTCATAGGGGATGCACTGCTAACATTTTTGAGGTCAATATAAACGAGATTAATCATAACTAAGCTCTAAAAAATATTATTTGGAAACAGATTTATGCACTGCGTGATCCAAAATTGGCACCTTTAAAAATCCTGTGTTTCTCATATCCTATAAAGATGATCATTATTAAAGACTTCAAGAATACTCATTTCGAATCCAGCATATAAACACTGGCATTTTAAGTAGTGAGTTTGTGGGCACAAAAACAGTCAGATATTTAGAACTATTCTGATGATTAACTGCATCTTGTTTTGGCATCTGGATGCTTGTCATGTGTAGACAAAGACATAAACAGTGGTTTCTTGATGTTGATTACACTATGAATATTTTCCATACTTATTAAAATGGCTTAATTTTTTAAAAAGAAAGAGTCACATCAGGAGATTGACAAGTTACTTTTTAATATATTATTTTTGCATCTCTAAGTTGGCTCTGCATATAGAATGCCCTTTATTATTTATGAGGTTAATGTGATTGGCTGCTATTTCACATTCTTACAGCCAATTTGTGCTGAGTTGACTCTTTTGGTGAGATCATTGTGATTATAAGTCTAAGGTTATGCTTTTGATCTTTATAAAGAAGTTAACTTAATTCCATTGTCGGAACACAGATGACAATCATATTCTCCATTCGTTATCTTATAAATGCATGTCTTTGATCTTATGGGAGGATACCATAAATTCCTTATCTTTGGTAAAACTCAACTAATTAAGAATATCCTGACAGCAGGTCAGAACCGTATTTGTAATATAGGATGGCAGTGTGATGGGTGGAAATACACTAACTAGTTACTAATTTTCTTTAGTTGTCATGTCTAAAATTAATGGATTCAATTTCTAAGATACAGCTTAGGTCTAAGTTCTCTCGTTCAATGATTCCAAATAAGATTTTATTGCAAAATTACTTTGGTTTGGGTAGTATGTTAATATCTCACGGTTACATTTTGTATTTGAAGTGTGAGAATAGTAAAGCCTAATACTAAAATATTATAAAAAATGCAACGTTGTTTTCAAATATATCTAGTATCTCAAACTATGACAGAATGTTATAATAGGAAGTAGGAAGCCTTGCGTGGTTTAATGAATTGTAGTACTTAAGGAGGGCCTCTTTTATTTCTAGTGTTCATTGTTTGCAAATCCCTATTTATTTAAGGAGGTCAGATATGGACTATCCACTAAACTTGTTAATAAAATTAATATATTCATCAAAATCCTTTGTATAACAGTGAATTTCCAAGTGCATTCTATGTGTTAGTGGAATCTATATGTATGTGATATTATGAGAGCTTCTCTTCTGTTTTGAATTTTACTTAGCAAAATGGATAACAAGCAATTAAGTATTACCTTTTTGATTTTCGTAAGCTTTTTTGTGCAGTGACAGATCAAAAATTGAGATAACTAGATAGAAGAATTGCAAATTCTTATAATAAAAGGACAGTCTTGATTTTATATGTGTGTATTTCTGTGTGTGTGTGTGAAAGAGAGAGAGAGGTAGGGAGGGAGGGAGAAAGAGAGAGAGGGAGGGAGGGAGAAGGGGACAAGAGAGAGAGGTGTAGATGAGGTTTACATATCTTAATTTGATTACCAGTAAAATTTTCGTGATTTACTTGAAGATTTAGAAAGACTGGCTTTTGATAGGAAAACCATCAACAAGGTGCGGCAAGTAGTTTCTTAAGTTTTTCTGCAATCACTTAGAGAAGAAGCAGCTTACTTTATATATCAAGTAATCAAATTACACCTTTGATTTCAGGTGTTTTGATTTCAATGTATGTAGCAGTTCAGAATTATAGGTGTTGCATGTTCTTATATTATTTGTGTTTTTTATAATCGAGCCTTGTGGTCTCTTACTGGTCTAGTTAGGAATTTGCCTCACTTATCTCTCCTACCAAAACTTGATTTTGGGCAAGTGTAGATAGAAGAACTGTACTTTAAAAAAAAAAAAAAAAGCTTATACAATGCAAAATCAGCATGAATACATTTTATAATATAAATCTTGCAAACATTAATAATAAGGAGATGATAAATTATAAATTGATAAAAATAACATTATTGGGATTCTTTCTCTCTAATGTGGGTGAATTATGTGTTATATACATGTATCTATATGGATATACATGAGTTACTGTTTCTCCTAATATACCCACTGTAATTATGAATTCCATTCCTGATTAGAGAATCATGAGCTAAAAATAAAAGTATATCAATAAAAATAGGTAAAAATTGGTAAAATTCCATCCTAGAATGTAATCAATGCTTAAAGCTTAGCTTTTTGATATGGAACAAGAAATATGTAAATTATAAAATAATGAGAAAATACAGAGTTGCTGAGCACACATCATTTTAATAATATTCTATTAAAATTAGTAGCCAGAAAACAAAATGCAATTTTATTTACCTGCAAAGACTCGAGCCAGAAATCTCCATTTCAAAATGCTTATTTCTTTACTGTGTGGCTGAATGACCATGAACAACGCAAATGGGTTTTACTTTCTAGGTTCATTATACTTACACATTGTTTGATAGGTTGTCTACCCAGATCCTTTATTATACAATGAGGTAACCCCCAAATGAAACCCCAAGCATCTTCTCTTCCTGGTCATCATATGCTGCCATTCTTCCCCTAGAAATTAATACACTCTGTATGCTGAATCCTGCCTTTTCATCTCCTGCTGCAGAATCAGCGGTCATAACAGCTATTCTGTTCATGAATATGTAAATGCAACATGCATTATATTAAAAAAAAAATTAGCAGGCGGTTCCCACTTCAGACTGTACCCAACTCTGTTCGACTAATACACGAAAAGCAAAGATTTAATTTTTCAAGCATTTGAGTCAGTGTTGCCAAAAATGCTGTAATTATGTAACATGGAAATTCATAAATGAGACATACGCAGATGCTCAAGACAGTTGGACTCCAAATAAATCGGCATCTAGGCACGGCTGTGGTGATGCATGCAGATACACTTATTATTTCACTCTAATGCCTAGTGATAAGGGAGAAAATGCCTTAGATGCTCAATAACCTTTTATTTGCTGACTAGGTTCCACTCCCATACCTCACCCCAATAAATGTCTAAAACAGTGTTTAAATTATACACATATGCATATACATATACACACACATGAATATATATGCACACTTTTTTTCTTCTGAAAGGAAGAAGTGATGACTATATCCACTAGAGTGTTCTGGGGGGAGCATTAAGCTCTGGGAAAGAAATAATTGGGGGATTTTATTACTGAAATAAGCAAGCATGTTCATGCATATTTTTACGGCTTGCATGCCCATGCGCCACTCCGTGCAAACAGTGCTATTGCAGCTCAGGCGCGGTAATTAGGTTGATGTAATTATGGCGAAATAAAGACAGCCTGACTGATAATTTCACAGTGAATATTAAAGACATATGTGCCTTCCAGTGTACAGTAAATGAACCTGAACTGCTGTCAGGGGCTAGGAGGACAGTGTGGCCAATGCACCTATTGTGTCCCTGCTGCAGAAAGGAGGCTGCCGATTGGCCACTGTCTGCAGCACATAGCACTGGCTGGTTATAAAGGACTTGTCTAGGGGAGAGCCTGTAGGTACTCCATTGTCTGGTAAAGTTCATATGACTGTATTCTTTTTTGCAAGGGGGGTGGAGGGAGAGTGGGGAAGGTGGGGATGTCAGCTCAACTGTAAAAGCTGCACAGATTTTTTTTTCTTTCTCTTTCTCTCTGCCTCTCCATAGATCGTTTCTGTTTCATGCCCTGTCTCATTTCGCATAGCTAAAGAAGAATGCTAATTAAGATCCCTTGTCTTAACCTGAAAATAATGACTCGGATATAATTAGAAATCTGATCAGAGTTTAAAATTCTGGGAGGGGACCAAAAACATCAGTTACGGTGCTTAGGAGGGAAATGAAGAATTATTTTTCTGTAATCAAGGTAAACATGGGAGAGGGGGGTTCCCCCTATCTTTTTAAACTAATTTGAACCAATGGTGTTCTACTGCAGATGAGAGGATACTGTATTTCAAAAACTGTTTTAGCCATCAAATTGAAAAGACACAAATCAGTAGCAATAGAAGCCTTCTTAATCCTCCTTAGGATGCAATTCAGATGAAAGAACTGCTTTTTTTTTTTTATTTTTCTTTTTGTATGTGTGTGTTATAGATGGATCTGAGAACGCTGTCTGGGCTTGGTGCCAAGTGCTGGTATTTCACAGCGGCGACCGCCTCACAGACGGGCTGTGGGAAGCAGGAGGGAGACTCTCTTAGGGTGCCACTACTATGGAGACACAGCTGGGCTGAACAAGATTTGCTTCAAACGACAACAAGAGAGACAGAAAGTATCTGGTTCAACCGCTGCCCAAGCAGGCAGGCACCAGAAGAGCTAGCAGCCAATCCGGCCGTGCTCGAAGCCAGCTCTGCAGCTCAGCCAATCAGTGACATCACTGGTGAGAAACTCATTTACATCATGCAGTAATGAACTTTGTTTAACATAGCCTCCCCCCTTTCCTGTTACCCCCCTCCCCATATTAGGTCCTTCCATTAATTATTCTGCAGGCATAATTTAAACCGCTATGCAAAAATGTGGCTGTATTCTCTCTGACAGCTTCCACGTTTCCTCCCTCCCCCCCCCATTGGTGTCTGCTGTCACTGAAAGTGATTCTGGGTACAATTCTATTTTGTTTTGACCTTGCAAAATTACCTTCTTCTAAAAAACCTTAGAAAAAATTAAACCTTCGTTTATTGTATCTGAACCCCACTCCCCCCTTAAGAATAGCATGCTTTCGGCAAGTTGGGATTCAGGATTGTGCAAGGTAATGGAGAATAAGAGGGTGCATTGCCATGGAAGTTGCAATTTTTCCAAGCAGTCTGCATCTTAGAGCTTCCTTTAATGTTTCCATGTTTTATGCTGCAGTGGCCATTTTTACATATTGTGTTTTTGCAAAAAGTGCTTATGTGCATCTGTTCCAGGGAGGAAAGTTCAACTCTTGTTATATTTTATTCTTCACTGCTCTCAGCCAATGTGTCATTTTATTAATGAATAGAACTGAGGTCATTTCTGGACAAATCTCTCTCTTCCCATCTTAGCACAATGCACCTGATTTGCATCCATTTACTAGAAAAACTGAATGCAAGAACCAGTTTGAAAAGAAGTTAAGGGACCAGTTCACATATTATTTCAGAATATATCGTAGCAGTTTGTTTTTCAGGATGCGTAACATGTAACATCTGCCTTAGTGTTTCTATAAAAATGCTTGATCTCCATTCCCAGTGTAATACCTTTAGCAAATGTATTGCTTTGTTATATAACCAAAGTAGACCAAGTGAAATAATATTCAGCAATGAGTTCATATAATCATCAGAAAACCTTTGGAAACACAATTTTGTCTTGTACATTTGTATTTAGTTTGTCAGAGATAAACTCATTTGTTCTATAAATAACTTAAAAAGGCTGGAACATATGACATGTGAAGATTTTCAGGTTGCTTTAGAGAATCCCAAAGAGCGGAAACTGGGTCACACTTAAATGTGATTTCTCTTAAGCCATATCTTTATTGCATATTGGCGTTAAAGGGTTACAGTTTTCTAGCAGAGAAGGTAGTTTCATTGCCTTATTTTTCAAAGAATATTTTGAATATAATTATTCAGAGACATGGAATTTTAAAAACATCAACAAGGGTTTCATAACAGTGCATGATTCGTTTAAGAAGCTTAAAGAGTACCATGATAGGCAGAGACACTTTTTAAAGCATGTGAAGGATTTAGACACTAAACCACGGCCCTTTTAATTCATGAGGCATTCCATCATCCCATCATCAGCATTCAGGGAGCGACTGTCCTGAATCAGTCATGAGCTCCCCTGCTGCAGATCCTGTAATTTGAATCATGTGTAATAATATATTATCCTACTGGGGGCCTTCTTTCAGTAGGAGAATGGTTTATACATTCTGCTGTAAGAGAACTTTTGGCTCCTAGCCGACTCACAGCCATTACTCTCATAGGCAATCATGATCATCTTCCTTAAGGAATAACATCTGCACGACCTTCTGCGCCAAAACTCTTCAACCTCCCCCATGTTCTGAATTACGATTTCTTGGAATTGGGAACCCTTGACAAAACTGAAAGAGAAAAACGGAAGGTTTAGAGGAATGGAGCGCAATTTTATTGAGGCTGCCATGTGGCGAAAGCACAGTTCCCTTTCCTTTGAAATGTTGGAGAATGGTGAGGAAAGGGTGCCCCCAAATAGACCTAGATGTGTTCATTTTGTTTTGAGACACAAGCTGAAATGGAATGTGTTTTATGAAGACGTGCCTGCCTCTGTGTTTTTCTCTGGACATCCTAGCAAGGTCCTGCAAAGGGTGCGGCAACATAAGGGAATAAATGGAGGGTGGAGATGGTTGTGAAGACAGAGAAGCCTTGTCTCACCTCAGGAAGGAAGCAATTTGATAGAGCAGGAACCATTTGACCCAGGAGTGCAAAGTTCAAGGAGTGGCTCTGATTCTTTCTCTTGTTCTGACCTTGGCCAGATCATGTTAATGTCTCTATTTTTTCTTATCTGTGAAAATTCAATACACTGCCAGCATAGAGATGTATGGAATACTCCTCCATCACCCCCCACCCGCCCCCTTCTTTAAACATTTGAAATCCTTCTTTGCTTCAGGGACCAGGTTAAATGTTCCCTCTTCTGTGAAATCTTTCCAAATCCTTGTGGCCAGAACCTTTCACTTTTCCATCCTTCTCTTTGTGCTTCCATTATTGCATGTGTGGCAGTCAACATTGCTGTAGGGCCACATGTGTGCATATCTCTACCACTAGACTGAAACCCCCTTGGGGACAGAGACCATGTTGAATTCACCCTCCACCTCTAGCTCTAAGAATAACATTATGCTCCTAAGTTTTAAATCAGTGTTCTAATTAATGAGTTAAAAGTGCATTGTAAATTGTAGAGGGAGGGTTAACAAATTCCAGTTCCTATTGTTGTCAACGATTACCACCGTGTACCAGATGATGTCAGTTTTGCCTTGTCAGTCTTATGTCTTTCATTTCACTGGCCCTTCACTATCAAGCTCAGAGTAAATGGTTGTTGCATTATTTTTCTTAAATAACCAGTTGTAGGGAATTGTAAATTCTTTTATTCATCAAGTGTGGAATTAAGCCGACTTAGCCTGGTGTTTTAAAACTTAAAAATAAATGAAATTGATGTAGATTAATTGTAAAGCAGCCAGGATAAGCAAATTACAGTATCAAGCTCTACTGTTAATGATATGAAAGAATTAATTACTTGGAAGAGGTAAGCAATTAATGTTGAATGTTGAAATGCTCTATAAAGCATAATAAATCAGGAAATATGGAATCCTGAGTCTTAGTGTTATTCATTGAGATATGTATTTTTAATCTACAAACTAGTAATCTTTTAAGAGTGTATTTCTATGTGGTTTTGATATAATCTGATAACATTATGCCAAAATTTGGTTGATTTTATGCTACTCATCTATTTAAGTTTACACTTTTGGCTACTGTACTTACTGCTACGTGGAAATTAATTTCTTTGCAAACAATGATATTCTTGTTAATATGTTTGCAAGCTGTGTTTAGATTTTAAAAATTATATTTCAGAGTGTTTGCCCAGTACATGTTATTAGAAAGGAATGGAATAACTAGAAAATATATACATCTTTGCTTTTTATAACTAGGAAAATAGAAATTTTAGTACTGGAAATCAGCTAAAGCCCATATTTTGTAAAAGTCTTAGAGGGGAAAAATACCTTACCCAAGAGTATGTTCTATCAGCTTTCTGGGACAGCTGAGACTGGTATCCGGAATTCAGAAAGACTGGTTCAATAATTTTTCCAGCCCACCAAATAATCTGTACTTTTAAAATCAGCCAGATAGGATTATACAATTTTACAGTGCTAACATAAATTACATTCACTTACGTGATCCAACACTGTGTGTATGTAAGATTCCTATTTTATGGTTGAAAACAAGGAGACTGGACTTACTGAGGTGTATTTTTTTTCCACTACCCAATAAGGATGTAATCAACTGCTAATAAATTATCATTTATATTAGTATTCTTTAAAATAATTTTGGTTTTGATGAAGAAAAAATGGAAACCTGATATCTGAGTTCACGTTGCAGTGGTTTTGAATTTAATTAACACAAATATTGTATCTTAAATTACAGGATTGGTTACATAGATTTGGGTGGGGCCAGTTTGGATTTTTTTTTTTTAACCAATGTGTTGTGCTGTTATAACTGACCAGTTTCTTTCCCTGCTGAAGTCTCCAGTTATCTCAATGATGGTATCTTCTTCTAACCCAGTATTTAAAAAGATATTTCTGAATCTTACAAATACTGAGAGATGAATTATGCCCACTTAGGGAACAAATGTTTCTCAAATACAGTAAAAATAGTAAGGGCCTGTCCAGCTTCTTCTGTTCAGAAAATGATTTTTAAGAGCTCAGAGAGTGAATGAGTAAATGTGGAACGTCTTAATTAAAGAAAAAAATGTTCCTTTGCATCATGGTTTGAGACATGGTAACTGAAAGCCATTTGCATCTGAATAACAGTGATAAATTAGATAAAAGCAATGAAGCATTCTCCTTCATGCTGACAATTTTTGATATCATAATCATATGATTCTTGTTCTACAATTAACTCTTGATTAGCACAGTGGGGTTAAATATTGGGATCTATGCTTATACAATAAAACTATAAGGTTTTGACTGAGAATCACTTATTTGTAAGATGGCAAAGGAATAGATGAAACTGGCCTAAAAAGTTTGCATTTTCTAGCTTTTTTTTAAACTTAACCCTTAAAACATGCTCAATATCAAGAGCAATATCAAGTACATTTAGGAACTTAAAGAGTATTTTCATAACATTGATGATAACGTGTCTTACTGTTAATGAGCAGTGACATGGCTCTATAACTGGTTACTGATACAAAAAGAGGAACAAAATGATGTGGATTAATGGCTAATATTCACTGGGTAGTGACTTACATGCCATGTGCTACACTATGCACTATGCAGGCATTATTTCATTTAATCTTCAAATCAATCCTTTGGTATTATTATCTTCATCTTGTCAAAGTCACATGGCTAAGAAGGAGCAAAAATGGGCTTCAATCCCAAGATTCTGGCTTGAGAGCCCATGTTCTTAATCACTGTGCCCAAATTGAATAATCACTACACATGCTATTGCTGTTTGGCTGTAGGAATAGAATGTTTTTCCGTATATTATGCCCATAAATAGTTTATCTGGTTCATTTTTTAGATACGCACACATAGTTTTACTTTAGTATTTTATAAATCACTTTGAAAGTGATTGACCTAGCTATAATATCTAGATTAATATTTTCCCTATATTTTTCTGTTTATGTAACAATACAGATCACTTAAGGTAATGCATGCAAAAGCAGTTCTGAAACTGTAAAGTACTAGGTGAATGTAAGGTCTTGACATTATTAAAATGCCTTTGTAAGTGCGAGTCACTAAAAATTATTATTAGACTAAATGTTTCCGTTTCCTCTAGGTATATTACTTATTAAATATGTCACCTGTTTTATGTGGAAATTAATGCTTATTGATTTGGCAATTGCAGAATGTCGCTTAACAGTCTCACTAGATCCTGACTATCCTGACACTTAAGGCATTTCAGCTTCTTCAGTCCTGGTTACACATCGCCTGTTTACAGCCCACTGAAATCCATGGGATGCTGAAAGAGAAGGATCTTGCAGCTACTATTTGCTAATAAATCCTGTACCTAATGCTAGATTTTCTAGCTTTTACTTAGTGGTCAGAACTAAGGGACGTAGTCAACAAGTTGTTGAATTTACAGAATCAGTTTAATTTCGGGAAGGCAGAAGAGAAAGCGGAAGTATGGTTAGTCTTTCCTTTTTGGGATGAGCTATTGTCCAGTTTCTCCTTCAGTTTTCTTACCGTTTCTTTCTCAAACATGTGTCGTGCACTTACCATATGCTAGAAACTGCAGACAATAAACCTATCCTCTTGAACTCTACTTCAACATTGTTATTAATGTTCATTATGGAAATGCTATATATCACTATATGTATATTAGTATAAAATTAGAGTTCAAGTGTTTAGTCTTATTGCATAATGTATGGTCACATCTCCTCAAAAAACCTAGAAAAGCAGTAGTTTTGAGCCCTGTGATTCTCATTTGACTTTATTCCCCTTTACCTGTGGTGTTATAACCCTGACACCTAGAATTTAAGAGACTGCTCCTTGGAAGGTCTAAGGAATGCAGGCAGAAGCAGGGCTAAATCTGTGCTCTGAAGACACTAGGCCCACTGACGTGGTCTAAAGGCTCATTAGCCGTTTTCAGGGTCACGTTGTGATTTCCTATGCCCTGCATTATCCTCCTCTACAGTTAGAGCTTGATAATTATTTTTTTCTCCCAAGGTTTCTTTATTTTAATGTTACTAACAATTTTCTTTGTGGGCAAGAATGAAGGTCAATGTAGCAGTTTCTCTCATTGCTTTCTGAACCTGCCCAGAAAGTGTATCACTAGCAAAGTATTTAAGGTATTTTCAGAATGTTTATTTTTACACAACGAAAAGCAGAGCTAATAATAAGGAAAACTATGTCAATTACTACTTAATTATCCCTTAACTCTGTGGGGCAGTTTAGAAGTGGTTAGGGATCTCTGGTCGAATGCCTGGCTCTGAATCTAGATTCCAATTCTTACTATATATATAACCTTGGACAAGTTATGTAACTTCTCTGTGCCTCGGTTTTTCTCATTTGTATAATAGCACCTACCTTATAAGGTTGTGAGGATCCTGTACATTTTTGCAAAGGATGGTGATATAAAGATAGATAAATTCATGGTTTCTATTTTTCAAACTGCAGAATATAGTTGGGGAGTGTGAGTGAATGAGTATGTGTGTATATTTAAATAAGTAGTAATACGGTATAGTTCAATATAGTGCAACAGAGATGTGTCCTTGCTTGTGTAAATTTTTGTTTGCTTTTGTTTATTGACTCTACTCCACCTATTCAGTTAGCGTTTCCTTTTATTTGAACAAGTTATCAAACTATTGTTATAATTATCAGTTTTATTCCATCAAATATCAGTTTGATTTTAAAAGTTTTTTAAAAGACTGTATAATCTTTTAATGATATTGGTATAATTTTGCAAATCCAGGCAACTAATAATATGTAATTCATTTATTCTACTTTTTCCTTCCTTACTGATTGGAGTTGCCAGAAAAAAAATGTCCTAAGACATGTAAAAATGCATGAAAACACTTATTTTGATTTTTTTCAGACTATGATACCCTAGAATGACCAGTGGTAAGTCCCTAATCAACGGCATTCTGTACAGAAACTTAACCCACAGTCCAAGTGTCTAATGTTCGTGAATCAGATAATTGATACCTGTGGACTTCCCTATAGCAATCTCTGTAATGATCAGGAAGAAAAAAATAGATTGTAATCAGAAGACCTGGGTTAGAACCCTGTGTAAATTCTCTAAGCCTCACTTTTCTTATTATAAGATAGGGATAGTTGTAATGACTACCAAAAAAAAAACATAACTGTGTGGGTGAAATAAGAAGACCTGTGGAATAATGTTAGGTTTTCTCTTTTTTCTGTAGGTATTATAAAGCCTGTTCAAGTGGGTGTTTAAATGTCAATAAGAGCAATATGATTTCAATAAATGCCAGCCTCTAAGGCGATCTCTAGTATTATGTGTCCTATAGAATAGAACTATAGAATATAATTCTCTACAGAATAGGGAATAAGATTGCTTTATTTGCACTTCAAATCAAAACCCCCATTAATTTGGGTGATTTGAGGGGATTGTGAGCGCAACTTAATTAAATCAGGTTTTTAAAAATCTTAACTTGGGAATGACTGAGACTAAACATAGTGACATTTTTAAAAGAGGTACAAGAACCTCTCTCTTTCTCCCCCCTCCCAAGGACTTAACATATTTAAGTAGACGAATCAGAAGAGGTTTCTGATGATTGAGGCAGAGAGATGTTCAAAGGCATATAGGTTTTGAGTTGCAACGAATTGTCAGGAGTATCATTAAGGTGCAGAAATAATACGCTGTACTCAATATCATATTTGAACTCCTATGTGCCAATTTTATGATGTTTTATAACTTCATCTCATCTATTAAGGTTTGTTACTCCTTCCTTCAAGCTCTGTGCGTGTTTTTTCATGGTGTAAATAATGATGATGGTGATTGAAAGAACTGTCATGGTATCTTGTAAGTATAGTTACTGGTTAAACTATGAGTATAAGAAGAGCCAAGAAATTACACATTGTTTGGGGTATCTTATAGTAATGTTGTCTTTTAATAAACCCTGTTCCCATTTTTCTTATACACAGCAATTAGCTAACATCCTATTAAACATCACACAAAATAGTCTTGAATGTCAGTGTCATTGTGCATTAGGTTCTGTTTGGCTTTGCAGTTCTTGAAAGCTATTCATTTTGCTATGGAGTTAAATTTTGCCAGTACCTTCCCAGCAGCGATGGTCTCAGATTCTTCAAAATTTCTTTAATTATTTTTTACCTTTCTTATTTAATAATCGATTTTCTAGAATTGACTGACTGGGATTTTTACTACTGTAGAAACATGGCCTTTCACTAGGTATAGACTTTAGCATGGTGTCTGTGAAAGAGACCATACATACTGTTTCCCCAGGGACACTTCAAGTTAATGCCTGATATCCTGGGGTAATTACTAAGGATGTGCTCTTTCGTTTCCATAATGACCCATTTTAGATTAGAAATTAGGTGGCCCTTCTATAATATAAAGTTAACTCCTGAATTTTTTGCCAAATTTATATTTTCAGCAGCGTATTCTGTTGCATTCATAAGGTAATTTGTACTTTGCAGATCATTCAAACTGAGTTTTTGTTTTGAAAGTGTGGTTGCAATAGTGATAGATAATTTTGTTGACATGTGTTGGACACTCAATGAGTAATTGATGAATTA
This sequence comes from Balaenoptera musculus, assembly GCF_009873245.2. NCBI lineage: Eukaryota > Metazoa > Chordata > Mammalia > Artiodactyla > Balaenopteridae > Balaenoptera > Balaenoptera musculus. Next base: position 117,372,170 of record NC_045788.1, read on the forward strand.
AATTCTCTCATTTGAACATCAGATATCATTAGTATTCTGGTCTACACTAAGAGCAGGAAGGAGTCCAGGATGTTAATTTTTTTGACAGGTATTGGTTAAGTACCATGTATGTGCCAATCTGCTATCAGCACTGAAGGACACAGCAGTAAAACAAGTAGACAAAGTCCCATGCTGTCATGAAGATTTTGTTCTTGAGGTCCTCTACAGGGTAATAATATGTTATACTGATGAGATTCTGCTCTCTGATACAAATTGCTTTGATAAAAGGAAAGCTCTATTTTAAACCCAGCCTGTTCTTAATAAGACTGCTTCATGCTGTAGGCTAACTTTATACAGTGAATTCCTACTGGATACATTCTTCTTTCTTTCACTCAATAGCTTACCTAACACCTTAGGCCCTCCTGGAGTTGATGGTGCCAGTTGCCTGTGATATTTGTATTATAATTAATAAAAAGAAGCACAGAAAATCAAATTTCTAGCAGTGTTGATATCTTCTGTGTTCTAGCCAACATGTAAATATACATGGATAATTTATTACTTCATCTGTCTTTGAAAATTTTCATTTTTCCTTACTGAGAAGGAGAGATTATTGTCATTTTCTACCAACATGTATGTAATTCATTTTTAAAATGCGTCCTGGAGCTTTTCAAATGTTTTCTCTTTGGAGAAAGCACCTTCTCTTGTTATTTGGTTCTTCATAAAGCCCTTGAATATTTAAAAAATTTATTGACTTATGTTATGGGCATAAAAGAAATAATCAGCAATTTATATAACAACACATACTTATTCAAAATGAGAACAATCATATAGTAAAATCAGAATCATTTAAGTGTTTGAAACAACCTTAAAATTACCTAGCTTAATTCCCTTATTTTTCATATGGGTGCAGGAAGTACGGCAAGGAAATGGTATTTGACTCGCCCAAGTTCACAGAATAGTTTGTGGCAGACTCAGAAAAAAGATTCAAGAGTTTTTTTTTTTTTTGCTTTTTTAAAAAAATTCTGATTTTAAGAGTAATATATTTTTCTCTAATACATAACATTTCTGATTATAAGAGTAAAATTATAAATTTGAAAAATTCAAGAAGAATATGGAAAAAAGTAAAATGTCTAGTTAACTTACTGCGTGTAAGTTACTGTGGTTACACAAACTATTGCTATTTAAATAATAAATATTTAAATGAATAATTTACATCTTTTGAATAATATTGAAGTTCTTCCTTATAAACAACTTTATATCTTTCTTTTAAATGCTAGAAGACACATGATATTATGTGGTGTCATATGAGGGATGTACATTTGGATTAAAAATAAAGGAGGAAGTAGCTTTTAAGACAGATATAGAAAAAACCCTGTATTTTTGAATTACGAATTTTCAAATTATAATGAGATGATACAGGATAGATGTAGAAGTAAATATAAATACATCAACGTATTTGATAAAAATACTTGTTTTGTGGCAAATTCAAAGGAGATATATCAAAATGACAATGCTACTACAGATGTGGACACTGCATCTCGCTCCCGGAGAGTGGTGTCTCTTCTCTCCACATGCATTCTGGAATATATATATTCTCTTTAAGTCCTCAAGGAACTTGCTCCACTGATGAGCCTTCTTTCCCTTGTATCATCATTTCCCTTTGAACCAACTCCTTCCCAGCACACAAAAATCCGCAGTTTTCACCCATCATAGACAAACAGACAAAACAGTAACAACTGCCTCCCATAAACCTGTTGCCTCTCTATCTCTCACTCTTGCATCCTATTGCTGGACAGGAGGTCAGGAGAGTGGAGAAACATTCTAACTAACTTGGCACAAGTAGTCTAACTTCTCTGCATGCCAGCAGAGTTAACAGTTTTATGTTTTATAAAACCTGACATAATTTTTTAAAAGATGGTTTTATTAAATGATTTGTGATATCTCTTTGACCTCTAAAATTAAATGAATCTAAGGGATAAGAGAGGCAGTACCCCACAGAAGCTACTTATTCATAGTATAACTACAATTTACAGCCATGATTTCATTTGCATTGATGTGTTTTGAGATTCTGTCCCTACTCAGGTTTCTAACGGTGTAAGGGAGATAGTAGAGTCAAGTTATTTTAAATAAGGATCAAGGAAATACTCTATTTTTAAATGAAATAAGCTCTTTGTGCTACTGAAAAAGAGCACTGGACTTGAAGTCTATTGGACTTGAAGTTACCCCAAAATTATTTGAGTGAGAATAGGAATCAAAATATCTCAGTTCTACTGCTAGCTATGCCACTAACCATTTGTGTGACATTAGAAAAACAATGGCATATCTATTTATACAATGATGAACATGAGACCAGATAAGGTCTTTCACCATTACTTTTCCTTTTTAGAAGTGAAATCCTTTCTTCAAGTGAAATTCAGTTAGAAGCCCAAAATATAGGATAAAATTGCAGTGCTCTATTGGATTAGAGGTGGAACCTCGGAGCCGTAACCTTTCACCCCTCTCACACCTCATGTGGTGCCCAAGGTGCCTTGGTGAAGCCTCGGAACTCCATGAGGCTGAAGCCACTGGAGTAGGTAATCATCTAGGTTCCCTGGAGTTTGAACTTAGACTGACAGTAATTTTCATTCTTGTTTTTGCTTTTGTCAGCTGCTGATAAATAAGTATAAATAAAATATCCACTAGATGGCAGTAGATCAAATCTTTGTTCTAATAGTTTCAGTTGACAGTCTTACGGTCCAATATTTAAGTACATATTTGGATTACTTATAAAACTTTCAGAATAATTCCATTTTATCACAGTTTATATTTTGAAATTCTTCAGCCTCTCAATTTATTTTCACTTGGTGTCCCATTTTCAGGACATTGTGGAATTATTGGTTAGTCCAAACAGTCTTTATGACTTGCTCTGGTCATGGGAATTTTATTTTAATTGCAAAATATTCAAATAAATACATGTCCATGAGCATTTAAATTTATTTGTAATACCCACTTGATTTTCCAGCTTTACTAGAAGCCTAATCTTTAACCCAAAATGATGGAGACCTCGTTGCTCATCTTTCCTATCTCATGCCATCTGCTCCGTTGCACAGCACTGAGATTCCCATGATAATGGTAGGCTGCATTGTGTTGTGTACCAATGTTTCAAGAAGGAGATGCTGTCAAGTTATACTAGGTGATGGGAGATAATTATAAGGATAACCAAGCAAGTGAGGTAGTCCAGGAAGCTGCTCGATGCTTCCAACATTTAAAGTACTGCAGCCGCATGGAAGACAGAACAATGACTGTTTCCTTCAGGATTCAGCAGGTTTTCTCAGACTCAACCGTTCTGGTAACTTCATGCCAACACTGAGCCCCCCAGAAGTTGCTGCCTGGTCTTCTTTTTTGGCATCATTTATTTATACTCTCCAGGAGAGAACTGGTTGAGTGAATTTGTTGTAATCTTACATAGTGATAAAGTTAATTTATATATTGGGATCCAAAAAATGGAAGCTGCCCCAGTGGCCCAGCCCACATGAGAAATCTAAAGCTAAGTCAGCCTAGAAAACCTAACATACATCAATCACAATCCTCCAGCTCAGCTTTAGCTAGTTCACCTTACCCTAGAAATAAGACCTGCTAGCCTTATAAAGAAATCCTCAACCTCCCAGCTAATCATGCCCTGTTTCTTTGTTGCCTCTTCTGTAACTCTGTAAAACCTATAAAACTCACTCTAGCCCTAAATCCCTCAGGAACAGGGCTTCACTGCTTGTGAGGCAATGTACTCCCCCAATCCATGGATTGTTTTCCCTTGAATAAAGGACATTAAACTTATTACTCTATTGTTTTCATTTTGTCATTTGACAGTAGAGCACCCCTTACATGCAGTCTCTAAGTTTCCTTAAATCTGGTTGGATCCCATTGAAGGCAGTTTATACATAGAATGGTCAAGGTAAAAGATCAAAGTTTTGGCTTGTTTTCTAGGTGAAATTAGTAATAGCTCCCTATTTTACTCCCAGGATTGTCCCACTCAGGATGATAAATTACATGATTACCTGAATACATAGTCATCTTTGTCTTGAGCTAATTCCTGCTCTTTAGGCCAGGGTTATGTGGCATAAGACTTGGCTAATGAGAAAAGCACTGCCTGAGACTACTTACTTAGGGAGCAGCTATGGGGCACAGACATTCAGAGTTGTGTGGACTACCAGTTGTGCAGTCCTTAGAATAAAGGAAAAGAGAATTTAAAGAAGAAAGCTAACTTTAAAGTCAAGTTTCTACCTCATTAGTTCAATTTTATCTGCTAGATACAGCCTCTTTCTAATGCATTGTGGAAACAAGAATATGATCTTCATTAATAAGGAAAATTATAAAGCTAGCAAAGAATTTAAGTGGTTTGCCTTAAGTACCTTTGTGGTATTTTGCCTGTATTACATTATAAATATCAGAGAAAATTCCAAAATTAGAGCCTTAAAGATGGTGAATTCACAATCTCTCATGCATAGATGGTAGATTGAGTCTTTTAATTATCACTCTTAATAATAATTAACATCACCACTAAATGTATGGGAAGTAGTTATCTTTCCATCTAAGTCATTACCCAGAATTCTCTTTAATAATCATATCTTTAGATCTTTAAATACTTTTCCCCTCGCATTACTCCTCTATCATTTTAATTGAATAGATTTAATACAGCAAATCATACACTGCAAAGTCTATTTTTGCCCTCAGAACAGGTTTATAATGAACAAATGCTAAGGGACAGTTTGAAATGTTTCGCCCAAAGAGACTGAGGGGCATTGTTTTTCAAAATGTAAAGAGATGTTTTTTCAGGGAGGGCTGTGATGAGCTTTTTGCTTATCTCCATGTAGAACACAGAAAGAGATTAAATGATAACTTGAGACATGTTGTTTAGAGTAACTTCATGAATCTTTATTTTCCAGCTATCAGAATAGGCCCATAAATACATTTGTGCAAAGCTTTTTCTCTGAAAATCATTTATTTCACTTGTGGTACATTGGTATTGTGGTATTTTGGACATTATCATACTGAGTTGAAGGGCAGTGAACATAATATTCTCACAAATGTTACTGTATTACTTTGGGTAGATAAAGTATAGAAATAGCTACTTGTTGGGTTGAAAATCTCCTATGTCTTTCTGAAAGATTCACTTCTGTTCACCAAATAATCCCTTTTCTTTTTCTTCCTCTTGAGTGCAAAGAAAGAGTAGATTCCTTAACCCCGTAGAAGTTAGGTGGCACTATGTGACTAGTTCTGGCCAATGAAATGTGATCACTTCCTGGAAGAGCCTTGAGGAGCCCACCCTCCTTGTTCTGCCAGTCATAGTGGCAGTGGGATCATGTAGTGAGACAGCAGAGCCCTAGGGTGGAGACAGCCTGGATTTCCAAGACTGATTACAAAGGAACTATGTGGAAGTAAAATAGAGTGAAGTGAAATATTCTAAATACTAAATGAAAAAGAAATAATTATATGTCATAAGTCTTTGAAATTTCAGGTTTGTTACCACAGTGTAACCCAGCTTTTTTTGACTAACATAGGGATTATAGGGAAGTTTAGTTTTACAATTTAATTTTTTTTTTTCTGACTTGGATACTCTTTAACATGACTGAGATTGTTTCAAGCAAGTATTAAGACAAGTCATTACTCTAAAGTAAATAAAACATGAAATTAGACTTTCATATAAATAATTTTTAATTTAAGTAAAATGTGGGAAATTATCCAAAACCTGTAGGATTATTTTAGCCACCAAATATAATCTGTAAGAAGAATCCTTATAAGAAGGGAAGAAAAAATCTGTAATACTCTATGGTTTGTGGTTTAAAAGATCAATTTATAATTTTATAGTTCTCAGTTTTTATTTGTAAAGTAATAGTGTTGTGGAACTAGAAAAATAATTAAGTTTCTAAGACACATAAACTGGTTCAGCATAAGAACATATGAATGTTCATGTTATAGATACGCAGCTGTGTCCTGCTTTTCTTGGGACCGTCTCAGTTTATGTACGCTGTCTGGTAATTCATAATAGTGTCCTCTTCATTCAAAGATTGTGCCGAATTGGATGATACATTGTATGTATGTCTATGGGACCAGACTCATCAGAGATAGTTTGGAAAACGTGTGTGTAGTACAGCTAAATTTTCTTCTTTCTTAGTTCTGTGGAACATATCATTGCATGAAAATAACATTATATGGGGTTGTTAGATGCCCAGGCCAGCCCACAGAATTTTTTAAATTCATAACTGAGCTAAGCCATAGTGATTAGTAAATGTAAAATAAAATTTTATAGGTTCTTGTGGATTGGCTCAGGCTCCTAATCATAATGTATGTAAAACGTTGCATTAAATGAAAAATGTGGTCTAGTTTCCAATAACTAACTTACCAAGGAGTTTAGAACATAGCCACTTTTTCATTTGGGCATAAACAGTGGTTTTTATATGCAGCTTTCATTATTAGTAGTATTAATATTTTATTTTTTATCATGGAAAATTTTGGAGATACAAAAAGTAAGTAATAGTTTAGCAAACTGCTATGCAGCTATTACCCCAGTCCGAACAACCACCAACAAATGGCCAGTTCTATCCTATCCATACCCCCAACTAATATTTTCCTCCTGTATTATTTTGAAGTAAATCCAGACATCATATCATTTTATCCTCATACATTTCAACTTTTATCTCCAAATGGTAAGTACTCTTTGATAAACATGATATTATGTGGTTATCATATAATAGTATGTGTTTAACAAATGTTTGTCAAAATAGGTTTGGGTTGAAGAGTAACATGTCACCATTTAGCCACATTAAATGGATACTATCTCTTGGACTAACAGTCTCCCCATTTCACCTTTATCAGAACAAATTACCTTTAAACATTCCAAAAGTAAACTCTAAATTTCCCTTTAGACAATTTAGAAGTGTATGTACACACTCCAATCCAGAGATCAAGGAGCTGTGAAGATGTGTTCTGCAGCTGTCTCCCTTTGAAGTTCTCTGCTCTGACACTTCAGATAACAGTATAACTCAGGTTTCCAGGGAACTGAGCAGTCTACTCTTCAAAGAAGAGGTGAATACCTTAGCTTGACAGGTTAACTTCAAGAAAGGTAATCCTAATAAATGGAACTTACGGAGTAAATGTTAAAAGGACTGAAAAATGGCTTTTACTGACCTATTTATTGAGACTAGCAGCATGTTATAAACAAATCTTACAAACTAGCAGCATGTTATAAACAAATCTTATTTTCTTTGTGCTAAAATCATTCCTGCATAATCTTTTAATGTACTTCGCAGGATTTGTAGGAAAGGAAAATTATTGCATTTCTGTTTCATATTTCAGGATGTAATTAAGCTGTATTTCTGATTTGTTTAAAAAGAGAAAGCCAAAACAAGTTTTTCCTTTATTTATCAAATATGTAATTGGAGGAAAAAAGGGAATTTATTTGGTACAGATTATATTTTTAGTAAAATTAGAGAAATTTGGCTGACTGCAACAGATTATTTATATATTGTACCAATTTCCTTGACTCATATATATACTTTTGTTTATATGCAAATGATATAAAATGATTAAGAAGATAGAAGTAGTGTTGCTTATTTGTGGGGGGAGGGGGGATTGGAAATAGGGTTCACCTAACTGGATTACTAGTTTTCCTTTTTTCACCTCTTGTATCAATGGCATGTAGATGGCATTTACCTTAATTTAAACATTTGATTTAGATTCCAGTGCAGATGTAAGCAGCATATTAAAGGGAACAGTCCTGTTTCTACTATTTAGTAGCCTTATACCCAAGATCAAACCTGGACTGTCTAATTATGTAATGATAGTTATAACATTTTTAATCTATGAAGGTACTAAAAGGATTAAATGGGGTCATCTATGTAAAGAGATTTTTTTTTTAATTTGGATCTATTTTTGTATTTATATATAATACTAAAATTTTAAGTGTACAGTTTGTTTTTTTGACAAACCTATACATTCATGTGACCAACATCATAATCATGATAGAGAACATTTCCTTCACCTCCCAAAGTTCTCTCATGGCCCTTATAGTCAGTCCTCTCCACTCACCTTCAGCTTCTGTCAACCACTGATTTGTATTCTGTCCTTACAGGTTTGCATTTTCGAAATTTCATATAAATGGAATCATGTGGGTATGTGGTAATTCATGTCTGGCTTTTTTTACTCCGCATAATGCTTTTGAGATTTATCTACTTCGTTAAGGGTATGAATAGACCATTCTTATTTATTGCTAAGTACTATTTTGTATTAAATGAATATACAATCACTTGATGGACATTTGGATTGTTTCCAGTTTGGGACAATTAGGAATAAAGCTTCTGTGAATATTCACTTACAGATATTTACGTGGACATAGTTTTTATTTATCATAGGTAAATGCATAGAAATGACATTGCTGGGTTGTATGGTAAGTCCATGATTAACTTATTAAGTAACTCAAAAGCGTTACCTCTTTAAAGTCGCTATACCATTGGCAATCCCTCCAGTAATGAATATATTAACGGCTCCAAATTCTCACTTATACTTGGTATTGTCAGTCATTTTAAAAATTTTAGCCCTTCAAGTGTACGTGTAGTGCTATATCATCATGGGTTTTTTTTTTTTTCTTTAAGACATTTTTAAAAAAATTTATTTATTTATTTTTTGGCTGTGTTGGGTCTTCGTTTCTGTGCGAGGGCTTTCTCTAGTTGCGGCAAGCGGGGGCCACTCTTCATCGCGGTGTGCGGGCCTCTCACCATCACGGCCTCTCTTGTTGCGGAGCACAGGCTCCAGATGCGCAGGCTCAGTAGTTGTGGCTCACGGGCCTAGTTGCTCCGCGGCACGTGGGATCTTCCCAGACCAGGGCTCGAACCCGTGTCCCCTGCATTAGCAGGCAGATTCTCAACCACTGCGCCACCAGGGAAGCCCCTATCATCATGGTTTTAATTGCATTACTCCAAAGGACTAATATCTTTAGCATATTTCCTTGTGTTTATTGTCCATTTATCTTCTTTTGTTATGTGTCTGTTAGAATCTTTTGCCCATTTTTATCACATCTTTTCTTCTTCCTATTGAGGTTTAAGAATATTTAAATATACATGATATAAATCCTTTATCATGTATGTTTGCAAATGTTGCTTCCTGTCTGAGGCTCGTCTTATTTCCTTACGTGTTTTTTGAAGAATAAGAGATTTCCATGTTGATGAAGTCCAATTAAACAATTCGTATTTTATAGTTTGTATTTTTTTGCATTGTGAAAATTCTTTGCCTAACAGTACCACCAAGACCTTCACTTATATTTTCTTCTAAAAGTTGAATAATTTTAGCTATTTTATTTAGTTCTATGAACCATTTCAAGTTAGTTTTTGTGTATGGTGTTAAGTCAGGGTCAAGGTTCATTTTTTTGCACAGATGTATGTATTTGTTGCAGAACCATTTGTTGAAGACAGTATTTTCCTGTTGAATAACCTAGGCAGCTTTGTCAAAAATCAATTGATTATATCTATGGGCACCCTATTTCCTGTTGAATTAACTTATATGTCAGTTTTAACACCAATACCACAATGTTTGGATAATTGTAACTTTATAGTAATTCTTGAAATGAAGCAGTGTAAATTGTCCTCTTTTAAAATTAAGGCTATTCTAGGTTCAATGCTTTGCTGTTTAATTTTAGAATCACCTTGTCAATTTCTACATAAATACCTACTTAGTTTTTCATTTGGATTTCATGGTGCCATAGATATATACAGAGAAAATTAAAACCTTTGTAGTGTTGTGTATTTTGATTCATGAACATGGCATCTCTTCCCATCGTTTTTTCAGCTGTCTTTTAAATCCATTCAGCAATATTTTAGAGATTTCAAGATACAGATTTAGCATGCATTTTGGTAAATATAATTTGGAGACCTATATGTTTCATTTTCATTAGTGCTACTGTAAAGAACATTTTAATTTTATTATTTAGTTGTTTGTTACTAGTATATAGAAATATATAACTGATTTTTGTATATTTATCTGGAATCCTCTGCCTCTACTACACTCACTTCTTAGTTCCAGTAGCATTTTTTTGCAGATTTCTTTGATTTGTCTACATAAATGATCATGTCATCTGTACATAAAAAGTTTCATTTTTTCCTTTCCAATATGTATGACATTTTTAATTTACTTACTTTATTATCAGTTGCACTCTTTTTGCTTCATTGCACTGCAGTGTTGGGCAGTGTTTGCACAAAGCTGAACAAAAGTGGTAAGAACGGACTGCTTTGCTCCTGATCTTAGAGGAAAGCATTCAGTCTTTCATAAGAGTGATATTAGTTGCAGTGTTTTGGTGGGTATTTTTATCAGACTGATAGCAGGGTAACTTCCACTCATAGCTTGAAGGTAATTTTTATTATGGTTGGATTTTGAATGTATCAATTGCTCTATTACACATATGTTAAGATAAGCATATGATCTTTTTTCTGTTATTTAATAAATTGATAGATTATATTGATTACTGATATTGAACCAATCTTAACAGTACTAGAATATTGTGTTTTTCTTTTTATGTATTGTTAGATGTTGTTTGCTAATATTTTGGGGTTTTTTATTTGTTTATCCAGTCTCCCAATGATAGATATTGTATATTTCAATTTTGTCAACAAAAATTCTGCAATATCTATCATTTCACATATTTTCATGTGCACACACAATATTATCTCTAGAGTATATGCTTAGACATGGATATATCTCCAGAGTATATATCTAGAAATAGGTTATAGAATAAGTTCATCTTCACCTTTATTAGATATTGTCAGAGTACCATCCAAAATGTTTGCACAAGCTATGCACTCAACAGCAGTATATTAATCTTCCTTCTTCCTCATAGCCTTACCAATAATCAGAGAAATATTTGTGTTTTGGCCAAATTTTGATGGGTTTGGAAAGCTAACACATTGTTTAATTGCCTTCTCTTGATTAGTAGTGAAAGAAAGCATAAAGGATTTTCTTTGGCAAATTGCTTACAACCTGTTCAAGTGCTTGCTAATATTTTCTTTGAGGTTTTTGCATCTATGTTCAGAAAATTTTTTAAAATTAATTAATTAATTAATTATTGGCTGCATTCGGTCTTCGTTGCTGCACGCAGGTTTTTTCTAGTTGTGGCCAGTGGGGGCTACTCTTCCTTGCGGTGCGTGGACTTCTCATTGCAGTGACTTCTCTTGTTGGGGAGCATGGGCTCCAGGCGTGCGGCTCAGTAGTTGTGACTTGCGAGCTCTAGAGCACAGGCTCAGTAGTTGTGGTGCACGGGCTTAGTTGCTCCGCGGCATGTGGGATCTTCCCGGACCAGGGATTGAACCTATATCCCCGGCATTGCCAGGCGGATTCTTAACCACTGAGCCACCAGGGAAGTCCCTAGAAAGCTTATTGATCTGTTTTATGTTTTATGTACGTATGTATGTATGTATGTATTCACTTATTTAAAAATTGTCTTTGGTTTTCATATCAGATAATTTTGGCATCATAAAATGAGTTAGAAAATATTCTCTCCTCCTCTGTTTCCTGGAAGAGTTTGTGCAAAATTGGTGTTACTTCTTCCTTACATAAAATTTATTTGGAGAATTTACCAATGACGTCATCTAGGCATGGAACTTTCTTTGTGAGAAGGATTTTATGACTTCAATTTCTTTAATAGTTATAACGCTACCCAGTTACCTGTTCCTTGCTGAGGGAGCTTTGGTTGTTTGTATTTTCAAGGAATTATTCCATTTCATCCAAGATGTTCATAAACATATAGTTTGTTCATAATATTCCCTTTTTGTCATTTTAATATCTGCAGGACCTATATGTGTGTCTATATTTTTATTATTGATATGATTATTTCTGTATTTTCTCTCGTTTCCTGATCACTGTGGTTAATGCTTTAACTTTTTTTCTCTGTTCAAAGAACCAGATTTTGAGTTCATTGATTTCCTGTATGTTTTCCTCTTTTTCTTTTCTTTTTTAAAAAAAATTTTTTTTGAAGTATAGTTGATTTACAATGTTGTCAGTCTCTGCTGTACAGCAAAGTCACTCAGTTATACACATATATACATTCTTTTTTTATATTCTTTTTCATTATAGTTTATCACAGAATATTGAATATAGTTCCCTATGCTATATTGGGACCTTGTTGTTTATCCATTCTAAATATAACACCCTTTTTCTTGATTCTTGCACTTTTTCTTTATTATTTTCTCCCTTCCGTTTACTTTGGGTTTATTTTGCCTATCTAATTTTTGTTTTGTACAATAGAAGCTTAGATAATTGATTTTAGCTCTTTCTTAATGCTATAAATAATTGATTTTATATCTTTCTTAATGCTATACATTTCCCTCTAAACACTGCTTTAGCTGCATCCCACAACTTTTTATGTTATGTTTTTGCTTAAAATTTTATCTAATTTATTTTTTACCCATGGTTTATTTAGTGATATGTTATTTAATTTCCACATATTTGAGGATTTTAAAGATATTATTTATTTCTAAATTAATTCCATTATTGTCAGAGAACTTTGTATGATATCAGTTTTCTTACATTTATTGAGACTGCTTAATCTGTTATTCAGGAGGTTTTTTAATCTCTTACTGATTTTTCTGCTTGCTTTTTTTTATCAGTTACTGAGGGATATGTGTATATCTCCAAATATGATTTTGGATGTACTTATTTTTCCTTTCATTTCTACATATTTTTCTTCATGTATTTTAGTTCTGTTATTAGTCTATCCACATTTAGGCTTTTATATATATGCTGATGAATTGATCCCTTTATCATTATGAATGACAATCTTTAAGTTACATTCCTTATAAACTCTGCTTTGTGTGTCTGATATGAATATAGCCACTATAATGTCTTTAAAACATTTGTTTGCTTGGTATATTTATTTTAATCCTTTTGCTTTAAAACTATATATGTCTTTATATTTAAAGTAGGTTTCTGCTAGACTATACCACAGTTGGGTTTTGGTTTTAGATTCAATCTGACAATCTGCTTTTTCATTACTTTTAATTGAAGTGTTCAATTTATATTTAGTATAATTTTAATATAATTGGGTTTATATTTATGATGTTACTATTTGTTTTTCTACTTGTCCCATCTGTTGTTTATTCCTTTTATTCCCTTTTCCTCTTCCTTTATTTGGGTTAAGTAATAGTTGAGAATTATTTTTATTTCCACTATTGGTTTTATCTTTTTGTTTTATTTTTGATTGGTTTCCCTAGGGTTTATAATATACATCTTTACGTTACAACACACTTTGAAATAATATTATACTAGTTTATGTGCATAGTAAGAACCTTATAACAGTATACTTCTATTCCCCAACTTTATCCTCTGTGCAATTTGTGTTGAACATTTTATTTCTCCATATGCTAGAAACAACACAATGGACTTTTAAAACATTGAATTACTTTCTATAGTAATTGAAAATTAATTAAAATATAAAAAGTTTATATTTACCCACCTGATTGCCATTTCCAGTGCTCTTCATTCCTTTATGCAGTTACAGATTTTTTTCTGATATGATTTTCCTTCTCCCTAAAGGTCATTCTACAACATTTCTTGTAGTATAGTTAGCTGATGATTCACTCCCTTGGTGGTTGTTTCTTTGAAAAAAAGTCTTAATTTTACCTCAGTTTTGAAGACATCTTTTCTCGGTAAAGAATTATGGGTTAGCAGTTTCCTTTTCTCATTCAGTACTTTAAATATTTCACTCCATTGTGTTTGATTTAAGTAATTTTTGAGGAGAAGTCTGCTATAATTCTTATCTTTGTTCCTCAGTGTGTAAACTGTATTTTTTCTATGGCTGATTTTAAGATTTTCACTTTATCAGTGATTTTCAGTGATTTGATGTTATTATACTAATTTTACTTTTCTTCACTTTTATTCTCTTTGGGATTTGTTGAGCTTTTTGAATCTGTGGTTTGATAAATATTATCAAATTCAGAAAAGTTTTGGCCTTTATTTCTTCAAAAAGTGTTTTCTATTCCCTCTGTCTCTTCTCCTGGTACTCCAATTAGATGTAAGGTATACAATATGATGTTTTCTCACAGGCCACTTTTTTGTTCATTTATTTATTTTTTTAGTCTTGTTCCTCTCTGTGCTTCATTTTGTATGGTTTCTGTTGCTATGTCCTCAATTTCACTGTTTTTTTTCTTTCTTCTGCAATGTATAATCTGCTGTTAATCACACCCACTGTATTTTCATTTCAGATGTAGTATTTTCCATCTCTAGAATCCCATTCATGTCTTTTTTACATCTTCCACTTCTCTTGTTGTAAGGCTTATATTTTCTTTTTCTTTATCTTCTTGAACGTATGGAATACGGTTAATCCTTGAACACCACGGGTTTGAACTGTGCAGGTCTACTTATACACAGATTTATTTTCATAAATACATACTACAGTACTACATGATCTGTAGTTAGTTGAATCCACAGATGTGGAACCGAATATACAGAGGGCTGACTGTAAAGTTATGTTGTTTGTGACTTGATTTTGTTGTAGTTCTTTAAACAGTGTAAATTTTTATTTTCTGTAGAATTAAGTTACTTAGAATCAGTTGGACCCTATCTAGGTATGCTTTTAAGCTGTTATATACTTTATTTCTGGACCAATAGTGTCACCACTAAAGTGGTGATGGATATTATTCTGAGGATTTTACCCAGTTCATGTGTATTATAAGGAATGTTCACTCTGACTTGTGGGAACATAATTTATTCCCAGCCCTCTGTGAGCTCCAGAAATTGTTCTGCCTAATCCTTTGCGGTGGTACTTTTTCCAGTCTCTCATAGTTGCCTCTCATGCATGCATATATCAGTACTTAGCCAAAGATTTAAGGGGATCCCCTCTACACACTCCAGATCTCTCTCTGTATATAACTCCTTCCACAAATGCCAGTCTCTGTGATCTCTTAAATTTCAGTTCCTGGCTCCTCAACTCAGAGAAACTGCCAGGCTCTATTTGGATCTACCCTCTTTGCTCCGTGTCCTGGAAACCACCTGAAAGCAGTAAGCTGCAACAATCTTAGGTCTCACCTTGAATGTTTCCCTTCTATATTGTATCCCACTCTTATATTACCTGTTGTCCAACATATGAAAATTGTTGTATTGTATATATTTTTTCTGGCTTTCTAGTTGTTTAATTTGGGAAAGCAAATTAAGTTCTTTTTATCTTGGGCAGAAACTAAAGTCCTGTAAAATGGTTTTATAAACTGTAGACTCCTGTACTATCATCCATATTATACTTTGTGAATGATGCCTTATAAGTGGTACATCCTCATAACCAGGGTTTCTGTTTCCATGTTTCTTCCCTGCAATCTGTATCCATATAACTGTAAAAATGGTTTTTTATAAATGCAAATATGGTCATGCCCCTCCCCTGCTTAAAACCTTCCAATGGCTCCATCATTTTGCAATATATACAAATATTGAATCATTGCACTATGCACCTGAAACTAACATAATGTTATATCAATGATACCTTAATTAATTAATCAATTAAAAAATAAAAGTTGTTTTTTTTTTCTTTTTTAAGAATTCTGGCAGTAATGAATGCTATAGTCTAAGAACTATGGGTCTCCCTACTTCTTGGATCACATAGGCCTGAGATCCTTATATGATCTTAAATGAGCACAGAGCATTTGGGGAAAGCCTCAAAAGTGGATTAATATTGAACTTTCGACAAACTCAGCTATTGTGGTTATGATTTGCAGTTAACGTTATTAAAAAATAATTTATATAACAGCATTACTTGTTTTCCTGGTATCATAGAACAATTCATACCTGGTAAACCTATCTGAATATTTTTTAAAGGCACACATATTTTTAGCTTTCTTCCCAGTAGCAGATTCTTGATAAATAATAATTAAACGAACAAATGTCATATTCTATTTTAATCATAATAAAAGCAACTATGACACTGATAATAACAACTAACATTTACTGAGTGCTTACTCTAGACCAAGCTCTAGACTCTGTGTTTATGAATGAACTTCATTTAGTTCTCACAACAAACCATAATAGAGGAATGATTTTTATCCCCATTTTAAAGATAAGGAAACTGAGGCTTAGAAACATTAAGTGTCTTGCCCAAGGTCACACAACTAGTCAGAGGATTAACCTAGATAACTTGTCTCCAGAATCCACCGTCCTAATCACTAATTTAGAGTATCTTTATTTTAGCCACGTGAACAAATCAATTTAGTGACCATATTGGTTATAACTCTTGGTACACAGTGTTTGGTTATATAATATGATTGAAATTTTTTCTATGATCAGATTGCTTTTCATTAGGATTATTATAGTGATCAGCCTGTTCAGTATTTTTCCAGTCATGACCCCTTCCATTTCAAATTCTGAAATGCATAGTCTCAGAGACAGAGAATTGGTTCATAACTTTTAGGCCCAGTCCTTGGAAAGATCAATCCCTCTAATGCTCTTCTTCCTCCCAGTTAGTAAGGCTTGGGTCCTCACATCTCTTTGGATTCTCTTTTCAGAGGCAATAGAAAAGGAAAAAGTTTGGGCTTTCGTCCAGTACTTTTTTGATTCTTAATGCTCTTGTTTGTAGTGAAGACAACAATAACTGTGAAAATAACAGATTATTCGTATTTTCATTTTTTCTTTCTAACCCTCTTGGGAGCTACATTTTTCACTGTATGGGTTTGTCTGTGATGGAGAAAGCTATGGCAAAAGCTATAGTTATCACTCTCTTTACATGGAATGGAAGGATAGATATTTTACATTGTGATCCAAAATAGGTCACTTCTGACAGAGTTGAAAAGAATTCCCTCACTGTACTTATCCCATAGCTGCTAATTCATACTACATCTCCATAATCAGAGGATGTTTACTGTGGGTGATCTTGACCATAGTCTCACCTAAAAAAGTTGGGAGGTACAATAATGCTTCCTTTTTTTACTTACTAGCTTTCTGCTTTCCTCCCCCCTTTCCTTCCTGGGGGATATGTGAGTGTGTGTGTGGGTCTGTGTCTGTGTCAGTTTCAATGTGTGCACATCTCATAACATAGTCCTTTCATCTCAACCTCCCTATTGTATCTGGAATTCATCCATCTCTTCATCTCTTCTGTCTCTACTTATTTCAGCCTGATGGATAACCTCTTCATTGGTGTTTCCACTTCTGCTCTTGTTTCTGTATCCATCCCCCACATGACATCCAAAGGATGTTTTCAGAATGAAAATCTGATCATGATATTGCCTCCTGCTTAAAAACATTTGATGCCTGCCTGAAATTCATAATATGTCTAATTTTCATAATCTTGCTCCTGCAAACATACGCAGTCACATTCATTTACCAGATAAATAGCTTTTGTGTTTTGTGTTTTGATCACAGTAAGAAATGTATTTTGCATCATCATTCGGTACATATATACACACATAAATACACACACATATGTGCCTAAAGCAAAAGTTTCACAAAAAATACTTAGCTTTTCTACACACACACATGCACACACACACACATACATATGTGCCTAAAGCAAAAGTTTCACAAAAAATACTTAGCTTTTCTACACACACACATGCACACACACACACATACATATGTGACATGTATTGTGCATGGGTGAATTTTTTATGTATTCTCCCTTACTACATGAGACCAGGATCTATGTTCTACTTGAGCATTACCTTATTTCCAGTATCTGGAATAGTGCTATATACAGAATAGTTACTCAGGGTGTATTTGTTGAGTGAATACATATTAATGTTTGAACTTTATTGAGAAACAGTTATCTCCAAAATACTACTCAGTGATGCTGATTTGGTTTATAAGTTCTGATATTTAGGTAAAATAATTGCTAAGTAGAAATTATCAAGAAAAACCATAGTTAAATTTATTTCTTTCTCTGATGTCTCTATGAATCAAGAATATTTGTTCTGAACTTTGAATTTTGAATTGGTGAAGGTCTTTGTCAAAATGTATCTTAGCAAGCTCACTGTCAATTGCTTTTGGAATTTGTATTACAAAGTCCATTAGTAGCTTTTATTCTTTCTATTTCATTTTTAAAGAACGTTATTTGGAATTACATTTAACATATAAAGAAACCTTTTCCCTAGTTTTTTTTTTTTTTTTTAATAAATTTATTTATTTTTGGCTGCGTTGGGTCTTTGTTGGTACGCGTGGGCTTTCTCTAGTTGGGGTGAGCAGGGGCTACTCTTCGTTACAGTGGGCGGGCTTCTCATTGCGGTGGCTTCTCTTGTTGCGGAGCACAGGCTCTAGGTGCACGGGCTTCAGTAGTTGCGGCACCTGCGCTCAGTAGTTGTGGCTTGTGGGCTGTAGAGCACAGGCTCAGTAGTTGTGGTGCATGGGCTTAGTTGCTCCGCGGCACGTGGGATCTTCCCGGACCAGGGCTCGAACCTGTGTCCCCTGCATTGGCAGGCGGATTCTTAACCACTGCGCCACCAGGGAAGTCCCCCTAGTTTTTAATATGATATTTTAAATAAGAGCTGTAAACTAATGCTATGTCTGTAAAAGCATGTTATAGAAAAGTTTTTTCTGTAGTTTGAAATTAAATAGTTTTCTATAGAAAAAGTAAAGCTCAGAAAATATTTCCTATTTCTGCTTATGGATGTTACCATTTTATGCATTAACTACAAGGAATTCACACTTGTTATAATTTTCCTTTAAAAATCTGTAATAGTAGCTATTTCAGTGACAGTTTCACATATTAGACATTTTAATGTATACTATAAGATATAGGGGAACAAGTTACATTTAAAAATCTATGTGTTTCTTTGTTTAAAGTAGAACATCACATTTCTTCTGCCTCTAGGCAGACATATATTTTCATTTATTAGATGAGATTCAACATTTTAAAAAGTCCAATAAGCAGTAACTGAGCGTCTAAAAGCTTTAGGTGTTAATAGAATATGTTTGCAAATCTGAAGAAATGGGGATCCGCGCTGAACAGGTAGGGTTTATTAAATTTGAGGACATACTAGAGTCGGCTTTAAGGTAGATTCATCATGATGGTTGATAAAAACATCCAGTATTTGTAATGGGTGTGGGATACCATAGATAAACTTCCTTCCTAAGATATTTGAGCTGGCTATTGAACCTTTTAGCTTTCATTGCTGGATATAATTTATATTAGCCTCAAGCACTAAACCAAATGATTCCACATATTAACTGTTTGGTGGTCCTAGTACAGTCCAGCTTTAGACCAGGACTTGAATGGAGACAGAAGTACATTAATCTTCAGAGATACCAACACAGCAGATGCTGAGATCGATTTCCTAAAGTCATGTATTATTTGCATTTTTTTTCTCTTTGCAAAGCTCTAATCGCTGTGCTCTGGAAGCACAGATCTGTTTTGAAGTCCTGAGAAACTTCTTGTACCAGATGCTGGAAGGGAAGTTTGTGAATCAGGAGTTCAGTGGACTTCTGATAACATCTAATTTCATGGAGTGCCACAGTATCAGGCCTGTAATGATGAGGTTTCTTCACCCCTCCAGAAGAGGGCAGACTCTTGTGAGCAGCTTTTGTAGCCAGTTGCTTCTTCCTTGCTTTACCACTGGTCTGTTTGTATCCTTGGTACAGAGACCTACTTAGAGAGCAACTGTGGTGCAGTGGAGGCTGTGAACACAATTGAAAGATGGCTGACACAGAGCCTACCCCCCTAACACGCCCAGCACCGCTTCCGTGCCCTGCGTCAGCCAATCACATGCCATCTATTGCATTTCTTGATACCAACTGTGGTTATTATCTCTTCTGAGATCACTCAAAAGGAAAATAAGGTTAATTCTTAGTGTTTTTTTTCCCCCCTTTAAAAAAAAATTACTGCTTTTTATAATAATTTAAAAAAAAAAATGGAGAGGAAAACAGACTCAAAAGGTTATAATGATTGCAGTCCAGTCCTTACATGTTGCTATCCAACCCTTGAACTCATATGGTTCGATAATGTGTCCTTCTTACAATCACTTATTACTGACGTATCGACCGAGGTGCCGTGGAATTTTAAAATAATTATGAAAATTTTAAAGAATTCTCAATAAAAGTTATTTAAAAAAATTTTCTAGGTAAATTGAAAGTGTTTATTGTGTGCTTTTTTTATTTGTTGCCCAGCGTTTAAACTTCTATTTCACAATGATGGTTTTAATCTTTCTTTCTTAGGAAGGTATAGGCATGATAATTTTTTTTTTCCAGTCACATTCCTTATATTTATGACCCTCTCCTGGGTTAGACTGTATTGTTAGTGCTATCTTTGGAACCATGTAGAAGTCTTGGCCACTTAGTGTTAGAAGATGAACTTGGGCGAAGTCATTTAGAGAAAGGGCAAGGCAACTCATAACCTGAAGAAAAAAGGATTCAAAAGCTCAAGTATTGCTATTTGAAGGTATGCAAGACTTTATCTCTGCAGCCAGTGGCTTCAATAAGTAGGATCAGGCAGTTTTTGGCAAATGTCATTGTAGTAGACGTCCGTATTTTTCCTGTATCTACCACTGTACCTTCTTGTCTTTGAAGTTCCCCCTTCTACTCCTCTCTGTTCATATTGGCATCTTGGTAAAACATAACCTGGCTCTCAATATGGCCTCTATTAATACAGTGGTGTGTGTTAATCAGTAATGAGCATCTTACCCAATCAAATTCATTCTCTTCCATTTTGAAATTGGGATTGTGAGTCAGCTCAATTTTTTCTGAGTGCCTGGGTTGGGACATGTAAAACTGAGGAGCTGTCAAATGCTATAGTTTCTTCTTCTTCTTTTTCTTCCAGTTTTATTGAGATATAATTGACATACAGTACTATATGAATTTAAGGTGTACAGCATAATGTTTTGACTTGCATACGTCATGAAATGTTGTTCACTAAACCACTATAAGTTTAGTGGACAACCATCAGTTCATATAAATACGGAAATAAAGAAATAGAAAAAAAATTTTTTCCTTGTGATGAGAACTCTTAGGATTTACTCTCTTAATAATTTGCATATATAACATACAGCAATGTTAATTATATTTATGTTTTATATTACATCCCTAGTACTTTTTTATATTATAACTAGAAGCTTGTACCTTTTAACTGCCTTCATCCAAACCCCCCTCTCCCCACCCCCGCCTCTGGCAACCACAAATCTGATTTATTTTTCTATGAGTTTGTTTGTTTGCTTTTGAAGTTTAATTGACCTACAACACTATTTTAGTTCTGGTTACACAATATAGTGATTTGAGATTTCTATACATTTCAAAATGATCACCATGATGAATCTAGTTACCATGTATCATCCTATAAAGATATTACATAATTATTGGCTATATTCCCCACATTGTACATTTCATATCTGTGACTCATTTATTCTGCAACTAGTAGTCTGTACCTCTTAATCTCCCTCACCTATCTCTCTCCTCTGGCAACCATGTGATTTTTCTCTGTATCTATGATTTTTTTCTGTTTTGTTATGTTTGTTCATTTGTTTTGTTTTTTAGATTTCACATGTAAGTGAAACCAAACAATATTTGTCTTTCTCTGTCTGACTTACTTAGTATAATACCATGTCCATCCGTGTTGTCAAAAATGGCAAGATTTCATTCTTTTTATGACTGAGTAATATTCCAGTGTGTGTGTGTGTGTGTGTGTGTGTGTGTGTATGTGTGTGTGTATATGTGTGTGTGTATGCATATGTGTGTATATGTATGCACACACACATACACACACTTGAACAGCACATCTTTATCCATTCATCTGTTGATGGACACTTAGGTTGCTTCTGTATCTTGGCTATTGTAAATAATGCTGCAATGACCATAGGGGTGCAAATATTTTTTCAAATTAGTTTTTGTTTTCTTCAGGTAAATAGCCAGGAGTGAAATTGCTGGATCATGTGGTAGTTCTATTTTTAAGTTTTTGAGGAATCTAATACTGTTTTCCACAGTGGCTGCACCAATTTACAACTAATTCCACCAACAGTGCACGAGGATTCCCTTCTCTCCACGTCCTCCCCAACACTTGTTATTTACTGTCTTTTTGATAGTAACCGTTCTGACAGGTGTGAGGTGGTATCTCACTGTGGATTTGATTTGCATTTCCCTGATGGTTAGTGATGTTGAGCATCTTTTAACGTGCCTGTTGGCCATCTGTATGTCTTCTTCAGAGAAATGTCTATCCAGATCCTCTGCCCATTTTTTAATTGTTTTTTGTTCTTTTTGATATTGAATTCTATGAATTCTTGGTATAAGCTATAGTTTCTAGGTGAATTGGGGACAGAAAAGTCATTCTGCAGCAAAAAGGAGCACAAAGCAGATGAGTAGAAAGGAGAAGAAATGAGCAGTATTAAAAATTCAGAAAAGAAGAATGAGTCCCTGGTTGTGATGCGGATAATGTAGTAAATAAGACATGGTCTTTAATTCAGCAGCAGTAGATGTGGTTTCCTGTTGGTGATGACTGTGATCTTGTCAGTTTATAAATCTCGGTGGCTAGCATATTATGTCAGTGATGATGTGGTTCTGGGGCTAGCTGCTATACTGGAAGCTTTCCAATTTGCCAGGCAGCTTCCCATTGTAGAAGCATTGGTTTTCACCGTGGCCTAGTTCTGAATTGTGGCTTTAGGAGTACTTCCTGAAAGTTCAGCTTAGAGTGTTTTCTTTTCCAGTCCTCCCAATAATTCCGTAAGCCATCTAACACCCTGTAATAAGTCATTTGAGGCTCAAAATGCAAAGTGTGGATTCTGTTCCCTGCAACTGAACCAATAACAAATGCAATAAGTAAAGAACACTGCTTGTTGCATTGCAAGCACTCAAAATGTATTAGGTGATATTATAAGTGTATTCATTCATTCATATGTGCTTGAGAGTCATTGTTAAACAGACAGAAAGCATGCTCTTATGGAATTTACATGCTAGTGAAATGAAAAAGACAATAATCAATAAACAGAAAAAAGTAAATACATTTAATACCATGTCAGAAGGTGATAAGAGCTAAGAGAAAAGAATTGGAGAGGGTGTTTGTAGCATTAAATAGGGTGATCAGGGTGTGTGATATTTGAGTGAAGATGTGAAGAAGGTGTCTATTTTTTAAAATATTGTTTTACTATACAAGATTAAAGATGAAACTAATTTCTCTTTGCTACTTTACTTATAACGAGACCTTAAATATAACATTAAAGAAAAAACCCATCTTGCTATCGTCTTTGTCAAGTGTCATCATTCATCTTCTTCAGATGGTAACTGATATATAGGCTATAACACAAGTCTTTTCCCCAAACTGACCTGCACAGATCGTCAGGTGGTAGGATTTCCCTCTCTTATGTCTCATTTAGATTCAGAGCGATTGAAGAGTGGCTTGAAACTGAACAAAAACTTACTTAGAGGCCATTAGGCTAGAGTTGTAGAAGAAACATTTAAAATTTTGGTGAGTATAATAATAACAATAGAGAATTTTCCACAGGATAAGGGTTTCACACAACTGAGTTGCAAGAAACCTCAGAATGCACAGATCTCTTCTATAACAGCAAAGGATAATTCCAATTTGCCAAAATGTCCCAAATTGAACAAATGTTTCCTTTGTGATTTAAAAAGGCCTATGAAATGGAGTTTTTCCCTCCCCTATTCTGGCCACTCTAGCTTACGTTTTTACTAGATATTTTTGCCCCTTTGTCACACATCATGTTATTGACCAATGTACAACTTGAAATCCACTAAAAACTCTGTCATTCATGCTTACTCTACTGTGCTCTTCTATACCCTTGCAGTTTTCTTTTTCAAATTCTTATAGCTGAATTTTGCAACGTTTTCTGTTAAATTTTATCTTTTTAGATTTGAATGATTGTTCTGACTATTGAATCTAAGTATGCCCTGACTCATTAAATAAACAATTTTGGTATCTCCCTTTTCCCTCTTTTTCAAGCTCTCTTTCATTCCTACTTCATGGGACTAATTAATCCTTAAATGTACCAAAACAGAAGAAGTCTGGCAGTATGCTACTAGCAATGTCTCATTGACTGCCCGTTGGTTCTACACTTGTGGGAATGATCATTCAGCCATTTACACATTTGCTGGTATAAAAAGCAGAGTGCGGATTGAGTTAATGAACTGCTGTCTGGTGTCTGGTTCGCTGTGTGTGTTATCTATAGCTCTTTGGCTTTTGTTTTGGTCTTTAAAGGAGAATCATATCATGAAGCTTGAAATGCTACTATTAGGATTAAATGTTAGTAAAATTCCTGGTGTATAGTAGGTATTCTGAGTTTTTCCCATCATTTCTCTCTTTGCCTACCTATTTTCTTATTAAGCTCCACCACCAATCTTGTCCACAAGAATATAATGATTAATTATCTTTCTGAAATTTAGATCACAATGACTACAATATTCCTTGTCAAACTGAGTTTTTGAAGTCAGGATTTTGACGTGATCATCCTTCTGTGCTGGACATCAAGGGTAATGCTGATACACAAAGGCAGTGGATGCAGGATGCTCTAGGGATAGACCTTGTCTCTGAGGTTAGGCAGAGCTAAGTTGGAATCCTGTTGCTATTCCTTTACACTAGTCACTGAACTTCTGTCAGCCTGAATTTCCATACCAATACATGGGGTTAGTAATAGTTTTCTACTTCAAAGATACAAGCACAATCTTTGGCATATAGTCATAATTATGAAATGAATGAATCTTTCCCTTCTTGAATAACATAAAACCTAAGATGATGTAACAGCTTTAGCCAAAAATTCATATTTCTTTTATTTCATCAGCTAAAAAGTGGTCAAAATTAGGTCACAGGTAAGAATTTGGGCCATCACTTCCCCCACCTTCTTTAATCATTCTCATTCTACAGTGTAGTGACCTGTGTTGTCACAAGGTCTGATTGTTTTCATTAAATACTCAGTTTAGGAAAGCAGCAAAGTTGACACATCATTGTCTTCATTTGACTTTGTTTTCTCCTCATTTCACAGCTCAATGACTTCTGATATAAAGGTAAGGGTAAAACTGTCAATTTTTTATTGCATACTCTTTTAATATTTGAGATTTTAATTTTTATAGTATGAGGAAAAACATTTTAAGTATACTGTTTATTTTCTTTTAAAACTTTCTCATCACACACCAGTATTATCTGAAAAAGAATTTAAGCACCTAATCTCAAAGCTTTATTTTCTGTTTTATTATTTTTGATTTTTCTTGAAAAATGAATACATGAACAATTAGTCATACAATTAAAATAAATCTCCCTCTTGCTATAGACACTTCTCCTACCAAAATAAAATAAAAATTTATTAGTAGCAGAAAAATGTAGTGGGAACACAGAATGTCAGTCTAAAAGTCTTGGCCAGACAACATCAGATATACGTATTAGTTTTCAGATCAATTTCCTTCAAACGTATAATTAAGAACCCCTTTTGATGATGTTCTCTTTCTGCATGAAGCACATTGAATCCTGACCACTTTATTTTTTATTCTAAATTTATGAAATAGAACCTCATTTTGTTTGTTTTTAAATAGAACTCAAGAAAATAGGTTGCCTTGATTCTTACAGGGCTTGAAGTAAAGAAAACAGAAATCAAATTGAAGAGAAGTTAGCTGAGATATGTTTATCAATTTAATTGAAGGGAAGCTACAGTTGGGTTGTTTAACAAAATGGTTTTGGAAAGGATGATGTCACAATAAACCATAAGAGATAATCTCATTCTATGCCATCCCTGAAAAATATTTTTTCCAAAAGTCTAGGGGATTAACTCATTCAGTGAGAAATAGAAACTATGTTTATTAATTATGAATGCAAACCGAGAGACTCCTTGCTTGACTTACTGGTTATAAGAACAAGTCCGTCAGAAGGAGTGATCCTCCTAAGAAAACAGGAGGATCCCAAAGATTTCAGGTGTGGAATTTTGAAGTGTCTCTGTATTCCACTGGAGATCAAAGAAGTCTAACTGAAAGAATTGTGGGCTGACTCACATGACAGCTGTGGATTGAGCAAAACTTCTTTTTGAAAGGGCTATCTTATCTTGAAGATTATGACTTCGGAGGAACTAAGGTGATTGGTAGTGGAAAGAATCAGAACATGTGAAATTCCTTAAACATTTATTGACTTAAATAATTTTGCCTATGTTACACATAATTTAACAAAAAACCTTTAAAAATAAAAAATTAAAAAACAGGAAAGGGGGAAAAGTGAGGAATATAAAGTTTTCAAGTAAAGTCAGCTCTATTTGATTTGAAAGTCAAAGCAAGACCTTTCCAACAACTCAGTAAAAACTTTATGGCCAATTTTTCCTTGCTTTTAAATTTCTATCTTAACCAGACAGGAATTTAATTTTGATCTAAACAAAACTTAAAATGCAAAGTGAATTTAGATAAAAATTTATGAGAGGTTGTGTATTTTCACAACTTGGTATTTTTTCTTTCATCTACATTTTATATTAACTTAATTAAATGCATCTCATTTCTTCAGTCATTTATTCAACAAATATTTATTAAGCACCCACAATATGCCAGACACTGTTCTCGGCACTGGGAAAACAAATCAGGAAACTCTTTGCCCTCATGGAGCAAAGGGGAGGAAGAACTGTGATCTCCAAATGTACAAGTAAGACATATAATAAATCAGATTCAAATAAGTGCTTTGGAGAAAAACAAAGCAGGAAAGTGGGAAAGGAGGTAAGGGGTGAGGGGCTATTTCAAACAGGGTAGTTTGGAAAGAACTGAGTAGAGACTTAACGGAGATGAGAGAGAATCATGGAGCTCTCAGGAGAAAGGCTTTGCAGGCAAAGGGAATAGCAAGGACAGGATCTGACACCAAAGGGTACTTGGCAAGTTTAAGTAACAGCAGGAGGCCAGCATGATGATAGGGAAGAGCCACTGGAAATGGGCTCAAAGCAATAATCAGGGTCCAGTCTCAGAGGATCCTGTAGGCCATTGGCAGCAAACTGGTTTTCATTCGGAGGATTCTGAGGGATGACATTATCTGACTTATATTTTAGAAGAATCACCCTGGCTATTGTGCTGAATATAGACTACAGTGGCAGAGGTTTGGGTAAAATTAGGAAGATATATATGTGTATATATATATATATATATGTATGTATATAGTTAATCCTCATTATTTGCAGGTTTCCTATTTGTAAATTTGACTACTTGGTAAAATCTATTTGTAACGCCCAAATCTTCCACAGACATGTGCATATTCAGAGTGGGTAAAAATTTGAGATGCACAAAGGGCACATTCCCACCTAAGATCCAACAAAGGACAGCTCTGCTTGCTCATTTCAGCTCTTATACAGTAAACACGTGTCCTTTTGGTGGTCTGTTTGGTGCCATGTTTTTTGCATTTCTGTGCTTTTTGTTAGTGATTTTATTGTTTAAAATGACCTGGATGCATAAGCTGAAGTGCTGTCCAGTGTTCCTAAACACAAGAAGGCTGTGATCTGCCTTATAGAGAAAATATGTGTTAGATCAGCTTCGTTCAGGCGTGAGTTATAGTGCTGTTGGTCACAAGTTCAATATTAATGAATCAGCAGTAATAATACATACAGAAAAAAGGAAGAGGCATTTGCCGATCTGTATAGGAGACAGCTCTGGAAAGCATTAAAGTAACGTCTGTAGTGCATGATGAAGCTATGGAAAAGATAGAAAAGTAACTAAATTTGTAGATTCATGAGATGACAGCAATAAAAAAGGCATAGTGGACAGAATTGTTGTGAGGCTAAAGGCTACAGAAATTTACAGTCACATTACCTGGGGTCAGGAAAATGTTAAACCCTTCTCAGCTAGTGCTGGCTGACACACACATTTCAAAAGGCAATGTGGTGTGAAAAATATTCACCTTGCAGGCAAGGTAAGTTCTGCAGATCAGGAGGCTTAAGAATTTAAAAGATACCTGTTAAGTGTTATACAGAAAAAAGATTATGTGGAAGAGTAGGTTTATGGTGCTGATGTGACTGGTTTACAATGACATTGGCAAACAAACCTGTAATAACATAAACATCCTTCAAAGCTCCTGGCTGTGAAACATTCAAAGACCATGCAGTTAATTATTTATAAGAAATATATGTTAAATAAGGTGTCTTTATATAGAAACACACAAAAAACAAAAGTATGTATTGATCAATTGACAAAAATATGCCAGAGGTTTGCAGGAACATAACCTTGTATTTCCCCTAGGACCAGTAGTTTCATATTTGCTAATTCAGTGTTTAACGGCATTTTTTAGTACATAACTATCATAAAAATGGGAATCAACTCTGTGTGTTTGTGTATTTTTTTTTGTGTGTGTGTGTGTGTGTGTGCGTGTGTATGTTATGGACTAAATTGTGTCCCCTCAAGATTCGCACGCTGAAGTCCTTGCCTCCAGTACCTCAGAATGTGACTGTATTTGGAGCTAGGACCTTTAAAGAGGTAATTAAGTTAATCTAAGGCCATTAGGGTGGGCCCTAATCCAATTTGACTGGTGTCCTAAGAATAGAGGATTTGGACACACAGAAGACACCAGAGAGGCATGAGCACAGGGAAATGACCATGTGTGAAGAGGTGACAAGAGTTTGGCCATCTGCCACCAAGGAGAGTGGTCTTCAAAGAACCTAACCCTGCCAGCATCTGGATCTTAGACTACAAGCCCCCAGGACTGTGAGAAAATGGATCTCTGTTGTTTAAGCCATGTAGTCTGTCATATTTTGTTATGGCAGTCCTGGCAGACTAGTACAATATACATCAGGCAAGTTTTGTTAGTAGCTGGAAACAGGCATGTTTTCCAGGTGGTAGCTTGGACTTTTGTGAGACATGGTTGAATTTGGGGTATATTTTGAAGGTCGAGCTGAGACGAATTGCTGGAGAATTAGATATGGCTTATGAGAGAAAGACAGACGTTTGCCTTCATGGGTAAATATTCCCTTATTTTGTTCTCTCTTACTATTCAAATGTTGTACCATTTTTTAAGAAAAAACAAAATCTTATGGTATGAGGAAAAAGAGACTGTCCTATACCATTGAAATATTTCCAGTGGAATCAGTAAAAATATGATGCTGTTTAGGAAATATGATAGTGCTGTTTGTGATAACACAGAATGTGAATGTTCAGGGTCCAATTTTTAAAGATTTGATTAGGAAAACTTTGTTTTTAGAGTTAAATAAAGGGGAAAATGATTTATTTCTTTTTCAATATTGTTTTCCATCGTTCTCTATTAAGCAGAGATCAAAGTTAACTGCCCAAACTGTAATTAAATTCAGGAATGAGTGAGTACAGAATGGGTCTTAAGACTTCCTGGCATATTTACTTTATCCATGACTAAAATTACCTGAAAACTAGTTGGTTATTGGATATTAAGCCTGTTTTAGGGAACAAAGACATTCCAAATAAATATGTCGAGACTTTCTTTGCATTATGGATTAAGGTTTATTGTTTTTAAGGTCCAAAAAAAAAAAATCAATGATAATTACATAACTTAGAGAATGCACTTTGAAAAGTAATTTCTGCCCATTTTAGTTCTGCCATTAAAGTGTTCAATTTCATTATTTGGATTTGCATTTTAAAGTAATTAAAATATGTTTTTGTTAGATAATATCTTGGGGTGATTTTTAGGAGAAAGTCATTTTCATCTATTTATTTAATTCACATTTTGTTTTTAAATGCAATCTACACGTTTCACTTTAACAAGGTACCAAATACAGTCTTAACTTTGCTTTTGTTCTCTCATCTCCAGTGGTCATTGTGACTCTTTTTTATATTAAGAGGATTATGTGGCTATCACATGATTTTCATAATTGCCAGCATTCTAAAGCTGTATTCTTCTCTTCATGTTCATATGTTTTTTAATCTGTTTCATCATATTTCATAGTGAGGAAAACAAATCTGTTGGAATTAACTAAGTCTTTAACCCAGAGTTACCTTGGCTAATTAAATGCAACAACATTTTTAGCTGCAGAATCTTTGTCTCCTGGCAGAGTCTTCTTTCTTAGTTACTTTTAACATGTTATCAAGTAGCTATTAGAGCTCAACGGCCAAAATTGAAAACAAGAAATGTTGAGAAAAGAACCAAAGAAACAAGGAAGTGTAAACCAATCTCAGTCCCTTTTTAACCTACCTTCTAAAAGCAACTAGGGTATCCCTTTAGGTCATTATGAAATACCCTTTAAGAAGAAAAATGTACCAACCATTGTGGACTTAACTTTTCAGCAGCAAGCATTGGGACAGTCTCTCACTAAGTTGGAGAATGTTGGGAGACCATTAGAGTGGAGTCAGCAGTGAAAAGAATGCCTATTTGTCCATTTAAATGGAACTTGTGAGACTGTGAGGAAGGCTATCACAACAGAGTTACCAGCTTTTAAAACTGTGGGATGAGAAAGGGAGAAGAAGTGGGAAAACATTGGCAGTTATTCCTGGGCTGGGCGACTTGAGTCAGCATCAAGACCCTGATTATTTATAGGATCAGAAGCAGTTCCAGAAAGAGTACATGATTTATCCAGAGAGGGAAGGAACTGCTGGGAAAGAACTTTCCTCCAAGTCTTAGAGCAAGGATTTTCAGGGAAGTGGCTGGGTTTTCCCAGCAAATTCCAAATCCCAGAATATTTGTTTGTTATTCGATGAAATTGATTAAGATGCCTTATCCATGTTATTTAGAGAAACAAGAGCTACTTAATGTAGCTAAATGTTATTTAGAATAAATGTATTAAAATTTTTTTTGTCTTTTATCTAAATTTAGACGTTATCTACTTTTCACTCTTAGAGCTGACTTTATTGTCTGCTTGTTCTTGTTCTTCTGCCAAAGATTCTCTCTCATTTCTACTCTAGAAGCAACTTGTTCTGAAAATTAGACTCATTATCTGTTGAGTTACTATCCATTTCTTTTCTAAGGCTTTGTAGGTTTGATTTACAACACTTTGCAAATTACTTTCATATATATTATTTCATTTGAACGTGACTGACTTCATCCTGTGCAAAAGATAGGAGATTATTATCTTCAATATATAGATAAAGAGACAGAGGTTCAAAGAGAGTCTGTGTCTTGCCTTTGGGCACACTGCTGTTGGTAGTGGGACGGGTAGAGTTAGGACTTACTCGGTTCTTTTGACTTCCAAATCTTTCCCTCTTTCCACTAACATCATATAACCTTTGAAGGTAATTGAAGCTTAGATACTTTGCAATAAGGAATCCTCTCAAGACTCTCAGTCTTGAATATGACCGTGAGTACTACAGTTCTTAATAAATGATACTATGTACATTAAAGTAAGCGTATGTGAAAGTGCTTTAAATTACATCTCTAAAAACAATAATGTTATTTAGTTTAGCAAAATAACATTAATGTAATTATATATAATTTAGAAGTACTTAGTGTATTCAGAATTATTTCAGACCAGCATTTCTTTTTTTTAACATAATATAATTTTAGCTTTTATCAAAATAATAAATTGCACATCATTTTTAAAAGGCATATAATTTTACAAGGTTTATACATTCAGTAGGATACTGGTTTCACTGCTTTAACAGAGACCAAATGGACAATGGCTAAAACAAGTCAGAAGGTTTATTTCTATTTTTCTCATGAGAAAGTCCAAGATAAGAATCTGTTGTGGTTGCAAGGGAGGGGTTGAGGTGGGAGGTGGGGGGTGGGAAAGAGGCTGAAGGGAGGGCATGGAGAGGGAAGCCCTGCCCCTTGAGGCCACCTGGAGTCCCAAGTTCCTTTTGTATTTTTACTTTATCATCTCTTTGAGTGTTTCCCTTGTCAAAACTGGCTCACCACTACATCTACACTCTGGCACAAGGGAAAGGAGGAAGAGGGAGTTGAAGACAAGTAGCTTCCTTTCAAGGCTGTGTCCTTTTCTGCTCACATCCACACCATTTCTGCTCATATCCAAGAAGCTGTTTCTTATTTATATGGCTTCTCCTAGCTGTCATGCTTTCAGCTAAATCTTTGGGGATTCTGTTACTAAAAGAACAGAATGAGAGACTGGTTATTGGTTGACAAATCCTCTTGTAGCCCAATCGCCCATTTGCTCCTGAGCTATATTTTAAAATTTTTTGGTACATTTAAAACATACCTTCAACCCTTCCCACATAAGATGTTCAAAAGTTTCTTTTAGTTACTTGATCCAACTGAAAGGACGTATAGTTCTCTCCTTTGGGCTAGATAAAGCTAATTGTGATCTGGTAACCTGTAACTAAAGGAGGAATTATTAATCTCCCCTTTCCTGACTCCACACACAAACTCTCATACAGTGGGTCTGGATACCACAATAAAACTTCCTTTTTCGGAAAAGCCAAGAATATTATAGGAACTGAAGTCACTGATTCTTTAGAGTTATTAAATCTTATTAAGCAAGAATTGCTAGATCTTCCTAAATTAATTGCCATTATTCTGCTTTCGGTGGGTAACTACTTTTTTCTGTTGTCCTCCATGCTCCTAGATTTTCCATCTGGGAAGTTTTTTGTTTGTATTTTGTCCATTATTCCCCATAGTCAAATTTTAGGTGAGTGTTGGAATGTATGCCCTTCTTTGAAAAAAATACAGATTTCACAGTCTATTTCCTGCGAGTATAGATTCAGAGAACTGAAGGTGGCTTTGACAGTTGAAAAGTCACAGACTTTTTGTGAATCTCCCTGGTGGTTCCTTTGAAAAGACAACTTACATAAAAATGTAATAGTTTCAGTCAGTTCCATGTTGCACATAAGCACAAGCCGAGATTTCATCTCACCATAGATATTAAGCCTGAAATCTTCTATCCATTTACTAGTCTTGTGTGAGCCCCAATCCATAACTGGCATTACAGCTACCAGAAAAAGCAAGATAAATTACAAAAATAATATTTGTAAAGGTATAATAGAGCAATAAGAAAAAGGTATCAGAGCAGGTAGAATCATTCTGAAATGATCTGAAGATAACCAGCTGTTTTTAACTCCCTAAGGGCACTGGCCAATTCTGAATAAGGGCAGAGAAACAGCTCAGTCTAAGCAGAGAGCTACTACTAGGGAAAAGGAAATCAACAAAAGTTTTAATTGTCATGGAAAGCTAGAGTGACAGACACTAAACTTGAGAGAGTTCTTACAACACTGAGTTCTGGTACTACTCAAGAGGTTGAGGTGCTAGGTCAAAAGGCAGTGTAAAATTTTCTGCAGACTTATGGAGATTAAGAGAAAAAAAAATCACCAAAGATAGAGGGTGGTTTACTCAAGCACACAGTTAATCTCCCCATGAACAGCAGTGCCAGGATTGGACAGTCAGGTGACTGAAGAACTGACCTTGGAACCTGTGACAGCAGAGCTTGATCCCCCAAGTCTTTCTGGGATGAAGAAAGAATTGCCAGACTCTCTGTCAAAAACCAGAGAGGCCATGCCTGAGGAGCAGTAATCAACCAAGAGGTATATTGAGTCTTACCAAAACTTCAACCCAGCCCTGAAATAATTCAATCTCTAATTAGTTGAGATTATCAGCCCCTCGTTAAATGTGTCTAACGAAAAAAGAGGAGAAACCCTTTCTGGTGAAAGATAACATCATTTGGACCCTCTGTGGTTCTTTTATCACAATTTTCAACATACAGTAAAAATTACTAGACATGAAAAGAGGCAGGAAAATATGACTGATAATTAAGAGAAAAAATAGATAATCCAAGTAGATGCACAGATAATCTAGATATTGGCAGTAACTTTAACTGTAATTAAAATGTTTATGAAAACTGAGGAAAAGTTAGAAATAAAATGTGAGGATGTAGAATTTCAATACAGAACTGCTCTCTATGAAACAACTCACATGGACATTCTAGAGCTGAAAAATGAAATTAAAATATCAGTATTTGAAATTAAAATGTCAATGAATGGTTTTAACAGCAGATTGGAGAAAATGAGAAAGTGGTAAACTAGAAGACAGGTCAATAGAAAACACCCAAACAAAATTATGGAGAGAAAAAAAGAGTGTAAAAATGAAATCAAATAAGTGTGTAAGAGATGTGTGTAATATTCAATACATTCAAATAATCAACTTAATTAAAGCTACTCTGAAACCATCTGAAACAACAGTCATCTGAACAACCTTTTAAATTGATCTTTCCTGCCCAGAAAACATTGGAATGTGACTGAAAGAGGCCTGAGGGCCCCTTTTCCTGCTGTTTGAGATACAAGAGCTGGTTAGCTTTTCTAAACTAAATGATGCCCAAATTAAGTTATCTTCAGTCAATATAATTTGAAGGTAACAGACTGAATCAGAAGATTTTTAGCAAAGCTGTATTCTCTTCAGCCCCTTCTTTGAAATGGAGTAACTCTTGCTAAGTTTCTTTCTTTTAGGCCTCTTAAAATGAAGGAAGAGACAACAGCACCCCATTTTGACTTTTTCTAATGACTTTCTCTAGAGCTGCATAGTCCAGTGAGGTAGCCACAAACTATATGTGGTTGCTTAACTGTAAATCAATACAAATTAAACAAATTTAATATTCAGTACCTCAGTTGCAGTAGCCACATTTCAAATGCTCAGTAGTCACTCAAGGCTAATTTCTATTGCACTAAACAGCACAGATGTAGAAATTGTCCACATTTTCTATATCTATATGAAAGTTCTATTAGACAGTACTACTCTAAAGCTATCATAGTTTGCCTATGCCTAATTTTTACCAAGAATCACTAGCTTTTCAGCTGGCAATATTTGCTAAGTTAAAAGCTTTAATTTAGAATAATTGGCCAAGGATATATCAGTTTTGTTGAGAGTCAGCTGTGACAAACTATGCACCATTTCTTGAATGTCAATGTTTTAAAAGATGGATCCTTAGATTTTTTTGTTTTCCTCGTGGTATAAGCAAGGCTACCTCTTTTCTCAAAGCCCAATAAGGAGTGAGTTTTGTCATGATGAGGTAAGGGACGCGTCTTACCATTCAACAGGTGAAATTTTATTTGATCTCTGTTTTCAGATGACACCCAGGCCTTCTACTGTGTGTGGTGTCTGAGTCTGGTGCCCTTCTGATTCAGCCTTGCTGTAGAGCAATCCTCCATTCTTTTGGGGAAGTTAAGGAGACCTCATCACTTGAATGTGTGGATACAGAAGGGATATCTAGGACTCTAACGGCTTCTCACATAGACTTTCAACCATTTCAGCTATTTTTGATTTTACCTACTCTTCGTCTGCAGGGTTTGTGGTGTCTCACATTTTTGAGCCTTTTCTTGGTGTAGAGTGCATATTGAATTGCTTTGGCTTCTTATGCTTTCAGATATTCAGTTTTCAGTTTCTCCTGTATGCTGCTTTCAACCACTTGTCTACCTTCCTTCTTTCCAGCTTCCTTGTTTTATTGAACTCTCCTATCTGCTACTTTCTTCTCTCTAGTTTTTTGTCTTCTTGGGTAATCCTCCCTCCTTTTTTTTTCTTTTTAACCCTCTCATAGAAATTGTAATGGAACTTTTAAAGGGAGAGGAGGTCAATAAACATGTTCACTACTTCAGGTTTAACCGGGAACCCTGCATTACTTTATAACTGAGCTGTGAATGATAAGCACGTGAAAAATTTGTATCAGGGAACTGACATATATTGTGTAGTTAATATGTACCAGGAACTTATAACCTTTTAACATTAGAATAATTCTATGCCATAGTTGGTATTATACACATGAGAAAACCAAAGTTACAATAGGTCACATCCTGGAGTTCCCAGTGTTAATACATAAGTCAAAATCTTAGCTTTTAAACTGTCTGATCTTGTCATGCTCCCTGGTATCATATAGTGCAGTGATTAAATGCACCGTTTGTCAAGGCTTCCTACTTGGGTTTGAATCCTGGACATGCAAAGCAACAACTTAATTTCAACTTAATTTCTCTGTAACTCACTTTCTCTGTGTGTAAGATGTTGATAATAGTAGTATCTAGTCTCATAGAGTTGTTGAAAGGATTAAATACATAGATGTATGTAAAAGGTTCTGAGCAGTGCCTGGCATATAGTAAGTCAGTTGTTGCTAATTGTAGTATTTTACTCCTCTATCTCAAAATAAAGAACATCACTTCCTCTTATGGATGGTCTTTTAAATCTAGGAGGAGGTGTGACATTGAAAGTCTGATGTCCATTTGTACTTTTCTTTTCATGTTGTCTTTCTAGAACTTTCTATGACTAAGGATTGAACATGGAAGAACTATTACTGAGTGAGCTAATGAAGGAGAAACATACTAATCTATTTTACTTTTAAGAGGGAAATAGACCATGTAACCGTTGAAGATGGCTATCATGCTACAATTTTTAAAATAAATCCTCTGATTTCAGTGGTTTTCCATACTATATCCATTCTATCCATTCCTATTCCCATAACCCTTCTAATTTCTCTGTCCTCTACCTTTGATTTAATATCCCTAGAAAATACTCTCCCCATAATAAAATTGCTTTAGAACCCTAGTTTTCAAAGTGTTGGTGCACAGAACATGAGAAGTAGTTGTGGGAACTTTAAAACTATCCCGAAACAACCTCTTCACTTGCTTGGCTTTTATATTTCTAACTAAATCCAGACCACTTCAAGCCTGAGTGCCATGAGCCTTTGACAAAACTGAGTTTCTAGGTTCTATGCAAAAGTGAATCATTTTTTAAACACTCTGATGACCAAGATATAAATCCTTTAGTTTACACAGGTGACCTCATGAATATTCTTTTTCACCTTTTGTGTATTAGAGATTTAAAAATATTAAAGGTATTGAATATTAAAACTTTTTCTAATCACTGTAACTAGAGGGAGAGAGACGCTGCAGATCCGTCATTCTCTGTACATGTGTTTTAAGGTTAAGGAGGAAAAGACATGAGAAAATACTTTACAGGCTTTGCTGAAACCAAAGCATGTGGAGCACAGTTTAATACATTTGCCAAATCCCAAATACAGCTGGGCTCTCCCACAGTTCTTTTAATTGGAAACAGATTTCTGTGCTAATTCTGTAATGCGAAGAGAGCTCTAACAGTGTTTCTTTCCTGAAAGTAGGACATTATATTTGCAATGAGCACCTCTAATATCAACAACTCCTTAGCAAAGTTTTTGTTATAATTCAAATAATATCTGACTGAAAATTTTCCAATATTTTTAGTAGAATTATTACCTTACAGTATATTTAATGAATAGATTTTAATTAATAATTAAATATATAAAATATAAAATTTATAATAAAGCTTATAGGTAACTTTGTGTTTAGAAAATATAAAAGTAGAATTTATCTAAAGAATTAAAAATATGAATGTGCATAGTAAAAAGTAAAGGTTCACATTTGTTTTTAGTTCACACAAAACAAGAAAGAAGTTTACTTCTGTAAGTTTGCAAAGTTTGCCAAATTTTTAACATTTTGACATGATGACTTAATATAAAGAAAAAGACTGATTATGTTAAAATAAAAATTTGTATATATGCAATATTTATTTTTATATGTAGTATATATGTTATATAGTTGAAAAATATATATGTATATTCCATTTGAAACTGCTAGCTTTTGAGTCACCACATGTGCCAATTCATATTAATAAAATGGAAATACAATTCTTTAAAATGTATCTGTATCTAATACCTACATGTCTACTCTAATGCTCAGTATATTTTGTCCTTAATAAAGACTAATAATACTATTAATAATTTCAAAGTACCTCATTACGAAGTTTTATAAACAAAGCATTACTCAGCCATAAAAAGAAACAAAATTGAGTTATTTGTAGTGAGGTGGATAGACCTAGAGACTGTCATACAGAGTGAAGTAAGTCAGAAGGAGAAAAACAAATACCGTATGCTAACACATATATATGGATTCTAAAAAAAAAAAAAAATGTTCTGAAGAACCTAGGGGCAGGACGGGAATAAAGACACAGATGTAGAGAATGGACTGGAGGACATGGGGAGAGGGAAGGGTAAGCTGGGACGAAGTGAGAGAGTGACATGGACTTATATATACTACCAAATGTAAAATAGCTAGTGGGAAGCAGCACATAGCACAGGGAGATCAGCTCGGTGCTTTGTGACCACCTGACCACCTAAAGGGGTGGGATAGGGAGGGTGGGAGGGAGACGCAAGAGGGAGGAGATATGGGGATATATGTATATGTATAGCTGATTCACTTTGTTATAAAGCAGAAACTAACACACATAATTGTAAAGCAATTATACTCCAATAAAGATGTTAAAAAAATTTTTTTTAAAGAGTAACGTTGAGACATTATTTCAGGTTGTCTTATAATGGCCATTAGGTATTGGAAAGAAGAATGCAGCATCTAATTTTTAAAAACAACTTTTTTTGTTAAGAATCTAAGCTGTGGATAAAATATAAAAGCATTTAAAAAATAGTTTTGCGTTCATTGAGCAATTTTTAGGCTGCACTTATAAAGTATACCTTTGTAACAGTAAATATTTGTGTAGCAATAATCTATACCAAATAGCATCATGATGATTTTCCAAATTTTCTACCCTTTGAAAATAATATAACTGATGATGCTGTTATAAGTTGGAATATGTAGCTAATTTTAACAGCATAATGAAAGAGCTCTTTTAGGAAACTGAGCATAATTGACATACTGGCATTTGCTAAGGAGATTCTATAAAGACCGTTTTCATTAAGAAACAAAAAAAATTCCCTAAAGTATTAGTTTAAGCATTAAACTTTGTTCCAGCAATGTACTTTGAGAAAGACAGTCCTTCCCTATTACTCTGAAGGGCAGCTAAATAAAGGGTCCATGTATGCATCAATCTGTTCCCAGGATCTTTGTTCTTTTCTGTTAATCTTTGTGTTGTTCCCAGTGCTAATATCACAGGGCTTAATATAAATATACTTTAAGGTTAGTTTTAATATCAGTTGAAAAAGTCCTCCCCTGCTTTATTTTCATACAGGATACTTACCTATTCATGGCCTTTTTAATTTCCATTTTTACTTTAGAATCAGCTGTATAGTCAAAAATTGTATTGTGATGTTGGTTGGTAATACATTGAATCTGTGGATCAGCTTGTGAAGAATTGACATATTTATGAGTCTTCCAATCCATGTACATGATATATCTTTCCACTTATAGAGGTCATCCTTAATTTCTCTCAGTAAGGTTCTATCATATGCTCCATAGAATTATTGCATATCTTCTCTTAGATTTATTCCTTATTGCCTAGTATTTTTGATGCTGTGATAAGCTATACCTTATAAAAATATTTTTTAATGGCTGATATTTAAAAATAAAAGATTTTGGTATGCTGATTTTATAGAGAATGACCTTGCTAAACTCTTACTCATTCCATCAATTTGTAGATTATTTTCATTTTCTGTGTAAAAAAATTATATTATCTACAAATGTTGACAGTTGTCATATAGACATGTTGAATAAAAATGGTGATAATGGCTATCTTTGTTTTGTGCTTACTGTTGTAGTTTTAGCGTGAAGTATGATGTTTGTGGAAATTTTTATTTTGTAGGTATCTTTTGTTAAATTGAAGGATACAGCTTGTGTTTCTAATTTGTTAAAAGTTGATTTTTTAAATCATGAAGGGATGTTGAATTTTTTTTTTAGGGATGTTGAATTTTAATAAGCTTTTTTTCTATATTAAATAAGCTAATAATGTAATTATTCTCTTTGAAATGTTAATGTGCTAAATTGTATTGATTGATTTTCCAATTTAAGCCAGCACTGTATGCCTGGAACAGACCTAACTTGGTCATGATGTATTTTGCACATTATGCATTGCTGGTTTTGGTTTGTTAAATCTTGTTTTGAATTTTTGCATCTATATTCCTGAATGAGAGTGACCTAATTTTTATTTTCACATTTTCTTTTTCTGGTTTTGATATCAAGGTATTCTAGGCTTACAAAATGAGATGTAGAATGTGTTCTTTTTGACTAATCTCTAGCAGACTTTACATAATATTGGAAATACTTATTCTTTAAATATTTGTTAGAACTCACTGAGGAGGACAAAAAGTTCTAGACCATTCTTTGAGCTATTGCTGCCATGCATTTTAACATTTTTAATTCAATATAACTATATATATTGAATATATGTGTGTTTCTGTATGTTTGTGTATGTGTTTGTATGATGTTTATTGACTAGTGAAATAAAATACACATCAGAAAAACACATCATTAAAGTACAGAACAATGAATTGTCACAAAGTGAACATACTCATGTAACTGTCACCTATGTTAGAAAACAAAAACAAAAACAAAAACCCCAGAGAAATAGACATACACCAGAAACCCTCCTTGGTTCCTCATCAGTTATTACCTCTGTCTTCAACCCCAATCCCAAAGGTAACTACTATCCTTACTTCATACATCAAAAGTTAATTTTGCCTGTTTTCCAAGTTTCTTTTGTGCCTGGCTTATTTTATTCAATATTATGTTTGTGAAACTCATCTATATTCCTGTGTGTAGCAGTAGTTAGTTCATTTTCATGGCTGTTAGGTACTACAAAGTATGTCAGTTGTACTGTTCATGCATATTCTAGTTAATTTCTAGTTAAAATAATGTTGTTATAATAAGCACTCTTATTGTGTTATAATAAGCACTTTTACAGAAGCGTCTTGTTCCACATATGCCTATAATTTGGGGGGGGGTATTTACCTATGAGTAAGAGTGGAAATGCTATTCGTAGTGATCTTCTTTATTAGATAATGCCTGATTATTTGTGTATGAGACTTCCTGTTGCTTCACACCTTAGCCAATGTGTTGTATTGGTGGGTGTAGTATCTCATTGTTTTTAATTAAAATTTTTCATGGTTAATGAAGATGAGTATCTTGTAGTACGCTTAGGAGCTATTTGGATATCCTGTCTGTAAAGTGCCTATTCAAGTCTCCTATCCTTTTTTACAAAATTAAGTTGCCTGACTTTTCCATATGGATGTGTACAAGTTTATTATATAACTTATAATTATATATCATTCCAGATATAAGCACTTGCTAGTAATATGTATTACAAACTCACATAACTCCCTTTTGTGGGTTTGACTTTTCACTTTCTTAAGGAGGTCTTCTGGCAAATATAACTTCTCAATTTTAATGTAATCAAGTTAATCAGTCTTTACTTAATAGCTAGTGGTTTTTTGGTACTGTTTAAGAAGCTTTTTCTTACTCTGAGGTCTTGTTGATATCCTCCTATATCTATTAGAATATTCATTTTGTTTTTGTCTTTTAAACTCATGTATGTAATTAGTCTGGAACTGATTGTTCTATATAGTCTGAGGTAGGAATGTTTTAATTTCATATATTTTTATAAACTCCATAAATAGCCTTTATTATTGTTTCATAGGGTCAGTGATTTACTCACATTTCCATTCTTTTCCTTGTGCTTCTTTTTTCTTGCCTCTCTGAGCTTCCATTTGGGATTATTTTCCTTATGACTGAAGTATATCATTCAGAATTTCATTTAGTATAGATCTGTTGGTTGTAAAGTCTTTTAGTTTTGCTTTGAAATGAGTTTTTTGACTTTGAGTTTTTTGCTTGAATAGTCCTTTTATCACCTTCATTCTTAAAAGACTTTTTTGTTAGATATTAAATTATCAGTTGAAACTTCTCTTATTTCAATACATTGAAAAACCATTCTAATGTTTTCTGGCTTCCAGTTAAGAAGTTGGCCATTAATCCTTGGAAAGTAACTTATCTTTTCTCTCTCTCTCATCTTACATCTCTCTCTCTCGCTGTCTGATTTCTTTGTGGTTTTTCTGAGTTTCACTATAATATGTCTGCTCTTTATCTTTACCCTGCTTGGGTTTCATTACATTTTAAAATTTGTAGAATGATATCTTTTTCAATCCTGGAAAATTCTCACTATCTCTTCAAATATTACTTGTGTCTCATTCTCTTTTTGACACTCCAGTTAAAAGGATGTTAGATTTTCTTACTGTATCCTTCAGTATAATATCTTTTCTCTCATAATTTAATATTTTTATCTCTCTGTGCTTCATTCTTGATGGTATCTTATCTATCTTTTAGTTCACAAATAGTTTCTTCATTTGGTACTAATTTGCTCTTAAATCTATTGTTTCTTATTTTGGTCATTATATTTTTCAGAACTGTACATTCTATTTAGCTCTTTTTTAAATATATCATTTGAAAATACTCTGTTGCATTTTTCCAGCTTGGCTTTTGTCTTGAAAATTCTAATCATGGTTATTTTACAATTAAAGTATGATAATTCCAATATGTGAAGTATCTATGGGTCTGTTTCTGTGGAGTTTTGAAAATGGTGTCTTTGTTTTAGGTATCTAGTTATTTTTGACTGTGCACTAGGCACTGTATTTGAAAAAACATCATAGAAAAGTTTTGAAGCTCAGAATAATATTATCTTCTTACACAGAAAATTTTGGTTTGCTTTTGCTACATGTCTAGAAGTGCTAGAAAGCCTAGATTTGCTAATCCAATTTCAAGACAATATTTTCTGGGCTCTTGATAATGCACAACTGAGCTGTATATCTATCTCTCTCTATATCTATCTATCTATCTATCTATCTATCTATCTATCTATCTATAAAATCACTGGTTTCTTTTTTGTTCATCCATATTCTGAGGGAGCAGTCCTTTGGGGTTGTAGTATAGGGAGTACTTCTAAGCCCAATGTAGGCCAACCTTTTAGGTCCTTAACTCCAGGTTTTGTATTTTGATCCCTGCAAGGCTGTTAAACTGCAGCTTAGTAACTCAGTTCTTTCTTTTCATTTCCTAAATAGTCCCAGTATAAAAGTAGTCTTGGGTGCTGGGTTTTGTTTTATGAGTTCCATCCTCTCCTGGATCTCAGCCTAGTAATTCTTTATGGCTTTTCGGTTATTTGATACATTAAAGAAGATTTCTTCTTAATATTTTATCTAGCTGTTTTTACTTGTTCTCAACTAAATGACTGGTCTGAATTAACTAGTCCATCTCCAGCAGAGGTTCCTGATATTCTGTAGTTTCAGTGTGATTTCACATCCACAGAAGTGGTCATTGGAGTTAGAAGGATAGAGCACATTGCCATTTTCTTTAGTCCCCATACATTAGGGTATAGGCCTAGCCCCACTGATGATAATGAGTTCAGAAAAGACATTAACTTTTGAAATCTCTTTGCTTAAGATCAAATAAAGCTGTTGAACAAGTCAGTATTCTGCCCACGTATGAAAGAGTGAATTTTATGTCTTAATGGTATTATTCCCAGTAAAATATTTAGAGACTTTGTTTCTCTTGCTTAATGTTTATCATAAAAGCAAAGAACCTTTTATGTGCAAATGCAATTGGGTTTGTCAAGTACATTACTGTAGAGACTGTTTAGCAATTTTTAATTTATGTAAAGTATTATAAATTGGAAGGTAACTGATGAAAATTGGTTTGGCCACAAGGTACATACAGTGGTAATTGGCTAAAGGCAATATTCTAAATTACCAAAAATTAACTTACCAAATACTAATTCACTACAGTGAGAAAGTGATCAGATATATTTTTAAAATATTTAGATTGTCAGCAGTTTAAAATTATAAACAAAAGTAATAATTTTATGTCCTCAGTTACCAGGAAAGTTCAATTAAGCACATCAAATTATTGATAATAAACTATACTATATGTCTCAATCATATTTCTTTGCTCCTTCTTTTTTGTCAAAAATGTAGGTTATCTAACTGCCTGAATGGAAATTTTCCTTTTGATTTTCCCTCAGGACTGTCCTGTTCTACTTTATGTTATTTATTTTTTAGCACTCTATAATTTTAAAAGTGGCCTGGCAGGAACTGAGGTGCATGGAATGAAAAATGGTCCTTGGACCTATTCAGTATTATAACACCAAATCTTTTAAATCACTTTTATGATTTATGGCATTTGTATTCTATTCAGCAAATGGCCATACGACTTACCATTCTGCCTGTTGAAACACTGAATAGCTATTCACTTAAGACATGCATTCTTCAGAGGAATAATAAATTTTATACTATTTAATGTGAAATAAGACACATCAAAACACTTGTACTCTTATATATCAAAGCTGAAGTCACTTTTTCTCTATCAGTTCTTCTTTGTATAGCTTCAAATATACAGAAGAATACTAATTCATGTACTAGTTATTTGTAAGCAATCATCTTTTCTACTCCTTATCTTCCACATATTTGCTGGTATCTACTTTATGGTTTCACAATAACTTGCATTTGCATCACTCTTTACATGACTACATTGGAGAAAAGTGTATGTTAAGAGTTGTAATTACTACTCTCATTTTGTAGTAAGAAAACTCCAGTGCAAGAACTTGAGAGTCATATGACTATTCAGATTCAGATCTGGTGCTCCCTCCAGGACCCTTATATTGTTTTTTCCCCAACTTTTACTGATTTATAACCTTCCCCTAAATTATATTAGAGATTTCAGCTGTTCTGGGATGATTTGTACAAATTATGCATTGACATTTTTGAGAGATTTCCTGAAATTTCTGTTTAATGACTGATACAAATATAACATATGAGATAAGTTTT
The DNA here is from genome assembly GCF_009873245.2 of Balaenoptera musculus. NCBI lineage: Eukaryota > Metazoa > Chordata > Mammalia > Artiodactyla > Balaenopteridae > Balaenoptera > Balaenoptera musculus. Next base: position 117,416,458 of record NC_045788.1, read on the forward strand.
AATATCTTAAGTTAATTCTTTAATGTCAATTACTTTCTGTGAATTGATTCAGCATTTTCTGCCTTACTTGGTGGTCATGGAATAACTCTGTATGTAATAAAGTTGATTTGTAATTTAGCCATTCATGGAACTCTTGGAAGAATATTTTATGTCTAGTTCACATGGCATGGTGACATTTAAAATTTGATTTTAGAGTGGTCTAACCAAATCTCCAAGAACTATAACTAACAGTAAGTCCTTCACATAACCCAAGGGTTTGTTTGGTTTTGATTAGTTTTACTAGACTTCATTTGGTTTCAATTAAACCTTGAGACAGGGCAGTGACTTCCATGAAAAATGTGGGTTTCTCAAGTTAGAAAATAATTCTTTTGTGTGGAAGAGTGTAATGTTTTCTTCACTGGAATGAATAAATATCAATTCAAAGATAATTTCAGAAGATTTCATAATCAGGATGCTTAGAGTGAGATATTTGTATATTGAACAGTTTCATGTTATGTTTTTGTATATTGATTCTCTCATGTTCTTAGATGATAAATGAAAATCACTCCATATGCTTCCAAAGCAATAACAAGTTATATTTAATTATATAACTGTAAAAACTTTTTATAGTTAACCACATATTGTGGAAAGCAATTTGATTTAGAAATAAGCAGCTGTTCTAGTGAACTCAGGGAATGTTTTAATTCATGTGCTATATAGAAGACTTTATTTCAATATTACATGATCATAGATTGTGTCTGAGACCATTTACTTAAGTCTTTTATTACCTAGAAAATAATCTACCAGTGTAATATCTCTGGATATTAGTTAAAAATCATGCATTCATTTGAGAAGGGAGACAGAGCAGCTCATCAAGCAGCACACACACCTTGAGGTTATAATTGTATTATTTGCCTTAAAAAAGAGAAATGTGGTCCTTAGAGAAAAACCTTGGTTGTAAGTTCTTTTACATTTTCCAAATATTTATTTCACTCTGAACAAAGTCCTTTGGTCTCCTAAGATCTGATTTTTAAAAATTGTATGTTGAGCAACATAGACAAATACAAAACAAACTCAAAAATAGTGCTAGTGGTGATAGAAAATGTAAATTTCTCTTTGTTTAAATTTATGGTTCCCTGGGTTCAGATAATATTGATTTCTCCCCAGAGTCAAATTCCCCACCATCTGTTTAAGGTTATGCCAAAAATACTGCAGTTATAAATACAGGATATAGGAAGAAAAAATGGATGTAAGAAGTTAAGGACATTATCGTAATGTTCTTTTATATTCTTACCATCAAATGAAGAAATTAATGAATATATGAATATTCTGCTCATAAACAATATGTCTGTAGAATTTAGAATTGGCAAATAAATTTGTTCAAAAATGTAAGAAAATTTAATATTTACCACCTTGAAGCTAAGAGCAAACCACCTCTTGAAAAAGTGTCTTCCAATTCTGTGATTCTAACACAGCAAATATTTCATATTTACAAGTTTTTTTTTTTTAATTGCACTGTTGAAATATTGGATTCCAAGATTTAAATATCAACAGCCTCCACACATATTTTCGTTGAGAGTTGTTTATTAATACCTCATGTGGTGACATAAATGAAAATTGATGACATCTGGCATGCATGTGAATAAAGTCTTTACATATTTCATTGTATTTAAATAAATAGCATGGGGGAAAAAGCACTAACTTTGTATTCAGACTGCTGAGATTTGGGTTTAAGTTTTGCCATGAATTTACACTGTGTCTTTCTGTGTTTCACTTTCCTCAAATGGAAGAACTAGAAGTGCTCAGTGATTCTTTCCACCTTGAACATTCTATTAGTTTAGTTTATTTTGGCCAGCCTAGAATTATACAAACTTTATATTTGTAGTATGATACCCTGTCAATTTCATAATTATTTTTGACCTTGTAACTTTTAAATTCATCCTGAAGTAAGCAAAACTAATTAAACTGGTAAACATGTTTATTCAATATTTTACTATTTCTAAATGAACAGATATTATTTTCTCTATAGGCCAAGGACTGCCTATTAATCCATTGAAGTGTTTTGAGAGCCTCCTGTTTTATTTTCCAGATGCTGGTCAAGACCTTAGTGTCCTAGGGATGAGAAATTAAAAAATGAATACGACATGAACTTTGACCCTAAATGCAGTCTTTTAGCTAGAAAGATAAGTAAACAAATAAAATCCAGTGCAATAAAACATTTATCAGTTCAAATTTTTGTTAGCAGCAAATCCCAATTTTATTCATATGGAATTTATCTCAGTTTGGTAAAACTAAGTGATAGTACTTCTTTTAGTAAAATGGAAACATTTTATTTAGAAAATGAACATGTATGCTAGATTTCAGCATGTCTATCAGAAGAGAGATTGATATAACTATTTCTTTTCACATATAGAGAAACATAAACTTGAACATGAAAGGCTCACTGTGTATTGACTTTCCTTTTCTTGCAAGGAGTAAATCTTTGTTGTGTCAAACCACTCCAAACTGGGAGCTGTTTGTTGCCATAGCACAGCCTATCCTATAGAGACATGAAGGTAGTGACCAACATTTCTACTAGCGTGTCAGAGGTACATCTCATAAACTACTCACTTGCATGCTGCCTTTAAGAGTTGTAATGATCATCAGGATAAAGAAAATGCACTAGTGAGTAACTGGGGGAAATGAGAGGTGTGGATGAAATTCACCACTTATGTACTCAACCACTTATTTCCCTGGCTGGATTAATGGAAGGATGTAGAATCTGGGTTTTCTAAAAGCAGAAAGTTCCTCCCAACCTACCAGTATAGTGAAAAAAGCAACTGCACACTATCATCCTAACCTCTTTTATTCTTGGTTGTAGTTATGTAAAAAGCTTTACTCTTAAAAAAAAATAAAGATTTGGCCAGGTCATGGGCTCAACTTAGGATTTCATTCAAACCCAGATTTTGGATAACCGCATTTTCTTAAAATGTCCAGTAGACTGAATTGCTTCTCTGGCTTCTCACACCAACCACTAATGCCAAGGACACTTGAGTAGAAGCAGGGAGTCACCAAAACACAATAGAATTTATTCCTACATTCTGGTTTTAAAGAAAAGATCTTAAAAATCAAACATCTTAGCATAGAAATCTTCACAAACCTTTTTCAAATACCTCTAGAAATCTTCGTATTTTGTAACTCAACATATTAGTCCATTCCATTCACACGAGGAGATTCTCAGCTCTAAGGACTCTCACTTGGAGGGGATGGAATATCAAGTAGGTATAGTCTGGATTTTGCCTTTGATAAAATCTTTTCGAAGAATGGAATAGAGCTTTTGGAATAATGTGAAACAGTGAATTATAGGCTTTTTGTTAACCTCGCTAGAAAGCCAATTAAGGGTATATATTTCTGTATTGATTGAAGGAAATTTATTTTTTCCTTTAAGAAATCATAATAAAATACAAGCTATTATAATGAGAAATAACTGTCCCTTTGTCAATTTCAAAGGCTTTGGAGACATCAGTATATCAACCCCACATACTGTCTGGAGGGGAGCCTTGAACTAGGAGCTAGAGAGCATGAGTTCCAGTCTTGAATCTGGCATGTGTTGGCATCTTGGTCATACTCATTCAACTCTTCTGGAAGAGATCATTAGTTCTAATCAAATATCCATGTGCTCACCAACATTTTGTAGCATCCCCTGTGGTGAAGTTGGAGTCCTGTGACAAAAGCCAGACATTAATCCAGGGGATGATTGTCACTTCCAATCTAAGGGAGTTAAGTGAACCTGGCTAAATTTTCAATAATCTCTGTCATCTGCAAAGCAGTAAAAAAAAAAGGATTTCAAATGGGAAAGTTGCAAGATAGAAGCAAGGAGATCTCTGAGTTATAAAAAGCAGAGAAAAGCCACTTGCTCATTATGATATGAGCAAGGAGTAAATCTTTGTTGTGTCAAACCACTCCAAACTGGGAGTTGTTTGTTGCCATAGCACAGCCTTTCCTATGCTGATTAGTATCTCTCTAGGAGTCATTGAAAACTGAGGGGTTTGGAGACTTCTAGACTCAATCTGTCCCAGATTGAATTCCTGAAATTCTCTTGGGACATATGACCTTCGTTTTACAAGAGAAGGAATGGAGAGGTTTGGAGAGAATTGACTAAGATCACAAAGTAAGTTCGGGGCCATATAGCAAAATGTATTCCTCTGAGACCCTGTAGATTCATATTCCCCAGCTGTATTTCCCAACTACTCATGAGCTTAATTATGGGACCATTCAAATTGGCCATTAATAAAATGGCAAATTGACTGTTCCTGTCTAGTAGTTTTTGTTCACTTAGACATGATGTAATTCTGTGATGCAATGGATGATACAGCATTCAAGGTCCTGACTTTCAACCCGGGGACTTCTCTATCAGACTCTACTGTCTGATATTGTGTCCATTTTTAACTGGCAAAAAAAAAAAAAAAAATCCCAGCTCCCTCTTTAGTTCTAAAATAGTGACAAAAACCTTATGATAGACCCCAAAGCTGTTTTCACACCACTTGAATTTAGAAACTCATTGCTTTTGTAACTAGTTGGTAGTTTCTTATCTTTGGTAGCCAGAGTGAACATGACTGTAGTTAACAATGGTCAAGCATCAGAATGAGAATTAAATAAGTAAATGTCTGTAAAGTGCTTAGAACAGCCTAGCACAGAATTAACAACAAATAGGTGTTTGTTCAGTAAAACAAATAAATATGATGAAGATGGATCACAGACTCTGAGAGTTAGGATCTAGTTGGCTTCCCATCTAATTTTCCTCTTGTAGAGCCCCAGATAATGTGGTATCCAGTTTCTATTTGACCATTTTTGGTGCTAGAGAATATAGGTGTGTATTATGTAGTAATATCTTTTTATTCAGGACCCATGATTATCCAAATTAAAAATGATAAAACAGGCTCAGAGGGGTTAAGAGGTTTACCCAAGGTTTCACAGCAAGTAAAACCTAGGCTCTGCCTAGGAAGTTCAGTCTTTCCAATATTACTTTTCCTATTAGTAGTAGTAGGAGTAGCGGTGTGTGATTTGAATGTGGTAGGCTACAAGTTCCAGTATTAATTTCCCACAGGATAGGAATTATTTGAGCCAAGACTGTGGGCTAAGGTTATTCCATTCCCACTGAGCAGCATTTTTTATTCAAACTACTGATTCAATTATTTAATAAGCTGTGCAATAATTTTGTCATGGAATCACATATGTCTTTTTTCCAGCCTTTTTGAAGTGTTCTTCCCGATGGCTAAGGTATATATTTCTACAGGCATCTCAAAGGCAAGTCCTGATACATATTGAATATTTGTTGGTTGTATAAATGCTAAAGAGAGGCAGATAAGAATGAGTTCTATTTTAACATAATTAGGACTTCAGTAGATATTCAAATATTTAAAAGCTTTCATCACTACTATATCTTGCCTCTGGGACATTTTGGTTTTCTGTATTAGAAGAGCACCATATCAGTTCTATCATTGTGTAGACTGTAATTTGCTCACACGATTATGTCACTTACGTTCTCACCATTTACTAAAAATCTTACCATTCTGCCTCTCTGTGTTTCATAGTTGAATCTTAATTCCACTTTTTCCTTCTACATTACTTCTCTAAAATCTAATTTTTGGTTTGCTTTTGTGACGCTGATTAAGGTTTTACCTCGTCACCATTGCATTCTAGGCATAATCCCATCTATAGTCTCAGAGATACTCATTAGATTGTATATTTGCCATATGTTAAAAACTAAAGGCTATGTTTTTTTAAATAACTACACATTGCTATTCTTAGCAACCAAGGCCATGTTACTCTTGCCTATCATTTTAAATATTTTTTTTTCCCCTGGGACCAAATGATCTCTTTTCATAGGTATATTTTTCTAACCCTAACATGATTATAATTTTCCCCAAACTTTTGCAATTCTTTATCTCCTTAGGGATAATATAGTAGGATAATTATGTGGAAAAATGGAAGGCGTGTTGGCTTTGGGTCTGAAGTCTAGCTTTACTGTTTGGTTCCCATGTGATACTGAACAATGTATTTAATTTCCCTGAACCGCATTTTCCTTTTGCATAAAAGGAGAATAATATACAATATAGGATAGGGATCAAGAGCACAAACTCTGAAACTGTGCTGCCTAGTTTGAAGCTTGGCTCTGCCATTTCCTGATTGTATTACCTTTGACAAATTACTTAACGCTCGTTGGTGGCTCAGTTTCCACAGTGGAAAATGGGGAAATAATATCAACCTTATGGTGATCGTGAGGAATACATACACACACACACATTTGCTTTATCTTTCAGATTATAATGGAGATTCAAAATAAAACTTGATGTACTGGCACTCTGTAAGTGGTGGTGGTGATGACTATTATTTGTGTGTGTATCATGGTGCTTTAAGTGTAGTTCAGAGCATTGTAAACTTTTTCTGAAAAAGGTCAGATAGTAAATATTTAAGGCTTTGTGGCACACTTACTCAACTCTGCCATTGTATAGCAAAAGCAACTGTAAAGAACATGTAAATAAATGGGCATAGCTTTGTCCTGGTAAAACTTTATTTACTAAAAACAGGCTTCAGGCTGTCTTTGGCCTACAAGTCATACTTTGCTGACCTCTGATTTAACTGATGACTAACATGCAAATTTGATGGCATCAAGCAGTTATGCCTTTTCTTCCCAAATTATACATACTCAATCTCTATTGCTCTGTACTTTTGTTTTATTTCCCTTCAGTGATCTGATAAGTTTCTATTTTCAGTTGTTTGACAAACAAGCTTTCCTAGCTGTGTGCTAGAGAACTCAATCTTATAGCGTTAATTTGGACTTACTGAATAGAATTAACAATGACTTTTAGAATCATACCTGCTCATAATAAAAAGAGCTTCTATAGTTTATCATGATCTCTACTGAGTTTATAATCTTATGATGGCTTTTTCCAGAAAAATGTTTAAATTCTGATTCTTTTCTCCAGGGTCTTGGGCTCGTTCACAGTGCTCTATCATATCAATGCATAGTTCATGTACTATGGAAAATGGTCGATGTGCTGGGTCTTGATTTATTCTTCTTATTGAAATCTTCATATTGACATTAATTTATTGCAGCCCAAATATTGGCTTTAACTTAGATCCATACCATACTTCCTAAGTGTAAATCCCTAGCCTTTTCAATATACAGTATGTGAAATTTCAATTGGTGAAACTGAGGACACATTTGCATTCAAAATAAAAACATCTTAAGATTGGCATACATTGTTGTGGTGTGCATGTTAATGTGCCTTTAACTACAAGGGGCATAACTGATCAAAAGGCTCAGCTGCTGTGCCTTGAAATCCATCACTGCTTCTGTATCAGGCTTCCATAGGCTGCTTGTAGCCAGCGACTGAGTACAGAAGGGATAAAAAGGCATTTCTCCATTTTCTGGGAGGTCTGTAGCTTACCTATCAGTCAACTTCAGGACTCCCCAGTAGACTTTGCCAAACTCTTGGAACTCACACTATTGTGTAAGATACTTTGAACTACTTTCCTTCCCTCTTTGCATTATCTAGAGTCAGACCTATATCATATATGGTGGCTCTTCCCACCTCTTCTGTCTTCCTCACAGGCATTGCCCCTAATAAATCACTTGAACTGCTTGCTAATTTTGACCTGGGGTCTGCTTCTAGGTAATCTATCAAATGGCAAACCTAAATTAGAAGTATTATTTTGCTATTACTTTTTTGGAATAAGCAAATATTTTTAAAAATAGGTAGATAGAGAGGACTATTCAAGAGTCCAGATAATACATAAGCATGGAAACGTATCTTTGGGGAAACAAGGTAGAATAAGAAGCATATTGTCAAGAAAAATTGAAGATTTCGTTAACACTTTGGTTCTAAAAAAATTCATGCAAGAAACTGCAGAGCTTGTGCCTTGTAAGCCCTTGTAAGAATTGAAGGATCTCTCCCTCCTTTCCTCATGGAAATTGATCAAAATCAACTGTTTAAAAAGGATTAATTAACATTTGTGGAAATTCTACTATTCACTAGGCACTGTGGACACTGTAGAATATCCTAATGGCATCCCCCTTTCTAGTCTGCCAATCATGTCTATTTAATTTGAGAAACAGCAGGCTTTTGTTGTATTTCCCAAATCATTCTGTCATTTTTCCTTAGGAAATTTATTTATTTTGACAGGTCTTCTAGATAAGAAAATTCTGATCATTATCCCATAGCTTTACATTTTGGGGGAGAAAAGTTCTTTATACTGTGCTTAAAGTAAAAAAAGTAATAGATATAGCAACATGGAAAAGAGTTTATGCTTAAACAAGTGAAAATACAACATACAAAATTATATGTTCATTATGGTTACTATGTTAGCATGTATTTATGTGTGTACATACACTATGGAAAGGAAGTTAATAATAATAATAATTATTTGTGTTATATGGTGGGACTAAATATACTTCTCAATTTTTGAAAATTTGTCTTTTATTGAGTATTGTGCTTTAAATATTAAACATTAAAACCTAATTGAAACTTAAATATTGGGTGACAATATCTTAAATTATGCATAACAATACATATACATAAGAGTTTACAATTATTTTGAAGGTACAGTTTTTAAATTTAGCCAATAAAATATTTGGCTTATGTTGATGAGTGATTAGGTAATTAAGAAACAGTAGTTGTTTATATATTTTACTTAAATATAATTCCTTTTGAAGTAAGATAATAACTTTTCCTCTTATTTTGGAAAGCTCTATGGTCTCAGTAATTTTAATTATTCTGTAACAAATTTTATTGAAAAATTTAAATTTTAAATATGCTCAATTTCACTCTAATTCTCACATTTGCCTTTGGGACGAGATCCCCAAATTGGGTCTTGCTCTAAAAAAGTTTATTAAACTTGACTTATAAATGAAATCTACAGTTTCTCTTGGCTAATATTTTAGTGTAAAAATAACCAAATAACATATTTCATGGTGTTTCACGCTTCATAAGACACTTTCATTATATTATCTCGTTTTATCCTCCCAAATTTTTTGGAATGCATGGTAGAGTTATTTCCATTTTACCAGACGAGTACACACAATTAAGGTGCAATGAAATCAGGGTTCAATCTTGATCTGACTCCAGGTAAATCAAAATCAATGGCAATCAAAATGTAAATGGAACATTCATATAAGAATGTATATTAGGAATAAACACACTGGGGAGAGTGAAATTTAGCTCAGAGCTATAATCATTTATTTTTACAATCTTTAGGACCTTGTAGTAATTAAAAGATTCTCAATTTTTTCTATTAAATTTTTAAAAGTTTAAAGACTATTACAACAGTAGGGAAAGTATAAAAATAGAAACCTTAGCCATAATCCCACCAGTCCAAAGCAAGTATGATCGGTTTTATGTATTTACTTCCTGTTTTTTTCCTGTAAGCAATGATGACTGTATGAAAGGCATAACACTTTTATTGATAGAACCACACATGTTTGGGAGGAGGAGGAGTGGAATGAGGTGCATAGATCACAGAATGCAAAGCACCAGTGCCTTTTGTCTTTGTAGGCGAGATATATTCAGGGAGTGGGTCTCCTCTCCTTTCTCCTCTTCTATCTAGACTTCATACCTAGCGTAGTACTTCCCACCCCTGTTACAGAGAGCAGAGAGAAAACAGCAGTTCCTGGATAACAGTAACTCTGAGGAGAGTAAATCTTCTTTGGTTCAAACATTTCACAGATTTGTGAACCAAAAAATTAGGAACAGGCAGTCACTAAAGCTAAGAAATCCAGTCGGAAATTCTGTACTTGAGCAATTACAGATTGAATGAGTATATTCATAGTAAACATACAATTTTGTACTCTACTTTTTTATTTATATTGTATCATTTATAACTTATGAAAATTATCTTCATCAAGAGATCTGGAAAAGAGTCAATTCTCTGTTAGTTTAGTTTTTTTTTTTTAATTGTCTTCTGATTTTAAGATAATTAACTTTTAAATGCCCTTGAACTTTATTTTCGTGAAGATTGTGAGTAGTGAGACTCAACGGAGTATTACCATTTTAATAAGTAATCTCACGATTTATTAAAGAATCCTTTCTATTTCTTTGTCATATCATCTTTGTTAAATATTGCATTCCTATAAATGCCTAGAGTCAAACTATTTTAATTCAGGGACCTATGGCTCTAGTCTTGTGCCAGGACCACACTTGGGAAAAAAAACCCTACATGAACCCATCACTGTATCATTACTTGCCTCTGCACCATTGACCTTTCCTAACATTGGTATGGAAACAGTGTTGGCGCTCCTATTTAAGACCACTACCTGCACCTGTGAACTAAACCTATTCATCTCAGGAATTAAAGGAAAATGCTTCCCAATTGTCCAATATCTCTGCTTCAACCTTAATTTCCCCCTCCCTGATGGATCACTCCCAATGGCATAGAAATATTCTGTAGTTTATCCAATCTTACAAAAATTAACAACTCCCCTGACCCCACATGGCCACCTAGCTACACCATGTCTGATCTCCTTTACGACAAAACTAATCAAGTGTCTTTCATACTCTCTGCCTCTAATTCCTTTCTTCCATTCTCCCTTAAATGCATTCCAAGAAGGATTTTGTCCCCAACATTCTAATGAAATAGCTCATCAGAGTCACCAGTGACCTCCACATTGCTGAACACGATGGTCAATTCTCAGTTCTCATCCTCCTCAAGCAGCATTTACCAGAGTAAATCAATTTCTCATTCTGGAATCCTTCCTTTGCTTGACTTCTGGGAGTAAACTATCTCTTGCTTTTTCTTCCACCACACTGACCTCTCCTTTTCTCTTTTCTTTGCTGGCCCCTCTGTGTTCCTGTTTCCTAAGCCACTACTCCAAAACTTTATTATTTTGAACTTGCACTTTGGGCTGTGGTGATTCTTGTACTCCACTGGAACTGACAGGGGTCATATGATGCCATTCAGCTGGTGGCTGATCTAGTATGAAAGCTTTTGAGGTGACTTCACTCATACACTTGTTGCCTTGGTGAGAATATCTGAAAGGCTGAGCTCAGCAGTGTCCCTCTACCTATCAATTTCTTCCAATAGTCTCTCCACCAGGGTAATTGGACTTTATTCTTGGAAGTTCTGGCTCCAAGAGATCAAAGCAAAAGCTGCCAGCCCTTTGCAGCCCAGGCCTGGAATTGGCATTGCGTCATCTCTGCTATGTACTCTATTGGTCACTGCAGACACAAATTTAAAGGGAGAGGAAATGTACATATCAATCATTGGGAGGAATATCAAATAATTTTATGTCATCTTTAACCTTTCACATTCCTCAGCACCTTGCCTCATAAAATGCTGGCGTATCTTAGAGCTCAATCCTTAGATATTTTCTCTTCAGTCTCCCTGTTTTTTATGAACTCATCCAGTCTCTTGGCTTTAAATATCATCTGTCATCTCATGACTCTCAAATAATGCATTTCTGGGGATGGGTGGTGGTGGTGGTGGGATGAATGGGGAGATTGGGATTGGCGTATATACACTAATATGTATAAAATAGATAACTAATAAGAACCTGCTGTACAAAAAATAAATAAAATTCAAAAAAAAGAAAAAAATAATACATTTCCATATTGGAGTCCAGAAATCAAGACTCCTTAATATGCAACTTTATATCCAATATACTTTCTCAGCTTCTTAGGTCTCTAAATGGACATCTCAAACTTGCCATGTTAAAAAAACTACTTATTTCCACCCTCAGATCTATCCTCTGGTAAGCTTCCTCTTCCTTCTAGTTCTTCAGTCCAAAACCCTTGGGGTCATTCTTGACAGTTCACTTTCTCTCACATTCTACTTCCAATTCAACAGAAAATTATCTTGGGACTATGTTCAACATATATCCAGATTCTGGTTACTTTATACAACTTTCACCACCACCACTAAGCATGGGACTATTATCTCTTACCTGTGATTTTGTAACAGCCTATTAGCTGATCTTTTCTCTTTTTCCTTTCTCTTTCAGAAAAAGGCTATTTACAAAATAGTTGGCACAATGGTGCTTTACAAATGTAAGTCTGCTTATACCACTCTTCTGTTCAAATATTACAACAGCTTCCCATCTCAGAGTAAAAGTCATAGTTCACAGTGGCCTCTGAGATCCCCCATATCCTGTCCTGAACAATCTTCCTGACCTTATCTCTTGTCATTCAGACTCACTCACTATTTGAAACTATACAGTCATCCTTCGCTTTTCTTCAAACAGACCAAGCAAATCCCCACCTCAGTACCTAGAAGGCTCTCCTCCTTTACTTCATTCAGGTCTCTGTTCTCATGTCAACTCATCAGTGAGGCCATCCCTGATCTCCCTATGTAGCAACACAATAGCAAGACCTCCTACTCCAGGACTTTCTAACTCCCAGAATTTCTCACCATTTTATTTTTCTCCATTGTGCTTATCTCCATCTTTTGTTACCTTGCTTATTTTTATTGCTCCCTCCCTATCAGAATTTTAGCTTCATGAAGAGAGAATCTTGTTAGGATTAGGGATCAGTTTAGAGTTGTATACCCAGTGCCTTTGGCTAAAAGGAAGAATCAACATTGTGTTTTAATACGTACTTTCTCAATTATTTATTTTGCAGAATATACTATGATATTTTTGCTCATTCATAATATTGGTTAAATTTAGAAACCTTTTTTTTATAGTTTCTAGGATTTGATTAAGAATGACCAGGAAGTATTTCAGCACACTAAGAACCTATTATCTGGCCATGATAAGACTGGGTAAGACTGCCTTCCTGGCCACTTACTAGCTATGTGACCTAAGGCAAATGACCTAACTTCTCTCTAAAGCATTAGCTACACTGTCTTTAAAATGGGGAAAACAATAATACCTACTTCTCATGGATGCTATGAATATATGATGAAGTAATGCACGTAGAACACTTATGTTTGTCTAGAACATAGTAGGCACCTGACAAATGTGGGTTGCTATTGTTTTAATGTCACATATAATTGGGGGAGAAACAAAATATTTCAACATTTATTATTTTATGCAGTAACTCAGACATTTTTCAACTAGAAATATGCTAAAATATGAAACTAAATTTAAACCAGATTAGAATCATTTGTTAGTAAAGTTATCCTGTTTATACTATTTTCATTTACATTTATTTTATTTCAATATATTCTAGTTGGGTTATATTTTCTTATAGAATGGCTATAATTTTGTTGTATCACATAGGCCATTTTATTCAACTTTTAAAATAATTTCTTTAGTGACTCGCTTTTTTAGAACATACCTCTGTCATTAGGATATTATGAAATTTTGTCTTTTCCCCTCAAATATTTATATATTTATTTGTGATAATTCTCTGGACAATTGATTAAAACAAGTTATTTATATTGAACTATACTTTATCATTTTATTTATTATTTAATAATATTGGCTAGTTTTAAAAATATTTTATTGCTTATTTCTTGATAATTAGGTAATATTACACAATTTTTCTAAATTATTATATATAATTTGCATAGTATGAAATCTTACTTTGCTTTTCAAATTATTTTAAATGAAAAAAGGTCAATTGTAAATGGAATAGAAAATCACATGCCCATTTTAGAGTGCATATTCAATTGTGTTACAATGAATGACAAGACCCTACAGTAAATATGGTATGTGAAATTTCATAAGGAATATGATTTAATTACTAACTTTTATTAGTCAGTGGAACCAGGACACCATCTGGCTGTATGAACAATAAGGACATTACATATCTTTAAGATGAATAAATGTTTTAAAGAAATATTTCCCCACTTTATTAGAACAGTTTTAGATTTTCTCTATTGGTTTACATTTAGATTTTTTTTTTTTTTTTTTTTTTATTTATGGCTGAGTTGGGTCTTCGTTTCTCTGCGAGGGCTTTCTCTAGTTGTGGCAAGCGGGGGCCACTCTTCATCGCGGTGCGCGGGCCTCTCACTATTGCGGCCTCTCTTGTTGCGGAGCACAGGCTCCAGACGCGCAGGCTCAGTAATTGTGGCTCACGGGCCCAGTTGCTCTGCGGCATGTGGGATCTTCCCAGACCAAGGCTCGAACCCGTGTCCCCTGCATTGGCAGGCAGATTCTCAACCACTGCGCCACCAGGGAAGCCCCATTTAGATGTTTTGATATCTCCTATTTACTTTCAGTCTTTGAAAGTGGAAAAAAAAAAAATCAAGAATATGAAACCCTTCTCTCAGCAGAACTGTATCTTGTCTGTCACCTTCTTTGCCTTGAAAATCTTATTTGTCAGACTGGCAATGGTGACAGTAGCACCCCCAGACACCATGGTAAACCATCACACCCAGTTGCTTTGTTGTGGTCTTTCTTGCATTCTTAGTGATACTGTGAAATCTGATTAGATGAATATCAATTTCATTCTTCAGGTAAAGAAGTTAGTATGTGGTTACTCCTAGTAGAGTACTTGGCACTTAGTAGGTGAACCAAGACTGTACCTACTGCTAGTTGTACAATTCTGGGGAGTTGGCTGAGTATCTCATGATCTCAGTTTTCTTGAGCATAAAATGAGGATGAATACCTGCATCCTGGAAATATAGTGCAGAATAAATGGGAATAAATGAGATTATAGCTCTCAAGTGCTTAGCACAATGGTGGAGGCCAGTAAGCTCTCAAAAACTGTATACTGTTGGTTTTATTTTTTTTCCCTTCTCCTTCACTATTGGTCTTTTCTTTTTTTTTAAAAAACGACATTAGTTGTATAAAAGAAACAAAAATAAATCTGCACATAAATTGCATAAATGCTTTATTTTTAAATGTCCTGTGAATGTCCCACTATGGCTAGTTGGTACCTCAATTGTAGGTTGCTCAATAAATGATTTATGTTAGCTTGAGGACAGTTTCATAAGAGATTAAAATCTCAATGTTAATAATAGTGAAAATTTTATATTTGAAAAAAAACTTTTAGAAAAAAGATACTGTGTTACACTTTTAAAGGAATATGCAAGTCATCAAGATAGTGACATAGGTTATTTAAAACTTCAGTCCCCCTCACAAGAAGACCAGCTAGCAGCTATCCATAGACAGGACACCATTCTGGAAATCCCAGAACCCAGGGGTGAGGCTAAAGTACCTCCCCCAGACAACACAGACTGAGAAAGACCACATTAGAAGGGTAAGAGGAGTGGTTACACTTTGTCTGCATCAGCCCTTACCCAGGCAAGCACATTGCCAAACTAAGAGGGCCCCTGTGGCCCTGTGATTTTTCCACTCAGATAAAGAGAGCCCAGGGTGGATATCCAGCCTCCCCAGGGTTATGGAATTCTTCCTGGGAGGCTCACTCAGGTATTACCTTGCAAGAATCACTGGAGGAACCTGCAAAGTATGAGAAATGGAGATAGATAGAAACAGAGAAGGGGACCAGGGTTTGCAGAAAGCAGTGCTCAGATCTTAGCCAAGTGTGTTTCTGTTTGCAGTGGTGCCTGAACAGAGATCCCAGCCAGCATATCTGCATATCTGGAGAGCCCAGCTGACCTCTCTGTCCATCCAGGGACCTCAGTAGGCAGTTTTGCCTGATTTGGATCCCCAGCCAATGGGTTGTACTAGCTATGAAGCATATTCTATAACCCACCCAGGCAGGAGAGCACAACCCACAATTGCTTATGGGCTGTGAAAAAGCAGTTTTAAGAAGAAAGTTATAGTTATAATTGCTTATGGGATATGAAAAAGCAGTTTTAAGAAGAAAGTTACAGTTATAAATGCATACATCAAGAAAAAAGAAAGATCTCAAGTAAACAACCTAACATTATACCTCAAGAAACTAGAGGAAAAGGAAAACTAAGTACAAAATTAGCAAAAGGAAGGAAATAATGAAGATTAGAGGAGATAAATGAAATAGAAAATAGAAAACAAGATAAAAGATGAATAAAAATAAGAGTTGGTTCTTTGAAAAGATAAATAAAAATTGATAAATCTTTAGCTAGATAAGCCAACAAAAAAAGATAGATGACCCAAAGTAATAAAATTATAAACAAAAGAGGAGACACTGCAACAAATACTACATAAACATAAAGGATCGTAGAGACTGTTATGAACAATTATATGTCAACAAATTGGACAACCTAGAAGAATGGATAAATCCCTAGAACATACAACTTACCAAGACTGAATCAGAATAAACAGAACTGAACAAACCAATAATGAGTAAGGAGATTGAATCAGTAATCAAAAGCTTTGCAACCAAGAAAAACCCAGGATCAGATGGTTTCACTGGTGAATCCTACCAAATGTTTAAAGAAGAATTAAAGCCAACTTTTCATAAACTCTTCCAAAAACTTTAAGAGATGGAAACACCCCTAAACTCATTTCATGAGGCCAGCATTATGCTGATACCAAAGTTAGAAAAGGATACCCCCAAAACACAAAACTACAGGCCAATATGCATGATGAGTATAGATACAAAAAATTCTCAACAAAATATTACCAAACTGAATTCAACACTGCATTAAAAGGATCATAAACCATGATCAAGTGGGATTTATTCCAGGGATGCAAGGAAGGTTCAACATCCATAAATCAATTAATGTGATACACCACATTAAAAAAATAAAAGATATAAATCACGTGATAATTTCAATAGATAAAGAAAAAACATTTGACAAAATTCAACATTCTTTCGTGGTAATCAACAGGTTGGGTATAGAAAGAACATACCCTAACAAATAAAGGCAGTATAAGACAAGCATACAGCTAACATCATACTCAATGGAGAAATGTTGGAAGTTTTTTCTGTAAGAACAGGAACAACCACTGCTGTATAATAAATATGAAAGCTGTTAAGAGAGTAAATCCTGAGTTCTCATTATAAGTAAAAAAAACAATTTTTCTCATTTCTTTTTATTGTATCTATATGAGAAGATGGATGTTAACTAAACTTATTCTGTTAATCATTTCATAATATATATGTCAAGCTTTTATGCTGTATACTTGAAGGTCATACAATGATTTATGTCAAGTATAGCTCAGTAAAACTGGGAAAAATATAAAGATCAGGAATGAGTGCGCCCACTCTCACCACTCCTATTCAACATAGTACTGGAAGTCCTAGACAAAGCAGTTGGACAAAATATATATACATATATTTGGATGCCATATATATATGGTATCCAAATTAGAAAGGAAGACTGGAAATTTTCGCTGCAGAGGACATGATCTTAGAGAGAAACCCTAAAGACTCCCACGCTCACACATACACACACAAAAAAACCTGTTAGAACTAATCACTGAATTCAGTCAAGTTGCAGGATTACAGGATACAAAATCAACATACAAAAATCATTTGTTTCTGTATACTGATCTCAAACTATCTGAAAGAGAAGTAAAGAAAATCCCATTCACAACAGCATCAAAAACAAAGTGCTTAGGAACAAATTTAATCAAGGAGGTGAAAGATCTGTTAAAAAAAAACCCAAAAAACTTTAAGACATTGATGAAAAAAATTGAAGAAGACATAAAATGGAAAGATATCCCATGTCCATGGAATGGAAGAATTAATACTATTAAAATGCCCATACCATTCCAAGCAACCTACAGATTTAATGCAATCCCTGTTGAAATTTCAGTTTTCACAGAAATAAAAAAAAAACTTAAAATTTGTATGACCCTGAAAAAGACCTTGAATACTATAGCAATCTTGAGAAAGAAGAATAAAGCTGGAGGCATCATGCTTCCTGGTTTCAAACTATACTACAAGGCTCTAATAATCAAAACAGTATGGTACTGGAATAAAAATTGACACAGACTAAAGCAGAATTGAGAGCGCAGAAATAAACCCATGGATAGAGAGTCAATTAACACTAGACAAGGGAACCAAAAATACTTAATAGGGAAAAGATAGTCTGTTCATAAAATTGTCTTGGGGAAACTGGATGTCCACATGCCAAATAATGAAACTGGACACTTATCTTACACTACTCCTCAAAATTAACTCAAAATGGATTAAAGATGTAAATGTAAGACCTGGATCATTTGTGAAAACAAAAATTTAAATGAGTAAATTTGAAGATCTAATTGGCTTTATTAAACATTCACGAATCAGGCAGCATCCTATCTAGTAAATTGAAGGGCACTCCAAGGAGTTGTACAACATGAAAGGTTTATATAGGCAGAAGGAAGGTGGGGCAAGGAATTTATTAGCAACTGAAAAGTAAGAATTGTTTCAGACCAAGTCATCATTTTTGGGGCGGGGAGGGGAGGGAGGGGATGGCAGGGGTCTTAGGCAGATTACCTCACTAGTGCTGATCAGGAAATTTCAGATTGTCTCTTTAAAGGTCACATTCTTGGGAGAGCTTGAGACTGCAACTAAGTCTTGGTTTGCTGTCATGGGGGCAAATGACTCCATTTTGGATTTGTTATTTCTTTTAAACAAGTAAAAATCCTAGAAAAAAACAGGGAAAAATTTCCTTCACATTGGTTTTGACAGTGGTTTTTTTGGAAATGATAACCAAAAGCACAAGCAACAAAAGCAGAAATAAATAGATGGGACTACATCAGACTAAAAAGCTTCTGCACAGCAAAATGAAGAGGCAACCTATGGAATGGAATAAAGTATTTACAAATCATGTATCTGATATAGGATTAATATTCAAAATATATAAAGAAGTCATACAACTCATAGCAAAAAAGATCATCATCATCATCCATCTAAAAAATGGACAGGAAAAAGAACCCAAATAGACATTTTTTCCAAAGAAGTTGTACAAATGGCCAATAGGTACGTGAAAAGGTGCTAACACTACTAATAATCAAGGAAATACAAATCAAAGCCACAGTGAGATATCACTTCACATCTGTTAAAATGGCGATTATCATAAAGACAAGAGATAAGTGCTGGCAAGGATGTGGAGAAAAAGGAACCCTTGGGTACTGTAAATTGGTACAGCCACTATGGATAGCAGTATGGAGGTTTCTCAAAAAATTACAAATAGAACTACCATATGATCCAGCAATCCCACTTCTGAGTGGAATTCTGAAGGAATTGAAATCACTATCTTGAAGAGATACTGCATCCCCATGTTCACTGCAGCATTATTTACGATAGCTAAGACATGGAAACAAATGGATTGAGAAAATGTGATATATGATATTATTCAGCCATAGAAAAGAAGGAAATTCTGCGATTTGCAAAAACATGGATGGATTGGAGGACATTATACTAAGTGAAATAAGTCAGACAAAGACAAATACTGTATGATCTCACCTTTATGTGGGATATAGAAAAAAAAAACTAAGAGAAACAGAGTAAATGTTGCCAAGAGCATGGGTGTGAGAGAACTGAGTGAAGCTGATCAAAGGGTACAGACTTCCAGTTATAAGATGAATAGGATCTGGGTATCTAATATACAACATGGGGATCATAGTTAACAATAGTGTAGTGCATACTTGAAAATTGCTGAGAGTAAATCTTAAAAGTTCTCACTTGAACTTTTGAAAAATGAAAAAAATAGTAACTGTGAGATGATATATGCATTAACTAACTTTATTGTTGTAATCATTTTGCAATATATACATGTATCAATTTATCACATTGTATGCCTTCAAGTTACACGATGTTATATGTCAATTATATATCAATAAAGCTGGAAAAAAGTAATACACAATATTTAGATGACTGGTTTTTAAAAGTAGTAAACATTTAGTGTTGAGAAAACTAAGACAAAATAATTCTAAAAATAGCACAGGTCTATTTCTGTGATATTGTGACTTATTGGAAATATATATTTGATAATTCAGATTATCTTAGTCAACATTTCCTGGCTCCCAGCTCCCCAAACCCTTGGAATTTCCTGAGTGATAAGAACAATAAGAGCATCTTTTGTCATAATATTTGATCTTTTGTCCTAGTTCATGAAAACACTTCAGAGTCATAAAGGTGAAAAAAGTGTCTTGTTATTCATAACGAACCCCTTTCCACCACTGTTGGGTTTATATAAATGAAGTGACTTTTGGAAAGTACCTGAGGGTGGGGGCTGGTGGTCCCGGGAACCAACTGTGAATAGAGGGTTTGAACTTGGAATCCTACCCCCTGGTTTCTGGGGAGAAAAGGGCCACTGGAGGTTGAATCAATCACCAATGGCCAAGGATTTAATCAATCATGCCTATGTAATGAAGCCTCGATAAAAACGCAAAAGGGCAGGGTTTGAAGAGCTTCTGGCTTGGTGAATACTTGGAGATTTGGGGAGAGTGGTGCGCCTGGAAAGGGCACAAAAGTTCTGCACCCCTTTCCATATACCTTGCCCTATGTATCTTTTCAGCTGGCTGCTGATTCGTATCCTTTAGTATCCATTGTAATAAAATGCTAATCTATAGAGTAAACTGTTGAGTTCTGTGAGCAGCTCTAGCAAATTAATCGAACCCAAGGAGGGGGCTGTGGAAACCTCTGATTTATAGCCAGTCACTCAGAAGTACAGGTAACAACTAGCCAGTAGGTCTGAAGCATAGATAACTTCCTGGGTTTGTGACTGGCATCGCATCTGAAGTGGAAGGTGGTCTTGTGGGACTGAGCCCCGTGGGAACTAATGCTATTTCTGGCTAGGTAGTGTCGGAATTGAGTTTAATTGTAGGACACCCAGCTGGTGTCCCAGGAATTGCCTGGTGGTGTGCGGGGAACCCCCACCCCACCCCTGTGAAATTGGATGTACAGAATCTAAATAATATTCCAATTTATTTAATTTATTCAACATGGGGGAAAAAAGTAAGTAGAGAGTACTTAATAAAATACTTGAATATTAAAATTACCCAGATTTATAAATTACTTATTTTCCATTCAGAGATAGTAGAGACATTTATAAATTAAATTAAAATATAGAAATATGGTCTGTTTAACGAAGTTAGTCCTGATCATAATGATTTTAGGTGCCTACAATAGGGAATGCATAATCAAAATGGTGGATTTCACTCCAGGTTGTAAAGGCAATTTACAATTGGGATATTTTGTTTTTATCACCCATTCCCTTTCAAAAGAAAATAGATTAAACCAAGGCTTACTCTTAATACCTCACAAATTCTTATTCCTGTGGTTATCCACCTGTCACTGAAAATTCCCACACTATGTATGCTTATGGGCCTTTCCTTTGGATTTTTGTATTCTAGGGTCTTTCCTCTTTAAAAAAAGCATCACTCCATTTATTTCCTGGGTATATCTTAGCTCTTTAACAGAGAGATGCATTTCAAATGAAAATTTTGATGGAAGATACTTCAGTGACCTTTGGCAGACCAGGGAATACAAAGTACATATGAAAACTCAAGGCTTTGAAAAATGTTATTGTTTTTCTGTGGTAACAAGAAACAGTACTACCTAAACAAGAATGAATTGTCAACTCTCAAATCATAATCAGAGTTTATGGATTAGTTCAATTGGCTAATTCTCTAAGGGAAAAAATCATATGCTCACTTCTGAAGTTGAATGTGGTCTTCCATTGGTTTTCTGAAAGTTTATTTTATTTATTCATGATTTTGATATTGGTACCTGGATTTTTCTTATCTTGGCTTAAAATCAAAAATATAATTTTTCTTGTTAAATATTTTAATGTTGACATCAAAAATTTAAAGAACATATGCGAATTATTTTTAGTTAAAATTTCAACTATTTTGACTCCACTGTATTTACTAGACAAATGTAGTTTGTAAAGAACTCTCAGTTTTCAAAAGGCAACTTTAGAAAAATCACAATATGTCACTTCAAATACACAGTTGTGAGGATACGATAAGTCACTTGGAGGATTCATGCTAAGACAATACCAGTGGCACACATTTTAGAAGATGTTAAGCAGAAATGTTGCAGAAGAAATAGTCTTTCTGTTTAAAAAAAAAAAAAAAAAAAGCTGTTATAATTACTTAGTCCAAATAGGGAAGAAGGCCTAAGTTTGAATTCATGGCATATTGCTGTAATACGCTATTAGCCTAATCCTTCATTTTCTTGTCAATTAAAGACTTATCTTTATTCACTGATTCACTTATCAGTAATTCGCTGGGTATTTTAAAGCTGGTTGTTAAAAATCCCTTTGTTTATGGCAATAAGGCACCATTCATTTTGTGAACTTTATAAAACCAACCTCTGCCAATTTTTCTCTTTGAGAATAGCTCTAAAGATGTGTTCCCACAGTAATTACTTATTCCAGAGATGTTCATTAAAGAATGAAGTAAAGAGGCAAGTGTTTGAAACAATTGTATCCCACCAAAGCCAGCTTTACTAAGCACCTTCCCAGCATCTACAGTATTTATGTACATTTAAAAAAAAAAGCCCTTGAGAAACATTATGCAAAATTCGTACTTTTGAGTGTTATTACCTAGAGTGATACTAAATATATAGAGTATTATTTTTGCATATTTATATGCAAAAATGAGAAATTCAGCAAAAGGTTGGGGGAAAGCTGAGATGCTTTTGAATAGGAGCCCAGCTGTCCATCATACACCTGCTGTGACTAGTGTGGGTCATTCTAGTGTCTCTGCTCCCTATTCCCTACTTACCCACAGCCTCCAGGATGTAAAAGGGAAGGAGGGGGATAAACCCCAGTGAAGCCAGCCAAATCTTAATGGAGAAAAATAGTAATTAAAAAGATGGCTTTAGAGTTGTATATCTTTTAGAACTGGTTTGTTATTGTAGGTGAGTAGGAAGAAGAGTTTCAGTGTTTTATTTGCTTGTTATTAGAACTTGAAGTGCTAGAATGTGTTGAAGTATTGCATAGTTATCCAACAATTACAGTAAATCCTCCCACTGATCCTTAATGGGCAAAGGAAGAGAGAAAATTTAGAACGACGGAGACATTTTGTGTATCAACCTGTCAGTGACAAATCTGAATTGATAAACCCCTTACATAAATGAAGATTTATTTATTTCTGTTACATAAAATACTACAAGGGACCAAGGGAGGAAATCAGAGAACCTGGGATTGGGTGTGTTTCTTAAACTTCCAGGAGCTAAACAAAGTAGATACCAACCGTTTATAGTGAGCACATTCTTTGTTTCAATGCTAGTAACACAACCAAATTGTTTCCTAAGTGCTTGGTAACAGTTTTCCTTTTTCTGGCCTTTAGATTTGATCTATTTTGTCTGCACTATTTTTTCCCTTTTGGTTAACTCTTATCCATCATTAAGATTTCAAATATAAATGTAGCTTAGTTTCATCAAAATGAGTACATTTGGTGCCTTGCTGTTTAAATGAATTATTTTACTCTAAAATTTCAGTGTTTTGCCTGATATGCAGAATGATAAACCTAAGGGTCATATGGAGAAATACTGCAGGGAATAGTGGGGCTTTTCTGGACCATACCTCAAGAAGGGTGGAGATCCTTGTATTGTGGTATCTAGGAATATTTACTCAGGATTCAGGCTGCTAACATTTGAGAGAGATTACTGAATCTCTCTGAGCCTCATTTTCTTCATCTGTTAAATGGGAATGATAACAATACTTATCCCAACTTTTTTTTATTTTTGTAAATGTAGATTAAATGAGATTCACTGTGAATGACTCTAAGATCATTGCCTGGCGTATAATAAGTGCTTAATAAATGTTAGCTATTATTATTACTCTATACCTATGACTAGAGCACCTTTTCTTTTTTAAGAAAATGATACTTATATCCTAAATATAAAATAGTTCCTATACCTGTTATCAAAAATTTTGAAAGTTAAGACAGAAAATAAGAATCCAGTGTAATACTACTCTCTGGATGTGTTCACTATTAATATAACTCTCATATGCCTTTATTAAAACAGAATCCCATTCTATATGGTGGTCCTTTTTTGTTTGTTTGTTTGTTTTTTCACTGTCAGTTCATGGGCCTCTTTCTATCTGTGAATACAGATGCAGCACTTAAGTTTTAGTCTCTGCGTCACACTTCATTGTAGACCATAATTTAAGCAGCCATCCCTGGCATCTTAAATGATCTTTGTAGATACAGATGATAAGAAATGCTTTTAATCAGCACATTCTCATTAATTGTCTCTGTCTGTTGGTTAAAAATGATTGGAACCTACTTAATGCTTAGACCTGGATCCCAGCTCTGCCACATACTAGCTGTGTGACCTTGGGCAAGTTACATAACTTCACTGTATCTCATGTACTTTTTTTTTCCATTTGTAAAATGGGGATAGGGTATCTGCATAACTTATTCTGTTGAGCAGAATAAGTTACCTAAGACATGTAAAGCTTTTGCGACTGGTTTTTGGTATGCAGTTAATACTTGATACATATTAGCTTGAGGCCCTGGAGTTCCTCCCAAATCATTAAAGAAAAATTACTTCTTTGAATTAGGTAAATTTTATTTGCAAACTTTGCATTTCCCCAAAATATTGATATATATGTGTATTGGGGGATATTTATATGTAAAAATATGTATTATCCTGCAATAATTTCCAATTTCCAAAGGGAAAGGGAGTTTAATTAAGTTATTTCTGGGCACACTGCTCACTGAACAATTTGAAAACAAATCATCACTGAACATTAGTAACTAGGTTAATATTTTGCAACTTTTCTTTCTTAATATATCTGAGGAATAGAGGACACCCTTGGCAATGACTCAGTCTTACTACACTTTGTCGATGGGTGCAGGGGTGCAGCCATGGGATCAGGAAGCCATCCCTCCTTTTTCAGGACAGATCGGGTGAGGGTAAAATCTGAAAGGATTCTGAAAAATTGTCCTACCTCAGGTGTTGTGATATGTTACGTCTACTTCTTCGGTCCTTGTATATGACATCCTTATCAGGTAATTCTGGAACAAAGTTACCTCAATCTATAAGAGAGTCCCAAATTGCTAAGACCCACAGAAAAGGTACAAATACTCTTACATTGACCAACTTCCTCTGCCCCCCAGTGGTCCAGGCCGGGCAGGGCAGCTAGCCCTTTGGCCAGGCAATCAGCAGCTTCATTTACTTCCCCCAGAAGGTCCTAAATGAATTTAAGTTTCTCTGTGTGCCTTGACATGAAAAAAGTTGGAAAGCATAATTAAGTACCACTTTCTACTGGCTCTACTTGCTAAAACAATAAGCTACAGACGTATGAGGGAAGATGCTCATATGAATTTTCCTTGTTAGGCAGATTAATTTGCATCTTTGTTATACCATAGTATAGGATTCTGGCATGTAAACCAGTGTTTTTAAAACTTAGAGATTCATGGAGCTTTAGGATACATCTAACGAACCAGTTTGAGAAATACTTATAAAAATTAACACTATATGGTAATTTAGTGCTCACACAATTAGAAATGCAAATATAAATTATTGCAACTGAAAGCATAAAAACATGATTGTAACCTAGCCATTGGGATTAAAAATGCAAGTATTAATATGGCTTTAGGAGATGATCAAAATGAAAACAAGAAAATTAATAGAGATGTGAAATCCTCTAAGAATGTATCTATGTAGCCTACAGGATAACACCATTCTAAAACAGTGGTTCTCAGTATGTGGTCCCCAGGACAGCATCATCTGGAAACTTATGGAAAAGCGAATTCTTGGGACCCACCTCAAATTTACTGAAACAGGAGATCTGGGGGTGGGACTGAGTCATCTTGTGTTTTAACAAGCTCTTCAGGTAATTCTGATGTGCACGAGTTTGAGAACCACGATTAATGAGGCCAACTACTCTCCAATCTTTACACACCAAATGAATGTTGTCTTTTATTTACCTTAGGGCACAATACCCTCATTTGAGTGAGGCTGGTGTTATTTCAGCTCTATTTAAAGAATTTGTGTCAGAGCTAGTTTGTAACTAAGGAGAAATTCAGTTTCATCGTTTTAAAGTCAATCTCATTAAACAGTTACTCAGAGCATCTGTATGAATCTTAGATTTGACTTTGCCCTGCAATGTGAACAAAAATTTGAAGTGATTAGTCTTCAAGGAAAGGCAATCACAATTTTTTTGAAAGCCTAATACTTATTAAAGAGCCCTTAATAGACTACTTTTGTAACTTGTAGGACATCTCCACCATAATATTGTTTAGCCTTGAATTCTCCCCAGTCGACCTTTGGTCAGAAACATTAACCTGATGACTACTTCATTTTTTTGACTTTTCTACCTCCCGAGTCACAGTTGGAGTTGGCTTTGGAAGGAAACTGGGCGTCAAGTGCTTGCTGGAGTAGAACCCTTTTTCCTGGGATAACTCAAAGCCAACACCTTGTGTACCCACTTCATTGCCACAGCTGACGTGGCTACTGATATCTTTGCTGCTATGAAATCCTTTTTCCAAATGCCTAATTCATACATGGTTCTGAAGTCTCATCTTATCTCAGAGTAATTATGGTGGCTTGGCTGCCCAGAATGAGAAAAGAAACAAGAGGGCATAAATCCCAGCCGTCAATCCTACTTGCTCCTCCTGTTTCATCCATCACCAGTATTCTGTCCTCTTTCACTGCCAATTCAAGTTGATTTATCTTTCATCCCAGGTTTTTTAACTTAGAGCTTGTGACAAAATGTCCAGTATAACCATAATTTTTGCAAAAGAAATACACTGTGGAGAAATAGTCTAGAGGTTCACATCTGCTTCCTGCAGTTCTCCCTCTAGCACCCCTGTAGCCCAACATTTCTTCCAGAGTTCAACAGGGCGACCAAGAAAGTGAGGGAACGTTCTGGTCCCTGGAGGAAGAGAAATGCTCAGAGTCATGTTCAGCCTTTAGAACATCCGCCAGAGATGTGGTGGGCAGAACCAGGGTCACTAAGCGAAAAGCACATAAAACTCAATCTATTGCCACACCCAGGGGAAAACCGCTGATATTTTTAATAAACAAATTTGCAACCATTTATCACTTTGTATGTAACTTTACTATTTTATGCAAAGTAGATCATATCTTTTGCTTGTTTTTAACCTGCCTTTTTTTTTTAAACTTAAAAATTTATCATAAACATCCCTTTTAAGGTCACAAATGTTTCTATTCCAGTATCTTTTTATAAGATTTCATAGTATTCCCTTGTTGTACAAAAAAATGTGTTAAAGCCTTTTTCTATTGTTTAAAATATTTATTGTCTTCATTTTTTTTGGACTGGACCCTTTTTAATGTCATCCGATGAGTATGTAGTATAAAACCCAAAATATCAGCATGAGCATTCACATTATTTTATTAGTGAATTTTAATTTATTTCTATAAGACAATTTAAATTATTCAAAATCAAAACTGTATAAAAATACAAACTAAGTCCTTCTCGCATCATTTTTATTTGTTTATTTTATAGACTTCCAATTTTTAAAAAGAAGAAATGGAGACTTTCTAGAAAAAAGATGATTGTCTTGAGAATGTGGGCTAATTTGTCCCTAATACCAATTTTTGTATGTATACTTCTGAGAAGCTATGTACTAGAAAGTTCATAGTATTCTAATTTGAAAAGACATGACCCAATAGCTAATGGGAAAAGAAAGCATTATTCGGTTGCCAAAAAGTTCGTTTGAATTTTTCTTGATGTTATGGAAAAACTCAAATGAACATTTTGGGCAACCCAATATATACGAGCTTTGTGGGGAGGATAGGGCTGCATTTCTGATTCTGGATTTCATTTTCCTATGTCTCTCTACTACTGAATAAGATAGTAGATAAGAAATAATCATTGGTTTAATTTAGTATCTATGATGTTTTATTATATGTTATAAAAGAAAGTGTTTTTGTTTTTTTCTTAGACTCTTATAAATCTCATAGGCCAGTGATTTCCTCATCTTTGTGAATTGGGTATTTTACCAGAAAGGATAATGTCTAAAAGTCTATAAGTTTACAGAGTACTCTTTTTAAGCTCCTGCTTCTTCCAACACTCAGAGTAAGTTTATATTTTTATTACTAAAGAAACATATTTGCAGAGCAGTGTGTTGCCTGCTGTGACAATCATCCTTTCATTTGGAGGATGTAATGTTTCTGACTTTTGGTTGAAGCCTCAAACTGATACCAGTTACAGGACAATAGGTACTGTTACTTTTAATGAATTACATTTAGTAACTGGGTTCTCTTCTTGCAGACTTGAAGCATGCTTTCACCTTTCAAATATTTTGGCCTGTCATTAATCCAATGATTTCACCCTTTTTGTTCCCCTAGACAGGGTAATTTCATCAAAGTTTTCCCACATGGCCAAAACCTATGTTAGCTATTGGGTGTGCTGTAAATTTAAAAGCCAGTAGTATTCCTCCCACGCCTTATATATACAAAAAACAGATGTAGTGATTACACTGTAATGTTCCTGGCTAAAGTAAATTTAGATGTAAGAATATAGCCTTTACATGTATTGGAGCAAAGTATGTCATTCTTTCTCATTTCACTTAAATGGATGTTTAATAAAATTGCTACTTATCAAAAGAAACTCCAGAGGAAGACTAAATAAATGAGGTGATATTTTAAAAGTTAATGAATGAGGTGCCTTGATCTATGGCTCCATTATACTCTTTTCATTGAGTCACAGAGCTCTTAAAACACAAGATGTGATATAAAGTGTAGGTAAGCTAATTTAAACAGTGCTTTAAAAAGTAGGCAGTGAAACACTTATGTTTACCAAAGGGTTAAGAGTAAAAAGTCCTTTATTCTAAGATATTAAAAGGCAAAATGTACTGTTTAAATTAATCTCCTTTTTCCACATAATTAAAAATTAAATTTGAATTGAACTGTGTTTAAAGTGAATAAGGCTATTAAAAATGTCTGGTGAAAGGAAATACAATAAAATACTTTTAAAATTTACTTTAATTTTTACTCAGATGGTACAACCATATTTGCATTTGACGGAGATTGATTTGTGTTGTATGTTCATGAGCATAGGTTTTTTTTTTAATTGAGGTATAATTGGCACTTAACATTAGTTTTAGGTGTACAACATAATGATTTGATATCTGTATGGACTGGAAAATGATCAACACAATTCTAGTTAACATCTGTCACCATACATAGTTACAAAAAATTTTTTTGGCCTTGTGATGGGGACTTTTAAGATTTACTCTCTCACCAACTTTCAAATATGCGATACAATATTATTAACTATAGTCACTGTGCTGTACGTTATATCCCTATGACATTTTTTATGAGCATAGTTTTATAATAAGTAAAGGTCATGCTTTTAGTGCCAACTTATTTCACACAGGTGATTTTGAAAGTTCTTTCATTTATTTTGGAAGTCTGTATAAATCATTTTAACAGCACTACTAAAATATCTCAGACTTAGGACTCTTTGTTCACAAGTAAGCCAAATTGAGCTATCATAAGCCAAAAATATAATTATTAAATGGCTGCTGGTTTGTTTTGTGCCATATAATGCAAGAAAGTGTCTTACTCTTTAGCAGAGACTGGAACTGGATCCTTAATGCCTGTTGAAATATTCTCTGTCATCCATCTCTGCTTCTCCCTATGTACTTGTAATTTTTCCTGTGCCAGACTGCTGATTCCAGCCTTCAGAGAAGCTGGAAGAGGGCCACTATACAGTCATGAGTTTACATTGATCTCCAAGGTCCTGGCCTAAGCTAAAAGAATATTTACCAACACCAATTCTAAATTCCTGGCAGACAGAGTTCGATTAAGCCAGGCTGGGTCAAGTGTCCAACTATGTCAAATCAGTTAGGAGAGATAGTATCACTGAACTCCCAAGGACCCATCCCTGTGGGAGGTGAAGATAGTTCCAAGAGATGAGGAACTGACATAACATCCCAAGAAATGTGCATTTCAACCCTGTTAGATAAGTAGGAAGTGTAAATTTAATTTTTTCATTGTGCCAATTAGAGTAGGTACCAGAGAAAGACCACAGTATATAAAATGTAAAATTAAGAAAGTACTTGTTCATTGAAAAACATTCTCTTTTACTATATTACCCACTTCATTACATCAGAAAGTCCTTAAATTCTTACAATGGTGTTCTGTAACTTGATCAACTGCTATTTATTTATTTATTTGTTTGTTTCTTTGTTTATTTTCTTAAGTATGCTTATGGACTGTTTGAGATGAACTAGAAAAGTAAATTTTGGACTTGGATTATCAGGTAAAACTTGTCCTAGTCCCAATATCCATAAAGTAATTCTAAAAAGGTATGAAGTAAACTATATAATGTATGGTACACAAATGCCATTTTATCAAACAAATTGTTCACAGTATGAGTATTTAAAAGGTGAATTAGAGGTTTCCAAGTCGAAAACGCCTTTATATATATATATAGTGATACTCAGAAGGGTAAAGTGTGATAAGAAGCCACATCTTCTGATTTTCAACCTTATATTAGCTACTTGTCCTATACTTATATTAAAAACAAATGAACAAATCTGTCATGCTGCTGTCAATGTGATGCCCCTTTGAGGAAGGAGAATCTTGGGGTTTTAAGAATTAGTGCAATGTTTATTTTCATGTTAAATTTAAACAATTGTCTGTTTTATTGATTCAACAAGTTCCTGATAAGTACTAAAACTGAGAAAGATATATAGAGCTATATTTGGCACATACCTATCAGAATTTGGGGTAAGCTTCTCATGGAGTCCATGCTTTCAGCTCATTCACAGCTCTACATTACTTAAGAAAATTATGTGTATGCAGAAATGAGTCCACAGAGTGCCCAAAAGAAGTTTGTTAGTAACATTCACCCAGATGACGATTTGTTTTAAAAAATTCTTACGCACTTTTTTTTTTTAATTAATTAATTTATTTATTTTTGGCTGTGTTGGGTCTTCGTTTCTGTGCGAGGGCTTTCTCCAGTTGCGGCAAGCGGGGGCCACTCTTCATCGCGGTGCGCGGGCCTCTCACTATCGTGGCCTCTCTTGTTGTGGAGCACAGGCTCCAGACGTGCAGGCTCAGTAGTTGTGGCTCATGGGCCTAGTTGCTCCACAGCATGTGGGATCTTCCCAGACCAGGGCTCGAACCCGTGTTCCCTGCATTAGCAGGCAGATTCTCAACCACTGCGCCACCAGGGAAGCCCCATAGATGACGATTTTTTACAGAAAACTGATATAGTAAGAAATGTATTTAAAATATACTTTTCCAGCTGAATTATTAAAAGATGAGTTTATTTCTTTTCAGGAATAATTATATTTTTGTTATGATTTAGCTATTTGTAATTTCCTTTAACTGGGATTTTAAAGTCTTCCACTGTAGTGAGTTAATGAAGAGAATGAACGTAGCAATATTTTTGCTCACGAGGGTAAAACATGTTTTCCCATTCATGCTCTTTATTTTGAGCACAAACGATCTGTGATAGTGGCGGTGGTTTCCAGTACACTTTGGCACTTAAGGGGTGGTATTAACACGTGTGGTGATCAGTAAACATTTTTCTGTAACATCAGTGCTGCTTAGAAATGTGATTTTGTTGATAAAGGTCTTGGACAGGATTTCTTCATCTGTACATTTATTTTTAAAACTCAAATTATGCGCATGAGAACATGTAAGTGTCCTCACGTATAGGTAAGAAGCTGTACAATGGAGAAAACAACAGATTCTTAGTAACATATCTAACTCTCTCTTCTACTACATTTCTATGTGCCACTTAATAAACTACTTCATTTTCCTAGGCATTATCTGTAAAGTGTAGAGGTTAAGACTCTCAGGTAAGAGACGAAGGTCTCTTCTAGTTCTTACCGATTATGTTTCTATGATAAATATTAATTACATATATAAATATAAATCCCAATTTATTAGATGAAGGTAAAAACTAAGGTCCCATTCTTTTGAAACTTAAAAAAAAAAAAAAAAAAAGAACAAAAAGAATTGCTTCTGTGAAAACTAAATTGTTTTGGGAAAACTCCATAAAGGAGACTCTAAAACAAGGCTCTGAAGAATTTACCACTCACTACAAAATTATAACAATTATGGGTGTGGTTTATTTAAGAAAATAAAATGGTATAGACTTCCTTAAGAAATGACCTTGGTGTTAAGTCAATGATTAGGGAATTAATGTATAAATCATGCACATTTTAAGTTAAAATAAAATATTAAGGTGTGCATAGTTTAAAAAATAATAAATAAATAAGTAAATAGCTGTGTATTCCATTGCCTTCTATTGTAAGCTATCTCTATTCTTTCCTTAGTATCTTTCCTGTTGTGGAATTCCAGGAACTCAAGAAAGATTTTACAAGCTAAGGATCCTAGAAACTATGATGTAATAGCTGCTCAGCTAATGTTATTTTCACTTCCTTCCCATACTCATATTCATAGTAATGTTCTAACCTCCAAGTAAGCAGTTTAGAAGATTTGAAATTAAAAAGAAGAGAAAAGAGGAACATGAAACACTATTTTTAACTATGAGGAAGGCCACTATTGAGGAGAAAATAAAGAGCTGACTCCCAACTTTTTAGGGCAGAGATGATCTTCCCCATCCCTCTCCTCCCCCAGCTACTGCCCTTAAGATTTGGTTTTTATGAATTAGTGCATAAGAAAGAAGCTAACACTGTATGGCATTTTCAGGTTCAGCAATGAAAAGTAAAGCAAGAATGCAATATTGGAATGAACACTCAGGGCTTAGGAGATGGGAATTCCAGATTTGATGCCATCTACCAACTTTCCAGTGATATTTGTTAAATCTCTTTATTTCCCTACCTTTTCTTTCAATATCTGTAAATTAAGGAGTCTGAGCTAAATTTAGCTCACTTTTAACTATAAACATATTGCTTTTAGATGTATATCCATTATGTACATACAAACAGATACTTTTCTGCAAGTAGTTATTGTTTTTAATCCCCAAAATAGTTTTACCCATTATCTTCTGGAATATGCTCAGGGAATGAAAATATTTATTTAGGCAAACTATGGGGAGAAATGTAAACTTCCAGGTACTTTTTCTTTCTTGTGTTATTTGCTATCCTTTATAAAGCATTATAAGCAAGATTTGCTTTTAAGATTACCACTCCAGTAAGTAAATTTGTACCTGTGAATAATTACAAACAGAGGAACATTGCACCTTAAAATAAAACAAACAAAAACCATAAAGCCAACAAAAACAAAACAAGAAAACCCCTCATAAAAAACAAATTGAAATAAAAGTTCATAATAAGTAAAAGGCAAACATGGGAAGTATTTTCACAAGGATGATAAGTCAACATTTTGCTCTCTTACAATATCAATTAAGCTGTAACATGCACTTACACTCATGCAAAAAAGATAGTACTATATGTCCTAGAGGCACACAAGAAGGTGGACCTACTTAGTTTATTTCTAAATTGTCAGCTCTTTTTTTTTTTTTTTCTATTCTTTCAATAAAATAAAGTGTTCTGCTGAATAAGAGGGTTAAGAAAAGGCCTGAGTGAGTCACTTCAATTTGTTTCCACATTCTGACCAGTCAATAAAGGAATTTATTGCCTCATTAGACAGTTTCAGTAGATTTCTGGAAATCTGGGTGACATAAGACAGAAAAGTAACCTGGTAAGATGTTTTAAAAGCGGTTGCAGCTGAATTTGTTTTTGAAATTGTAAGTTGCCAGTTAAACTGGAATGACATAGCGATTTGTTTCAAGAAACGGTGCCAGGCAGTGGGCTGGTTTCAAGGAGGAAACTGTCTGTTTTCAGCAAGTACTAAAAAGTACTGTAAATACTGGTACTAAAAAATACAGTAAGATGACAGAGCCAGGATGATTGGAAGAGGGCAGTGGTCTCAGCAATGAGATCAAGAGTCAACTTCTGCTAAGTGAAAGCAATGAAATGTGGCCCCTTGAGACTGGATGTTAGTAAGTATATAGCCAGCGATGTAATCATAGGTTGTTGCATCCTGATTTCTGCCCTTCTAATAAGGTGTTGCCCTTTGTTTAGCTGATATTTAGCTCTAAGTTCAAATGATACTTAAACTCAGACCTCCCTCAGACCAAGGCATCTGTAACCACTCTACTCTGGTTGTGGGCTTCAAAGACTCATAGTAGTCAAGCGAGGGTAGATTCCTTCCGCACACTTTACACTTGTAATGATCTTTCAGAGTTAGAGGGAACTTCTGTTTAACTTCTTTTAAAACAACTGAAAATTTGATTGGTGGAAGCTAAAGTATTTTTTTCGAACAAAAGAATGTTGAATTCACTTCAAAATGTAAACAACCCAGGAGGCAAAAACTTGTAGAACAAATGATTTATTAGTAAGTAGGACGCAATGACTTGCTTGCCTAAACTAACTTTCTTTTCGTGCGTTTAGCAGATAAACACATTAATCATGATCAGTCTGCACTGTATCAATAGAGAATTTGATAAATTAATCAAATCAGCCATAAAATAAGGACACTTCAGGGAATTTTCCAGATAAAAAGAGTGGAAATATTTGTCTCCCATAATGAAAAAAAATGTGTGTATGTGTATATGTATGTGTGTCATATATATGACATTCTATTAACGTTTGTATATCCATAAATTTAGAGAATAATGGAATAAAAAGGAAAATAAAGGTTTAATCTGAACTCTCTTCTTGTTAGTTAAAACTCAATTTTTCAGCATTGTTTTATGTTCTTCTTATAAAAGATTCCAACTTTAGGAGAGATCTTAGGATGTAAAAAGAAGGAAATAGTTTCTCCACCATCAAATCTTTCAGTTCTTCCAAGTGACAATTCTCATGTCTGATGACTTGCTACCAGTATTTCATTGAATATCTAGAGAATAAAAGTTAAAAGAGAAAAAATATATGATGACAGGATACTAAAGGGGAAACACTGGGAGAAGAGGCCTGTATTCCTCTCCCAGCTCTGCTCATCTCTCTGGACACAGTTCCCTCATCTGTAAAATGTGTAGGTTTTGGACTGAATGATTTCAAATTGCCCTTGAAGTTTTAAGAATATATGAGTCTAATTTGGTAATCTGGAGGAGATTAAAATCCACTTAAACTTGAAGGATGGAATTAAAAGCATCAAAATGGTGCCATTCCTCATTACTCCCTTTCTAATTAACATTATAAAAATTCCAGATCTGAGACCCTGTCAAATTTAAAGGTCTGCTATTTTACATACATTCTTCTACATCCAATTGTTTCTCCCTAAGAAAATATAATATCAGTTATTTTTTAATGATTATTAGTTGACTGTGATGTTCATTGAGGATCTCATGGATAGCTCAATTCAGCAAATATTTAATTAATGGTTATTATGTGTTGGGCAGTGAGCAGGCAATAGAGAATACCACCACCACTACCACCACTAGCCTCTTCCCTCCAAAAATGACAAAAAACAAATAGTCCTTGGTCTAGGGAGCTTAGAGTGTGTCTGGTACATAATTGTTCAGCAAATATTTGTTCGATGGTTGAATGTACTGAAGGAGACATTTAGAGTATAATATTATACTCAATGTATAATTTAGAGTATAATATATATATAATATATATTTATTTAGAGTATAATATATACACATATAATATATGTATAGCTATACAGAGGAGTAGGAAAAGTTTGAGGAATCATGGAACTATTTAGGGAGTAGTTGACATTTGAGCTGAGTAGCAATCCACAAGTAAGATTTCAAAAGCACATTTTTAAACTGAGGTGGCATACCAGTTTATGGAATGTTTGGGATTGTTGAACATATGTATTATGGGGAGTGGTCATAGGTTATAGGAAGTGAGGATAGAAAGGTGTCTGGAGCAAAATTGCCAAGATGTTTTAATGCCAGGCTAAGTAGTTAAAACTTCATAGTATTAATAAAGGGTAGCATTTTTTGGTAAGGAAAGGAACAAGATGACCAGGTTGTTTTTGTGACTTGTGATTCTTTGGCATGCCCAGGGGGTCTGGATTAAACATTTTAAGAGCTTCTCCAACATTTTCACCCATGCTTCAGCAACCAAACAAAGTCAGCTTTTACTTTCTAAAGTAATTTACTTTCCGTAAGTAATTTTTGGATGTTTAAACTACAGCATTGAACACACTGAGTAGCCCTTTTCAAATGCTACGTCCGCTTGCAACTTTCTGGGGATTCTGACGTCGTCCATCTCTTCCAGCCCCACCTCCCGCCCCCCCATTTTCTTAGACTTGCAAATATACCATATAGGCCCAGGTGCTGTTCATACACTAACACAAACCCTTAAGGGACAGAATTATAACCAATTTTATAAACAATAAAAAATAATAATATGGAAAGCCAGCAAACATTAACAAACATCTGGTTCAGAACTTGGTTTTGCCACTGACTGGCTGTGACTTGACCAGGTTACTTAAACTCCCTGCAGCTAGGTTTTGGAGGATAATGTCACCTTCTTTTCTAGGGTTGTTCTGAGGACTAAAAGACTTAATACAAAATATGACGTGACATATAATAAGTGGTTCATAAATTGCCGTTGATATCGGTGTTGTTACTGTATAGTAGAGGAAGTTGGTACAATCTGTGTTCATCCCTTACAGTGCCTTCTTTCTGCCCCCATGAGTGATGCTGCTTCTTTTTTAGAATGCCCTTGAGTCCTTCTCAATATCTACTACAAGAGAACACACAATGTTCTCTTTGCCGATGCCTATATTTCAATAGGCATCAATACCTGAACCTAAGAACACATTCAAATCACCTCACTTTAAAACACACTTCTTGTTCTAACCAAACTCATTTTTATTTATTTATTTTTTATTTTATTTTTCTAACATCTTTATTGGAGTATAATTGCTTTACAATGCTGTGTTAGTTTCTGCTTTATAACAAAGTGAATCAGCTATACATATACATATATCCCCATATGTCCTCCCTCTTGTGTCTCCCTCCCACCCTCCCTATCCTACCCCTCCAGGTGGTCACGAAGCACCGAGCTAATCTCCCTGTGCTATGCAGCTGCTTCCCACTAGCTATCTATTTCACATTTGGTAGTGTATATATGTCCATGCCATTCTCTCACTTCGTCCCAGCTTACCCTTCCCTCTCCCCGTGTCCTCAAGTCCATTCTCTACGTCTGCGTCTCTATTCCTGTCCTGTCCTTAGGTTCTTCAGAACCATTTTTTTTTCTTTTTTTTAGATTCCATATATATGTGTTAGCATACGGTATTTGTTTTTCTCTTTCTGACTTACTTCACTCTGTATGACAGTCTCTAGGTCCATCCACCTCACTACAAATAACTCAATTTCGTTTCTTATTATGGCTGAGTGGTATTCCATTGTATATATGTGCCACATCTTCTTTATCCATTCATCTGTCGATGGACACTTAGGGTTGCTTCCATGTCCTGACTGTTGTAAATAGAGCTGCAATGAACATTGTGGTACATGACTCTTTTTGAATTATGGTTTTCTCAGGGTATATGCCCAGTAATGGGATTGCTGGGTCGTATGGTAGTTCTATTTTTAGTTTTCTAAGGAACCTCCATAGTGTTCTCCATAGTGGCTGTATCAATTTACATTCCCACCAACAGTGCAAGAGGGGTCCCTTTTCTCCACACCCTCTCCAGCATTTATTGTTTGTAGACTTTTTGATGATGGCCATTCTGACCGGTGTGAGGAGATACCTCATTGTAGTTTTGATTTGCATTTCTCTAATGATTAGTGATGTTGGGCATCCTTTCATGTGTTTGTTGGCAATCTGTATATCTTCTTTGGAGAAATGTCTATTTAGGTCTTCTGCCCATTTTTGGATTGGGTTGTTTGTTTTTTTGATATTGAGCTGCATGAGCTGCTTGTAAATTTTCCAGACTCCATTTTTATTCTATTTTCTTGTGCTTTCTGTTCTTAAAATGGTAACTTTTCTCTATCTGCTTCCTGCCCATGCATTCATTCAAGGACCTTTTCTCAGGTTCCTCTTTTATGCTTGGCAGTCATTTCCTTATCTCAACGTACTTCCCAATTTGAAAAAAGAAAAAATCTCTTTTATTAATGCTACTTCACATATCTTGTTTTTAGAAGACTTTATTAATTTGTATGGGTCTTTCTTCTCCAGATTTAGTTGAGATTTATACTTTCTTTTTAACCTGTGAAGACAAGATTGAGGTTCAGATAAATTAGAGAGATTGGAGCATGGCTTAGGACATAGAGTCCTAGACTGGCTTGAGAGTTCTAGAAACGATCTTGTCCTCTATTCGCTGGAAAGAGTCATTTGGGAAGCCATTGCCTCGTCTGCTACAGCAGCTTTCTCCATCACCGACCTTGTCAGTGGTTTCTTTTCAGACCTATTTTGATTATGCATAAAATAAATCTAAAAAGTGCTTTAGAAGGGAAGTCACTGCAAAATGCAAGCTTTTCTTGATATTAGACTAAATTTAAGAATGATCCAGGATTTCAAAATCAAAGTAAGAGTATGACAAAACAAAACAGTTCTGTGATAGATTTATTATTTATTTTATTGAAGTGCCAAGGTCAACTGGATTTGAAATATTATGAGTAATATTAATATTATATAAAATAATGAGATATTAAGACACTTTGTTTTCCTCATTTTATAGAAGTTGTTTGTTTCTCCCCCCAACCCCCTCCACCTTTTCGATAAAACTAAGCAGTCCAGGACATCCTGAATAAATGCAAGAAAGGTGGATTACTATTATTAATTCATCTGAACTGAGTTTTTAATATGCTTTCATTTTAGTCAGTGAAAGTAAGTTCTGTTTATCTGAGCTTTCAAAATGAATAGCATTCTAGGATTGGGTAGACCCAAGGCACTTTGGTCTCATATTGCTCTGAATACCAAAATTCCTTTTCCTTTTTTTTCAGGATAGTTAAATCATCATTTGAAACAGAGCTGCGAGACTACATATGAGCTATAGATGATAATAGGTATCATACACCAAAAACAGAAAGGCACCATTACCTTAAATAGGGTGAAATTATGAGAGGAGGGGCAAAATAAATAAAACAGCCTGTTTGGAAGGACCTTTTTAGACTGCGTGACTCTTCCTGTCGAAAAATGTTGCAGGTATATAAAATAAGTTCTTACTGAGTAGTAAGTATAATATATGCTATTTATTTTCATTACAAAGGGTTTTTATTGTATCTGAAGAATTCCACAGAGGGCCATTAAAAATCTATTATAGTGTTTTTAGTTAGTGATCTGCTCTGCTTCCCAAACCATGGTCATTTTATGAGTATTAGACTTAGACATGCATTGCTATTTCTTGCCTGGTCCAAATTCTGCATACTTACAAATAATTACTTGAGAGGGTTTTTGTTGCCTTGTTGGCCATTTCTTAAAAACACAATATAATTTATTTGAGCAAAATATAGTAATGCTCTTTAGAAAAATTTCTCTTATGTAAAAACTCAACTTAAACTTGAATGAAAGGTAATTTTTTATTTGCAGTAATTGAAAGAAATGTACATTTCCAAAAGGAAAGGCTTCATAGTTAGAGTAGTAATAACTGAGTTTGATAACAACATTAGCATTTATCTCTGGGAAAATAAGTTCTCTTTGCCATGCTCAGGAGGTTTCATTGCCTTTCCAAGATGTCCCCACTCTTCCACTTGGAATTCATGGTCCCATCCTCTTCTTAACGTTTTTACTTATTTTATATGTAATTATTTTTTCCACATAAGCCCTTCTTCCATCCAGTTTTATCTTTCCACTTATGTGTATTTTCACCTTTACTTATATTTTTACTTTTTGGTGAACACATTTTACTCTCTCTAAACACTTTTTCTGTTGCTGCAATTTTTCTCCTGTCCTAAAGGTCCATTAAATTCCTCCCTTCTCTATAAAACCTTGTCTGGTTGTGGCAGTCTTTTTCTTTCCAGTAAGATTAGACTCTGCTGTCTTGAACTAATACATCTTTGGGTAGAGCAGAATGGGAGCGTACACCTGTTGAATGACCATAGTTTTCCATGGATTTTGCTAGGTGTTCTGTATAATATGTCTCATTTAATTCACATGGCAACCAGGGAATGAGGAACTACTGTACTTGTTGTAAAGGTGAAGAAACTGGGCAGAGTGAATATAAGTAACTTTCCCAAGTTCCCTCTGGTAGAAAGCAACAGAGCATAGATTTATATCTTTCTCTCTTTTACATCAAAATCTGTATTATTTGCACTCAGGTGTCTTTCCCTATATGTGTGTCTATTTCATTTTTTCATCTTTCTGCCAGCAAGGACTGTATAATTTTTATCTACTAGGTAGCTGTCACATAGCTGACCACATAATGAGCCTCAAATCTGTATTTAAGTCCTTATGTAACTCAGTTGTCTTTTACAGTGTTTTTCTTATTTTACTCATTTTAAATGTGTAAATTTATAATTGGAAATGGTGTAAGCAAAAAATAATTCATACAAATAATGAAAGCTCTTTCAGAAAGTTTTGCTATAGTATTTTCAAGTTGGTTATGAACATAGAAGAGTTTCTCATGTTTCTCGAGTTTAATTTTTATTCTGTGCATGGCTGATAATATTTCTTAGTTTATAAGCTTTGTGTTCTCCTAAGACCTATTTTTCTCAGATCATTTGAATATTCATTGAGGAAAAATTAATCTTCAAAAAAGTACTTCAAAAACCATATCTAACTTTGAACTAAACTTAGGTGTGAATTTAGACATGCTTAAGAAAGTCAGTGTTTAATATATTACCTTGAATTTGGTATCATTTAAAAAGCAGTTCATTTCTTAAAAATTTAAATGAAATAACATGTCTGAAGGTATTTTTCAGACCCAGCCTGCTCTTGTGTACAGCGAACAAATTACAAAGAAAGTCTTTACCGAACTCATAAATATCCAGGTAACTTGTAGAATTACTGACAAGCAACTCAGAAACTTCTCTGTAAATATTATCCATCTATTGTTTATCATTTATTCTAAGCCAAGCTCCTAAATAGCTAAAAAAAAAAAAAAAGCTTTAAGAGATTGGATACTATTTCTTCACAAGGTCTGCATAAATTTCTTTGTAACATGTCTTATAAGACAAGCAGGAGCCATCCAATATTACTTATGCTAAATGAAAAAATTTATGTTGGTTCTTTTATCAACCATAACATATTAATTGTGTAAGATGAAGGCGCGAGCTGTAAGAAATTAAAACAGAAAACAGAAGGCTTTGTTCTTGGTCTAATGGGATTTGCACTGTAACAAAGAAGACAAGGCATTGGCTTAAACAAATGGAGATACACTTAAAACATCTCAAGATAGCATAAGATAACTGCGGAGAGAGCCTTAGATGAGTTCAGTAGAGACTGCCATGATCTAGGATGGTTAGGGAAATAATTTCCAAGGAGGTACAATTTGAGAGGAGCCTTTAAAGATGGGCAGGATTTTGTTAGATGGAAAGAAGGTGACACAGCAATTTGGGTGAGAAGAAAATTGAAAATCAAATTGCGGAAGTGCCTTAGAATGATGAAAATGAAAACTTTGTTCAAATAAAAAAATTTTATTTTTTGTTTATTTTTTTCTTACCTTGCATCTATCAGTTGACCACTGTTTTTGACTAGTACAGACTACCATGTTTTGGTATCTCTTCTCTTTTATCAGTTGTAAGATATAAGCTTTGAATTCTTAGACACAAGTG
The DNA here is from genome assembly GCF_009873245.2 of Balaenoptera musculus. NCBI lineage: Eukaryota > Metazoa > Chordata > Mammalia > Artiodactyla > Balaenopteridae > Balaenoptera > Balaenoptera musculus. The sequence continues at coordinate 117,457,714 of NC_045788.1, forward strand.
ACCCATTCCTTTGAGGGTCTGACCACTCAACGGGATCCACTGATCTTAGCTGCTAGATGGCTGATCACTTGCTCACTATGAAACATCATCCTTTCAAGCTATGTCCTAATAGCATCAAAACCTTTAGCTTCTTGAGAAGCTAAAGTAGGAACGCTACAGCTCACTTCTACGCATTCTCCAGCTGTGCCTGAACAGCTTGATTTCTCATCTATTTCATGGTGAAACAGAAATATTCTCAGACATTCTTTTTTCCCTTTGAGCTACCGAGGTTTTGGCCTGCCTTTTTATTGGTCATTTCCTGAAAGTGTTGGAGTATTTGACTTTCCTAAATCACTTTTCTTAGAACCAGCACATCCTGAAAATGGTCTGAGGCCTCTCCTTTGATTATTGATAAGGATCACCTTGAGAGGAGTCAAAGAAGAGACTGGATTGAAACAGGAACCTGTCAGGTTCCCTGTTGCATATTTTTAATTCACACACCCACATGACTACATCCAACAGAGGTGACCTGAATTTTCTCCTTTGATGTCGCATGCCATGAATTCCCATAGCAGGTCAGGAACAAAGAGGGCATTTTAAAGCTTTTTTCTAACATTGCCCTAGCAGATACTGACTGTGTCCCAGGAACATGCTCCTGATTTTAGAATCATAAACATCAGTAGGACTGAGTTGCTTGTAGAGTGATACAGTGACTTTGATTTCTCTTGGGTGGTCAAAACACAGCATGTGTGATATTTTTACAAACTGTGGTTCACAAAGCACATAGTTCTAGAGCATTTTGTTTTCATTATGTTCGTGTCAATGGAAACAGTTGTGCTTCCTGATGTCTTACTGAGATGACCTTTTTGGTAATTTTAGGCTCCTTTCCCAAGGATACTGCATGTTGTCTGACCCTTATTCCTGAGGAAATAAGTAGGATTTGGACTGACCTGTTATGGATAATGTACTTTCTCTAAGAATGGCAGAAGGAAAAACATCAGACTCGGATGCTCTCCAGAAATAATAATGGAGAATCTCATCCTGTTTTGTAAACTCTTTGTACTTTGCTCTCTGTGTTTGGTGGGAATATTATTTTTAAAGGGCCATTATACTCTGAAAGATATAATTTTGCATTAAATTTGTTTTAGAGTTAAGGAAGATAAATAAGACTTATTAACAAGTTTATAAATTGGCACAGGTACACCTATAGATGATATGAAGATGGGAATGAATAACAATACTTAACTAGTGCTTCTCTTGAAGAAATATTCTGGAAGTTAGGTAAAAATAATACAAATAACTTTAGGAATGCATATTCCCTTTAAAAAAGAAACTGTTTTCTCTATCAAGTGTGCTCTACAGATTCCTTCAAGAACTATATTTAATATCAAATTTAATAACTTGTTTAGAAATATTACACTGTATCTAATATTTCATTTCTTTATGAAGAGCAGAATGTTTTACTAAAGCATACATTTATACATTCATTCATTCATTTAATAAAGTTATATTAGTAATATAATTACTTTTGTGCAAATATTTTAAAGAAAATAGAGAACATATTCCTATTTGATTTGACATAATTCTAAACAAAGGAGAGAGGATTACGTTAAATAAGTTTAATATTTCTTTTAAAAAATAACTTATTTTTATCAAATAAATATATGCACACATATTTAAAATGCAAATAAGTTTAAAGGTAAAAAAATACCTAAAGAAATAAACCATTTCGCATCAGTGCAAGAGAGAAATCACTTTCAACTTCTTTAAGTTTTATTTTAATTCTGTATTTTTTAAATAATGTGCATAGGTCTGCTTATGATTCCTCAACTTAGATCTTGTTGATTGAATTTTTACTGGTAAACATGGAAATTTAAAGTCTCTTAAAACTCCAAAATTTTTTTCTCTATTCTTCCATTATAGCTACATCACCATTTTAGTTTATTTCTGGGTTTTTAAATATGAAGACTGTACAAATAGAGTTTACTTCTGCGACTGGTGATATGATATAATGATATTCCCCTCATTGTAGAATTTTTGTCTTCCCTTAGATAAGTACTTTATTTATTTTTCTTTTTTTGCCCAATTCCTCCTCCTCCCCTCTGTCTCCCTTCCTCATTCCCGCCCTCCCTCCCTTCCTACCTTCCTTCCTTTCTTCCTTTCTGTTTTTGCTATCTTTCCCAAAGCTTCAAAATCTTTATAAAATGCTTCTCTATTCAATTTTCTAGGTAGGCAAGTTGGTTAGATCATCTATAGCATTCAACAAGAATTTTTTCTTACTTTTTCCCTTGAAATAATCCTTCCTGGGCCCTCTCCTCCCACTTTTATCTTGTCTAGTTGCTCTCTAAAGTATCCTGCAAAAAGATGTAATTCAGGGTTTTTTTGGCTGTCATTCTGAAATTTACTTTTTTCACTTTATGATGTTGTAGCCTCTTCTTTCTACAAATTATGTTCTCCTTTTACTAGTTTTTTTTCTTTTTTTGCTGGAGCTTATGTTCTGATAATTTTTTTTAACATATTTATTGGAGTATAATTGCTTTACAGTGGTGTGTTACTTTCTGCTTTATAACAGAGTGAATCAGCTATACATGTACATATATCCCCATCTCCCTCCCTCTTGCGTCTCCCTCCCACCCTCCCTATCCCACCCCTCTAGGTGGTCACAAAGCACCGAGCTGATCTCCCTGTGCTATGCGGCTGCTTCCCACTAGCTATCTATTTTCTGGTAATGTTTTGAAAGAGGTTCTACAGGTGATAAATATTTTACAAGCTTGTACGTTGAGAAATGTCTTTATTCTACCTGATACTTCATTGAATCTTTGGGAATAGAATTATAGATCTAAAATAATTTTCGCTCAGAAGTTTAAAAATATTTCTTACTACCTTCAAGCTTCTTATGCTGTTGAGAAGACCATTGTCATTTTGATCATGATATTTTATATATCACCTACTTTTCTCACTAATAAAATTTTGAGATCTTTATTTCTGGTGTTATAGATTTTATCAGAATATGTTTTAGTGTGGGTTTTTCTTCATCCCTGGTCTTGGGACACTTGATAGATCCTTTCAATTGGGAGGCTCATGCTGCCAATTATGAGAAATTGCCTGGTATTATGTCCTTAATAATTTCTTCACTAACATTTTCTCTAATCTCCATTTCTTGTATTAACATTTATGAGTGCTGGATTATCTCCATTGACTATCTACTTTTAAAAGTCTTTTCTCCCCTCTATTTATTAATTTTTCTTTTTCAGTTTACTCTTCATTATCTTTTAACACTTTTACTAAATTTTACTTGTGATGCTCCTAGGTTAAATTAGTAATCATACTTCTTATTCTTTGCTTGTTTCTTTTATTTTTTTTCTAATTGCATCCTGTCTTGTTTCACCAAGGCAATATCTTTTCTCATATTTGGGGACGTTATTTATTATTTCTTTGAAATTTTAGTCTTCTCACTGCACATTCACTATTTCTCTGAGTTCCTTCATTCCTTTCACTTATTTTGTTTCCTGTTTTTTCCTTGATGGATTCCCAGTGATGATTCTTGACTTTCTAATCATATTTTTGAAGGCGGCACTGAAAACCTAATTAGAATTTTGTGCACAGGAGGGGTGTTCGTCAGCAGGAAGGCTTCACTTTTGATCCATCAGGGTTGGCAGTTAGCTTTTTTGGTGGGCAAGACACATTAACACGTGTATCTGACGTTATTTTTCTTTTGGCAGTTATTTACTCAAGAGAAGAATTCTTACTCTTTTGTTTGAGTATATAAACACCCTGGGACTTAGCTAGGGAAGGTTGGGTGGGGTTCAGAGTTCTCTGTGTACTTAGACTTTCAAGTAACCTTTCAATTTTTGGTACCATGTCTCTTTGCTGCCTTTTGTGTTATAGATTAGGGCCGTTCTAGTTCAGTTTCTCCAGATACCATTTCTTTCCTTTAGAAATGAGAAGTTAGTCCTCTGATTCCTTTATAGTGGATGTGTGATCATAGATAGGTGTCTAACTGCTCCTCTTACCGTTTTTCAAACAGTCTGTCTCTTTTCAAATCCTAGCCTCAACCTCACCTTTGACAATACCTGGATGTTTCAATGTCTGAGCTTTTCTTGAATATTATTGTGTGGGTATGTTTGTTATTTGTAATTAGGATCTGCTATTTACCTTTGGTTTGTCTTTATTCCACTCTGTTAAATAAAATGCCACTATTCCACCCACTTTCTGCCTTTATAGATTGTGGTTTAGAGTTATAAAAGTCCCTAGTCTTAGAAAATATTTGGGTTTGTTTGGTAGACTGATAATGGCTTCCAAAAATATGTCCGTGTCCTTATTCCCAGAATCTGTGAATGTTACCTTATTGAAGAATGAGTCTTTGCAGACATAATTAAGTTAAGGACTTGGAGATGTGGAGACTATCCTGGATTATCCAGGTAGGCCCTAAGTGCCATCACAAGTGTTCTTATAAGAGAGAGGCAAAGGGAGATTTGATACACATAGCAGAGAAGGTGATATGAAGATAGAGGTAGAGATGGAAGTGATGTGGCTACAAGCCAGGGAATGCCAAGAAATATAGAAGCCACCAGAAGCTAGAAGAAGCAAGGAAAGGATTCTTCTGCAGAACCTACAGAGAGAACATGGCCCTGCCAAAAATCTTGATTTTAGCCCAGTGAAATTGATGTTGAACTTCTGGTGTCCAGAACTGTAAGAAAATTAATTTCTGTTGTTTTCTGCCACCAAGTTTGTAGGAATTTGTTACCGCAGTCACAGGAAACAAACACCGTTTGTATTAGAGTTTCTTTTTCTCCTTCATGCTTTGTGATGATTATTGAAAGAAGAAAGATGTAGGAAGATATTTATTTCACCTTCTTGAAACTGGAATCCTTTAATTCTTTAAGATAGTTTTATTTCTCATAATTCTATTCCTGCCATAAGGAGTATGCTCACTTTCAGAAGCATTGGAGCTTTCCCAGTTATGGAACTTTTAACAGTGTCTTCGTTTATTCCTCTCCTCGTATTACATAGTATCTCCTGTCAAATGGATATTACTCCTTTCCTTCTCTTTTCTTCCCTTCCCTTCCCTTCTATTGATTATTTACTTGGTGTTGGGCATTGTGGTAAGCTTTGGAAATGTAGAACCAATAAAGCAGTTTTATTGCCCTCCATGAGCTCACCAACTATTGGCATAGAAAAGGAACAAAAACAACATTTAGTTGGTGTAAGACATAAATTCAAAAACAGAAATAAAAATCAATAACTAAAATGTGATACTGTAAGTTCTAAATTAGATATATGAGCAAAATGCTGTGGTCTCACAGACACATAGCAAATAGCTCTGCTTGACAGAGACTGAGAGGATTTATGAAGTAGAACCTGAGCAAGGTCTTAGGACATGAATTGGAGTTTTATGGAGAAATAAACAAGGAAAAAGCATCTTATAAAAAGAACTGCCTGCACATAAGGCACACACATGTTAAAGAGCATGAATTTCTTTGGATGGCAAGACATTTAATATGCCTGGAGCATAGATTAAGGGTGGGGGTGTATAGGGTCATGAGACTATAAAGGTTGGAATCAGATTATGATAAATGTAGTTCTGCTATGTAAAGGAAGTTTAGATGTTTATTATTTTGGAAATGGAGAAAAAATGGGCTTAAAGCAGGAAACTGTCATGACCCATCAGGAAGAAAACTCTAGCAGTATTTTGATTATCTAAGTGATGAAGAGAAGCCAGGAGATGAGTTGGGGTCTCTTGTAAGAGACCAGGTGAGCGGTAGATGACAATGACCAGAGCCAAAGCAGAGGTGATGAGACAAAGACGAGAGAATGGAATGAAGAGGTAATTACGAAACAAAAATGGCAGAGTGATGGCATTGTAACACTCAGTGGAAGTGGTAAGTGCAATGCTAGCTGTCACAGAGTGCAATTGGAAGCTGGGGGAGAGGGATCCAATTGAGTCTGGGCAGGTGCAGAGGAAGTGATACCTCTGTTGCGTCTTCAAAAAAAGAAGGAACAAGTTATTTGAAAAAAGAGGAACAGTGGAACAGATTGTGGCAGCAAGGCTCTCCAAACACTGGAGACAATCTGAGAAAAGTCATGGATATGAGAAACAGATTGGCTGCTGGATCACCTCTAGGTAGTGTGCCCCTTGTGGTGCAGAAAGTCTACTGGGATGCGAGGTATGAAGGAACCAGTCAATGGAAACCTCTGGTTAATTTTCCTCATCCTTTCTTTCACTAAATGATCATTTTCACATATCTACCAATCTTTATGCCCAGAACAGTCTTTTGTCCACTGTTTGTACTTTCTGCCTTTTAAAATATACTCAGAGGGACTCCCCTGGTGGTCCAGTGGTTAAGACTTTGCCTTCCAATGCAGGGGGTGCAGGTTTGATCCCTGGTCGGGGAGCTAAGATCCCACATGCCTCGGGGCCAAAAAACCAAAACATAAAACAGAAGCAATATTGTAAAAAATTCAATAAAGACTTTAAAAATGGTCCACATCAAAAAAAAAAAAATCTTAAAATATACTCAGAACTTCTGTCTTTAAGGGCGGCCATCCCAATTCCAGGTTCTTGGGAGAAATTTGTATAGATTTGTATTCATTAAAAATTATATACCACTGTTTTATCCTTTTGTAATATACAGTTCATTAATTCAACACATATTTAGCCAGTAAAAAGGAAGAGCCAAGACATTGTCCATGGCTTCCATTGGAATTCAGCAAACTAAAGTGTTCTCTTTTTGACAAGTGTTAAAAAAGACAGCACCTCATAGCAGGTCTTTACAGTTCTCTATATTTACAAGTAACCTGCCACGTGTGACTATTTCTTCTTGAGCTTCGTTTTCTGAAAAAAAGAAAGCAAGGAAAGAATAAACTTTATAATGTGTAATCTGTATAATATATTCCAAAGCGCTTTAGTTCAGACCTTTCCATAACTTTTTGAGCACATGCCATAGTTAGAATGAATTTCCTTTCATTAAAAGCTTCAAAGTTAATTTAGCTAAGAATTGGGGACAAAATGACAAACATGGCAACAATTTCCCTATCTAATTAAATAGCGGTTAGGATCTGAAAAACAGCTCTTTATTGAAAGTTTTAGAACTGGAATCACAGAACTTTATCTCCCTTTGTGTTCAGTAGCCCACTGTATCCTCTTCTAATTGGAAATTTAGGTCTGGTCACTGGGATTTAGGCTCAAAAACCTCAGGACAGTAGTATGTTGCCAAAGATTAACTCTTTAGGATTATCTAAATCAATAGTCTAAATGTTAATAACAACAACCAGAGCTTCGGGCACAGTATAACAAGGGTTTTAGAGGGCACAGTATAACAAGGGTTTTAGAGGTTTCGTGGAAGACAATTTTTCCATGGACTGGGGATGGGGCGGTGGTTCAGGTGGTAATGCGAGCGTTGGGGAGTGATGGGGAGCGGCAGATGAAGCTTCACTAGCTCGCCTGCCACTCACCTCCTGCTGTGCCGCCCTCCAGGGTACCCCTGGTATATAGTATTAACTTGAATTTAGCACCACTAATCCTGGCAGGCTTGCCATTCTTGGCAATATCTCCTAACCCAGAATTTCCCCTGGGTAGTCCCAAATATCCTAGTCTAAAGCCTGATAGTAGTTGTAAAGAGGTGAATGTAATCTTCATGTGTTCTGTATTTCTTTTCATAAGAGTTTCCAGATATAGTCTTTCACCCATATTAGAATTAATGTCTTGGTACTATCGGAATTTTTGACATCAAAATCTCCAAGGAAGAGAAGGACAAACCAAGAGGAGCTACAGGAAAAGATAACTTCAGGTAGGCTGGCCTTTTCACACCCCTCAAGCTGAAGCATGTTCTTCACGACCTGCGCATAAAAGTCTTGCTCTATCTCAAAGACATTCCTCTGTAAGTGCCAAATAGAGTCTCGACTGTAGCTCTTGCCTGAACTCTGCTACCCTGCGTGAGCCCTAATACACTAGAGCTCATCTGTCTAATGCTTCTAATTTCTTTTCCCTGAACTTGCTACTGCTCTGTCTTCCTAGGTCTGTTTCTGGGGCCCAGGCAGATTTAGCTGCCAAGAGCTAGAGCAGTGATTTGACTGGATGGATTCTACTGACATAAGTGTGCATGGGGACTTCTCAGTATCCCATGTGTGATCCAAGACAATCTGAATAGAAGGACTGCAGTTCAGCCCTGGCCTCACAGAAGATCCTCCCCTGAGGAGCTCAGCACTTGCCGCCTATATATTTTCGCACAGAATCAGACTTTAGCTTTTACCTGTCACTAAGCAAGGCACATGACCCATCCCAATTTGTCCCAATCTGTGACTTTTCTCCATTTCCCTGTAGTTTGTAAATCTGTTTATTTTCTTGGATCTGAATCAAACTCATACTTTCCAGCCACTCTAGCTTTCTCAACCCCACCTGCCACCATCTCCAGTCCAATTAGACTATTTTCCACATTCTCTTCTAAAGCCTCTACATATACTGATACAGCAACACATGTCAGAACCAGTTACATATGAATTTCGTATCACCTCTTCAGGAGCCATATTTTTTCTTCCTTCCTAGCTCCTATTCTAGTCATTTATTTTTTTCAGATTATACCAATTCAGCTCTTTCTCTGTCTCTCTCTCTTTCTCTCTCTGCTCTTTCTCTGTTTCTCTCTCCCTTTTTTCCTATTTCTAACCTCCATATTTTTTCCCTTTACTTGTTTTATTGTTTTTTTGTTTGTTTGTTTTAACAAGATCTTTAAATGATAGGACCTAGACTTATTTTTTATATATTTATTGAAGCAACAAAAGTTGTTGAACTGGGTACTTTGGGCCAACCTGGACTCTTGTTCTTCAGCATGAGATTTTGCTTTTATGTTCCACTACCTCACTCAGCTTTCACTCTACATTAATGAACCATTTTTGTAGCGTTCTCTGTTCTCTTTGTTTCTTCCTTTTTTCCTTCCTTCCTTCTTCTCTCTCTCTCTTTTCTTTCTTCTTTTACTTTTTCTTGTTAAACAACCTCACTCAACTCCCTGCTTGCTCACCCATTTTGCTACCCACATCCTAAACTGTAGTAAGATTTTCTTCTTGCTCTCCTGCTGCTGCCCCAATCCTTTGGGACCCATATAGATAGGGAGGGTCTCAGACATGAATTATTTTAGATTGTCTGGGAAGATCTAATTAAGGGTCAAAGTAGTAGATGCTGTGAGAGGGCATTTGTCACTGAGTGAAGGAGATGACACTTGCCATATGCTCTCAAAGGAGAAAACAAAGGGTATATACATACATGAATGTGATTTTACATATACTTTAAATTTTTTCCTATAGATTTAAGTAACAGGGTAGAAGCAGTGAGATGGAAGGGAAGGGGTAACTCTTCAATTAATTATCAAAAAGACTCCTTTCAAGTACTAACTGACTATATTTGAGAGAATAAATAATCCAAAATAAGTTGAAAGCTTCAAGGTTTGTGATAAAGGGAATGCTGGAGTATACCTAAGTTAGTAATGCCTGCCTCTCCTTTTGTTTAATGAATATTTTTCTTTAATAAAAGAAATACAGTTAAATTAAAATAATTTAGAAAAAAAGCAAAAAGTAAAACAATCCATGATTCTGCTATACAGAAATGACAGTTGTTATCAACATTTCAATACCTGATCCTTTTACTATATTCAAAGACATTCATCTTACAAAATTGGAATCATATATTATCTGGAGTTTGTTTTATTCCTCCTTTTGTTTACCTAAGATTCACAACTCAATAAAAATAATATTAATAACAACTCCTAAAATAATGATTTTAAATGGCTATATAATACAAATTGATCTACTCTTATTTTCAGTTTTGCAGACAGTATAAACAACTTTATACAAAAATGTTGGTCTGTCTCACTTATGACTTTCTTACAAAAGAATCACTGCTATAGTACATCTTTAATACAATGTTACTGAGAATCATGCCTCAGCTCAGAGCCTTTTCACTGGCAGGTGCCTCTCTGGCAATGTTTTCTCCCATATATTATCATGATAGACCCCTACATTGTGTTCAGGTTACTGATCTAACATTATCATATCAGAGAGATATTTCCCTGAGCATCTATGTAAAGTGTCATGTCCACCATCTCCAAAATCATTCATTATCCCTTTAGCCTGCATTATTTTTCATGTTAGTATTCAACAGTATCTAACATGTTATGTTTACTTGTTTCTTGTCTCTCTTTACCTCTTAGAATCTAAGCTAAATGAGAGCAGAAATTCTGTCTATTTTGTTAAACACTTTCTCCCTAGTGCCTCAGACAATGCCTGGCACATAGTAAGTGATCAATAAATATTTGTTCAATAAATAGATAAATAAAAAGAAAAAATGCAAGAATTTTGGTGCATATAAACTAGTTGCTTTCCAGAAAGCTTGTTCCAGTTTATACATTCATAAGCATAGAATAACCCAGAATATTAATTTTAAAATTGTCAAATAATAGGAAAACTTTATACTATATCTCAATGTTGCTTTAGTTTTTATTTCTTTTATTTCTTCTTTGAATTATCTGTTCCTCTTCTTTATATTTTTCATTGAGGTTTTGGTTCCTTTAAAATAATGTGTAAGAGCCTACATGCATTGTGTTGTAATTTTTCATATTTTTATAGACATTTTCTCTCTTCCATAGCATGCTTCCAATTTTTCCTTATGTTTTGTGACATCTTAGATAAAATGTGTGGAGTCAAATATTTCAGGATTTCTTCCAGAGAGCTCACCTACACTGTTGCTATAGACTTCAAACTTGTCTCCCTACTTTTTAAAGTTTGTCATCCTTATCACGCCTATGATTTTTTTGGAGCATCATTTCTTATTCTCACTTCATTTTTTTCTTTATCCATTATACCCTCTTTTCTTTTTAAGAATGTATATTTCCATTGTATTTTCTTTGTCTTTATTTTAGGCCATTTCTTCCTTATAGGGGTCCTATCTTCAATAATTTTATTTAAAATGTCTGTTTTAATAAATGATGTATTCAGTCATTGCTCTCCTTTCGATAACGTTCTTTTCCCATTTTCTCTACCATATTTTTATATAGGCTTCCACTTTATATTTGTTTTCTATTTGCTCAACACTAAGTTAGCCTAGAGCTATCCAATGTCATGTTTACAACCAGATGACACCTGTTGTTTTCTTACCATCCACTTCTTGCTGGTTCAATCCCCTTCTTGTCACCCCAGCTGGTGACAGGTTGCTGTGCAGATCTCCCAGCTAGTGACCAAGAAGCATACATGAAGTCTAACATTGCTCTCTTAAAAGTAAAGGTGGTCTCCTATGTCTCAAACCTTGTTGTTTCACAAGCAGGAAAAGCCACAATTCTTAACATGGGCCTTTCTCCACTATCCTCCTACCTCTGCTACCATCTACATTGCTTTAACCAAATTTTGGAAAGAGTAAGGTGTCAAATGCCAGTCTTCTGTCTCCCTTCCAGTTTTCAAATACTAATGCCAAAATAGGAAAATATGGTGCTGTGAGGATGCTACTCTATTTGTCCCAAGAAGTAGCACTTTCTTTTGATACCCAATAAAATCATGGTAATCTAGGATTTTGTTGGAAAGGGTCCGTGAATCTGAATACAGTTAATTAAGAAATGTTGAAATACTTTTTTGACTTTCAAATGAATAGGACTAGTCTGTCTATATGTATAGACACCTGTTGTTTTTTCTTAGTCCAATATCATTAGCTTTAGAAGAATGGTAAGAAATTCTCTCTATTAATCTTAGTTTTAGGACTGTTGTAAGAGGTATTTTTCTGTGTAGGTGTTTTAATAGAAAATTGGTAAAACCACCTTATGAAGGCAGACTGCTAATCAGGTATCTTGGAAAACTGGCAGTTTGATAGCAATGTTTTTCAAGCCTTTTATTTTAGTTCATCTCTTCCTCTCTCCAAAAGTGACTACCTTCCAAAGCATTGCAGGGAAAAATGCATAGATATAGAATAGAATTACTGTGGGAAATTTCAACACCGCATAGTAAGCGACTAATATTTTGTTCTTGTTATGTGATGCTTAGAAATTGTCCTTATAACTTTATATAGAAATATTATATCCTATCATTTTTGAATGGCTTTTTAATTAATTGAAAGATAATTTAAAACTATTTTCATTTTTATTACCTATTCTAACTTAGTAGCTCTAAATACAAATGATGAAGTTTTCGTGGTAAAGTTATCTAAGCTATTAAAATCTTTTTCAAATTAGTTGAATTTGGCAAAAATTATCTGCAATGTTTGATTAAATTACCATTGCATACAGAGTAGTAGACTTTTTCTCCATAAAATGAAGATGCAACTGAGTGGGGTCAAGTTGACAAACTATTTTCAATAGTATCCTGGTAGTAATCTTTTTAATGTAAGAGACCACACTTTCACAAAGGGGATTCTTTTCCTAACCTGTGTGTAATTCAGAAACGTCTGTGGTTGTCTTAGTCAACTGGCCATAAAAGAAGACATTCTAGACTATGAAACCACCAAAGCTCTTTCAAATGCTGGTGTATGTTTTATGTTTTATATAGGTTACTAGTGACCCTTCTGCACTTATCAGAAACTCTTTTGTTTTGTGCATGCAGAAACTCTGTTGCAAACGACACCAGATCCTTGAGGTGATGACTGTAGACTTCTGCTGTTCAAGGCTGGTGACCTCGTTGACTGTTAGGAACTAGTGGTTAGTTTTTTAATAAGGGAAAAAGAAAACAAAGCTTGTTCTTCATAACATGAAATGGAATATACAATTACAGGGTGGCATTGAATCATAGAATTTTTGAAGACTAGGTATCTTTCAAGCAGTAATTAGAATTCTTTTTTTTCCCTTTAGTAATTAGAATTCTTGATTTTCTGCATCTCTGTTGCCCACATAGCCCAAAATGCTCTGGAATAATGCTTGTTTTCAGTATATAAAAAAGCCGCAACTGAATCGCTAAAAGGTTCCAAGACATTATTATTATTGTTGTTATTACTATTATTACCATCTAACTTTTTTATTTAATTTTATTTTTGTTACTACATGGGAGAAGAGTTTTGTGCAAGGTTTGATTTTTTTTGAGATATAATTGACATATAACATTATATTAGTTTTAGGTATACAACATATAATGATTTGATATTTGTATTAACTTATTTTACTTTTTCAACTTAATTAGAGGCAGTGTCAACCCAAACCTATCAATGACTCTTACTGTATATTGGAGAAAGTGGAAACCCGTTTCCGCCTTAACCACCACCCAGAACTGATTTTAACACTCTAATTACTATGTTCTTTATTACTACATTTTCAAAACTGATCCTGTCCACTAGATACTATTATCTGATCCTATTTCTCTCACCTGCTTTATTCATTCTTGCGTCTTTGGTTTGTTTCTTATTTAAGTCAGACAATGTCCAATTTGAAGGTAATTCCATTGGTCAACTAAAGGTTAATGGGATGGAAATGCTAAGTTCAGCATCTATATGCAGTATTGCCATTCCTATATAGGGCTACACCAGATGACGCTTTGTGGCATCACCAAGTAAATAGGGTGAGAAAATGTGGTGTGGCGAATCCATCTTTGAATCATGGCTATTGGAGGGGGGGTGACTGTCTATATAATTACTATAAAATATGTGCTCTTTAATTGGATCGTACTATTCAAAAGCATGAATTTGATTTGAAATAAAATTCCCTGATATTTTTGTGTCGCTAACTTACTGATAATGATGGTGGCTGTTACTTTTAAAGTGTTTTCTTTGAGGAATATGCAAACTTAGTGTATGAAGTTTGAACAAACCTGTAGTTTTAAAAGATTGCTTTTCTCTTTAGTGTCTCACTTATTTTCTTTTATTTTGAACTCTCATTTTTATATGTATTTTAAAGAGAGGAAGCATTTTGTCTTAACTAGAGAACAAAACAAAATTCTAATGAAAGTAGTTATGAGAATAAGAGAAATCATGACATTAAGATAATATGTAATCTTGAAAGAGTTTAAAATAACTATTCCTATCTCCCAAAGTGGTAAGATTTCAATTTCCCTGAGCTTAGAGAACTTTGTTTATAGTAGTATAACTTTGCAGTTAGATATAATGTCAGCATCTTTTAAAAAAAGAAACTAAAACAAAACCTAGGAACCAAAGTGATTAAGTGATATTTGTGACTATATGATACATTATTTTGTCATTTCTGTATTCCCAACTTGAAATTTAATATAAAAGAAATGCTTTGCTGCTTTGTTCTAAGTCCTGTTTGATCCAACATGGAAAAAATATATTGTTTTGGGTTTCTTAATAGAAAAAAAAAAAAAGATCTTTGACTGAATTACTTGTTGCTCCTGCAAAAAGAAATTTGGAATTTACCTTTGGTCTATTTCATATCTTTAGCATGTTTTCTTTTAAAAATATTTCTAGATACTAGTGTCTGCTTGATTTTGGTTATCTTAGCTGTAATAAGTAGCCTTGGGACCCCTGAAGGCACACCCCACACACTTATGCTGTGTGACCTAAGGTCACAAGTAATGGCTGCAAGCTAATTGATTGAGAAAGGCTTGTCTGGAGGGGCCTCTTTGCGTCCTCCCTTTACATTCCTAAGTTCTGTGAAAGAGTCACTAGCAGCTCAGCCTAGCAAGGAAGGAAAAAAGAGAGGAAGTTTCTCTGCGTTCTGATTACACTCTGAGTTCCCCTGTAGTGAGCTTACTTCTCTCCACCCACTTCTTACCAAGAACTCTTTCACTTGAAGGTGAACAACTTAAAGCCTGATCTCAGAGTTACCCAAAAAGTGATTCGCGTATTTATTGAACTGAAAGAACAAATTACCTACTTCAGGCTGTGGGAAGCGTATGGAAATTATATTAGAACTTCAGCAAAGTGCACAGCCGCATAATACAGAAGCCGGGACTCAGACTGACAGGCAAATAAGCCAGCTCGTGGAAGGGGCCTCTGGGTGGCAGCTCTGGGCTATTGGGTGTTGGACAACTATAGGCAAAACTGAAATGGAACAGGGGCAGAAAGTAGCACACTGTTACGCTACGCAACCGTTGCTTTCTCATGGTGAGTGCAGATTTAAGATATTATTTAAAGTGTACTTTCTATGTTGTAAAACAAGTAAAGAAATCTTTTGTGCTTTGAGGGAAATTATAGCAAGAGCATTTCTTAAAAGTTCTTAGGCGATTTGGTTTTGTTTCTGCTTGATCTCACATTAAACTTGGCAATGCTAACAGAAATACAATATTTGTATTGTCTTGCGTGTCCTTTTTCTTAAAGTTGTCCTTTTGTTTAAATCATGCTTCTCTTCAACCTGAATAAACATTGTTTTAGGCAAATCATGTGTGGAATAGATAATAAAGGAACAACAGTGTGACAGAATAAATGTAAACATTTCATTTAGTCCAACTTTGTGTCACTTCTCCACGACTTCATGTTTTGCCGCCTTATCTCAGGAATATATAGCACAGTGTCTATGAAAAGAGCTTTGTGTGAGAATTCCAGCGAGTTAAAGGGTCAGGGCCTGTGTGTTATCTGACTGCCACCAAGGCTCACTGGGGTGTCCTCTATTTTTAATCTAAAATAGGGGAAAAAGTGCATCTTTACATATTAAAAAGTAAGTGTGTTTTGATTCCAACAGTTGCCTTCTTATAGTTCATGTGTGTTATTCCTGGCAAAGGATTGTTAAAGCTTCTTTTGAGAAGCAGCATGCAAACTTCTTTTGTTTCTTTTTGGCTTGTTTGCTCACATTTCACTGCAGAAACTTTGCACACAGTTTTCTGTTTTTTGTTTTTTAATTTTAAATATCTTGAAACAATACTGAGTAGTTTTTATTTCAGTGCAAATATCTTGGAAGTTAGTAAGCTTGCTTTTTCTGGGGAAAAAAATACCTCAGAGAATAAATTGTGCTTAATTCCTAGTTTAGCCATACTTAAAATCCTGTTTTAAATGTGCTTCTTCTTAAAAAAAAAAAAAATCAGAGTCTACAAGGAGTATTCCTAGAATGTTATAGAAGAGATTCTTCTGCAAAAACTGCAAATTCAGTATTGTGAATTTAGTAAGTGCCAAAATATTATTGCTATTGTTGACTTTGTTTAGAAAGCAGCTTTATTAACAAGGTGACTGCATTAGATGTTACCAAATGAAAGGTGAAAAATATGTCTCCCATACTGCTGATTTGATAGAATACAGAGGTCTGCATTGTTACTGTGTTTCATGCTCAAACTTTTTAAAGAGCACCTCTGTAATACAAATTTTGAATAATAATTTTAAAAATGAAATTTACTAAAGTAAGCTCCTTATATTTTGAGGCTTAAAGCTTCTGTTTGCTAAAGTAAATTAATAAATGGAAAAAATATATTGGAGTAATTGTGAAGCTGTAAAACTTTACAAGAAAAGGAGGAAAGCTTTTAAGAAAAAAAGAATATGTTTTCGCTTACAGGGCAATTTTGAAGTACTACTTAGCTCTTCTTTTCTAAAGATTTATGGAAAACTTAACTGTTGCAGAACTAAGTAATAGTTTTGACTTTTATACTGTATATAAGAAGGATAATTATTTTTGAGCTCTTCTTATGATTTGGTACAAGCTTCTTTCAACAATTACAAAATGTGACTGACAAATCCCTTTCTAAGAGAACAAGTTCATTATGTTTGTCACCTGTTACATTCATTCTTTCTTTTGCCTACATACACAGTTCCTAGCTGTTTATTAGTGCTGCAGGAGGGTGAAAACCTTCTTTTTTTTAAGAGAAAAGGTTTAAATGTTTATTTGCATGAACATTTTGAGGTTTCTAAACTTATGTTCTCATCAGAATCACCCAGTGTTTTTAATAAGGTCTTTTGTTATGATCTCGATATGAATGGTCAAAACAGGAGATGTAAATTGTTTGAGTTTTTCTTTTAATATGTAAGTAAAGTTAAAGTGTGACTGAGGATTTTTTAAAGGCTTTGCCAAGAGATAAGCCTTTTGAAAATTTCTCCCTTTGCTATAAAGACTGTGAAAAAATGTTTATGCCTTACTTATTCCCTTCAAACCAATCCAGAGACCAAAAATTAAAGAGAACTTCATTATTCTCCTCAGCTATAAACTCTAACAACAACTCAGGAAGTTACCCTGCTTTGGGGAGGGGCTACAAAAGAATGGGGTTCCCTCTAATGGAAGTACCTAAGTTGTGATAAACAAAAGATAGAAAGGTCTGCTGCTAAGTTTTACTCACATTTAATCTTAAACTACTGTCTTCAGTCTTTTCCATTCATATTTACTTATTGATTGGCTACTGAGGTGAAGACATCTTTTAAAAACTACTGGACCTAGAGTCTGTCATACAGAGTAAAGTAAGTCAGAAAGAGAAAAACAAATACCGTATGCTAACACCTATATGTGGAATCTAAAAAAAAAAAAAAGGTTCTGAAGAACCTAGGGTCAGGACAGGAATAAAGATGCAGACGTAGAGAATGGACTTGAGGACACAGGGAGGGAAAAGGGTAAGCTGGCATGAAGTGAGAGAGTGGCATGGACATATATACACTACCAAATGTAAAATAGATAGCTAGTGGGAAGCAGCCGCATAGCACAGGGAGATCAGCTCAGTGCTTTGTGACCACCTAGAGGGGTGGGATAGGGAGGGTGGCAGGGAGATGCAAGAGGGAGGAGGTATGGGGATATATGTATATGTATAGCCGATTCACTTTGTTATAAAGCAGAAACTAACACACCATTGTAAAGCAATTATATTCCAATAAACATGTTAAAAAAATAACTCCAATCAACCATAGCATTATTTTAAAAACCATGATTTTAAGAAGGTATATATTTTCTTATATAAGGCTTAATTTTCCACAGATGTTTAAATTTTTTATTAGGTTAATAGGAAACAACGGAACTATGTTCACAAATTAATATACAGTTATCTCTCTTATTTCTATATAAAACATATTGGTGATTCATTGTCCTTCCCCTACATTACTATATCACACCAGATTGCAGTGTGTGTGTGTGTGTGTGTGTTTTCACATTTGCACTTATGAGCTCACAGACAGAGTGGCAGAGTAACCTGGACATATGCTAGGGTTATGACACTCTTTGACTTACTTCCTTAAATCTCATGGTCACTAAATATAAGGGTTTTTTCTGTACCCTGGTAGCAGTAGACATCTGTTCCAGTGAATTTATGCCTTCTCTTTTGAGGATGAATATCATATTGGCTGTATTATTGTTTCAATTACATTCATCAATTTGCTTTTAAAGATGAATTATTCTATCAAAATATAGGGCAGAATCTATAGGATTAGATTCTATCATCTCTGACAAATTATTTGTCCTCAAAGGCTTTCCTAGAGAGTGGCCATATGGTTTTTATTATTCTCCTTACAGGGAAGAGAGCATAGTGGTTGTTCATTTTTCTAGACACTTTGATGTTAGGACTCACATCTTTCTTAAATTATGGAAATTTTCAAAATTTTCTTTTCAAATATGGCTTCTTTTACCATTAGCTCTAATCTCTTTTTCTGGTACATCCTAGTATATATATGTTGAAGCTTCACAATATATCATACATAGTTCTTAAATTCTCGTTCATAATATATTATAATCTTTCTGTGCTACATTTTTTGTGAATTACTCAAGAGATATCTTCCAATTTACTAATTCTTGTTTTGACTATATCCATTCCAGAATTTTTTTCAACTGTATTTTTTTTTCCTGGTTATTCTAATTGATTCTTATACCACTTTTATTGCTTCATCTCTACTTACTTTTTTGTACATTGTATTGACGTTCTTTCTTACTTTGTCTCTTCAAGGCTACTAACATGCTTATTTTGAAATTCTGAAATTGATCTATTATTTTCATGTCATCTGGAATGACTTCATTGACTTTTAAAAAAAATTTTGCTGGAAATCTTTTTATATGATTTTACATGTCTTGGAATTTTGGTTTTCAAGCTTAACTTGAGTGAGAGGGATTTAAAATTTTTTTAAAAATTTCTCTCTCTTTTTGTTAGACCCACCCCACCCTTATTTTCATAGAGTAGGCCCTGCACACTCTCCATCCCCAGCTCAGAATCTCTGATAATGGGGATATCATGTATCTAGTCAGCAAGTCAATTAGCAGTTTGTTCCAGTTGCTGACTGTCAGGTTATGGCTGCTGCCTTTGGCCTCCCTACTAAGCAGCTCTGTGTAAACCATGGCTCCAGGGACGTAGTCAGTTATTCAGCTTCCTGTTTTCTTGCACTCAGGTTTTAATCAGTAAACATGGCACTGATTTTCACTCCCTGTGGGGCAAGTGTGGCACTCTAGTTACCTTACAGATAGGGAAATGCTTGCCTCTTATTCCAACAACCAACTGGTGCATTGCAGCTCACCAACTGGTGCATTGCAGCTCACTTTCTATTTCTATTCTTTCTCTAGTTTGCAGAAGGATTTGGCTTGGTTTTGATATCACTTTTATATGATCTCATTTAATATTTTACCTATTACAGTTATATGTTGGAAGCAAAGGCAAGGGGTTCAAACCATACCTTGACAAGTTTCCCTACGCATGGGCTTTGGAATCAGAAAACGTGGGTTCAAATTCTGACTGATTTTTTACCTTAGGAAAAGTCTTTAATTTCTTAAAAGTCTCCATTTCTTCCCATCAAAAATATTTATAGCAATGCTTGTCTCATAATGCTGTTCTAAGCATTGAATGAGATAATGTATGGAAAGTAGTTAGCCCTGTGCTTAACTATATTAAATATGCAAATTCTAGGGAGTAAAAAAGCAACCAAAGCCAAAATAAAACCAGACTCTACAAATCATGAAGTGAATGAACGACAAAGGAAATGTAATTCTTGTTTCTTGTATTTTGAGTGAATGCAACGTTATTATTTTTGATAGCTAAAGTTCTAAAGATGAATGTCAAGTGCGTGTCTAACAGATAGGTAAATGTTCTGTTACAATATCCACATACTTTAGTAAGTGTAAGTGAATATATTTCATAGAATTTCAGTAAAATACAAAGCATTTTGCAAAATGACCTTTTGGTATAGTTATTCTAAATCCAAAGTAGAGTTATTCTTAAGGACAGTACAAGGGTGTGAGGTATGTGGCATGGGAACATGTTTTTGGATTGTTCTTTTGACTTTATTAGCAGTTATATATAATACATGTTATATATATATGTATACAGTATACAAATTATACATATCATGTATATATATAACAGTTATATATATATTACAGTTTCACCCAAGGATGGGTTTCTGTAATAGTGAAAAAAAGAAGGAAGGAGGGTCTTTTGTAAGGGTTTCAGAAGTCTTGTTTTGTGGCTTTGTAGCCAATTTGTAATATTAGTATCTTTTCAAAACATCTGTTTTGATGGATTAGGGTTCAAATTGACAATATTGGCAAAGGGTATGTTTAGCAGGGTGGGAAATGAGTTTCCGAAAATCAAAAGGTTTTAAAAGATGAAGAAAGATGAGAATAAAGACAAAGCAGCAGCTGCTTGGAAGTAGTCTTAGATTTTGAAAACAAAGAAAATAAAGACATGTTTCTAAGAAGCTATTGCCAGTATGTCCTCGAGTAGAACATTTATAAAATAAGTATTTTATTTTCCTTTCTTACCACTGTTTTTTCTCTATCATGTTAGTTCTCGCTTTCATTTCCATTTGTAGGAACACCTTCTGCTCATTTCTTAAATATTCATGAGCTTCAGTGCTCCTTCCTGATCTGCCTTTTCTTTTACTATCCTCTCTTCTTTGTTCTCATCCATCACCATGACTCAGATACTATTACTAGCCAATCTCTAGCCCATTTCTCTCTCCCAAACTGTAAATCAGTATATCCAGTTAGCCACAGGCACTTCATATTCAAAACATGTACAAATCTGAATCATCATCTCCCTGCCAGAACCCTTTTTGATCTCAGTCTGTCATACACCTGGTTGCCCAAAACAGAATCAGGATGTGAAAACCTGCCTTCCTTATACTTCTCTCTCCCACACATTTAAGCTTTATAAAATATTGATTCTATTTCTAAGCATTTCTATTCCTGATCATTTCTCTGATAACATCAACACATTTCCTACCATCTGACTGAGATTGTGAGCCACTTCAGAGTTGTATAACTCAAGGACGAGGAAGCTTGGGTCTGTCTCCAAAATTCCCATCTGGCATTGGTTGAGGGTTACTCCTGAGACCATTAACTCTAGAATTCCAGCACACCTCCTAACAGTTCAGGTATGTTCTTGGCTAGAGAACACCCTCAGGCAGAGAGTGTCAGGTGCTTGCAGTAAAATTCCTTCAATGTGTAACGTCAATATGAATGCCAAAGATATATGAGTAGTACAGCAAGAGCTTCTGCACTGTACACTTAGAGGCAAATGTGTTGCAAATAGCAAATCCAAGTGTTTGCTATTTCAAACAGCACTGCACATAACATCATTTGTATATGTCCCCTTGTGAGCATGTGGATTTTTCTTAGGGTCTATATCCAAAAGTGAAAGTACTGGGCTGTAAGAGATATGTGGTCTCAATTTTAGGACTCTCCAAATTACTCTCCTAAATAGTAAAATTACTCTCTGAAGGTGCTATACAAATTTCTGCTTCCTTCAGCAGTTATTAGAGTACCCTTTTACCCACATTCTTTTCAACCTTTAATATTGCCCAGTGTTTTAATTTTGGATATCTGTTGAGTAAAACTGTATGTTAAACTTCTTCAGTTTGATTTATTTTTATTCCTAATGAACTCAGAAAGATTTCCAATGAATTTCTGAAAGTAGATGAGCAATGGAGACCTTAGCTATAAAGAGACTACAATACGCTACTCATTTTTTAATGTGAATGCAACTTTATTTATTGACAATTCAAATGCCCTCTCTGGTTAATTGCTTGTTACACCTTTGCCAATTCTTTGTTAGGCTGTTTGTCTTTTTCTTGTAGACTTTCTGGCATTATTTGTTTATTGTATCCCATCTGCTTTACTCCTCCCCACCATAGGTACCTTTGCAGAGTGTCTTTTTGAGTATAAAGCAATAAAAAACATAGATTTTTGTCCCATCTCATTATATACAGTACTTTAAA
The DNA here is from genome assembly GCF_009873245.2 of Balaenoptera musculus. Taxonomy (NCBI): domain Eukaryota; kingdom Metazoa; phylum Chordata; class Mammalia; order Artiodactyla; family Balaenopteridae; genus Balaenoptera; species Balaenoptera musculus. The sequence continues at coordinate 117,479,702 of NC_045788.1, forward strand.
CCATGCTTTGGTCATGTAATATACTGTGGAGTTATTTCAGGATATGCAAGAAACTGTGATGCAAACTATGAGATGAAAACATGAACACAACACACAGTCTATCCATTGAAAACTTGGTCTTACAGGTGACTTTAATAGAGTTATAAAGCATTATGGGAATTTAGAGAAGATATTTATTTTCCCATTGAAAAATTAATATTTTTCAAAACAGTTGAGAATCATGCATCAGGAGATACAATTTATTCCTACGTTTTACCCAGCATCTTATATATCAAGTTTTCTATAGCTGTGGAAAGTTTGCAAATTTGTAATTAAAGAACATGTATTTTAATGGCCTACTATATATCAACTGTGACAAGTATTAGTGGGGATGTAAAAGTGAACAAAGCAGATAATCCTTGAGTTCATGGGAGGTAGAAGCTGAGAACTAAATAACAATGAGGAAAGAGTGGATACAGTATAAAAGGGCATTCTGGGAGATATAGCATATTCATTGACAGGGCACCTGGGTTTCAGGCTGAAGCATGTTTGAGAAGTAAAGATAGCCAAATAAGCATGGGGAAGGCTCTAGGCAAAGGAAAGGTGTGCAATATTATGAAATTGAGAATGTGGTGAGTTTGAGGAACTGCAAGTTCAAATTGGATGGAATAGAGTTCTAGGGGTGGTGAGTGGTTGAGAAGAAACTTTAGAGATAAGTACTGGCTCAGTTTTGAACGGCCTGGTTTGGATTCTATCCTAAGGACACTAGAGACCCATTTAAAGGATTTAATAAGGCTGTCAAAAGTCAGATATTACTTTAGATAGAAAAATATCCTGAGAGATGAGTGGTAGTTAAAACCATGACAATTGGTATATTTCTCAAGAAATTCCTTCATATGGCTACTAATTGTTACTTAGAGGGTTCAAAACAGGTTTCAGGTTATCTGTAAATGGCCAATGTTTATATTCTGTGTATATATATATATGTGTGTGTGTGTGTGTGTGTGTATAGTCTTCATTAAATTATCAAACTTGTCATTTACTAAAAAATTTAAGAATCACTTGGTTAAATTAAGAACCTAGTTGATTATTCAGTCATAAAAAGTCAGAAATCCTGCCATTTGCAACAATATGGATGAACCCTGAGAGTATTATACTAAATGAAATGTCAAATAGGGAAAAACAAATACCATATGATCTCACTTATATGTGGAATCTAAAACAACCAAACTCATAGAAACAGAGAACACATTGGTGGTTGTCAGAGGTAGGGGGAAGGGAGTGGGAGAAATGGGTGAAGGTGGATATCTTCCACTTCTAAAACAAGTAAGTCCTGGGCATGTAATGTATAGCATGGGAACCACAGTTAACAATAGTGTATATTTGAAAGTTGTTAAGAGAGTAGACCTTAAAGGTTCTCATTACAAGAAAAAAAATTGTTAACTATGTGAGGTGAGGTGATGAATGTTAGGTAAGCTTATTGTGGTAATCATTTCACAGTGTATACATACATAAATCACATCATTATGTTGTACACCTTAAATTTATAAAATGTTATATGTCAATTACATCTCAATAAAACTGGAGTAAAAAAAAAAAAAACTGTAGTTGGCTAGAAAAGTACCCTTGAGAAAATCAGTATTTAAGGAACAGACAGCAGAAGAGAAGGAATTCAAAGGGAAAAAGAAGAGTGGTCAGAGCAATAGCAGAGAAAATCATAGAAGTCAAGTGTGTTAAAGGCTTAGTAGCTATAAGAAAAAGATTCCAAAATTAAGTCCTTTGAATAAAATAGAAGTTTATTTCTTTCATATTATAAGCCAGCCCATGTATGCAATGGTGCCATTCTGCTCCTCCAGTTCATTCAGGAACCCAGGTTCCTTCTGCCTTATTGCCTTGGTTGGGTTGCAGGCATTCCTGAGCTCACTCAGGAAGAGATAAAGAACCAAAGTTCAGGGACAGCAGCCTGTCTTTAAGGTGAAGACAGCCTAGAAATTATATATGATATTTCTGTTCTGTTCTGCTCATCTAAATTTAGTCACACAGCCACAACTGGATGTGAGAAAACTGGGAAATCTTGTTTCCACTTGGGAGGCCATGAGATTAGGAAAAGGGGCAGAGTGAATTTTGGGAGAATAACCAGCAGTTACAACCAGCAGAATAACACCAACTTTTTAAGTTAAAACAATACTTAGCAATTAGATTAGATTAGATTATCCATTTAATATGTTTATTGAGCAGTTCCTCTATTTGGTCATTATTCTATGTGGTAAGTGTACAGACATTTTAAAAAAATCCACTACCAAATAGCTTATATTCTAGAAAGGAGAGATAGGTACTAAACAAATTAACAAATAAATATGTGACATAATATTAGAAAGTAATAAGTACTAAGAAGAAAAAGTGAAAGGATAGAAGTGCTATTTTTAGCTAGACTAGCAAGGGAAAATCTTTTATGTTAAAAACTGAAAAGGGTCCTTTGAAAGACAAAATATTGAGATCTCCCTCTTTGGGGAAGAATTTGCAGTTGAATTGAAAGCCTAGAATATTGGTTGAAATAGGATGAGGATGGGGATATATGTATAGCTGATTCACTCTGCTATAAAGCAGAAACTAACACACCATTGTAAAGCAATTATACTCCAGTAAAGATGTTAAAAAAAAAAGAAATAGGATGAGGAAAGTTGCTAATTCAGAGATTCAGAGTTAAAGGAGAGTTATCTTTTTAAGGATTCGGGGAGGAAAAATTGACCATGATTATAGCCTAACTAGAAAATGCATATAGAGATGTGGTTATTGCATGTCTTAGTGCTGGAAGGAGGGCATGATGGGCACGGGTGTAAATAGTTCGTATAGGATGACCTCATTTTTCCCAAGTAAGAATCAGGAAAGCTACTGAGAGTGAGAGCTGTGTGGTTGTATCAGGTTCTTGATAACAATTATGAAAGTATGGAGTTGTTCTGGGAACCACCAGCAAATATGAGAAGCCCAAAATCTAAGAGAGAAGAATTGTGTCCATGGGATTGAATCTGTGCCGGGGTTTTTCAGGGTGTGGGTAGTAGACAGGTCCACCAACCCTATGTAAGAGAGGGTGATAATGAGAGTGGTTTAAGTGATGAAGCATAACGTCTATTCCACATGGCAAGAGGAATGGTTTCCTTCAGGAGAGAATAACTAGGGAACCACATGCCCAGTTCTAGATCATGCCTCAGTTTGGTAAAGTTGACTGAGAAATGTGTTTCAGATTATATTTTTCAGGACAGGTTTCTTTTTTATTAACTTGCTATTCAAAATTCCAATTTTTAAGTTAGTTTGACTCCCTTGTTTGTTGTGTTGGATCGTTATTGTAGGGTTGGTAAAATTCACTGGTCACAGTTATGAAATTAGGAAGACAAGTCATAAAATTATTAAGAAATTAAAACCTTAAGTGACACCTATTGAATTATGTCATTTGGTTTTTCTTTAACATCTGCTGGTCCCTAGTAGAATACTGTTTATACTTCATGGATATACTAAGGAAATGGAAACTTTTGGGGAAAAATCATGTAGTTTATAAGCTATTTATTAATTTACTAAATGTTTAGTATCATGTATGTCATCTTCCATATTCCATTAATCCACTGACTTAATCCATGAATTAAATCATAGAGCTGTCAGCCCTTCTTGGCAAGTGTATTTTTCTTGATAAGTTGATTCTGTTTTTTTCCATGTTTTGTCCTTTATGTCTGGATATTTGCCTATGCCCACCTAAACCACATCTTTTTATCAGAAATGACATCAGTATAGAGAAATCATGGCCAGAGCGATCAGGATTTTTTGCATTTTGAAAGTAATACCTTGACATTATGACATTTTCTGTTCTTTCAAGGCTTTTAGTTTCTTTTTATAAAACTATTCATAGTTTCTGTTATTTTCTGGTTCTCAGATTAATCCAAGATATGTCCGAATTGAGCCTTTCTGAGGTATTGTTGTTGTTTTCTTGTCTCCAAGCAGCCCATTCTCCCTAGTATTTATTTTTTCTCTGGGATATTTTTTGAGTTTTGTTTTTCCTCTAAGGGCACTAGTGTCTTTATGATTTTCTTCTGGCCTTTCAATTGCATTAACTTATTTTGTCTGGCTTCTCTTACCTTTCCTTCTGGAAGACATAGCTGATTCCTGCATTCACACCTCGCAGTTTGTTACTTTGATGTGAAATGCCTTTTGGCCTTCAGATCTCTGCACAGTCTTTCATTACTCTGATTGTATGGCCGTTTCTTGCTGCTGTGAGTTTTCCCTACACTATTCTGCAGTGCTGACACAGTCCACCCCTCAGCAGAAACTTCACACCAATTTCTGTAGAATACCTCCCTCAACAAAGAAGAGGCAAACATTTAAACCTCATAACTAAATACAGTATTCTTTGACATCAGTATTTTCTATGTTAAATTCTGATGTCTTATATACACTGATAATTGGCTTTCTTATTGTTCTCACCTTCTCAATATTTTCTTGTCCGTCAGATGCAAATTAGTAAGATTAGATTTCATATGTTCTTGAAGGCAGGATACCACCACAATGTAGCAAGATTTTTACGATCAATATTCATTTGTACTGTTTATGCACTAGAAATTACATAGGGGAAAATGTCACAGGAATATGGCTCAAATCATCTAGGTTTAGGACACTTTAATCAACATTTAGAATTCTTTTCTCCTGTGGATAGAAAAGATGATCAGTGCTTGCTAAATGTTATTAACCTTTTAATCACTGTTATACATTTAGCAAATCAATTTAATCATCTATTGGGTGATTAGAAATGACTAGTTAGGGAGATCAGCTCGGTGCTTTGTGACCACCTAGAGGGGTGGGATAGGGAGGGTGGGAGGGAGATGCAAGAGGGAGGGGATATGGGGATATATGTATACGTATAGCTGACTCACTTTGTTATACAGCAGAAACTAACACAACATTGTAAAGCAATTGTACTCCAATAAAGATGTTTAAAAAAAATGACTAGTTAGAGACAGAAATTTAGAAAAGCAACGTTGATGTTTGATACACATGTACAAACACACACAAGTAGATTGATAGACACACGTTACGGAATGTTGTATTTCGTATTTTATCTGCCTAAGTTACTGAAATACTTTGAATTAGATCAAGACAAAATGAATTCTGTGGTTTGGAAATTCCAGCACACACCACTAAAAATGAGGAACCAGAAGGTATACTCCTTGGAACTTTTTTTAAAGATTATTCATGAATCATGTAACTTTAAAATAATATTAATCTTTAGGAAAATTTGGGGGATTGACTTTCTTTAATGCTTTTAGAGCCAAGGGATTCAATTTTTTAAATAGGGAAAAGTTTGCATTTATCATACATTTTGGAGCATCAAATCTTTCCCTCACTTGCTAGACACAGGGATGCAAAGGTAACTAAGACACAGTTGCCGCTTTCAAAAAGTTCTTGCATTTTTTAGTTCACTGCACTTTGCAGAAAGTGTGACTATTGTTTATAATGCTATTATATCCCATTTCTTTTTAATTTTTTTCAAATAATGACTACTGAAATAGATTAATTTTTGGGAGGATTAGCCTAAATGCTTTAACTTGTTTTACTGGGAGGAATGCTACGTGTTCTCTATCAGCAAACTAGGAACGGACTAGTTACATTCCCAATCTCTTTCCAGCCACTCTGGCAGGTGCTTTGGGATCCACAGAGGAATATCTGACATAATTCCTGCTCACCAGTAGTTGAGTGGAATTAGGGAGAGTTAAGTAACAGAGTTTCTTTGACATTTTTTAGAAAAGTCAGAATATGAAGACTCATTTAGAATATAAAGTGTTACCAAATGAATGCCACAGAAATACATAGCAAGGCGAAAACATTCTGAAAGACTTGATGATAAATATTATGTAAGAGCAAAGCACCTGCTAGGCCTTGAGTGATGGGAAGGACTGAGACATATGGCTACAGATTTAAAAGTCTAGCCAAATGGATTCAATGCTAGCAGGAGTGTCTGTAGACCAATTCCATACAGATGTAGCAACTCCCAGAAGAGTAAGTGTGTCCAAATGTAGAAACTGTTAGTTAGATCCAAGCAAAAGCTTGGGGATGGGTTCAGCCCTGGAGAAAAGAAAAGATGGCCATTCCACTCAAAGTAGGGTCATTCCAGCAAATCTATCCAAAAATAAGATCATTATGGCAATATTTATTAATTTTCACAGTAATAACTGGGTGATTAGTCTGCAGACCTATGCTAGGAAGGCCACATTTGCTGACATAATGGATAAAATCCCAGCATTTTAGAAGTTTAGGACTTACTCAGAGCATCGTCCAGGGCAGTACGCCTTGGGCAGCTTTCTGCTCAGGCTCATTCCTCTTGCAGCTCCACCAACATCGACTCCCACAACCTCAAATTATGAGTTCACACGTGGAAGGAGTTTACAGTTCTGACATGGAACATCAATCCTACCCACACTTTGCTCTCTTCAGAACTCAGCCACATGGCCATACCTTGCGCAAGTGAATCTGGGAAATGTGGTCTGTCTGTTCTTCCAAAAGAAAAAACCTCAACCACTTATTCAAATAGCACACTTCTATTGTGTGTACAGATCTCTGAGTCAGGTACTGTGGAGAGTATCTCTATAAGCAAGACATACCTTCTGCCTTCAAATTCTTAGAACTATACGTAAATAAATGCTAATGCAAGGCCAGATGTTTTGGGTTCTATAATAGAGGGATAAAGAACCTCTTACGAAGGAAAAACTTCCTGGAAAAGGCGAGATTTGAGCAGAGCTTGAAGCATAGATAGGGGCTCACCACCACGTGGAGGTGGAGGGTACGGCATGAAAAGTGACATGCGAACAGGCTGTATCAAATGGCTAGAGATGACAGTCTACGATAGGTACAGAAATAAAGATGTCTGAAAGATATTTGGGGGCCACAACATAACAGACCTTAAACACTCTGTTTATAGTTCAGGAGCCGTTGCAAAATCTGCAGCATATGCTTAGGAAAGAAAGCAGTGTTCAGCACACATTAGAATGGAAAGAAATTAGGGATGGGAGTGGTGGGGAGCTATTTGAACTAAGGCAGTGGGAATGGAAATGAGAGAACAGTTAATGCAAAACATTTGAAAAAGTAGATTTGAAAAGACTTTGAGATTGTTTGTGTTGGTGAGTAAATCCAGAGATTTTTGCATTTCACCGACAGAGTGTTCTTGATGGTTAATCCTTGGGAATTATTTGATGAGTTCAAAGAGCACTTATAGTTGATCTCATTAGCTAAGGGAGTGTTAAAATCTACCAAGGCAAGAACTTTGAGCAGTGACATCTCTGGGGCCTGAACTTCAGAGAAGTGCAACAGAGATATCTACTTCTATTGTAGCCAACAAAATTACCATATTTTGAAAAAACAATTTCTGAACAAGAAATAATACACAAATAGGTCGCCTCCCATCCTTTAAGCCCTAAGTAGGCACATGTATTCCTTTATCTCTAAGTAACTTCCAGTGACCGAAGTCCTCACTCCACATTCTCTTCTAGACTTACTGTCAGGATATAGATAGTTTTGAAATTATGCAGAAAGGTAAATAACTTTAGAGAGTTTGAAGTCTTCATCAGACCTTTTAATTCTGTTATACTTCAATGAAGAAGAGGGTAATACCAGAGCGCTTCTCAAGTGGCACATGAAGTCTCCTCTGTACGTTAAAGAATATTCCTTACTTAAAATGCTCTCTGGGAATGAGGGCTTTGAGGGCCACTTCTCCCCATTTTTACAATGCAAGGGAAGTATTTAAATGTTTGAGGAGTAAAATACCCTCTTCAACTCCCATTAGACCTGCTAGCAACAACTTACCAGATGTAAAACATCAGAAAGTATTAATGGAGAATATTTGAAGCCTGGTCTCCAGGTGCTCTGCCCTAAGAATGTTTTTCCATTAGCTACTGAAAATCTTAACACCTCCAAGAAGACAGTCTAACCCTTGTTAAAGTCAAAACAGAAGATCCTCATCAGTTCCTGCAGAGACGAGGTAACAAAGTTTAGGTGACAACCATGGTGTTAAAATTAATATGTAGGGACTTCCCTGGTGGTGCAGTGGTTGAGAATCCGCCTGCCAATGCAGGGGGCACGGGTTCGAGCCCTGGTTCAGGAAGATTCCACATGCCGCGGAGCAACTAAGCCCATGCACCACAACTACTGAGACTGCGCTCTAGAGCCCGCAGGCAACAACTACTGTGCCCGCGCGCCACAACTACTGAACCTGCGTACCTAGAGCCTGTGCTCCGCAACAAGAGAAGCCACTGCAATGAGAAGCCCGCGCACCACAAGGAAGAGTAGCCCCCACTAACCACAATTAGAGAAAGCCCCTGCACAGCAATGAAGACCCAATGCAGCCAAAAATTAAAAAACAAAAACCAAAAAACCTGTACTTAAAAAAAAAAAAATTAATATGTAACTTTTAGATCGAAGATTTACTTTATTCCAACTTTCAGAGAAATAATCTTACTTCCATTAAGCAAATTATATGCTATGTTGAAAATAAGTTGAGACTGCCAATTGGAAATACAATAGACTAGCAGAATTCAAATGAAAATGTATTTTAAAAAATTTCATCTCATAATATAGTTTTCAAATGGGTTTAGTTACAGTAATAGATAGCATTTATGTGTTCTTAAAATGCTTTGATCTAATGTGTAGCTTTCCTTTTAATAATGGATAAATTTTCAAAATATTGAAGAGAGAGGGACAGGACAATCCTAAAAGTAACTGAGATAACATTGTTCATTCCTGTTCATTGACGGTATCCTTTTGATAAAGTGAGTGGAAAAGGACTGATTAGTTATCAGAAAATATGGGTTTAGCTTAGGTTACTCTCTTGTTGACCACAAAACTTGTCTGAGTTCTTAGTTTTTATCCATGATAACCACTCTATCCACTGCATAGAGTTATTCTGAGGACCAAATTATAATATTTCAGCATACATAGAGAGAAGTATGAAATACTCTTGAGGTCTCTCCAGTATTTTTATACTATGACCTAGCTCTACTGACTTAATCGCCATGTCCTATGTTGTGTCTTTTGATCACTCAAAAGCTCTGTAAAGGAGTCTTGGGTACCCCAGGCTACCAGTCTCAATTTTCACCACCTGGGGGAATGATACAGTTTTTGCATTTTAGTAAAGTAAAATACTGGGACAGTGATAAGGGTAAAGAAAGAAAAAAATTGTATTCTATAATTGGTTGCTTTTTTCCCACATTGCAATTCTTATTATATCATACCAGTCTACTTAAAACCATCCATTAATATTTTATAAGTCTCTTGGCATTTATTTTGGTATTTCTTCAAAGTTATCTTATGAATCTGTGATTTGAGGATTAGGCTGAAAATGTGTAATGATTAGGTACTCTTCTTAAAGTTTGCTTGCTGAATTCAAATAAAACCACAATTCTGTTTTGTTTGTTTGTTTTCTGATAAAATTTAAAGGCTAACTCCCACCAACTTTTAAATAATATGCAATTGAAGGAAAAAATTGTTTTGTTTGTTGATTTTTTTGGGGGGAAGGTATTCCTCAAAACCATTTCTCCTACCTTGTAGGATCGTACTACAAAAGGACTAACTGTTTAGGACACATAACTTATTATTTAAACAAAGCAACAAAAATTTTAAAAAAAGGAAAGTTAGGAGTGAAAACAACTCTGGGGCTAAGTTTGTGTACGTAATAACTGGGTAAATCCTTTGGAGAAGTACATTGGGTAGTTACAGGGATTTGATATGTAAAATAGAGTGAATTTCATATAGGCATGATTTGAACAGCCAAAATATTTATGATTAAATAAAACATTTCCCAATTAGGGGTTATGGGCCTACGTTAAAGTAAGAATAAACTTTGTCAAGTGTCTCGAAAGTCCTAAACGATTTGGTGGATAATCAGTCAAAATATTAGGATGAATGAGTATGTGTGAGAGTGTGTTTGGTTTGTTTGGTTTGTTTTCCTATCCTTTTATAACTCCTTTAAGAGGTAAGATGTATCTTCTGGTTCTTTTACAAGGTAGAATTTTCATTCACCTCTACATTTTTTTTTCCAAAGAGAGAAACCTTAAGTTTGCAGATGTGTACAGAAAAGATTAAACATTTTAGCTACTATTTTATAATTTTTCCCTTGCTTGTCAAAAGCAATAATATTACCATCATTCAATGTGTATGATAATGTTGACAATTCAAAAGCTTCTGAGAACAAGCTTATTAGTCATGGGAAATTTACAAATGACTGTTGATTCCCCTAGATTTCTAAAACAAAGCAAAATTAATTTTAGGTCCTACAGATCTAAGGTAACTGTCTGCAGCTTAATAAGCATCAGGAAGAAGATGAACTGAAAGGCAGGAAATACAATCTAGCAGTGAAATTTGTTCAGTTATGGAGGACAGTTCCAACGGAAATGGTGGAAGTACCGGCTTACCAGCACTTTGGATAAGTGAAATCCAGCTGGACAAAGGGCTAAATTACATTCAGTAAGAATTTAATATTGCTCTAAAAATGAATGCCTCCCATATCGCTTATATTTATTTAATGAGTAGATTTCTGAGCTGAAACTTTGACATTTTCCTGTCAGTTTTAAGTAAGTTGGGCAAATCAAGGTATGGAAATTGGACATATACAGTAAATTAAATTATTTTCTCCCTGGTAGGATTTGGTTGCTTCTGAATATATAGCAGGTTCTGTAATACCCAGAGGTCCTTAGTTCCAGTAACACTGAGGATGTAGTAGATGTTTAGCAAACACATGTAATTAGTTAAATTGAATTGTACATATGTATATAGTGCAGTCTTAAATTATGTTAGGAGAAGAACATGTTTGGTTTAGTGAAACAGATTTAGTCACAGTACAAAGCCTTAGACCTGACGACTTAAAATGTATCTTTAAATTGGTAGAAATGCAGAAGAACATGGCAGGTTAGAAATGATGGGATGATAACTTAGATTTGATTATAGCAAGATTGAGCTAAGCAGCTGTTGAGATTGGATAATGATATGTGAGTTTCTCATCAGGCCTGTAACATGTTTCCACTAATACAGATTAAGAATGTCTGGATGAACTAAAATCATCCCTGTGGCTTTTGCATAACATAATTAAACCTTGCTAATGCAAGGTACTTTTATTAAGTGAAAAATGATGTTTATAAAGCTATGGAAATGGCTACAAGATCAATTGAACTAAGGACAAACGTTGGCACTCATAACAGTAATGCAAAAAAAAAATTATCTATTTTTGTTATATAGAGTTTTCAGAACACAGAGTCTTGTTTATGTGACAGGCACATGAAGGATGGTTTCAATTATGCTGACCCTCTTGCTGGAGCTTGTGCACCAGGTGTCCAGACCACAAAGTGGAAAATGCAATCTTTGTCTGCTTTACTTAAATACAGTACTGAGATCAGCCTGTCTTTTAAGTGCCTGATTGCTATTTAATTACAGAGAATTTCTCTTTAAACAGAACAACCCAACAACAACAAAAAGACAATACAGCACTCATTTCAGAGTCTCCTGCCCCTTCCTATCACATGGGAAGAATGTGATATATCTAATAACCTTATACTGCTGGGTTTATTAAGTGGTAGTCATTATCTGTTTTATAAAAGCTATCTTTAACATATCTAATGGGAATATTTCTGTTGACTAATAAAAGCCAACTAAAACTATGAATGCAAAGTAATCATGTTCATTCTTACAGCGTTTTTATGTAAGGATTTTAAAGTAACCGTGATGTGGTAAAAAAAACTGTTAATCTAGAGTGAAAAAATGGGAATTCAAATTCCAGCTCTGAAGATGTGGCATGATATCTCTAAGCAAGTTTGTTAACTTCTCTGAGCCTAGATTGATCATCAGTAAAATGAGGCTAATAATTCCTACCCTGGTGGGCTGTTGAGAGAATTAAATGAGGTGATTTATATGAACCACCATCTTAAGAATATATTGATTGAATCTGATTTTGAGAAATGATTCACAAAAAATCTCTCAAAGGAGGGAATATGAAATAGATTAAATGATATTTTTGAGAAAATACTACATTTGAAACTATCTTTTATTTATAAGATTCTTAATTTATCTTTAATTACAGAATAATTGTTTCCTCTTCTTTTTATCTCCTTTAAGTAAATTATTTAGCTATCTCTTCTCTAATATTTTGAGAGAAGGTGATATTTTTTAATATTATTTATATACATACTTCTGAAAGTGCTTCTTATTTTTTCTTAAGTCCTTTTTGAAGATTTAGAAAAGCTTTTTTTATCTTTCATTATCATATTTCACATCTAGTATTTTTGCCTTTATTAATTGTTTTGAATAACCTGGCTCATGGGCCCGTTTTCCTTGCCCTTAATTTTGGTAAATAAGGACTGGCTTAGATATGTAGGTGATTAACAGGTCCCAGATATTTATACTACTAGGTGTATTATTTAAGAGAAGGCAGAAACATGAACCTGACAATTAGCAAACCATCAGGACCCTTTTATCTCTTTCTTCACCTCTAGCCCTTCAGCAAGCACCTCCATGGAAAATAGATGCTTAAGATGTGGCTGAAAACAGGTGTGAGAACTGAATGGTAGCATAAATTTGGTCAGTGAAACTTCTTAAAAACCATGATAACTTTATTAACCATTTATTTCCTGTCAGAGGTTACAGTAATGTAGATATAACACCAATAGTTTTGTTTTTCCACCATTCACATTTATTTAGCACATTCCATGAGCAGATAAGTAGGATAAGTTAGGTAAAGTGATAAAAAGGAAAGGAAGACCATATCTTACAAGTATTTTATTTTATAGTATGACAATAAATATAAAAATATAGAAAGCAAGATATGAACAGAGGCAAACATATTGCAAACTATTATCAGAAAAGAACTATTATTCTTTTCAGTAAGTTTTGTACTTAACCAATTAAGATTAAACATTCATTTTGAAGTAATTGTTTTACCTTTTAAAAATACATTAGTGCTGAATAGTGAATTAATATGAACTCATGTCACTAAAAAGAGACTGTTTTTTTGGCAAGTGCTGTACTTAAAGTGCAGTTTTATTTAATAAATATCATCCTTAACCGAAAGACCTATGTTCTATTAACCAATTGTCCGTACTTATTGTCTAAATGCAGTTGGTAGGTATTAAAGAACTGAAATAATCAAAATGTAGTTGGTTCATCAAGAATTATTGGAGGAGGAATTTTCCATTATAGTTTTTAAACACATTTTATGAAGTAGCTCTTTACACTGGGTGCTTTCATACTTAATTATCATTGTTATTATTCCAATTTGAGATTGGGAAACTGAGGCTGAGAAAGATCAAGTCGTTTTCTGCAAGTTAGTTTTTCCAGCCTAATGATTTTGTAACTACACCCCTAGTGGGTGAGAGTTCTAAGAAAAACTAAATCCTATCCTTTTTCAATCTGAAATCTACCAGAAATTTTTGTTATCTTAAGAGTTTTTCTCTGACACTGAAGAACTTATAATTACTGATATTCTTTCACTAGACTTATTCTTGAGGAATATTGCTTAGAAATAAAGCTAAATTAATATTTCCAGAAGAATAAATAAATAACTTATAAGTACATAAGTTCACTACATTTATATAGTATGGATATATCATAATATATTAAAACATTCCCATATTATTAGATGTTTATATTGTTTCCATTACTTCATTATTTCTAACAACCCTGCAAGAAATACCACTGTTTTTTGCCTTGTTTTGCAAAAGTGGAATTGCTAGTTAAAAGCTGAATTTTAAAATCACCCTTCAACAATTTTCTTGACAGTTTATACTTCTACCAACAATATCTTTAAGTCTCACTATTAAGAGAAAATGCAAGACATAGATCAATACATAGAATTAATCATATGTATGTTAAAAACCACATATGTAATTTTGTAACATAATAACTTGAATGATGTACACTAAACTCTTACCTCTAGAGAAAGGAATAAAATTGAAGAACAGGAGGAAGGGAAACTTTCTTATATCAAATATGTGTGTATTGTTTGAATCTTTTGCAATTAACATAAGTGTATACACTGTATGTATTTTAAAAATTAAAATAGAGACTCAAATGTAATTAATGTAGAGGTACAAAGTAAACTTCAGAGTTGTAATATGATGGCATTCAGATTCAAATAATGTCTGGTGTATTTACGGTCAGAGACTCATATGTACTAGCATGTGAACTTATTTCTGTAGGTAAAAATGGTAAAATAATAAAACTATCTCACTTTCCAGAACAAATGATTTCCATCTGTACCACTGGATAAGTGTAGTTCTGACTCAACCACATGAATAACATTACATATGTTTTGAAAAAACATTATGTGCTGAAGACCTGAAGCAATTCACATGCTTTGCCTATGGTTAGCTTGGCAATAAGAAAACAAGACAGCTAACACGAATTTTAAGCCATATCTAGAAATAGTGCCAATTGGATTTAAGCTGAACATGCAGTTTATTTCAGTTGCTTTCCTTCTCCTTAAACTCTGAAGTTCAAAGTTTAACTTGGAGTTGTTTTCTTCTCAAGTTTAGCTGTAGCCAAAGTCCATGAAATGGCTTATGTCTGTCAATAGTTGACCTAATAGATTTGTCCTGTGTTGACATTTTGTTCTTTTCATGCTAGACAGTTTATATAATATAGGTGTATTATTTCAGTGAGCTCTACCTTAAAAATGAGATTAGAAAGTAATCATGGAGAGTTTTAACAATTATTTGGAATATTAGGGGTTTTTGTAGGGTTTTGGGAGAAATCATTTGCACAGTAATTAATTCATTATTCTTCTTTATTCATTCCTGAATAAATCATTTATAAATGATTTATTTATAAATCATTTATAAATGATTTATTTATAAATCATTTATAAATGATGAATAAAATAAAATGATGAATAAATCATCAATCATTTATTGAACACCAACCATGTCAGTAGGGTTATCAAGACAAGACCAGTAGAGTGAGGTTAGAGGCATGAAATTAATGAATTCCATAAAATATTAGAGTTGCTATATGAGAACTTAGTACAAACAGGAGTAAAATAACCAAGAAGAATCCCTTCTACCAGGATGATCAAGGGATATTCATTTAAGTGGGGAAGGTCCAGCAGAATCTGGATGGATAGAGAGATTATTCATGGGTAGAGATGGGGCCATATTTCTGACATAATGCACTTTGAGAAGAGGAAAAAGAAAAAAACATCAAACAACAGGTCTGATATATGCTACTGCTAGAGCATGTAGATAGGGTTTGGTGAGAGATAAGAATGAAGATAAGGAGATAAAGGAGGGGTCAGATCTTGGAAATAATCAGAAGCTGCACTAAATTCCATGGACTTTTTCCTTTGGGTAGTGAAGGCATTTTAAAGGGTTGTAAGCAGGAGAGCAACTGGGCTGTACAGTTTTGAAAGAGACCTTTGGAGGCAGTGCAGTGGAGGAATAGGGGAAGCACAATAAGATGAATGATTCATTCAGGTAATACTGAGACATAACATAAAGCCAGAGCACATTGGGGGTGGAGAAGGGTTGATGCAGGATTTGTTAAGGAAGTGGTATTGACAGGAGTGGGTCAGTGATAACATCTGGAAGATGTGGAAAATGCAGTAGCAAGTGTTGATTCTCAGGCGAGTTATGAGTCAATGAGTGGATGGTGATGTTACCCACCACAGGAATAGAAGGAGAGGTTTGGGAGTGAAGGTAAGGAGCTCAGTGTTTAGCCATGCTTTGTTTGAAGTGTATATGGGACAGCCAAGTGGAGATGCCAAGTAACCAGTTGAATATGTGGGTCTACAGGTCAGAATACAGAAGTGGATTAAAGATACAGATTTGTTGGTCATCAGCAGTTAATAAATGGAGTGTTAATATTACTCATGGTGTTGAGAGGATAAAGAATAAAATTAGCAATAGTGATGTGAAGAAACATCACATTTAAGTGGAGGAGCCAGAAAAAACTTTTGCCGAAATAATCCATAAGTATCACAATTAAGAGTTTCTTAGGGACCTTTGTGAGGTCAGCTTCAGTAATGTAGTGGAAGTGGAAACACCCACTCAGTAGCACAGTAGAATTAAAAATAAATGGAAAAGTTCAAATGAACAAGTTCATATTCTTTTTTAAGAAGCTGAGCTGTGAAAGGGAGGGGAGGACATTAACTAGAGGGGCTCACAGGATAGAGAGATGTATTAACTTGCCAAAATAAGAGATATATGAGCATTATTAACGATTTGTGGGAAAGGAGCTGGTAGAGCCAGAGGTTGAGAATATAGATATGGAATTACTCAAGAAGCATCTCAACACGATGCAGCAGAAATGGGAAGCTGGCTATTGTCCTTCCTATCAAGGAAACAGTGATTGATAAGGAAGAAATTATAGTATTTGACAGAACATCTTGTTTACCATGACTTCTATAACAAGTATTTTTAAACCTACATAGTCAAATGGCCAAAACAGTAGTCTTTCCTCCCATTGTCCTTCTGCTCTGCCACACACAAGTATGTCTGTCTCTCTCTAGACCTGTTTTTAAAAAAAGCACTACAGTCTACCTCGTTACTCAAGCCAAAAACCTGAGACATCCTCTATTCTCTAAACAGTTCGTTCTCCAGACATCTCCACTGCATCTGCTTCTGTCATTTCCACTACTGCATTCTAGTTGAAAGCATCTATATGTTATGCTTGCACTGTAGATAGTCTTCTAACTTTCTCCCTGCTTCTCTAGAGCCATCCCACCCCAACTCCTGCATCTGTTCTCCACTTAGCAGCCAGAATAATGCCATTGAAAGGTTAATCAAGTCATGTTATTCTCTGGCTTAAACTCTCTATAACTCATAGTGGGCATGGGTACATGATGACTACTATCATCATTATTAGGATTTTCCTTCCCCTTTCTCTTTTAGTGGCCCCTTTTCTTTCCTTTATCTAGCAAAGACATTATTAAAAAAAAATTGGTCATCTTATTTCAAACATACAGTAACTGATAAACTTGTGGCAAATAGAGTTAGCATCAATGTGGCTTGTTTCTGTCATAAGCACTTGGCCCCTAGTTAATGCCTTGTTTGAATGAATGGGAGTGAAACATTGTTTCTATCACATGCTTTATTGGACTCACCAATTCCCAGTCATAAGTAAGATAATACTTATAAGAGATAATCTTTGACACTTTTTTCTAATCAGACGACAGATAATATCAATGCATGCACCATTTGTTTCAAGGATATGAATAAGAATTAAGTTTTTAAGTAAAGAAAGAAATAGAACAAAAGAAGGACACTCTGATATTTGATATTTTGAAAAATTCAAGTCTTACAACCAAGATTTATATAATGGTAGTTATTAGGAATAAGAGCATAACATAGGACAATAAGCTGTGAGGTTTTTCTTAGGAATGCACTAAATTTAATTCCAAAAGTGGAAGGCACTTCAGAAAAACCTGTAGAGATCTCATCTACTGGAAAAAGTTTACTCCAAGGAAGGTAGAAAGAAGTTGGCCAAAGATAATGGTTACAAACCTTGGTGGTGCAATTGATTATGTTTCCTAAATGTCATAATTCTGGAAAGATAGTATCTTTATTTTTAAAATTTTTATTATTATTTGTTATTATTAGTATTTAACATTTTAAAATTTTATATTGGAGTATAGTTGATTTACGATGTTGTGTTAGTTTCAGATGAATCACAGCAAAGTGATTCAGTTATACATATATATAATCTGTTCTTTTTCATATTCTTTTCCCATATAGGTTCTTACAGAATATTGAGTTCCCTGAGCTATACAGTAGGTCCTTGTTGGTTATCTATTTTATATGCAGTAGTATATATATATTAATCCCAAATTAGGAGTTTGAAATTAAGATAGTATCTTTAAATGTTGGATGGAGTTGGTCACTAGAAGCAGAAGACACAGATTTCAAGTTCAGACAATTCTGTGAATATATATATATATTACATATGTATTCAATAATAATATATATTATTATAGTATTTTATATATTAGCATTTTATTTTTGTGATATCTGCCATAAAACGCCCCTTAGATGCTAAGTTAATGAGAATAAAAGAAATTCTTCTTAGCTTAGCTGTGAAGTTGTGGAAGACCTGGAGCTAGTAATTAAGGAGTATTAACCAGCTTGGGTTCTACCAGTAATCAAGTATGTGACCATGGGCCATGCTCTTGTCACCTCTTCTTTAAAATGAAGGGAACAGTTCTCCTCAGGCTTCCTCTGATGTGTCTATTCTACAATTTGATTTTTTTTTTTTTTTTTGGTGAAGTGATTCACTAATTCAGTATATTGAATGTCATATTAAGGGAGTCTATGGGGAATCTGAAAGTTAACTGCTAAAACAGAAGCATTCTTAAGGGACCTGAGACAGTAGCCACATTCACAGACTGGGCTGTCTATCTCAAGGGAACCTAACCAATAATCATTTTATATTTAGTAAACATTTTGTATATATCTGTGTTAATTGTGTTAATTTTAGGCAGAACTGTAATTTTAGGCAGAACTTTGGCTCATGTTTAGTACGTTATTTTGGGCTCCTTTGTTTATATTTCAAAGTCGTCACGATAATGCAACTAAACAGGAAAGTAATTATATCTTATTGGTAGGAGGCATAAAAATGGCAGCAAGAAAGGTGCTTTAGTAGTCTAGAATTCAATCTTTTATGCTTAAAACTATGTCATCCTATTTTGCAAATGCCTCCTACTAAGCCGAAACACTGAACTCATTACTAAATATGAAACAGTAGTTAAATTATTTGCAGAACGGATCTCAAGGTCTTTATTTTGTTCTTCCATGTGGAATCTATTTACTCATTTGCACATGTGGAACTTTTAACTCTACAGCATGCTTTTAAGCTTCATACTGAGTCTGAAAGTTGAGACAGATTCAGATCAGTAAGCAAATAAAAGATTCCCTTTAAAATAGTCAATGGAAAAAATGTATTCTTTTCAATTTTTGAAGGATCTGTCTTTGCACAAAATATCTATCTACATGTCAAAGATATTCAGATGTTTAGCTATGTATTTTGTGGGACAAATGTATTTCAAGGGTTAAAAAAGAATATTCATTGGAAAGCAAGCTTGCCTCACAATAGAACTGCATTCTAAAATCTTGGTATCCTGGTTATATTTGCATTCTATATCATTTATATGGATGGAAATGTATATTCAATACTTTAATGAGTAAATATAAGTAGAATTAAGTTTCATGAAGGCAGGTCCTTTATCTATCTTGTTCATTATACAGTGCCCAATTCAGTGCCTGGTATATATCAGACCCTTAATAAATGTTTTAAAATAATACCATGGAAAAATATAACTAAAGCCTTGAGATTTAACATCTGGTCATTAGTACTGCCTCTAAGCTAAGATCTTAGCCAAGCCATTTCTCCTTCACTGGGTCTCATTTTCCTCATCTTTTAAAAATAAAGATTTTTTTTTTTTGATTGATGAGTGGTCTCCTGGTTTTATGAAAGTACTTAGCAATTATAGTATATATCTGAATACCTTGTAATCCCTACCTTAAATATTTTTCCGCAGGTGATATAATTGCCAAACTTATCAATTAGCTCATGGATGTAAAAATTTCATGATATAGATTTTGTCCTATCACACTAAAACACCACAATGCAATTTTACCCCACAGAAAGTTTGCATTGAAAAATAAGAACAGAGTGGTGCAGCCTCTTGACTTTAAGTGAAGTATAAACTCAGAGTCAGAATGAATTATTTCTCATGCACTAAGGTGCATGAAAGGTGGTGTGTGAATAAATAAAAGGGCATGATACTTCCTGAGTTTAGACAATATTCATATTAAATGAAAATCCCAAGTCTGGCTGTATCCTTGTGGAAATTTGGAACTGGTATACTCAAATATGTGGAATTAATATATTATAAAATGCTGTATAGAGTGTGTGTTACTGATCCTCCTCAATTGCTCTCATTTTCAGATCTTTAGGAATTTTACTGGGATAATTGTCCAAATGAAATTCGAAGCATCTATCCAAATGGTAAGTAGAACTATTTATTATATCACCATATTTTTTCATCTGTAATTAATATAATTTTCTGAGTATTGAAATGAGAAATATGAATTACTATTCTTCACTCATATTTTAAGTCTTTTTTTTTTAAAGGAGAATTGTGAAAGAACTTGCTTTTCTTTTTAAATTATCATACTGGAATGCAAATATATGGCATGTAAACTTGGGGACTATTGATAACTCTCTTCTAAAATCTGGAATAAAGTAGTGTCTGGAAATTAATAGATCTGCTACAAGCAAATATAGATAGGTAGGATTGTATATAGAAATATACATATGAAGTTCTTTTTCCAGATAATTATGTTTATGTTCTTATATTAAAATTATAAAATATAATGTATGGGCTTAAATAGATGCATAAATTCTGTACCTCATACATTTTGACATCTGAGTAAACTGGTCTAAACTTACTCTGGAATCATCTTCATTAAGAGTTTATTTCCTCAAGTTTTGAGATGGGAGAAATGAAGTCATTATTCTTCTTGTTTATAAGCACTTGGCAGGAACTAAGGACTGTCATCCTTGAAACTTGCTTCTAAAGTTTGTGGTCATCATGGTGTTAGCCAGATGGGCTCTTAGTCCTTTCACACTATTGAATATTAGGGAGATGTCCAAAATACAGATAATTTTACCTCTGACCTCATGACACAAGGAAAGTGCTTTAAA
Organism: Balaenoptera musculus; assembly: GCF_009873245.2. NCBI lineage: Eukaryota > Metazoa > Chordata > Mammalia > Artiodactyla > Balaenopteridae > Balaenoptera > Balaenoptera musculus. The sequence continues at coordinate 117,500,393 of NC_045788.1, forward strand.
ATTGCATTTATTATATTTTCTCATTACACATATTATATTTACAATGGACAGATATTAAATGAAGATAAATTTAAATAAGAACAAAACAACCATATTCGTACCACCTAAGTATAACCAGTTAACCCTTCGTATAAACCGTGAATGTTTTCAGTATGTGAACACACATCTTTTTGCAGGAATTTGAAAAGTGAGAGGGATAACAATGTAAAATTTAGTTTAACCCCATTTGCCCCCAAATGACTCTGCAACCTGGGTTTGAATCACTTGCGCTCTGTCTGCATGACTTTGGGCAAATTCTTACTCTCTCTGGGCCTTCCTTTCCTTATAGGAAAAATGGAGCTAATAATCCATACCTAGTTGATAAGTTTGTCTTGAGGATTAAATAAGTGAATACAGATAAAGTGCCTAGAACAGTGCCCAGATGTTGCAAAATTATCCATAATATTTTAATTTTTTTTTCTGCAAAGTCAGGTAGATAATATAAATTTGTACATTTTTTTTCTGTATCCTGATACTTCATTTAGCTCTTTATTAGTTGTGATTATTTTTCAGTTGGTTCTTTGTGGTTTCAGGCTGAAAATCATATTATCTGAAAATAGAAATGATTTAGTTTATCTTTTCCTTTTTAATGTCCCACACACTTCAAAATTTCAAGTTCACCACTTATTGTCTTGACTACAGCTTTTAGTTCAACGTTAAATAACGGTGAATAACTTCTTCCTAGTTTTATTGGGAATGACTCTCATGATGGTATTAAAGTATGATGTTGACCAAGTTTTATTCCTTTTCATGTTAAGAAGTTATCTTATTCTTAATGAACTAAATTAGATCAGAAATTTCTGTTGATGCTCTATAAATCTTGAGATATACAAATATTTTTTGAATCTGTTGAGAAGATGATTTGGTTTTCCTTTTCTTCATCAGGTGACTTGCTAATTTTATGTTATCCTTGAATAGCTGGAAGCTTATTCTTTTCTTACATACTTTAGTTCAATATTTCTTTAATTTAAGAGGGAATTTGAAAGAATGCTCAAAAGTGAGGATGGTCTATAGTATTTTTTTATTGCTTTCCTTCTTTTTGGTACTGTTAAGGAAGTTACATTTACATTAGAATCTTTACAATATTCTCTGTGGATATATTTTCTCTTTTCTAATTTGTTAGTTCTGCTGAATACCTAATCTATTTCTCATTCCATTTTTTAAATTCTGAGATTTATTTCTATCAAAATTTTTCTAAGTGTATCCTGGATTGTTTATAATAAGGTTTTAATATAATCAACTTTTTTAAATGTTTGGAGAATGTTTTAAAACAATATGTAATCCATGTCATATACTAAGTCAAATAGAGTTCTGTCAATTTAACACAAGTAATCCTATTGCTCAAATTTCAATATTCTGGACAGAGATGGGGCTAGTTTGTGCAAATTCTACTGGACAGAGATGGGGCTAGTTTGTGCAAATTCTTAGAAAGCCCAAGTGATTCATTGGATTTACACTCTAGGCACAAAGCTGCCAAACATAAGCTGGTGAATTATATGAGTCACACTTATTTAGGAAGGTGAGTCTTTCGGGAATGGGAAAGATTAACTACAATGGGGGTAACACTAGGGCCAGAGATAAGAATTAAAGATCTATTTAGATCCAGCGTTAGGATCTTCTAGGAATCTGACTTTCAGAAATACTCTCTTGTCGAAAAAGGAAATGTTTAATATCCTTGTTCTTTCCCAAGGCTATTCCCTCTATATTCCACTTTTCCTTCATCCAGAAAATTTACTCAATCAGATTTTCTTCTCAGTACTTTTTGACCCTCTATGACAATAACCTGTTAAATGTCTAGTATAATAGCTTTGTCTGGTGAGTTCTCTTATTGCCCTTCCCTTTTCTTTTTAACATTTTTACTGTAGCTTGTAAAAGCCAAGATAAATTTCTGCCAGAATTTGATATTCAGTGTTTATCCAGCCAGCCATCAAACATTTAGTGAAAATCAGCTATGCACTAGGAACTATGCTAAGAAGTAGAAAATGCTGTCTTCCAGAACAGCTAGAATGCTTAACCCCTATACTCAAGAGATCTTAATCTTCTGCTTGAACTCACCAAGGTTCAGTATCTCCAGTTGGCATAGTATATTTTTAATTTGATAACCCAAAGATACCTAAAACTTTAATAAGCTCTTTCTCTCTAAACTGCACCTCCTACCATTCGTGTCCTTGTTGATTTCAACTTACTAGACTCTTAATATATAATCTATATTGAATTATTATTTTATGCTAAAGTCTTTGTCCTACCCCTAACTGACTTTCATCAAAATCCTATTGATCACATCTTTACATTTTCCCCAAACTTCTCTTTATCTTTGTATCTATTACCTTAGTTTTAGAACCACAAAATCTGCTCCTTGATTTTTTTACAACCTCCTAACTATTTCTGTATTCTTCCTTCTCTTGTCCACCAACCACAGTGCCATCAAGGTTCTTCCTGAAATTTGTGTGGAATTAATGAGATAGTCACCCATTCAAAAATTTTTATGACTTTGCATTGCTTAGAGGAAAAAGCCCAAACTCCTCAGCTTGCCATTTGATTTTCTTCACAACTTGGTACCAAATTCATTTCTTCTCAATTTATTTGCCATCCCCTCTCCCCACTCCAGTGAATTTAATCACATTTGATTACTGTGTATTGTGGTTTCTTCATATTTAGACCATTTTCTGACACGTAGAAGGTATTCAAATGGTGTTTGCTGATCATTATTTTGAGAAGACTCAGGTTTATAATAAGCAGGAGCTTGTGATCTCCTGGGTGGGTGAGACTGAAGAGATATTGTTTAATTTGGTAACTTATGGGAGCCTTTGAAGTTTCATATTAGGGGAATACCATAGGAATGGGAACCATATATGTGACTTAGAAATGATCTAGTCTGGGCTGTGTTTTCTGGATGTTAAATTGAGGCTTGAAGTATCAGAGATTTTTTCAGTATTATAGCTACAGCTGTTTAATACTCTGAGATTGACTACTTCCAAATCTGTGGAAACTAAAGTAAACCATAGTTTGAATCCTGAGTAAGAGTTTAAGAGACATGATGAATTGTAACTATTATATGATGCAAGTAGATTATCCTGGTTTGATTCAAAATGGTTGTATACATAGACCACCAAATAATTCACCTCCAAGTCTATATTATTATGATTTTTCCTGATATTCATATTGAAGTGTTTGTGATTATATAATTGTCAGTGTCCTTTGTTTTGAAGAATGTAATTGGACATTTGATTCTTAAATTCAAAGAGTAAGGCTGAGCTGGCTAGAAATAGGAAAGTCATGAGGATGTCATGGAAAATTTGAGATGGAGAGATTGACATCAAGACTGAATGAATTTAGCAGTTATTTCACACAGCTTGAATCAAGTAGTTGTTTTTGTTCTGCTTGTCTTCATCATATGAAAAGCAGCCAAGCTAGGTTTTTCTTATGATATTTTTGTTTAGTTAAAAATTTTGAACCAAATGTTAAGTCTCTGTAATTATCCTTGATAAATTTTAACTGCTTGGTCTTAGTCACTTCTTTCCAAGTGTCAAGGTTTGTTAACTCTTAATAGTGTCATATGTAGTATATTTCACACACATTGTCAATGACACAGTCTTTGAACACTTGTTAGATTGTTTTGACTATTTCAATAATGAAGCAAACTAAATTGAATGTACTATGGTTGCACTGATTTATCAACCACTGTTGAAGAAAACATTATTCTCAATTGACTTAGTTACTATCAAGACATTCTTTTCCTATATCTTGGGAAGTAAGAAAATCTTCAGCTTTCAACTTCTGTCAGAAGGGGAGAAAATGAATTTTTCTTTGTAGCTTTGTTTTTATTTTACACATTTCTCTTGACTTTACAGTTTCATGAGCCTTATAAGCCCTAGGAATTTATATTTAGTTTTATATTTAAACTTTGAAAAAAAATTGAGGTCCGAACTAAAGGTCTGCAAACACTTTTTTCTTCGAAAAAGGGGCTCTAGTGTTCAAGGTTGACAAATATGATGTGACAGCTAATAGCTTAAAATGGTTCTAGCTTTCCAAATTTAGAGTGAGTTCCGATTGGGAAAGGGTGGGCTTCTGTATATAAAGTCATACTTGTGGAGGAGCTTTAAGACGGCGGAAGAGTAAGATGCGGAGATCACCTTCCTCCCCACAAATACATCAGAAATACATCTACATGTGGAACTGCTCCTACAGAACACCTACTGAACGCTGGCAGAAGACCTCAGACCTCCCAAAAGGCAAGAAACTCCCCACGTACCTGGGTAGGGCAAAAGAAAAAAGAAATAACAGAGACAAAAGAATAGGGACAGGACCTGCACCAGTGGGAGGGAGCCGTGAAGGAGGAAAGGTTTCCACACACTAGGAAGCCCCTTCTCCGGAGGAGACTGCGGGTGGCGGAGGGGGGAAGCTTCAGGGACATGGAGGAGAGCGCAGCCACAGGGGTGCGGAGGGCAAAGCGGAGAGGTTCCCGCACAGAGGATCGGTGCTGAGCAGCACTCACCAGCCCGAGAGGCTTGTCTGCTCAGCCGCCGGGGCAGGCGGGGCTGGGAGCTGAGGCTTGGGCTTCAGTTGGATCGCAGGGAGAGGACTGGGGTTGGCGGCGTGAACACAGCCTGAAGGGGTTAGTGCGCCACAGCTAGCCGGGAAGGAGTCCGGGAAAAGGTCTGGACCTTCCAAAGAGGCAAGAGACTTTTTCTTCCCTCTTTGTTTTGCGGTGCGCGAGGAGACGGGATTAAGAGCTGGGCTTCAACGAGCTCCAGAGACGGGCGCGAGCCGCGGCGATCAGCGCAGACCCCAGAGACGGGCATAAGACGCTGAGGCTGCTGCTGCCGCCACCAAGAAGCCTGTGTGCGAGCACAGGTCACTCTCCACACCTCCCCTCCCGGGAGCCTGTGCAGCCCGCCACTGCCAGGGTCCCGTGATCCAGGGACAACTTCCCCGGGAGAACGCACGGCATGCCTCAGGCTGCTGCAACGTCACGCCGGCCTCTGCCGCCGCAGGCTCGCCCTGCCTCCTCCTTACCGCTCCCTCCCCCTGGCCTGAGTGAGCCAGAGCCCCCGAAGCAGCTGCTCCTTTAACCCCGTCCTGTCTGAGAGAAGAACAGACGCCCTCAGGCGACCTACATGCAGAGGTGGGTCCAAATCCAAAGCTGAACCCCGGGAGCTGTGCGAACAAAGAAGAGAAAGGGGAATCTCTCCCAGCAGCCTCAGGAGCAGCGGATTAAAGCTCCACAATCAACTTGATGTACCTGCATCTGTGGAATACCTGAATAGACAACAAATCATCCCAAATTGAGGAGGTGGACTTTGGGAGCAAAGATATATGTATTTTTTTCCATTTTTCTCTTTTTGTGAGTGTGTATGTGTATGCTTCTGTGTGTGATTTTTTTCTGTATAGCTTTGCTTTTACCATTTGTCCTAGGGTTCTGTCTGTCCTTTTTTTTTTTTTTACTTTAAAACATTTTTTTCTTAATAATTATTTTTTATTTTTTATTTTAGTAACTTTATTTTATTTTATTTTACTATATTTTATTTTACCTTCTTTCTTTCTTTCTATTTTTTCTCCCTTTTATTCTGAGCCGTGTGGATGAAAGGCTCTTGGTGCTCCAGCCAGGTGTCAGGGCTGTGCCTCTGGGGTAGGAGAGCCAAGTTCAGGACACTGGTCCACAAGAGACCTCCCAGCTCCACGTAATATCAACCAGCGAGAATCTCCCAGAGATCTCTATCTCAATGCCAAGACCCAGCTTCACTCAACAACCAGCAAGCTACAGTACTGGACACCCTATGCCAAACAACTAGCAAGACAGGAACACAGCCCCATCCATTAGCAGAGAGGCTGCCTAAAATTGTAATAAGGCCACAGACACCCCAAAACACACCACTAGACATGGACCTGCCCACCAGAAAGACAAGATCCAGCCTCATCCACCAGAACACAGGCACTAGTCTCCTCCACCAGGAAGCCTACACAACCCACTGAACCAACCTTAACCACTGGGGACAGACACCAAAAACAACGGGAACTACGAACCTGCAGCCTGTGAAATGGAGACCACAAACACAGTAAGTTAAAAAAAAAATGAGAAGACAGAGAAATACGCAGCAGATGAAGGAGCAAGGTAAAAACCCGCCAGACCTAACAAATGAAGAGGAACTAGGCAGTCTACCTGAAAAAGAATTCAGAATAATGATAGTAAAGATGATCAAAAATCTTGGAAATAGAAGAGAGAAAATAAAAGAAACGTTTAACAAGGACCTAGAATAACTAAAGAGCAAACAAACAATGATGAACAACACAATAAATGAAATTAAAAATTCTCTAAAAGGGATCAATAGCAGAATAACTGAGGCAGAAGAACGGATAAGTGACCTGGAAGATAAAATAGTGGAAATAACTACTGTAGAGCAGAATAAAAAAAAAAGAATGAAAAGAACTGAGGACAGTCTCAGAGACCTCTGGGACAACATTAAATGCACCAACATTCGAATTATAGGGGTCCCAGAAGAAGAAGAGAAAAAGAAGGGGACTGAGAAGATATTTGAAGAGATTATAGTTGAAAACTTCCGTAATATGGTAAAGGAAATAGTTAATCAAGTCCAGGAAGCACAGAGAGTGCCATACAGGATAAATCCAAGGAGAAACACGCCAAGACACATATTAATCAAACTATCAAAAATTAAATACAAAGAAAAAATATTAAAAGCAGCAAGGGAAAAACAACAAACAACACACAAGGGAATCCCCATAAGGTTAACAGCTGATCTTTCAGCAGAAACTCTGCAAGCCAGAAGGGAGTGGCAGGACATATTTAAAGTGATGAAGGAGAAAAACCTGCAACCATGATTACTCTACCCAGCAAGGCTCTCATTCAGATTTGACAGAGAAATTAAAACCTTTACAGACAAGCAGAAGCTAACGGAATTCAGCAACACCAAACCAGCTTTACAACAAATGCTAAAGGAATTTCTCTAGGCAGGAAACACAAGAGAAGGAAAAGACCTACAATAGCAAACCCAAAACAATTAAGAAAATGGTAATAGGACCATACATATCGAAAATTACCTTAAATGTAAATGGATTAAATGCTCCAACCAAAAGACATAGACTGGCTGAATGGATACAAAAACAAGACCCATATATGTGCTGTCTACAAGAGACCCACTTCAGACCTAGGACACATAGGCACTGAAAGTGAGGGGATGGAAAAGGATAGTCCACGCAAATGGAAATCAAAAGAAAGCTGGAGTAGCAATTCTCATATCAGACAAAATAGACTTTAAAATAAACACTACTACAAGAGACAAAGAAGGACACTACATAATGATCAAGGGATCAATCCAAGAAGAAGATATAACAATTGTAAATATTTATGCGCCCAACATAGGAAGACCTCAATACATAAGGCAAATACCAACAGCCATAAAAGGGGAAATCGACAGTAACACAATCATAGTAGGGGACTTTAACACCCCACTTTCACCAATGGATAGATCATCCAAAATGAAAATAAATAAGGAAACACAAGCTTTAAATGATACATTAAACAAGATGGACTTCATTGATATTTATAGGACATTCCATCCAAAAACAACAGAATACACATTCTTTTCAAGTGCTCATGGAACATTCTCCAGGATAGATCATATCTTGGGTCACAAATCAAGCCTTGGTAAATATAAGAAAATTGAAATTGTATCTAGTATCTTTTCCAACCACAATGCCATAAGACTAGATATCAATCACAGAAAAAAAAACTGTAGAAAATACAAACACATGGAGGCTAAACAGTACACTACTTAATAACCAAGAGATCACTGAAGAAATCAAAGAGGAAATCAAAAAATACCTAGAAACAAATGACAATGAAAACACGATGACCCAAAACCAATGGGATACAGCAAAAGCAGTTCTAAGAGGGAAGTTTATAGCAATACAATCCTACCTTAAGAAACAAGAAACATCTCAAATAAACCGCCTAACCTTACACCTAAAGCAATTAGAGAAAGAAGAACAAAAAAGCCACAACGTTAGCAGAAGGAAAGAAATCATAAAGATCAGATCAGAAATAAATGAAAAAGAAATGAAGGAAATGATAGCAAAAATCAATAAAACTAAATGCTGGTTCTTTGAGAAGATAAACAAAATTGATAAGCCATTAGCCAGACTCATCAAGAAAAAAAGGGAGAAGACTCAAATCAATAGAATTAGAAATGAAAAAGGAGAAGTAACAACTGACACTGCAGAAATACAAAGGATCATGAGAGATTACTACAAGCAACTCTATGCCAATAAAATGGACAACATGGAAGAAATGGACAAATTCTTAGAAAAGCACAACCTTCCAAGACTGAACCAGGAAGAAATAGAAAATATAAACAGACCAATCACAAGCACTGAAATTAAAACTGTGATTAAAAATCTTCCAACAAACAAAAGCCCAGGACCAGATGGCTTCACAGGCGAATTCGATCAAACATTTAGAGAAGAGCTAACACCGATCCTTCTCAAACCCTTCCAAAACATAGCAGAGGGAGGAACACTCTCAAACTCATTCTACGAGGCCACCATCACCCTGATACCAAAACCAGGCAAAGATGTCACAAAAAAAGAAAACTACAGGTCAATATCACTGATGAACATAGATGCAAAAATCCTCAACAAAATACTAACAAACAGAATCCATCATCACATTAAAAGGATCACACACTATGATCAAGTGGGGTTCATCCCAGGAATGCAAGGATTCTTCAATATACGCAAATCAATCAGTGTGATACACCATATTAACAAATTGAAGGGGAAAAACCATATGATCATCTCAATCGATGCAGAGAAAGCTTTCGACAAAATTCAACACCCATTTATGATGAAAACCCTGCAGAAAGTAGGCATAGAGGGAACTTTCCTCAACATAATAAAGGCCATATATGACAAACCCACAGCCAACATCGTCCTCAATGGTGAAAAACTGAAACCATTTCCACTAAGATCAGGAAGAAGACAAGGTTGCCCACTCTCACCACTAGTATTCAACATAGTTTTGGAAGTGTTAGCCACAGCAATCAGTGAAGAAAAAGAAATAAAAGGAATCCAAATTGGAAAAGAAGAAGTAAAGCTGTCACTGTTTGCAGATGACATGATACTATCCATAGAGAATCCTAAAGACGCTACCAGAAAACTACTAGAGCTAATCAATGAATTTGGTAAAGTAGCAGGATACAATATTAATGCACAGAAATCTCTTCCATTCCTTTACACTAATGATGAAAAATCTGAAAGTCAAATTAAGAAAACACTCCCATTTACCATTGCAACAAGAAGAATAAAATATCTAGGAATAAACCTAGGAGACAAAAGACCTGTATGCAGAAAATTATAAGACATTGATGAAAGAAATTAAAGATGATACAAATAGATGGAGAGATATACCATGTTCTTGGATTGGAAGAATCAACATTGTGAAAATGACTCTACTACCCAAAGCAATCTACAGATTCAATGCAATCCCTATCAAACTACCACTGGCATTTTTCACAGAACCAGAACAAAAAATTTCACAATTTGTATGGAAACACAAAAGACCTTGAATAGCCAAAGCAATCTTGAGAAAGAAAAACGGAGCTGGAGGAATCAGGCTTCCTGAATTCAGACTATACTACAAACCTACAGTAATCAAGACAGTATGGTACTGGCACAAAAACAGAAATATAGATCAGTGGAACAGGATAGAAAGCCCAGAGATAAACCCATGCACATATGGTCACCTTATCTTTGATAAAGGAGGCAAGAATATACAGTGGAGAAAAGACAGCCTCTTCAGTAAGTGGTGCTGGGAAAACTGGACAGGCACATGTAAAAGTATGAAATTAGAACACTCCCTGACACCATACACAAAAATAAACTCAAAATGGATTAAAGGCCTAAATGTAAGGTCAGACACTATCAAACTCTTAGAGGAAAACATAGGCAGAACACTCTATGACATAAATCACAGCAAGATCCTTTTTGACCCACCTCCTAGAGAAATGGAAATAAAAACAAAAATAAACAAATGGGACCTAATGAAACTTAAAAGCTTTTGCACAGCAAAGGAAACCATAAACCAGACGAAAAGACACCCCTCAGAGTGGGGGAAAATATTTGCAAATGAAGCAACTGTCAAATGATTAATCTCCAAAATTTACAAGCAGCTCATGCAGCTCAATACCAAAAAAACAAACAACCCAATCCAAAAATGGGCAGAAGACCTAAATAGACATTTCTCCAAAGAAGATATACAGATGGCCAACAGATGCATGAAAGAATGCTCAACATCATTAATCATTAGAGAAATGCAAATCAAAACTACAATGAGGGGGTTTCCCTGGTGGCGCAGTGATTGAGAATCTGCCTGCCAATGCAGGGGACATGGGTTCGAGCCCTGGTCTGGGAAGATCCCACATGCCGTGGAGCAACTGGGCCTGTGAGCCACAACTACTGAGCCTGTGCGTCTGGAGCCTGTGCTCCACAACAAGAGAGGCCATGATAGTGAGAGGCCCGCACACCGCGATGAAGAGTGGCCCCCACTCGCCGCAACTAGAGAAAGCCCTCGCACAGAAACGAAGACCCAACACAGCCAAAAATATTAAAAAAAAAAAAAAAAAAAATCTCCATGGCATGGGGCCCCTAAAAAAAAAAAAAAAAAACTGCAATGAGGTATCACCTCACACCGGTCAGAATGGCCATCATCAAAAAATCTACAAACAATAAATGCTGGAGAGGGTGTGGAGAAAAGGGAACCTTCTTGCACTGTTGGTGGGAATGTAAACTGGTACAGCCAGTATGGAGAACAGTATGGAGGTTCCTTAAAAAACTAAAAATAGAACTACCATATGACCCAGCAATCCCACTACTGGGCATATACTCTGAACAAACCATAATTCAAAAAGAGCCATGTATCACAATGTTCATTGCAGCTCTGTTTACAATAGTCAGGACATGGAAGCAACCTAAGTGCCCATCAACAGATGAATGGATAAAGAAAATGTGGCACATATATACAATGGAATACTACTCAGCCATAAAAAGAAACGAAATTGAGTTATTTGTAGTGAGGTGGATGGAGTTAGAGTCTGTCATACAGAGTGAAGTAAGTCAGAAAGAGAAAAACAAATACTGTATGCTAACACATATTTATGGAGTCTAAGAAAGAAAGAAAGAAAAAAAAGGTCATGAAGAACCTAGGGGCAAGATGGGAATAAAGACACAGACCTACTAGAGAATGGACTTGAGGATATGGGGAGGGGGTAGGGTAAGCTGTGACAAAGTGAGAGAGTGGCATGGACATATATATACTACCAAACGTAAAATAGATAGCTAGTGGGAAGTAGCTGCATAGCACAGGGAGATCAGCTCGGTGCTTTGTGACCACCTAGAGGGGTGGGATAGGGAGGGTGGGAGGGAGGGAGACCCAAGAGGGAAGAGATATGGGAACATATGTATATGTATAACTGATTCACTTTGTTATAAAGCAGAAACTAACACACCATTGTAAAGCAATTATACTCCAATAAAGATGTTAAGAAAATATAAAATAAAATCAAATCATAGTTTTATATATCTGATAGTTTTCTTGAAATCATGTAACCTAATGCCATGTTATATAAATACAGTACCAGAAAAGTTCAGTGAAGTATCAAGTTCCTGGAGCTAGTCAGTGATAGATGAACCATAACAATAGTGATAAATATATACAGATAAGCATGACAAAATCTTTCACAATAACTTCAGATTAATTATAAAAAGTGAACTGGGTCAAATCAGACTAAGTACAGAAGAGTTAAAATAAATATCTCAATATTAAAAATAAAATGAAATTTTGTTTGATGTAGGCTTTTTTTTTGATGTAGGCTTTCTTGAATTTTTAAATAAAATTCCGATATAGCATCTAACAAGTACTTTTTTGTAAATGAGTAGTTATAATAACAGCAAATATTAACATTGATTTATTTTCATTGCAATGTATTTTAAATATTAAATATTATTTTGAAATACTGTTACTTTTATGTGATTCAGAGGAGAGTAAGCTATTTTTATTGAGAGTTTTTGAAAGACAAATTTTAAAGTTTTATTTTGGAGTAAAAGTTATTTCAGATGATGAATGTGATGATTTTGTCATATAAGATGTTATAAAACATAAATGATTTTAGCTATAATAGAAATATGTCATTCATCTGATTATAGCTGATTGTGGCTAACTCTAATGTGAAGATGTTTTTCTCATTCCTATGGTTTTCTCACAATACAATGCCTGTTTCTGTATTTAGACTTATTTTAGTCTCACTTGTGTTTAGAATTACCTATTTGCTAGTCCCCTAAGAATGATATTATGCTACTAGAGAGGTATCATTCTTATCTGTCTTTCTCTCTATCTGGTACCATGTTGTTCAACTTTGGCTGCTCTTCAGAAACAACTGAGAAGATTTTTACAATATTCACAAATAGATAATAAAAGTTGATTGTGGTGATATTTTATGTGCATCTACCTATGTCAAAACTTATCTAATTGTATACTTTAAATATGTATGGTTTTTTAAAAAGTAAAACATTATCTTACTATATGACCACAAATACCCCTACTTGGTGGGGGAGGAAGAATACTCAGGTCTAGCTGCAAGGATCCTGATTTAATTGGTTTTACGCGGGGCTCAGGAGCTGGTGTTTATTAAATCTCCCCGGATGATTTTAATGTCACTCCAGCATTGAGAACCTCTGCCCTAGCACTCATCAGCTACTTTGTATATGGTAAATTCTCAAAAATGGCTGTTATCATTAGTGAATTGAATACATTTCTTCTTTGTATTCATTCATTCATTCATTTACAAGTAATGAAGCTTCACACATTGAAAGGACTAGAGGTGTACAGATTATGCCAGAGGAACTCCAATAAAGGAAGTACATTTGTTACAGAGGATGTGTTCCAGGACCCACCAGGGATACCAAAATCTAAGGATGCTCAGGTCCCATATTCTACCCTTCATATCTGTGGTTCTGCATCCAAGGATTCAACCAGCCTCAGGATGATACAGTGCTGTAGAAATTTTTCAGTATGAAAAACCATGTATAAGTGGACCCATGCAGTTCAAACCCGTGTTGTTCAAGGGTCAACTGTACTCTCCAAAGAGACTTATGCAGAATGTAGCTATGCCACAGTCCTTTAGGCATACATCTGAACTAAGACACATCATAAAACCCCATCTTCATGGTAAGTTATGGTCCATTTTGAACAAAGACTGACAAAAATTGACAGATTGATCAGTTTAATGTATGGAATTTAAGGCACAGCTTTTATTGTGTTAAAGGTTAAAGAATCTATTTGTTGGGAAATTTCAATTTTATATGGTATGTCACAGTTTATAAAACACTTTCATATTAATGGTATATGATCAATGACTAACATCTCTGTCTTTTGAACATAGACTTTAATGTTGACATCCCCAGATTTTCTTTTTTATGTCAAATTCACTCCTTTAAACATCAGTTTATACATGAAAATTTCATACAATTTTATTGTGGTTTTGCTTCAAGTCAACAGTTTTGATAGTGTCACCATTTTTGTCTGTGTGACAATATTTGTGTGATTAATTTACCATTTAATTTAATTTCCTGTTATGAAAATGAGTGGATAACAGAAAAAACTAAAGAGCTGATATTGGTGATTAGAAATGTAGGAATTAAAAATGGACTGTAATTGATTTGAAGATGCCGTCACAGTTTGTGTCAAAAAGACAAAGTTATTTACTCTTAGTCCTTTGGGTATAACTTTTATAATTTTGACCTTTGGGAATTTATATATTTTGTGAGTCAGAATATTCTAGGTTATGCTGCAGTAATAAGCTATCCCATATATTTTATTGGTTTATCTCAACAAGGGTTTACTTTTTACTTATACTATAGAGCAAAGAGTCTTGTTCATGTTAAAGTTAGTTGAAGTCCAGGCTGATGGAGGGACCACCTTGACTGATAGAGCAGAGAAAGAGACTCTGGTGAATGGCATGCTAACTCTGAAGCTTCCCATCTGCTCACATTTCATTGGCTGACACAAGTCCCACAGGCATAGCTAATTCAAAGGGATGAGGAAGTATATTCCTACTAAGTGCCCATGAAGGAGGAAAATTGGAGCATTTGTAACCAAGTTCTAGTGAGTATCACAATCATTTTCTACTGGATGAGATAATTTTAGGGATAACTTATTTATGATCCTGAATGACAGGAAATCTTTTCTTCTCAATATAAGCCTGTATTGCAAAGCAGGTAGAATATTACTGTTGCTCCGTCTCAGAGAACCTGCGAATCGGAAGGCCTGGACTGTGTCACTATACGCCCACAGTTAGTGAAAAGGAGATGGGGGTTTATTTTATCTCTACAGAATAATTGCTTCTCTATATAGTTCATTGATAGGAATCCTGTACAGTGTTTTTCAACTTTACATTCTATGGTCTTTTTGCTTAACTGCTACTCATTTTATAATCAAATAAACAGCCAATTTATGATAAGCATACATTTTAGGTTTAAAAGTGTAAATTTATAACTACTACTATCTCTTTGTTTTCCATATTTTCCTTTTGATAATTTTTAACATAAAAATTACTCCAGCCTTCTGCCCATCTTTAGAGTTTCACTAGAAAATTATATTCTACTAAGTAATAAAACAAAACAAACCATTGTCACCAGGGTGTCACTGTAATATCACAGGGTATAATGTTATTGTTCCTTAGTAAGATTTAATTTTGCTTGAAATCCCAATATTTCAACCAACAACATGAAGAAACAAGAACAACCTGCTAATGCAGCGGTCCCCAACCTTTTTGGCACCAGGGACCAGTTTCGTGGAAGACGATTTTCCCATGGACGGGGGAGGGTGGGGATGGTTCAGGTGGTAATGCGAGCAATGATTCAGGCGGTAATGCGAGCGATGGGGAGCGGCAGATGACGCTTCGCTCAGCAGCCAGTCGCTCACCTCCTGCTGTGCGGCCAGGTTCCTAACAGGCCGCAGACCGCTACCGGTCCCTGGCCTGGGGGTTGGGGACCCCTGTGCTAATGGACAGTTTCTTAAGAAACAGGAAGGAAGTTTTTTCAATATGCAAATTTCAGCTGATGGAGAGTTATTTAATGTAATTATACTAAACTGGAATATTGGTATTTATTTATTTTTAATTTTATTTTTTAATAAATTTTAATAGAGATGAGTCAAAAGACCTAATGAGTCAAACAAGATTTGTAATGATATATATATATATTTGGTAAAGGCTATGAGCATGGAGTTAGAAATTTGGAGATTATATATAAAAGCCTTACGGAACCAAATATTGTGGGATAGGTTCATAATGTATCAGATTTTTCAAGTTCACTTTCTATAACTTTACAAAGAAGCTGTCAAAAGAGGGATGAATCAAGTTTTCCCTAACGTCACCACTCTAATTTCCATGAAACCAGCATGGTTCAAAACTACAAACTGGGCTGCCAACCTTTTTCTTTCAAATGTTTTAACATTTTGGGGAACACGTGGATTCCATTCTATTTTCTTTATTAAAGATCTCCATTTTATAAAGTGCTTTATTATGATGTTTTATTGCTGGAGATTCAATGGAAAAAAGGAGTGTTTCATCAATGTGAAGTAGTAATGAGACAATATTCATCATTTGATGCACAAAACAGCCTATTGTACATCATTCTGCTGCTAATACAGTAGAGTATTAGGGGATAACCTCCCTGCCCCTTTAGAAATATTACAGCCATGATTTCTGAAATATAAAGTCCCAGCCATTTTGTGCTCAGAAATCTGACGGCATCATGAGACACCAGTGGAACTAAACCATGATGAATAGTTTAGCTCCATTTCCTCTTCCTTCTCCAAGTGCCTATGTTTCTCATATGTATATCCCTTTCTTGGACTTATCTCTGAAGGCTGTGGGAGATAACTTCCTCCCATTGCTAGCCAGCAGGGGGGCCCATGTTTCCTTGTTTTGGAGCAGCAGCGTATTTGTTCTACCCTGTTTACAGCCAGCGGGAGCCCTTCTTCTTCCTTATAGCTCGCCTTTTCATCAGCACAGAGGGAGATTCAAAATCAGAAATGATCTTAATTAAATGTTTTTTGTATAGAAACACCCATTCCACAGCCGTGGTCTTTCGAACTCTTTGGAGGTGTCCCTCCCCACCTTCTGCCTTGGTGAAACTGTAGACAATAGGACTTCATCACAAAAGACAAGGATAAATATTTATCAGGGCACAAAAGATGTTTAGAGAACCTACATTTATTTACATTCATTATTGTGAACATGTTTAATCATGTGATGTGCTGTCAAAACTGGCTGAAATATTTTCCTCTATAAAATACTTTCAAATAAAATTGTCTCCTCCAAGAAAATTATAAAAATGAATTTAAACATCCAGAATAAATATTTAGAGAATATTTATTTTAGGGTTTGGGTTTCCAAGAATATCTTATGCTACAATAAGTTATTGTAATACCTGTCTTTTAGAGGAACTTATAGGTTTATTAGCTTCATAGTATTAATATTTTCAGATATGAACCGTTTTATACTTCTTAGTGGTCTATAAATTGTATGAGGAATAAGTGAAAATATAACCAGATTTTAGTTGGTTAATTAACCAGGCTTAATTAATAGTGAATTTTTTTCTTATAGACAAAGTCCTTATTTTTCTGTTTTTAAAATCACAATTAAAGGTATCCAATTCAAATGTAAACTTTACGATGCCTTTTTTTGGAATATGAATAGAGTAAAAGTTTATATTTGTTTAGTTGTAAAAAATTATTTTCCTCTATCATGTAAAGAGCATAATCATGATTAGGGAGATAGGATCTAATTAGTAGATTATTCACAAATTTTAATTGAATAGATTTTTTTTTAATTATATGAGGCATTTGAAATAATTGTTTAGGTAGCTACCAAAAGTAGAATTTAGCAATTAATCTTATTCATTAAAAAACACATTTTCAAGAAACAAAGAGAAACTAAAGTTTCGAGATGGAAAATTTTATAATTATTATTTGTTTTAAGAAGAATTTAATTATCTTATTTAAATGGAAATATCTACCACCATAGGAGAAATGTTGTATTTAGATGAAATATAATTTTTTATTTAGACATAAATTATCATTTTAAATTATAAATACTCCTTATTATAATTTTCACATTTTCACTTCCATGTATTGTTATTTATTGATTCAATAGTCACAATTAAGCAGTAAAACACTATTTTGAAGTAGAATTTTTCAACAAATATGTTGTATTTAACAAATGAAATCATCTGTCAAAGAATTGTGAATATATTTGCATGATTTTTCTCTTAGTTTTTGAACTTTTTTTAAGGTTAAGTACTTGTTTCTTTTTATAAAAAAAGTAATAGAATAATAATTCGCTTAATCACTATGAACTTTTACACTTGGGTGGAACAACTTTGAAAAATTCAGATTCTTTTAGTGATGATCTAATTTTTAAAATAATGGTTTAGTGTTTACACAATGACTATGATGAAAACTTCATTTACAGATATTTGGTCCTGTGGATTGGGGACTGTTTTTTGTTCAAAAGGCATTGTTATATGTGAATTAGACATGCTTATTTTGTATTCTAATTTGATGCCTCTAAAGCCTACCTTTGTTTAATTCTCTGCTCTCTGAGGTTTTCTCAGGGGGAAAAGAAATAGAAAGTCACTCCTTTAAAAGATATGTTGTCTTACAAGAATAAAACACCTTTTGAAATGTTAGTGAGGTACTGGTATTTTAATGCCCTTCATGTTTTGTGATTATTTTTTTTTCCTATCTCAAAAGCAGTTGATTTTGAATTAAAATTAAATATATTTGAATCTACATTTTGGACTACTACAAAAGGAAAGAAATGATTATAATTACTGCATTTGGAGATATTTTTAAAATGTAGCTTCTCGTTTAAAAGAACTTATTTCCAACCCTAAGAAGTTGGTTATTCTGTGTGCATTTATCAGATAGGCCTCATATAATTTCTTGTATCTCTTAAGGAAGTTCCTATATAATAGACAAAGCATCCAAGAGCACAAACCTAATGAAAAATATGCTTTTGTCGAGATGGTTTCACTCCAGTAACCTCGGAAATGTTGGCAAGTAATTTGAGTTTCAGTGATAAGATTCTGCTTCTGCCAGTGATGGTTCTGGCCATTTGATAGGTTGAGTTTTTACAAGAACAACTTGCTGTTTATAGAAAGCTTAGGTCTTAGGGGATTCATCCCTTCCCCCAAGTTTAGATTTTGTGTGCGCATTAATAAAAAGGCTAATTTCTGTTTTGGAAGATGAACAATATATTTTTAAAATAATTTTAAAATATAATTTTTTAAAAAGAAAGACTATTTTAGCCTTCTAAATTGTGTCTTCTACATTCATGTGGTATTGCTGAATTACTAAAATTTGCTTTTGCTTTTCCTGCTGGAAATTTAAATTTTCTTAACAAATCTTTTCTGCTCCAAGTAAAAGTAAGTAAAGGTCATTAAAATATGGTGTTTCAAAAATAAAAATTTTGAAAAGGTTCAGCTCTTAAGTTCTGCAATTACCTGTAAAAATTTCTATCTATGAACTTATTTTTTGTTACTGACAATTTTGTGTAAACAATGGATGGCTAAAATATATGTTTAGTCAAAAAAAGAAATTATCTGAACAGCAAAATGAGAATAGCTACAAATAAAGACTGGTCTATCAGGGTTCCATTGCCCAGCTAAGAATGTGAGCTGCCACTAAGTAGGGACCTGAACACATCATTTAACCCTCTGAGGTCTCAGATTCACCATCTGAAAACAGAGGATTGGATAAAGAAAATCACAGTACCATTTTATAATTCCAGATAACAAGCTGCAACATCAAGTCTTTGACTTCTTCAGATATGATAGAGGACTTCAAAATGTTATTACTCACTAGATTTGGTATGAGCATATATATAAAACATTGATTCTTTTAACTTTTTGTTTTGAAAATAATCAAAAATAAATCATGAAGGGTAATTCACTATGTTAATATCATATTTTATAAAGCTTGATATTTTGAACTTAAGTGAATGAAATATGAAAGTCCTCACCTTATTAGTTCTGTCATATTAGTGTAAGTTTAAATTCTGTGACAATCCATGTCTAGATTAAGACAAACTTATTTTCAACCCTATTCTGAGTGTTTCAGATGAAGATAAGATCATAGCAAAATTCAACTCATAGCACTCTTAAAAGGTTAAGCTTTGTTGCTCTTTTCAAGGATAAAATAATTTCACTGTCAACTTAAAAACATTTCTTTTACTTAAAAAGATGGAATTTAATTTATGAATAAAGAAATGTACTTACCTTTTTAAAAAAATTGTCATTCCTTTCCCAAAGATGTACCATTTTGTGCCAAATCTGAAAGCAAGGACACATTTAATGGTATATGTAATATATTAAGATGCAGTTTCAAGGCTGATTCAAGAACAATTGAATACACATCATGAAACTTCCTTATTGATGCTCAAGCTAGTTAGTAATGACTTGAGATATAAACACCATTATTTAGATACATATTGTCAAATTTAGAAATGCATTTGTGGTACTATAATGAATTTTATATGGCATAATTTTCTGAGGGATTTATCATATTAGGTGCTATGGAAACCTCTCAGGAAAGTACTGCCTTTTACCACGAAATAAGTTTTTTGCATCTATACTGTGGGGATGTAAAAATGGATAGCAAATATATAACAAAAAAAAATATTTGTGATGAGGTGACTTTTAAATTTTTTTCTAATTCACACCAGAAATTCTATATCTAGTAGTGTTATCTTTTATTACTTGTGAACATCTTGAATTATTTTGACATTTACAAATATTATTCATCACTAATTTTGTACAGGAAATTTAATGTACTTAATCTATCCTTATACTTCCATTCTGTGTATTTTTCCAGACAAACAGTCCTTCTAATCACTTTTAGAGTTTGTCCCTTTGGCAATTTCCTCTTCTATTGTCTTTTAGTGTAAAACTTTAGTATAAATATTAATATCATCAAGTCAACATACAGAATGCTTATTCATCTTTGTTTTTTTCTATTACTGCTCTATTTGCATGAAAATCATATAATCAAAATTGTCAATATATTGTCTGTGTAACAATGTCTCTCCATTGAAATATTTAGTATAAAGCCATGCTGTACAAATTCAAGGGTAAAATAGATCTAGATCTCATCCTAGTAGTAATTCTCAATAAATAGTGTGTGACTATTCCAACTGACATATTGAAAGACAGAGATATTTCTTAGAGGGTTCAGTCACTTGGCTAAGCTGATCTTCTAGTAGTATGGTAATTTTTATAAGTGTCACCCCTTTTGATAGAAATAAGATGAACCATATTTCCCATGATTTTCAAATAGTTTACCATTTTTATGTTTACCAGTATCTATTTCTATGTGCTTTACACACAATTGTCACAAAATTTGTTTGTTTCTTTTTAAATCAATATTATAGTTTTTTCAATGTTTATGTGGAGGATTTATAGCAACAACTGGAATGAAACTTCTTTGCTTTGCACTCTCTATTCAAGATGCTTCATCTCAAATAAGCTCTGCATTACTAGTGATATTAAAATTTATTAAATGGAAAAATTCTCTTTCAGTTATCAGATAGCTCATTTTACCACGTTATTGGTGTTCTTGCCTTCATACAACTCAGCCAAATTACATTAGATATAATTATCTATTTAAAAAAAAAAACCTACGGATTTAAAGCAGAATATCACGAAAGACCTTATCTCATTATGCCACAGTATATCATGGCTGAGAATATCTCAGATGAGATAATGCATTAGATCTCTGCTTTCTAGAGACATTAGCATTAAAATTAAATGTAGAAGAAATTAAGTCTGAGTATTTGATGTGAGTCCCAAGGTTTATGCCAAGCATTTTAAGCCATTGCTAGAAGTCAACTCTAAACTGTAAATCAAGAGATTTAGGATTCTACTGTGTCCACTATGGTGGAACTTCTTAAATGAAAATGAGCACAAGAATCATCCAGAACAAATTATTTTAAAAACAGAATCCTAAACCCACCCCCAGAAACTGAGATTTTTAAATAAATCCTCAGTGTGTCTTTTGAATTTGCATTTCTTAGCAACAACCCCAAGTGATTTTGATATAGACCATGTTTTAAAAAAATATTGTTTCGAGCATACATTTTTAGGTGTTTTTTAAATTATTACAAATTCGTGTATTTTATCCAGCAAAAAATAAACAAACCATTTAAAGAAATCTAAACTCTTACAGAATCACATACTATATGTTAAGGAATAGCATCTTTAAAAAACAGAGATTTAATGACTGCCATATTCTTGAACCTGAGCACCAATCTTTTTGTCAGTATTTTTTGTCATTATCTGTTACTATTTTAGAATGTGCTATTGTAGTTTTCTGAGGTGACTCAGATTTTAATCATACTTTTCTCCTAGTACCATACAACAGAAGTGTTGCAGAAATTTTAGGTACTTCTAGAATCTAGACTGTATCTCCCAGACTCACATTCATAGAAACACACGCAAAAAAATTTCAGGCAAGTTGTTTCACTTTGTGGTTCAAAAACTATGATTGCAATAGCTAGAAGTAAACTCGAAGCATAATATTTTAGAGCTTAAAGATGCCTCAGAGAATGTTGACCAACCGCTGTCCTATAAATGAATTCCTTCTTTAGCAAAGTGCTGGGCACATAGGATGTTCTCACATATCACTAAGAGCAATGCTGGATCATGTTTTAACACAGTCCGTTAGAAATTCATGTGCAAGTAACATTTCAGTGGCTTGAACTGAAGCACAGTTACTTGACTCACACTACAAGAAGCCTAACGTTAGGCCATAATTAGGGCTAATATTGAGGCTCAAGGATGCCCTTTATATTCCAGGCTCTTTCTCTGTGGTCCATATTGGGGCCTCCTACCATCATGCCTGCACTTTCATTTGATAGATGATTACTGCACATCAGGGCCCCATAGCCTCATGTTGACTGTCTAGGAAGGAAGTAAAGAAAAAAAATGGGCTAAAAGCAAGACTATGCCATTAAACTTGGGAAAGGATGTCTAATTCTACCTACATCTGACTGGACAGAACTGTGTCACTTTGCCTTCTCTGGCTTTATGAGCTGAGAAATTGAGTAATTTTACTTGAGCACACTGATGTCCCAAACTAAATCAGGGTTCTGACAGGAAAAAAGTGGGAATTTATATTGTGTTGGCAACTGGAATTACCTGCTGCTGCAGCTGGTGTATGTGTAAAGGAAAAATGTATCCAAAAGCCTCAGAATAATTGGTATAGACACGAAGATAGAATTCATTATTAGCTTGTTATGTGTAGCATTAACTATTTGGCACACTGTATTATTTAGAAGGTGTAGTCATGAGTCTTCATGGTGTCCCTCTCACCCAACCATGACAAAAAAATTGGGGCTGGTGATTACCTGTCATAAAGGAGTCTAAGCTAAGAGGAAAAGGGAAAACCTCCTTAAATCTTGAGAGAATAATGGTGGATGAAAGGTGGTAGCAAACCCAAACAAACTGCAGAAACTTTAATTATTGGCACTTCAGTGTGATAGTGGTCAGCAAGAAGGTGATCACTGTGTAACCGACCTTTATGCTGTTTTTATTAGTTTAAATATATGACTGACTTTGAGAAAGTCAAAGTGAAATGGCAGTGGCTCCACCTCCGAGTGACTCCGATATTTTATGCCTCGTTCAACAGCAGACAGGAATTAAAACGCTAAAAAATGGGAATCTTCAACGGTCTTTTCTTCTCACAACTCCAGTCACCATTGGCACCTCCAAAATTTAAGTTTTTCCGAAGTGGTCTAGAGTGAAGGTAAGGGAGGTGGCATGGAAAGGGAGTGTCAGTGTTCACTGACAGCTTCCTCTAGCAAGCCTAGAGAGGTTGGGCAGAGGTAGGAGGGAAACCGCTTTCTGGCAGCCTGTTGGAATTCAGATTAACTTGGAATTCATCAATTCAAAATTAATCTTGCTTATTACTTTTATGCCATAGCTTAGTTACTTTATAAGTTAAAGTTTGTTTTTTTTTTTCTTTTTGTGCCTAATCCTAGAAAGAAACACACCTGTACTATGTTGAAAGCATACACTTATTCTGAGGAGAATAATTGACAAATCTCTCAAGAGAGATTTTCCACTATAAAATGTAAATGTAATTTTTCATGATGCACAAACCAACACTACTCATTAAATATATTACACAACAGTCTTAAATACTTAAATAAACATTAGTAATGCATTGGTATATATACTGTGTTTCTCATGTATCCTAACCGTATTCTATAGACAAATGAATATTTTTAAAAAAGAGTTCAAAAGAACATGCAGTTGGGATATACACACAAGATCTTAATGGAAAATAAGCACAATAACTCTGGAAAATACAACAGATCATTAAGAACATTTTGAAAGACGTTTTGTCTATGTTAAACAAAGAATCCATTTCCTAGTTACATATTTACATTAGAAAATGGAACAGATGATATTATTTTTCCATTGCTTGAGTAATTTCTTTTCACTTAATTGATTTTCTTTTGTCTTTGCTATCAGTTTGTCAGATACATGTGGTTTATTACTTTTATGGGGCTCAGATTTTCAAACATAAGAGTTGAACCTCTTTGCCATAATTTTATATCATCTTATTTCAGATGTATAATATAGATAGATAGATATGTGTGTTTTTACATCATTATGTTTCCTGCAACATGAAGCAATATTTTATATAAGAGCTCTAGGTATTCTATAATTATCACTTGGACTGAAAAAGGCAAACATTTTCATTTGAAGATATTTTAAAAATCATTTTTCAAATAAATATATTTGTTTGGATCGCAGAATTCCCAGATTTCCTCCCATGGAGCTTCAATAGTATAACCAGGCTAGACAAGAGCTATTTCATGGCACAACTGGGTAGCTTTTATTATGTATTTCAATCAATGATTTGAAAAAAGCTTTTTGAAGTTTAGTTTAAAAACTCTGTTATCATTGTAGTAGAGCAGCTCTGGCTACTTTTCTTCAGCTGATTACCATTAACGAATGCTAAGCCATTCCCCAGGATAATAAGGAACAATTAGGGATTGCATTAACCCTTGAGGCTCTATGCAAAATCAGGAGTAGCAGCCTGATGAATAAGAAGCAACCACTAAAAGTACTGGGGACCGAGTGAGGAATAGCAGTTTTGTCAAACTCATGTCAATCCTATGGTTTATGAGGAGCGCTAAAGATTTCATTGTTTGTCATGGTGTATGTTGTTACTATTGTCATTAGTGTCTATGGGTGTTTTCAGTTAAGAATAGGAAACTTTGGAATCTGTATTTCTTTCAGGAGGAATCTTACTAACTTCTGAAGGAATGGGATGTAGGGTGAGACAAAGATTCCCTCATTAGCTTTCTGATATACAATGGCAGTTCTAATGTAAGAGTTGTCATATGTGCACATCCCATTTCACCCTTACAGAAGTCTGTTAAACTCCTCTACACATTCAGGAGCATTAGAATAGCTTCAAGCAAATCTGACTTGTTTATCTAATTCCTTGTATACTATAAGAAGAAGAATAAACCAAGACTTTACCCTGAAGAGCTTGTCATTCCAAAATATATAGTATTAATATCTTTGAAACTATACAGTTATTACCACTGTTGCTTTGATGGGTTTTTTCCATGATTTTTTTTTTTACCCTGTCCTGATTTTACAAAGTTGGAATCATAGTATACAAATAATTGTATCCATTTTTCATATAAGAAGGCTATTAATCTTTATGAATTCCACTCCAATTTGGTCACTGGCTTTCACCTTTTTACTACAGTATGGGTAGTGTTTATATGATATATGACTTTGATAATTACCTAGGTATAAGATGAAGGAAAGAAGTGTACATTTCTATAAAATTGTGTCAGTGATTGAGCCTAAAATGGAATCTTTACTTCAAAATATTCCACCTTTAGACATTTTTATTTCTATAAAAATAATTATTAGAAGGATCTAAAATATTCTACTCAATCCAATGTACCTCATGGAAAGTTTAATGCATTTTGAAATTAGTGAAAATTTTGGTATGCCAAATGTAACATTTGGCTCTCAATACATTCTTACATTTGTATCATATATATTATATATATTATATGCATATATGACCCATATACATATATGATACACATGCACATATATGATACATATGGATATGTGCCACATATATGTATCATATATGTGTACGTGTGTGGGGTGGTATGGGTAGGTATATATGTATATGGAGAGAGAGAAAAATGCTTCATAATAGGTTTCATATTGAAATCTACTAAAAATAATATGAAACCATGATGCAACAATATAAAAGTAACAGGGAAGAGAAAATTTTAAAACAAAAACAAAATTTAAAAACCAGAAATAAAGCCCATTACATGCTTCTACATGTTTGTGAACAATACTCATTGTCATTATATGCCAATTACAAATAATGAGATATTTTATAAACATCATGAATATTGTGTTTAACTTTTTAGAATATAGAGTTTCAATAGATAATAGACTATAAATTACATTTTGTGGAAGTTATTAATGATTATTTTTAGAGTTCCATCCAGAGAGATTCAACACTTTGCTAGAGTTGATTTGAATTATGATTAAAATTATGAAATATTGTCTCTATGAAATTTGAAAGACTTAACACATACTAGATTCAGCATTGAAATCTATTAGGAGCTCTGGTGCATTTTTAGGTCTAATGTGAATTGATATACTGGTTCAATTAAAAAAACATGTTAATTCGGTCCCTGTACCATGCCACTGGGATTCACATTATTATAATATGTCATAATCTTTAAAATTAAATTAGAGTATATTCTTTTGTGATAAAATTTAAGTAAATTGCATTAGACTATTTCTGAGTCTCCAACAAAACTGCACATTCCTTCATTTAACATAATTTAAAATAATATTGACGATGTCAATATTTGGAGCGAAATTCAAATTGTTCAAATTATACCCAAAACATTGAATTGATACATTATTACTTGGTTTAAACATACTTTCTTTAATGTTACATTAGTACTAAAATATAATCTAAACCATGCTTTGGAAGATCTGCTGCTTCTAAGTTTGTTTCCATTCTAATAGATCATTTGAAATTGATAATTATCAGCTTCCTTGAGACAGAAGATGCAATCACAAACCTCACAGATGCTTAGTGATTTCAAAGGATAAAACAATAACAATAATTTAAATTACTAGGTTGTCATTTGAATTATACCACCCCTTGGGAAGCACAGTATTTCATGTAACTCTGAAGCATAACATTCATTAGAATAGTATTTCATCATAGCATTTGTAGAACATTTTAACCACCAAGGCTAAAAATAAGATGTTGGGTACCAATTTTTAATTATCTGGACTGCCTCACGTTGGGGAACAGGTATTTTCAAGGGTAAATAAAGGAAAATAATTTTCCTTTCCATGTTCTCTTAAAATCTAGAGAGTAATCGACTTTTTTTTTTGAGGATCATGAACAAAAGAAATTTATTGCTCACAGTCCTGGAGGCTGAAAGTCCAAGATCAAGGCACCAGCATGGTCAACTTCTGGTGAGAGCCTTCTTCTTAATTCCTGGCAGGTGCCTTCTCACTGTGCCCTTACATGATGTAAATGGCTAAAGAGCTCTCTGAGGACTTAAAAGTGCTTATAAGGGCACTAATTCTATGTATGAGGACTCCACCCTCATGACCTAAGCACAACCCAAAGACCCACCTCCTAATACCATCATCTCTGGGGGGACACAAATATTCAGATCATAGCATGCTACCTTCCACTGTATTTCCAAATATAAAATGCAAAGTTGAATTACCACAGAGTATTATTCTTTAACCATCATCTCTGTTTCCTTGAAAACAAAATTGCCCAGACTGTAGCAGCTGTAACCATAGGCCTGGTAGGATGCTTTAGGAACAAAGTCCACGATATCCTCGTTCCCTGTTGAGTTGAGAGATCCAATGGGGATGCCACCTTTGCTGGGATTTCAGTATTTATCACAGGCTTTTCCTACAAAATGATATCATTCTAGTCTCCATACCAAAAAATTATCAGTAAGGCTGTTGGACACATCATTTATTATTAACGTTTATTTTTGCTTCTGCTGTATAACTTCATCAAAATTCATTTTGAAGAACTGATTCATCAAGTTTATGTGTGTTTGCATGTCTGTATATCACAAAATTTAATATAGCTTTAGTTTACTAATATTTTTAAAATTTGAGAAATAACTGATAACAATAATTTTGAAGAGTATCACTAATACAAAAGCTTCTCTCCATGTTTTTGTGTTGGTAGCCCTCTTAATAATTAAATATGAATATTTGTAAAAGCCAAATCAATCCAAGGGAAAAAAAAAGGCTTTCATCTTTTATTCTCTGTGTTATTTTTCTTACTGCTGGCGTAGAAGCACTTTCTCAATTCTTCCATTTATTTTTATAAATGATGGATAAATTATTTGTTTTTAAAATTTCTTATGTTTCTGTTCCTGTTTTTAGTGTTACCATGTAACTTATTTTGTATGGATATTTGCCAGAATAAATAGTTCCAATGAATAAGATGTTTGCCATGTCATCTTTATTCAACAATTTCTTTAAAAAGCCATTTCTTATCATATTGTACTTGGTTCCAAGTTATCCCTATGCTTTACTGCCACTGAAAATCTCAGTTAAGTGTACTTATCTTACATATCTTACATAAGATATAAGATATGTAAGATAAGTACACTTATAAGCTTATATATCTCTGGGATGTTCTGAATGGCAATTAATGGCTTAAAAATGGAAAGTTTTGTAATTCAAACTTAGGTTTTCACAGACATGAGATGCATCAACATTGCTATTAACACAATAGATAACTTGTCATAAATTATTGCTCTTAAAATGTCAAATTTTTTAATTTCATTGAGAGAAATATTTCAGAACTAGTTTAAGAAAAGAAAGCTAGCGAATTACCTTCCACCGCAAATGTTAATAGTTTATATATCCATAGAATAAACAGGAATTGTTTTACTTTGTTTTCCAAGGGAATGGGAATCATTCATTATGCCCTATCCTGACCTTGGACTTTCTTAAATTTTCTTAAAGGCAGAGGCTTCTAGAAACAAACTGGCTCCAACATTTGATGTTTTGATTCCTTAAAAATGCTTCCATGTGAATAATTTTGTGACCTATCCTCTTAAGTATTGTCATTCTCCTAAGATATATGTTTAAAAAAAAATTAAACTCTCAAAAAATCTTCTAGTTAGAGTAAAAAATGATAGTTTTGATGAACTAATTAACAATTATTTATTAAAAAATATTCTGCCACTGTTTCTTCTTTCATAGTTAAACTTAAGCATTACCAAATATAACTTTGGGAATGATTGTCAAGAAAGATGTCATTTAAATTTTACAAATAA
This sequence comes from Balaenoptera musculus, assembly GCF_009873245.2. Taxonomy (NCBI): domain Eukaryota; kingdom Metazoa; phylum Chordata; class Mammalia; order Artiodactyla; family Balaenopteridae; genus Balaenoptera; species Balaenoptera musculus. The sequence continues at coordinate 117,528,907 of NC_045788.1, forward strand.
TATTTGTTTTGATGATTTGTGCTGGCATTTTTGAGTTATTTAGCAAGAATATATAGGCCAATATAAGACAATTAACCTTTATTGCTGGGTATTGCTTAGGAATGCGCTACTCAATTAAAAACATCTTTGAGTTCCCCCTAAGTATTTTGTTGAAGTATGCTCGTAGATGATTATTATTATGTTATCTCATAGAAATTACAGAATACAAAACAGTCTCCCTTATTGTGTAGCAATTAGAGAAATAGAAATGCATGTAGAAATAAGAATATAAAATAAGCCAGAATTAAGTGGAAAATAAATCTAGTCCAATCAATACACCTGTATTGTCACTGGTGGTAGCTTGGTATGTTATCTTCTAGGATTTTTGTATTTAATAGGGAATTACTCAATAGCAACTCTAACCTAATGGACTAAATGAATAATGGAATTCTAGGCCCTTATGGTTGCCTGAAGAAGGAGGGCATTTGGAGGCTGACATTGCATTTTGTCCTTGCTGCCAAGATCACAGAGGTGATATGTGCTTACTTGATTAAGTCATGAGTCTTCTGGGCCAACTCTACCCTAACGTATGGTTTCGTGTATAGGCAAGACCTGCATACAGTAGGCTTAAAAGCAACTCCCTACCTTTACCTCTTTATAGTTTCAATTCATAGTGTTGATCCTAAATAAGCAAAAGTTTTGATCATCCATGTTTTATGATTAGATACCCCAAATTTCTTTCGATCTGATGTCAGATGATGCACTGCCTACTAATAAACCATCCAGTGGCAGTAATTTTTTTTCCAGTGGCAGTAATTTTTTTTTCCAGTGGCAGTAATTTTTTTTTCCAGTGACAGTAATTTTGATATAATACTCTACCCTTATTCTTGAACTGTTTAACTGTGTACATGTGCGTGTGATAATTCTACCATATTGCTTGCTATTTCTATTTTTTTCCCTAACGTCATATAAATGTATATCTCTGGTTATACATATTTAAAACATTCTTTTTAATACCTTCAGTACAAGGACATATTTAAATACATCAGTTCCAAGAGCCTGAACCATAATAGCATTTGTAATAGCATTTTACGTCTCAGTTGGTGTTGATTTTTTAAGAGTACTTTTGCCTCAAAAACATTATTTTTAGATCATTTGGTATTTTCTTTACATTGCAAACTGAAGAAATTCAAAGTCATTAGAAAAACATTTCTATTTAACTGGGTCTTCTTCAAACTGCAACCATATTGCCTAAAAAAAGTTAATAGTTAACTAGATATTTTCACATTTCTAGTTCATGCAATGAGCTAATTTTATGAAAAGGAAAAGCCAAAACTTTTTCTCTCTATGATTTGGCTTCATTTATTACAAAAGATAGCAAAGTAATTGACGGAAAATGAAAACTAAATGAAATAATTAAATAAGCAATCTAATTTTAGGTGTTAATTCAATTCTATTTCTAATCAATTTTCTGTATTTTAAACTTCATTTGCTTTCTATCTCCTTCTTGCCTGCAGGCTTACATGTCTCAAATTATGGGTTGGATACATCCCTGAGTACTTAGCATGATGACACAAGGGAAAAATGCCACTCAGAGAGCTAGACTAATACATTTAACAGTTATTCCGTTATTTGGTGGTTTCAAACTCCAGATGGCCATGTCTAGTTAATTTGATTGTCTTTGCCTGTAAGTTAGAAATCTGCACTGTGAAATAGTATGACCAGAAAAGTATAAATCTTGATTTACTCAAGATGACCTTTTGCTTCTGAGATATTTTTAATGGAAAGAAAGGGGTAGTGTATCAAAATGGAAACGTTGAGCAAGGTAAGTGAAAACCTTTTTAATGTGTCTTGGTCAGTAAATTATACCAAATGGACAGGTATAAAACATATTGACTTTTATATTGATGCAGGTACCAACTTTTCATGTGTTCTACCTACACATTTACAAATCTGAGAAAAAAATTTAGCAGAAGAATTCACTGAATTGGCATGTAAGGGCCTTTTCTATAAACCATGAGGTCAATTGTCAGTCCCTTCTTGAACGATTAATTATCTCTAAAGCTAACAGAGGTGCTCTTGAACCTAAGTACATTTTTTAAGGCAGGAAAGATATGTAAAAGTACATGGGAGGCTGACTATTAGCATTATAACAAGTATCCTCCAGCATAAGTGATCAGGATATTGAATTTATGGTAATTGAATTTAATAGCTTTTGTCAGAAAAGTATTTTCAAATATGAATAAGTAATTTCTTAACTAACTATTCATCTTTGGCAAGTACTTAGATAAAAAATAAAAGTTTTAAATTTGCTTTTAGGATGCCACTTAAAAAAACAGACAAATTTCACAAGCCTTAATGGATTTCTTACTAGGAGACAAATCTTCCATAAAAATTCCACTGTAGCTTTTTGCATTCTCAAATTCACATGAAGTTAATATTTAAATTAATCTTGACCACCTTTTATTTTTCCTTTTTGAAAAATCAGATATTTAGAAAAAATTGGTGAAAATTTCAACTGCTCAGTTCTAAATATTTCTGCTGGCCAAGTCTGTAGGGAATAGGGGATCATTTTAAAAGATAATCACTAACAGATTTTCGAGATCCCTTTTACTACAGATTGCTTTATAATAAAACTAACATTCACAGTTGAGTAATATTAATGCATTCACCTTTTTCCTTTTAATCCAACTGCATTAAAACACATGTGGAATGGCAGTTCTACCTGTCATTTGAAATATGCTTAATAGTTTGACCAATTTTTAAATAGTGGCCTGATTAATTGTACTAAATATTGGACATTAAATCAAGCTTGTGCGTGCGCATGTGTGTGTGTGTGTTTGTGTGTGTGTGTGTGTGAATCATCATTGCATGAAATTCTTTATAGCACCATCCATTCTTTATACCTCTCATGCCCTTGGAGTTTTTGTGCATAACTTTGCTCCTCTGTGGCTAAGCACACATCCCTAAATTATGATTGCAAGTGGTAGTAATCTACCTTATCAATATCTTGAAGATGGATTAAGTGAGGCTGGATTTGTGGACTTTGCCTTCGGCCCTGTCAAGAGACCAATGCTGTCTCTCCTTTGGGAAACTGTGATGAGGAGAAGCCATGAACTGTTGTGCTTCCCCACTCCCATATCCTATTCCTGAGTGATCAGAATATGGGGTTTCAATTATTTATTGTCTTATCATTCCAAGGATAGATAAAAATCCATGTTTCTCAATTATCTTGAAAACTTCCCAAACCTCTTACTTCGGTATGATATTTACATTATTACTGACTTTGAAAGAGCCAATTTTGTAATGCTATTGTATCTGATAGTACGCTTTTGCTTTTAAATGTGACAGTCTGAAAGCTTATTCTGAAAGCTGCTTCCAGTGAAACCTAATTATTCTTGGTTAGGAATGTTCTTTTGGTGATACCACCAGCCTCCTGGGTACTAAGCATGTCTGATGATAGGTGATTCATAAGCACAATGTGACATTTCCCAATGAGCTGTTTTGTCACAGGTTATCCATTTTGTGAGATGTGTTATTTCATCCTGAGGTTCAATGTGACTATCATGTTGCTGGGCAAGTAGCTGACAATGTTGTATAGCTTGTCAAAACCATAACACCCTTTGAATCAGAATACATAATTTTCAAGTCAGAGCATGTGAAATTTAAATGAGGATACCACCAAGTCACAGCTAATTTCTTCCTTCCTTACTTGGTAACCTGGGGTCCAATGTATGAGCATTAGACTTCCATCATAAGCCCTTGCAAATAAGTTAAATCAATGGAAGGGCATATGTTCTCACTGGGGCAGGCTCTGTTACCTGTTCTTGTGTTAGATTACTGCTGGATGAGTTTAAGAAAGCAGTCTGTTCAGGTGGCAAATCTTGGATGAACTGTGACAAATGCAGGAGACTGTGTGTGTGTGTGTGTGTGTGTGTGTGTGTGAAATTCCAATGTTCATGTCTCTGGGCTTGTTTATTTTATCTTCCCACCTTGCAAGTTAGTACACCTATTAAAATGTGAATCTGTAATTTCAGTACAATTCATTTTAATAGAGCAACTTAATTGCATGAGATCTATAAATGGTCTATAAATTCAGAGGAGTTGAAGATTAAAAACAAAGTTCCAGCATCAATACAGTATAGGTATTCAGACCATTCTTAAAAATAGCTCACTTCTTTAACTAATTTTTAAATAAACGTTGGAAATTAAAGTTAGAAATATCTTGTCAACATAGCATTCCCTTTAATTAAATTATTTTGAAATTAGCTAGTTAAAGAGCATTTACAAAATTTGAATTAGTTGAGAGCACAGTTTTAATACTTTCCCTGAGTTAGTATTTGGAGTTTTCTTTTACATTTGTTTTCTCTCTATTTGTCTTTTTGTTTGTTTGTTTTTTAAAATGATTATATATTTATACTTATATGGATAGGTAGCAATGTGTGTATGTGTATACAAAGTCATCCTGACAGTAAAATCAAGCCAATGAATGTTTGAATTAAAATAAAGAATGCAGAAAGGAAAGACCACAGGGGGAAAATAATGGTAAGCTTCACATCTATTTAAGTATAAAACTAAAACTTAGCAACTAAAGGTAATATTTTAACAGAAATGACAATGTTAAAGCCTAGAGAAGGTAAGTTTAAGCATGTTCACATTTAAAAATTTGGAAGTAAGGGGCGAGATTGGTACATATGAAACTGCTAATATCGTCATACATCACAGCAAAGAATCATACAGAATCATACCCTTTAGCATGTAGTTTAAAAAAAAGATAATGACCTTACTTCTTAATATTTTTCATAATATCTTTTCTTAAACCAAAAGGAAATTTAAAGAAATAATATCTTTTTTGATAGAGGAATATTAGAAATTCATCACTGTCTTCAGTTTCATTCTTTTGTTATACTTTATTGAAATTAAATTTAATAATTTAAAAAATAATATTTGTAATGATTCAATATTCATAAAGATGTCATTTGTCATCCATTCATCCATCCATATATATGCTTTGAAAGATGTCTGAAATGAAGTTCCCCTAATATCAATTCTAGTTATTTCTGCATGAGGATTTTGAGTATTTTAAAACATTTTGCTATACTTTTTATTTCTTGACAAATAAGTTTTTGAGTTCCTTACAGTGAGCATGACTCCTAGTAAAAAAATAATTAAATGATTTTTCTGAAAAAAAATACAACAAATATGCTAAGATATCATTGGTGGTGAATTCTGGGTATGGGAATATGTATGATATAAGATGGCTTATTTACTTCTTGGTACATTTCAGTATCTTTTTTAATTTTAAAAAATAGGAACAAAAAAAATAAGATACACAGGACATTGTAGAGCCTACAATGACAAGACTCTACAATGGACAAGGAATGGTATTTCCAAGAAAAGAAAAGAATTGAACAAATTGTTTCATCATGTGGGGCTATGTTCTGCCTGTTAGTCAGCAACTCCAATAATATTTCCATTCCTTGAGGGAGCAGATTTTGAACCTTGTAAAATGAGGTGGAATTTTCCATGAGGATGGAATTCATTAGCACAATATCTGCATTCTATGAAAACATCTGGTGATTTTGGCCATACTGTCTTGTGTTCAGGCTTAATTTCCTGCCAAATAACAAGGCTAAGTTTTAAGAATAATTCATGATTTTTCTTTGATAGAATTTTCACCAAGAAAAGTATATTTGCATTAAAGGACTAAATAAGTTGCATTATAATTGTAACAGTTTTTAAACTTTTCTGAAGCATGTATAACTTTTTTCATTTTGAATAGTAAATGTCACATTTCTTAGAATAAGTAAGTCCAGTTAGCTTTATAAACAAAGCCTCCAAGAGGTTCCATATATATTGACGCTTGAGAAGGAAAGTAATTGTAGGTGTTTTTTCCACTCCTTTTCTACATAATATACTACCTTATCAACATGATTTAATGTCAAAGAGAATGAATAGAGTTAGCGCTCACAAATGAAAGAGTAATCAACCTTACTGACTTTGAGGTGAGATCTAGGAAGAAAGAAAATACAATGAGGTACATTTTATAACTAGAAATGGTGAAGTAATTGAAAAGTATTTTTAGAAATAACCACCTTCAATGTTTTCATTGAACATCTTCAATGATGCATTTTCTGTGGTTTGTTAACTTGTCATAAATATATTAATGAACTGTTGTATAGCTAATTTAGAATCAACAGACTGTTAACTTAAAGAGAGCAGTAATCGTTGAATTATCTTTTGTCCCAGTTCTTTGCATAGTTCCTGTCATGTGGTGGGGTCTCACCACATGTGAAATAAGTGTTCATTGAAGTTGGAGTTGACTTAAACGCAGGAAAATAATTACTTACTATGCAGGATTGTCTATTATTTTCAAATTGTAAGCAAGTCAAGAAATTGTCCTCATCTTAAAACACAATAGCAGGACTTCCCTGGTGTTTAGTGGTTAAGAATTCGCCTGCCAAGGCAGGGGACACGGGTTCGATTCCTGGTCCAGGAAGATCCCACATGCCATAGAGCAACTAAGCCCATGCACCACAACTACTGAGCCTGCGCTCTAGAGCCCGCAAGCCACAACCACTGAGCCCACGTGCCACAACGACTGAAGCCCGCATACCTAAAGCCTGTCATCTGCAACAAGAGAAGCCATGGCAATGAGAAGCCCACCCACTGCAACAAAGAGTAGCCCCTGCTCACCGCAACTAGAGAAAGCCCGCGCGTAGCAACGAAGACCCAAAGCAGCCAAAAATAAATACATAAATAAATTTATTTAAAAAACCCCAAAACAATAGCTTAAATGGATAACTGAAAGATTGTTATAATAGTCTATTAAAACATAACCCATTATTATGACCAATATTAAATATTATATTTATATATATTCAATTTGTAATATTAGCAGAGATGAGGAGTATTTCTTGTTAGTTTCTTGGACCTTATTATTACTTATCATAAAGTAAAAAACGTTGATTAATTTTTTATTTTCCAATAACAATTCTTCTCCTTGACATTAGACTATGTTGATGAGATAGTTTATTATCTGGAAAGTATAGTTGACTTCAAGTAGCAATTATGATGTCCTCTGTCCATTTGTAACTTTGCATTAAGGGTGAGGGGGCCATCTGAGCTCTTGGGGCTTGTTTCCATATTGTAAAGTGGGGATGATATTATTTGCCTTTTGCAACTCTGAGGGCTGTTATAAGAATTAGAAGAATTGTGAGGGCTGTTATAAGTAGAAGTATTAATGAATGGATTGTGAAAAATTACCTCCTAGTGTAAGGGTTTTTGACTATCAGTGGATCTGGGTAAAAGCTAAATTTTCTAATTTCCATGATTCTGTTTCACTATTCAAATCTATTTCCACTTTGTTTTCCTCCTCCATTTGGTCTGGTTCTCACTTTAAAGAGTAACATTCTGTTTATTTACAGAGATTCTCCAGTTGAACCCTCTTCGTTAATACCTGCCCCTTGCCCCCCCAACCCCCAGGAATATGTCTAAGGTATCTTTCGTTAATAATTTTTAAAATATAATTTTCACTGGGGGGAACTCCTTCCATGTATCTTGAGGTTAAGTAATTTCTATTGCTGCATGTGTTGATTACTTTTAGATAAAAGTTCACAAGTTTGTGTAAGCGATTGAATGGAAACTCATGAGTCAGCCCTAAAAGGAATTTTATGAATGGATAATACAATTCCCTCTCTCTAATAAAAGCATTGTACATCTCACATTTAGTTTATATTGATTGCTTTCTGACACAGAAATAAACCAATCTTTATATTATGCAGGATTCCTTGTTAGTGGTACTATCAAGAATATAAATCTTCCCTTGTGACTTCTATTACTGTTCTTTCCCCCAGCCTGAAGTGACCCTAAGCAGGTTTTTAATTAAAGTAATGTGAGCCACTGAGTGTATCACCTCTTTTATGCATGATCAGGTTACCATAGCATATATTGCAGCTCTCTTGTAAACTTGAATTTTATGGATGGGTAATAAAATCCTTCTTTTCAAGGTTTGCAATTTTATTTCCACCTTAAAAAAAGTGGTGTAGTCTTTGACAGTGCTTATATAATAATGTGTAAAGTGTAAAGGAATTCACATAAAGGTGTTTTAGATGGGGTTTGCAAATGTGGACTTTTAAGCCCCTTTTAATTTTTCAGCCTGTTTAGAAAATGAAGCAATACTGCTTTTTCTACACAATTTATATGTGATAGAATTTTATTTTAATTTACTTAATTTGAAACAAGACTAAATGGTGGAGTCCAGCAGAAATATTTTAGATTTTAATCAGTACTCCATTGTATATAGGACTAAAACCCTCAGTCTTTGGAAGGATGCCTTTAAGAATATCAGTGTACATGAAGATCATCAAATGATAGTCCCACATAATGCATGTTACCCTGTGTCAGCACAGGTGGTAATATAGGATAGGGCTTAAGAATGTGGTGTTTGGAAGTAGACCAATGTCCAAAATTGATGGCGCTTATGACCTTCAACAAGGTAATTAATCTTTCTAAGACAGTTGATTTATCAGTAAAACTGAGAATAATTATATTATTACTTTTTAGGTTTGAGAAATTAGAGATAATACAATTAATATAATGCTTATCACAAAGGGAGCACTCTGTAATGTTAACTATTCTTTTTTAAATTATTTATTTATTTATTTTATGGTTGTGTTGGGTCTTCGTTTCTGTGCGAGGGCTTTCTCTAGTTGCTGGCAAGTGGGGGCCACTCTTCATCACGGTGCGCGGGCCTCTTATTATCGTGGCCTCTCTTGTTGCGGTGCACAGGCTCCAGACGCGCAGGCTCAGCAATTGTGGCTCACGGGGCCTAGTTGCTCCACGGCATGTGGAATCTTCCCAGACCAGGGCTCGAACCCGTGTCCCCTGCATTGGCAGGCAGACTCCCAACCACTGCGCCACCAGGGAAGTCCTTAACTATTCTTAATTATTTATTCATACTTCAAATGACCTAAGACTTTCCCTTTTGCTCAGTCCTAAATAGGAGGTCTCAGATAGTTTAAAAGTTGGTCTGTGAACTTGTTAGTCTCTTGGACCCTCCATAGGTTACTCAAAACTAAGTCTTTTTTTATTACACATTGTAAAATTTTTAAAAGTTGATTAACTTTTCAATCACTGTCCAATACCAATTTTCCTCCTTTTTGTATAGAGCACTGTACACTAACCCAAGTTTTGCCTATAGTCCTAACACTAACGAAGCACTCTTTGATAGCACTATGAACTAGCTAAATTTCTGTGCCAGGTCTACCCATATCCCAAGTTGGTTCAAGAAATTCCTTACATTTTCTTTTTTTTCCCTATAATGTTCTGTTACTTTTCCAGTTGAGGCTGTTATGTGATATGCTAGACTTTTAGATGGATACAGGTCTGCCTTTGTTCAGGATTGGCTGAAATACTTGTCCGTCCTTTCTTTCTTTCTTCTTATAATGTAAAACTGGAAAGCTTTTTTGATTGAAAATTACCAAATAAAGGTTGAAATAGCACTGATACCTTTAAATATTTTTTTCACACTCCTTTAAAGTACCATATATGTATATATGGTGTGTATGTATATATATGTATATATATATATTTAAAATCAGTAGATGTCTACTGTTGATTATGTAACATGATATATATATAATGTTATATATATATGTATATGGTTGGCATTTGCTGATTTTAAACAAGGAACTGAATTTAAGAAACAATTTTCCTAAGAACTTATTTTTTTAAAGCATAAGTCATTCTTAAAACTCTCAATGATGGGCTAAATTTACCCATTTTTAAGTAGAGATGCTGAATGATATAGAAGAGATATGAGCTCTTGGCTTGAAAACAGAATACTTGCACTCTGGGCACAGATGGCATTCTGTCTTAACTTAGAACTATTATTTATGTCTTTTCATTCCAATTCTTTCTTTATGAGATAGGCTTATGAGCCTAAATACCCCAACACAGGGAGACTGGACACAAATATGTTTTTCATTTTGTTTGGCCTTATTTTTCTTCAGGTAAATTGGGTTGTACTTAATTTATGCAGGATACTGTAGTTTATATTATGTGTCATAATAACAAAGTTAAATTAAAGAGTTAAGCAGAAGTCTAACTTCTAAGAACCTAGTGAATTGCACAGGGAACTCTACTCTATTCAGTACTCTGTAGTGACCTGTATGGGAATAGAATCTAAAAAAGAGTGGATATATGTGTATGTATAACTGGCTCACTTTGCTGTACAGCAGAAACTAATACAACATCGTAAATCAACTATACTCCAATAAAAAGTTAATTAAAAAATAAATAAAATAAAATTAGGGAAAAAATAAAATAAACAAAAGTCACTCTTCTCAAGCTTTCTGAGACTGTGTCTCTTAAAATCATGTTTTATCATAGAATTCTTTCTCAAATAAGTAATCCTCAGGGAGCTGAGTGGATTGCGTAAAGCTGTCTGAATGAGTTGGGGAAATTTTCTCACAGGATGTAATAATTGAGCTTGGAGAAGGAATTTTCCAGGTGAAGAGAGAGGAAATGGCATTAGAGCTACAAAGACTATAATGCAGGAGTTGGGAGCTGGAACTAGAGATGAAGATTCTATTACCTGGAATATTTTCAGCTTCCAGTATTAGAAAGCACACTTCATAATGCCTTAAGCAACAGTAATAAAGACACATACAGTAGACCAAACAAGGTAGAAATTTACTTCTGTCTCAGTAAATGTCTTGAGAAAACCAACTAGTAGGTGGCTCTGCTCCATGAAAACATCCAAGGTCCCAGATTCCGTTTATCTTACTGTCCACCATTTTTCCAGACTGTATGTAGTTTCCTGAACTGTCTGTATGTTATGAAGTTAACAAAATATATGCAGGAAATAACTGTACATTTTTTTTTTTGCACAAATCTGATTTTGGAGACACCTTTAATGTTTCCTAGGGAATTTACGGTTCTACATACTGAGAAATGCTGCCTTCAGTTATGGTTTGTCCATTCATTTCCAGCCCTTTGGTGTCAGGAAAATGCTTAAGTTTGTCATAGAACTTCTGTAAAGTTGGTCCTCAGAAAAAGATGTACTGACTAAGAAAAAAAAAAAAATAAGGTAAGCAAGAGATACTGAAGACTTTTGTGCACATTTGGAGTTATAATTTCATTGCCCTACAAGAGTTTTAGGGTTTATATAGTCTTATGGTGACAACTGTAATTCGAAAATGAGAGTCTCAAAATGTGGCCGTCAGGTAATAGTCACTATCTGGACTAAAATAAAAGGAACTAAATGGAAACGTTGGTTATAGTTACTGTTCAAAAACATCCAAACCAGGAAGGTAGTCTCTCCATTTTTAAATCAGATACAAATTAATATTGGGGTGGACTTGGGCATTATGCACTAGATACTCTTTGGAAAAGCAATTCATAGGACCCTAATTGAATTTTTTGGACTGTGATAGAGATAATGTCAAAGTGTCAAAAGAAACAAAATTAGCAAAAGTAAAGGCTCTTACTAATTTGATTTTTACTAAGGGAAACCAAGTGATTGAAAACGTAAGGAGAGATTGAACTATTTCCATCATCAAATTCACAATATGAAGGGAAAGCAAAAACATTTCCACTGAGGAAAGGTACTTTTTTTTTTTTTTTTTTAATTTTGACTTTTCCAACAGCAGGAAAAGAAGGTGATGAACAGATTTTCGTCTTCAAATTATTACTATTGTTGTGGTTGTTTTGAGCAGAATGACTGCTCACTTGTGCTCTATGTCAATAAATAACCAATAAGAGGATTTAAATAAACGAAGTCATTTTTGAACAAGAAAAAGGCAGAGTACGTCTATTTCCATATCTGCGAACATAAAGGGTTGTATTTTTATAGCTAGTAACATTGCCTGTCTACATACATGGAGCAAATAATGTTCTAAAGTCAATTTCAGGGTTTTTTTTCTAATACTATTTGAAAATAAATTTTGCCAGTTATTTTTGTTGACTATCTTAAATTCCAGACATTTCTTTAAAATATTAATGTGGACTGTAACATAGGCGAAAAGGTATATCTACCTTTGCATGGCTTTTATAAACCCTGTATTGTATACTTTAATCCTGTTAGCAGCATTCTGATGGCAATTAGTTGAGTCTCCTTTTTGCACATGAGGATTTTTAAAACCAGACAATTTTAAAGAGCTGATGCTTTCTTGATTCCAGTGCAGAAATCTGAACACAAATCTGAGGCACCTAAGTCCCAAAGCTCCCATTTCCCATTTATAAATTTGTAAAAATCTGAGTGATGTGAGGAATATTTCTGCTAAATGATGCTTTATGCTCAAATCCATATTATTATTATTTTATCATACAAGAAGAGCTGTTATAAATTTAACGAAATAAGGTCTTCCATTCATTCAATGGTTTGTTTTTTACTGTAACAGTAAAATATTTATTAAATGCCATTTAAGAGCCCTGCTACATGCTGGGGATACAGTTGTGAGCAAAACAGATATGATTCTTGCCTTCATTGACTGAATGGCTCTTTGGGGATCTTTTGGGTTATACACTATAGGTGAGAAGAACACCTAAAGCAGCAAGTCAAAGTGGATGATGTATTTTTTCCTTATGATTTCTCAAATGCAATTTAAATGTATCTTCAGAAAAATAGAATTGTAATGGTTCCAAGGAATGTGTATTTGCATAGAAAAACACGTGGCCTATTTGCTCTAGGCCCCCAAACAACCTTCTGGTAAAAAAAAGGTTTTACTTCCCTCCTTGCATCCGCTGCCCACCAGTCCGTGAGTAGATGCATGTGTGCACACACAACAGCAGAATACAAACACACCCAGACAAAAAACACTGTATAAACCTAAATGTGGAAGGACAAAATTGTGCCTGTGGATCAGGCTTTTTGAAAGTTCAGTGCTCTTATTCAGTTGGTTAACATGATCATAATCTTATTTTATTTTCTTATGCTTAGAAATTTTCAAATTGTAAAATCCTTCTTACAGTATATCATTACATTATTACTTATTACAGTTATTACTGGAGATTTTTGTGAATTTCCAAGAACTATAGCCTTTTCATAAGACTTATGTGCCGGTTTTTCTCTCCATTTAAAAGAAAATGGTGTAAAATTTGTATTTTCTCTGAAAAACACCAGCCTCTTAAATAAGTATAATTCACATGACAAGTGAAATAAATCTGCTAACAGTAATGTAGGGCTAATGTAGAAAACATTTAGTGTTTAGTGTTAATTTTATTATAAGAGAATCAAAACATTTCATATGTTTATAACTAAATTAGGCTATCATAATTTAGTTGGCAAAGAAATCATACATATAAAATGAACCAACATGGACATTTAAAAAAGAGAAGAAAAAGCTTAAAAATTGACATTCCAAATGGGTGATTTCTTTACAAACAGAGAAAAATGCTAAAGAACATAATACAAAGAATTGAAAAAATTGGGCAAAATGTAAATATTAGTTTTCATGTCAGACCATAAGCACAAAAGGAAACAACAAGGCAGATTTCAATTTGGAATTAAATTTTCCTTAAAAAAGAATTGAAAAAAATTAAATTTGGTCTTTAATTTTTCCAGGAAATGAAATGCTATAATGTTTGTATTTAAAATATAGCTGATTGACTAGTTTATTCTTTTTTTTTTCTGGCCGCATAGCGCGGCATGAGGGATCTTAGTTCCCCAACCAGGGACCGAACCCGTGTCCCTTATATTGGAAGCTCAGAGTCTTACCACTGGACCACCAGGGAAGTCACTGATATGACTAGTTTAAATCTATTCATAGATCTTACTTGAGGTAATAGCTTTCCTGAGAGACAGGAAGATAACAAATATTTTTTTCTTTAGAATGTGTTTTATCATTACTCTAATTGGAATTATAATTATTTGATGAAATTTAATTAGTGCTTATTGATAATGAGCCTAACACAGGATGCATTATAGCTGGGCACCCAATTGTCTAATCTTCTTATGCTCCATAATACACATGCTGGGAAATGAAGATAGGGAAAATATAATGATGGCAGAGCATATTGCTACCAAAACAATAGACTTTATTCCCTTTAGAGCTTATTGTATTTGGGGGTTCCATGGAAAAGAATAATTTTTATAATTTATTGCACATTGAGAGTCATGGGGATCACTTCAGAAAGCTCTCTTTTTTTCTTATGGTGGAGCCTGTGTTCTAGTTACAAAATTTTAAGAAAATTTCTCGTGAAAATGTGGCACTCTCTAAAAGAGGCTACCGTGGAACTGTTGCCAAGTATGAGCTGTAACCCTAGAATGATGAGATTGCCTATGTGTTCTCATGTTCTTATGTGTTTTTCCATTCAAACATGTTTTAAAATTTTGAAGTTTTACAGAATACATAGTCTGTTCATGATGAAGAATCACCCAGATGACACATGGAACGTTTTAGCTGTCATCAATGTAGGATGATAATTTAGTGGTCTCAGCTCCTCTGTCATCCAAGAATTAAGTGCCTCAGCAGCCAGATCCCCAAAACTCATGAGAGTCTAACAATGCATTAGTTAGCACGTGCAAAATATCTGAAAATTGAGAGTTTCTGCATAATTTAACCATTTCAAAGACTTAGAATGATATTAATCCACGGAGCAAAATGTAATATACAAGACTGATTAATGAACATACACTGTGTGTCAGGCATTACTCTAATTGCTTTACACATATTCTCATTTAACCTTACCACTCCTCTAGGGGTTGGGAATTATTTTCAATCCTATTTTACAGATTTGTAAATAGAGTCCAGAAGATAAGGTCTAGAGTCACAAAAGCTAATTGTTGATTGAATTGTAATATGAACCCAGGCAAGTCAACTCCAGATTCTGTACACTTAACATATAGCTATACTGCTAAATAAACTGTGATTGTTATAGAGTTTAATTATATTCTGAAGGTGTTAGGTAACAGGAGTGTGGAGTTGCGATAATCACTTGGGATCTTGAGAAACTGCAATCACCAGGTTTAGCTGTTTTGGATAATGTGATAAATTCTGAACTCCATACACCAGGAGTCCCCAACCCCCGGGCCACGGACCCATAGTGGTCCATGGCCTGTTAGGAACCGGGGCCTCACAGCAGGAGGTGAGCGGCGCGCAAACGAGCAAAAGTTCATCTGTATTTACAGCTGCTCCCCATCTCTCGCATTACCGCCTGAGCTCCGCCTCCTGTCAGATCCGCGGCGGCATTAGATTCTTATAGGAGCGGGAACCCTACTGTGAACTGCACATGCGAGGGAGCTAGGTTGCGTGCTCCTTACGAGAGTCTAATGCCTGATGATCTGAGGTGGAGCCGGGGCGGTGATGCTAGCGCTGGGGAGTGGCTGCAAATACAGATTATCATTAGCAGAGAGGTTTGACTGCACAGAGACCATAATAAATCAATTGCTTGCAGACTCATATCAAAACCCTGTCAGTGAGTGGCAAGTGACAATTAAGCTGCAACTTACGGAGTAGACCAGACATAAGCAACAATCTTCAGGTGTCACTGTCTCTCATTACCCCCAGATGGGACCACCTAATTGCAGGAGAACAAGCTCAGGGCTCCCACTGATTCTGCATTATGGTGAGTTGTATAATTATTTCATTATATATTACAATGTGATAATAATAGAAATGAAGTGCACAATAAATGTAATGAGTTTGAATCATCCTGAAACCATCCCCCTCCGCGGTCTGTGTGAAAATTGTCTTCCACAAAACTGGTCCCTGGTGCCAAAAAGGTTGGGGACCGCTGCCATACACAACTGTTTTTCTGGGAAATACATTTTCAGCTTCTTCTCCCCTCATTTCTGCTGTGTCAGTACAGTCACCCTGAGTTTCCTCATAGGTGCTGTAGACTAAACCTGAACGCAGCCAATCTGGCCAGGGCACGCACTAAAAGTCTTGTTATGCTCTATCCAGGGGAGGTTAGAACAAGTTCCTTTAACCTCTCATCCCTGAGTAGAAAACTTTTATAAAAATTCTTATCACTTGAAACTTCATGATTAAGTTTTGGACTTTCATTGTGTCTGAAGCCTCCCACTGTCAATGTCCAGTCCTTATGCAATATCTTGGGCTCCTATTGCTCTTGCATGAACACAATCTCATGGCATCTAATTGAAACACTCTGCATGAAACTATCGGTTACCCAACTTGGAACTTCTACCTGAAGTCTGGTCATTGGCCTGCTGTCTTGGCTTTCTTTGTCCAGGCTTTCATACAGAATGGTGCGCTCAAGTTCTATCCGATAAGCAAAAGAACTTTTATCATAGTAGTTCTTAGCTTGATACACTCTTTGGCTGCAGAAGGTCTCTGGAACCCAAACATTGTGTACAACATTCTGTGCATATTCATAAACACTTTTTTTCTCAAAGGAGTCTATAAGCCAGAAATATTTAGAATCACTGCTACTAACAGGTGCAAAGCAAAAGGGAACAGTGATTTATTTTTTAGACCCTTCGATTAATTTTTCTCAAGAGCAATATGTACCTAGAATTAGTGTTTTACATGTTCAGTAGCCATATGTGACTAGTGGCTACTGTATTAAACACATGAGTTTATAGCAATAAGTAACCTTTTATACATACAAGTTTAAAATATGGTGGCAAAGAGAAGTTTTCCAGTTGGTTTTTGATGGTTTGTGAGAACTCAGTGCTGAGGATCAGACTAACAGTAGAGAAATATCTACTAAGAAGGCATATCTAAAAATTATTTTAAATGTCTGAGAATAAGATATTCTGGTGTGTTTGATCTATATCAATGTTATATGGGATTTTTGTTTTTAAGATTGTGTATGGAATGTGATCTTCAAGTGGTTTAATGGTTTATTGGTGGTGGTGAAGTGACTTTGTGGAATACAATAAATTGTATAATTTAATCCATTAGGAATTTATAAATTCTGGAAATGTGATAATATTCTACATACCCTGAAGCTTTAAAAATGCTGGAATCAGTAAATATTGTTATGAAACCAGTAACAAAACATACTAAATAACTGGTAAATATAGTTATAAAGCCAAACAGCAATATTATGTCATAATTAGTGGTTACAGAAAAGTAGGTAGTAATATATAATGTATATGAATGTACCTGCATTGAGTAAATGTGATTTAAAAAAGTGTAAAAATTACATAAGCAATGAAATTAAGTTAATTAGAATGTATGTCTGGCACAGTACAAGTAGAACAACAAATATTTTACAAACAACTGTTAGAAAGCACAGGATAAAATACTAAATTTGAAGGAAATGCAACATTTTTCCAAATATTAGAAAATAAGGAGCATCAGGAGGAAAAAAAAAAGGAATGAGTGTTAATCAAACTGATAGATCATTGGCTATCCCTATGAAGACTGTATTTGCTGAATCACATGGCTCTTAGCTCATCTTGTGTGTACAGATTTTATCTTATTATTTTTCCAAGTGGTGACCTTCCAAGATGTTGTTCTACAAAACTCTTAGGAAGCACATTTCCACGTGTACAACATTGAGCCTGAATCTCACATTGCAACGAATTTCAGTTATGTCACAGATTATGGTGCTAAAAGTTTTATATTTAAATGTTTTGGGGAAAAACATCAATTCTAACTCCAAAGAACTTGTAAGCTATGGCTCTTCATATTTGTAAGAAACCTAAAGCCACACTGTGATCTTTTCCCTACTATGCTCTGCTACCAGGGTGCATCATCACTGCTAGTGACCCTACTATTGAGATCCTTAAATGCAGGGTAATATTTAGGTGTGTTCTATAACACCAATAAATGCTTCTTATTAAAAGGCATTTTGGAAAACTTCTTGGCAAGATTGGTTGAAAGTATTGTAATCAAAATGAAACGTTTCCTTGAACAAGAATATCATATGCCTAAAGAGAAAAAAAGATTTTGATAGTTAATTTGTTGCTTCCTTCTTGTTAAAGGGTCTTTGCCCTTCATTTTATAAAAATCCCACTATTTCTTAAGACTCATGGTCTTAAGGAACCATGTGAAAGAAACCAAGAAATCTGTAAGAGTAGGCATAGGAACCATTATGCTTTAAATAGAGCAAAGGATTTTTCTTTAATTTTCCATCCTTACCGAATTCCCAAACTTTGTCAAAGAAAATACAGGGAAACTATCCTCATTACCATCACTACCACCATCAACACCACCACCACCACCACCACCGACGCACACGCATCCACGCACGCGCGCCCGCGTGCACAAAGGGAGAGAACACAGAAAGAAAATGAATAAATGACTGAGATCTTCATATAGGAAAGCAAAGGAGTTTGAATTGATAATGCTCATCTTTCTG
Source organism: Balaenoptera musculus (assembly GCF_009873245.2). Taxonomy (NCBI): domain Eukaryota; kingdom Metazoa; phylum Chordata; class Mammalia; order Artiodactyla; family Balaenopteridae; genus Balaenoptera; species Balaenoptera musculus. Next base: position 117,547,162 of record NC_045788.1, read on the forward strand.
CTCTATCAGGTGTATGAAAAGGTGGGCTTTGGGGTCAGGCACCATGGATGAATATCCCATCTCTACCTCTTACTTGCTATGTGATGTTTGACAAAGCATTTAACCACTACAGTCCTCACTTTTCACATCTTCTAAATATGGAGAAAATCATATAGCTCTCTAATGATCTGGAGCAAAGATCTTATCATGTCTTGTTCTCTTTTCCTGGATGTAAATAATTTACCAAGCACACAATATGCATGTGAGAAGCAACAGTTAAAAACTGAATTAAATATTGTGTCACACAACAACCATTCCCAGAATAACATAGGTGCTCAGTGTTAACTAGGATTATTTTGGTAATGATGATAGTTATGTTTCCACTTGCTAAATTATTCTTAGTAAGTTAGGCATAATTTATACTACGCTTTCTGTGAAATAAATGTATTCAATTTCTATAAATCATGCTTTTTCCCTCCCATAATCTAAAGATTTTGCCTTAATTTTGGCTACAGAATTTTTTTCAGAATGCTCTATATTTAGAGTTTACTTTTGAATTGTAGTTATGAGTATTAAGTGTAGGAGATTATGTTTTGCCAAACATATAATCAAATATAGGCATACCTTGTTTTATTGTGCTTCGAAAATATCTGTATTTTTTACAAATGGAAGATTTGTGGTAACCCTGTATGGAGTTAAATCTACCAGTGCCTTTTTTCCAACAGCATTTGCTTACTTCATGTCTCCATCTCACATTTTGGTGATTCTTGCATTATTTCAAACTTTTTATTATTTTTTTTGGTATGGTGATCTGTGATCATTGATTTTTTTAAATAATTTTATTTTATTTATTTATTTTTGGCTGCGTTGTGTCCTTCGTTGCTGCACACAGGCTATTGTACACTTAATAGACTACAGTATAGTACAAATATAACTTTTATATGCACCGGGAAAACAAAGAAATTGTGACTGGCTTTATTGTAGTATTTGCTTTATTGTGGTGGTCTGAGCTGGTCACCACATATCTGGCATATCTCCAAGGTATGCCCATGGAGCTGCCTGGACTCTGAATTTGAGCGTATTGTGACCTAATTCTCATTTATTTTTGACACAGCACACAAGGTCCAAAGGCCTTGGGACTTTTGGGGAGCAAGCCTCTCCAGAGTTAAAGTAAGCTGAATAAGCAATAAAAATAGAGGAGGAGCATCCTTGGCAAATACGTATTGGAAACTGCCATATTCAAAATATTTCTAAAATAATTTGAGAGTTTTTTTCAAACCAAGAAAAATATTCTTGTGAAAAATTTGTTTTGAAGTTTTGGGGAAACCATTGTGTTTTAACTGTTTCTTACCTGCTATTGGGTTTTAACCAGCATGTAATTTTTGATGTTACGTAAAGCTAAGCTAATACTTTGAATTTATTGGTAGATGCATTTATATCTGAAAAGTGATCGATTGTTGAGTAAAATCACATTAGCAGTATTAACGTTACAATTTAGAGACAATACTTTCTTATAGAACTTTGTCAAGGATATATGTTACGTAATGTTCTACAATTTTGGAAATGTACTTATACTGAGTAGGCACAGTTTTAGTCATTTTGGTCCATTTTTAGCATCTGAATATTTCATTTATAAACCAATCATGTATTAATTTGTCAAAAGTCTTCCCTATTTTTTTTTGTCGTCCCTATTTTTCTTTAAAAAGTTCTTTAATAAGTGGATTTATTTCACCAATTACATTTTAATATATTTCAGGACAAACCTCATATTCTTGTATTTCATTATATCTATTATGATCAATCAAGATTTCCCTGTTTTGTTTGATTAGACTTTTTTCATATGCACAGTACCTATACACAATATTTATAGCAACTAACAGGTATTGAATACCTAACATTTTTCAGGCACTCTTCTGGCAAATATGTGGTAAATTATTTAATTCTCACCCTACTCCTTTGAGATTACACCTATTTTACCGATGAAGAAACTAAGAAGAAGGTCTAACAACTTGCCCAAGATCACACAGCTAATAAGTGGCCATGCTTTCTGTGAATCCCACAATTTGATCCCAGAGTCCCATGATTTTAACTGCCTTTGGCGTTCTAAATCCATTTTTCTAAATATGTGTGTATCAACCCAAATCTGAACCTTCCTGAGAAAGAAGTACAGAGAGAAATGAAAAAAGGGAAAGACTGGGTAAAGGAAATAAAAGTGAGAGTGTGGCAGTTACAAAAGTCATTAAGTCATTTAGCTGCCTGAAGCCAGTGTGAAAACAAAGTGTGATAACACACAAACCTCTTGTGTTGTGAGTAGAGGACTCATGCCTGTCACTCTTAAAATATCATATAACAGAGTCCTCAGAAACATCCTAGCATCAGGATGAGATACTGTCCTTTCTCATACTGAACTCTGAAGAAATTTTCAGAAGTTTATTAAAAAATCATTTCTGTGAAGGTGATTCTAAGAATTAGGATTATGTGAATACTAGGGAATGTAAATTGGTGGAGCCACTATGGAACACGATATAAAGTTTCCTCAAAAAATTAAAAATAGGACTACCATATGATCCAGCAATCCCAGTTCTGGGTATGTATCCAAAGAAAATGAACACAGGATATTGAAGAGATACCTGCTCTCCCATGTTCATTGCATCATTATTCACAATAGTCAAAATAAAAAGTGGTTGCCAGGGGCTGTGGGGTGGGGTAAATAAGAAGAGGTTGGCAAAAGGGTACAAACTTTTGGCTATAAATGAAAGAGATCTGAGGATCTAATGTAAAACATGGTGATTTTAATAGATAACACTGTATTGTAGAATTGAAATTTGCAGAGAGAATAGAATTTAGAAGTTCTCACAAAAGGAAGGAAGGAGGAATGAAAGAAAAAATCTAAATGTAGAATTCTGGTACCTTTATTGAACTGAAAAAAAATTTAGGGAGACTAGAAAAGTGTCATGATAGTGATGATGATCATAATCATAATGAAGATACGTGTCACATTACTGGCAGCAACTTCAGTTGACAACCTTTTGATGTCAGCGATGTTACTCCTATTTTGCAGCTCAGAAAACTGAGGCTTGGACAGGCCAAGTGACACATAAGGGCAAAGAACAAGTAGGTAGTTAAAGCTCATTTGTGTACCCAGACCTTTCTCTAAAATCCATGCTCTTCCTCATTACACTTTAGATTTTTTTTCTTCGCATTATAGACTTTTTTTTTACTTTGAAGGAAAATGACTCTATGAGATATTAAACTTAATACTCTTTAGTTCAGGTATATAACCAATGATGTTGGTTAAAGACAGATTTACAAGCTGTCTAGCAGATGGGTGGTAGGCTTAACATCTTATAATAGAAGCAGGGATACAGACTGAGATTCTTGTCCACCTCATCTAGCTCTACAAGAAAGGAAGAGATACAGGTAAAACAGAGCTATCCTTAGAACGCATTTCTGGATTTATTCCAGTTTGCTATTTTTGTTGTTGGATTTAATATGTATACTAAACTGCCTGGGCTGCTATAACAGAATACCACAGACTGGGTGGCTTAAGTAACAGACATTTATTTTTTCATAGTTCTGGAGGCTGGAAGTCCATGATCAAAGTGATGGTAAATTTGGTTTCTAGTGAGGGCTCTTCCTGGCTTATAGACCTCTGCTTTCTCCCTATGTCCTTACTTGGCCTTTCATCACTGTGTGTGTATAGGGATAGAGAGGGAGAGAGAGAGAGAGAGTGAGCACCCTCTCTGGTGTCTTTTCTCAAGAGAACACTGATCCTATGTCTGTGAGTCTTATGGTTACCAAAGGCGAAAGGAGGGGGAGGGGTAAATTAGAATTAGCATATGCACACTACCATATATAAAATAGATAAACAACAAGGACCTACTATGTAGCACAGGGTACTATATTCAATATCTTGTAGAGACCTGTAATGAAAAGGAATCTGAAAAAGAATATATATATATATATATATATATATATATATATATATATATATATATATCTGAATCACTTTGCTCTACACCTGAAACTAGCACAACATTGTAAATCAACTATACTTCAATTGAAAAAAAAAGGGCAATAATCCTAACAAATCATGGCCCCACCTTTGTGACCTCATTTAACCTTAATTACTTCCTTAGAGGCCCTATCTCCTACCACAGCCACACTGGGGGTTAGGATTTTAATGTGTGAATTTTGGAGGGGCACAAACGTTCAGTCCATAACAATTGGGAAGCCTCAAAATGTCTCTGAATTTGTCTGGAGGCTGTCTAAAAGCCTTGTTAAACCTCATACCATAAAACCACATTGATATCTATATTCTGAATGTAAATACACATGTCCAGATTAGAGTTCTCAATTTCTTCATCTCTTTACCACTTCCAGGCTGTTTCTCGGGAATGAGTCCTCTCTCTGTGGCTCATAGGGTTTCCAGGCAGAGATAAGGTGGATGGACCTAGAGTCTGTCATACAAAGTGAAGTAAGTCAGAAAGAGAAAAACAAATGCCATATGCTAACACACATATATGGAATAAAAACAAAAAAGGTCTGAAGAACCTAGGGGCAAGACGGGAATAAAGACACAGACCTACTAGAGAATGGACCTGAGGATATGGGGAGGGGGAAGGGTAAGCTGGGACAAAGTGAGAGAGTGGCATGGACATATATACACTACCAAACATAAAATAGATAGCTAGTGGGAAGCAGCCACATAGCACAGGGAGATCAGCTCGGTGCTTTGTGACCACCTAGAGGGGTGGGATAGGGAGGGTGGGAGGGAGGGAGACGCAAGAGGGAAGACATAAGGGGACATATGTATATGTATAACTGATTCACTTTGTTATAAAGCAGAAACTGACACACCATTGTAAAGCAATTATACTCCAATAAAGATGTTAAAAAAACCCAACAAAGTACTATTAGCTCTCACCTTCCAAGCCTCAGAGTAAAGCCTCAAGCATGTTCAATTTTACCTCTTCCTTCACCATATTATAGAGTGCAGGACCCTAATTAATGGGACAAATTCCTTAGAAAAAGAATGAGGTGCCCTATTCTAGAACTGCAGTAATATTTTGAAAACACATATTTTGAAAATCAAACTCTTAAAGGGAATTGACCAAACATTAATTCCTGCTTGTTGGAAAATACCCATCACAATAGAAATTGAGGTTTGGTAATTCAAATTCTGCACTAAAATATTACTATGCCTTTGGCAATTAATGGAAATAGATCAACACAATAAAGTTTGAGATGATATAATTCAGTAACCACAGTCTTATGAATAAAAATTATTGAATTTCACAAAGTCCTGTTTAACTATTAAACTCATTGCTATAAAGTTAGCTAATAATTAACGAGCAATTATTTTATAAAAGACCAATATGTATTTCAGATCATTCCCCATTTTCTAAAATAACTCTTTTCACATATTTGTATAACTTTGCAAGTATTTATTTAACATTTATTGACTTACTGACTTTATATATTTAAAGCTTAGTCTTGGTATGTTGTGAAGAACAATTAGAATTTCTGTGCTTCCAGAAATAGTATAATACATATTAATTATAATAATGACTTACATCAATGCTGAAGAATAATGTTGAACTTTATTTTGCATTTGTAGTTTCAGTGTGTCTTTAATGAATTTCTAAAGTTATAATACCTAAGTAGAATTCTGTGAGGCACTGGGATATTTAATATAAAACTAAATTTACTTTTGTTTTGAAATTTTATTAAACTTCTGTGTGACTTAAATTTTATGTAAGAGATTTCTTTGAGCTACTGATTTCTATGTTTCACATACTGAAGTGATACCTATGGATATAGAGTAAATGAATGTGCTATTTATGATAATAACTATGTTTTAGATAAATTGAGTGAGATAATACATTTCTATGACTTTATGATGTGAGTGGTTAAGGAGCATCTTGTATTCCTTTTACTTTGCTTGTTTTTAAGAAACTCTAAGTGGGAGGGGGATGTCTGGGTGTGTGTTCACGTATATTTATCTTAAATATTACCTAATAGAATTTCTAGATATATGGTGATAAAAATTTGCATATTTAGTCAAATTACATTTATTTATGTATAGTTTAGGAATATTTGTTTTTAAATGATATTCAACTTTTTTGACATATGCAGGTACAGGAAAGAAAAGTTTAATGAAAAGTATCTTGATACAATTTATGTGCAAAGAGTTTAGAAGTTAATATTGCTTTACTGACCAAAATAAAATGAGGAAACAAAGACTTAATAGGGTCAAGATGTTAATTAGAGTGGAAAATATAACTTTTTATTCTGAAATGGACCTGAGTATGTTATAGCAATTTGAAAATCTGAAGCACAAATTTGAACGAAATGTTAAACTTTTTTATTCCTTGTAAAATCATTGTCAAGTTGAAATGGAAATTAAGTGCATTAAAGACTTTTTGAGCAGAAAATAGTAGATGTACTTCAGGAGCTACTGGATAAATTTCTTTCAGTTTTTACAGGAAATAACATATTGTTTACTATCCTGATAAGGTTAAGATTAAAAATGAAGCACTCAGGTTTAAAAAATAGACTGGAAAGAATGTAACACATTCACTCCTTAGGTTCTTAAGTCATTTTTTTTTTGTTCTTTTGTTCTGTAATTGATTGCTAGCACCCCCTTTAACCCACCTTAAAGGGCAGGCAGGAATTCATGTTTTCGTTCATCAGCCCATCCCTCTGAAAGCGTTCGATATTAAACAGTTTGCAAGGAGCAAAAGCAGAGAGGAAACAAGGGGCCCAGCTAGCCTGTAGCAAGGTTAGAAGATACACGCAAGATTGCCTGAAACATACATCGAGAGTCTTGTTCCTGTCCAGTATTTGCATGGAGATATCAAGTTAATTAGGTGTATGACTGTTCTTCGCTTTCTATGTGACCTTTTATTATATCTGTGGCTCTCTAGTTCATGTGGCTGTCATAAAGCTCTGGAAAAGTCTTTCTAGTTGTTTGACACAAACTAGAAAAAAGTTAAGCATTGATACTTTGCCTGTTGCCTGAAGGTTTTACCAGCCAGCAAATTACTTTGCTAGAGGCCGAAAGTTGTATGTTGTGGTAGATTTTGCTTGTGGGTTTGTATGTCAGAATGTTTCTTTTGTCTTTATAGGTTCCCCCGCCCTTCCCCTGGTGATCAGGTGATGCTGACCAAGAGAGTTGTGCAGAGAGGTGGAGGACGGGGGGGGGGGGGTTTGGGGGTGGGGGGTGGTCAGGAAGAGGTTACATGGCTGAATTCCCACGAATGCTGGCGAAGGATGAAAAAGATAGAAAGAAATCTGTTTTTCTGAAGTAGAGGATTCTCTGCATGACTTCCCCACTGTTGGGGTGAGGTGTGATGAGCTTTCTAGGTAAGATTTTATTAACAATTCATATGGAGATTGAGGGCAGCGGAGGAGCAGATTCTTCACATAAACTTGATCTGTCCATGAATGTGTTCTCTGTTGCCCTGACCCTGCATGGCTTAAGACACTGCCTGTGAGGCCAGTGTGCCAGACACAAAGAAAGAAATGAAAAGCAAGCACATTCAGGAGTCTGCACAAAAGACGGAGCAGTTTCTAGTCATCTCCCCAGAGAGGATCTTATCTCTGCATGGCCAAAAAAGTCTAAAATGTTTTCATTTGTGTACCTAAAGTTTTAAAATCCATGTGGCTGTTTATTAGGCAATAGTCTATAGTGATGTTGTGTTAGGTTTTAAAGTTTTGTTTTCAGAACTTGTTGAAACTAGAAAAATATTTGCAAGGGTGCATTTTCTGAAGTTTAGCTTTAGAAGTCCCTGGCCTTGAATTGTTTTTACTTTGTTGATGGGTAGGTACATTGAAAAATGAATCCTTTCCAGCTTTAGAGAAGCCAGGACAACATTTTAAAGCTTGACTTGACTTCATGATGCCTTGTGACACTGCCACTCTGAAACTTGTGGCAGGGTTAATGCATGAGATGAAATTGACATAGGGGCGCAAGCACAGCCTTACCCCAAGCTCCTGAGCACAGACGGCAGAGCTACATTTAAAAAAGAAGCAAGTGGAGAGAAAAGTTTGAATGAGACAACGTGCAAGGGAGACTAGGGACTTTTAACATTGTGATATTTCTACAGTTATTGGCAGTTCACTATATCTAGATGCATTACAACAGGATAATGACAAGCTATAGCAAGATGTTTCTATATAATTTAACATACTAGATTTTATTGTTTAACAAATGCACATTCTGGAAGTATAATATATTAAGGTTTAGGGGTTAAAAATTTGATAACCATAATTAATTCTGTTGCTAAATTACATTTCCACAGATGCTTAAAAATCCGGACTTACAGGCTCTTGAATTTTGTGTACGTGTTTAACCGTTCAAGTTGTTTCAAACTTTTCTGGTTCCTGAATTAAATAACCAGTAGAGGAATGTAGGCAAATGCTATTAATTATGATAGGTTTTGTTCCTTTCATTTTATAGTGGTTTTATTTCCATGAAATTATCTGTTGTGCTTAGGCTAATTGTCAGTAATTGGTGACAAAATCACTTCATTGTTTTTCTATAGTGTGGTACTAATTAGGATCTTTGCAATATTGGCTCAGCCATGTTCTATATTTTACCTTCTATATTGAATCATTGGTAGATAATATCAAGTGCAACTTAAAAAAATCTATGAGATAAAATGTTTCTATTAATAATTAAACAAGTCTTTTAAACAGCTTGTAAATTAATTCTAAAGTATTGAAATTGAAGGAAGCTTTTATTATAGGTTTAGTCGGTTTCATGAAACATCAATTGATTTTTCTGATTTGAATTGAATCCTCTTGGAATCATCCTTAAAATATCACAGTTACAACTTCAACTGCTTAGCCACATGCATTTTTATTATTCTATTTGTGTCTGCAACGTTGAAATTAGCATTGCTAAAAGTGTTTTGGTAAGGTATCACAGGGCTGGACCCATTGTCTTTCTTTTCATGCCTGATAGCTATATCGTAAAATACCGCATATTGTTTATTCTTGTTTCTAACAAACTTTTTCTGTTTTTTTGCCACACAAGAATGTTTTCTGAAGCAGTTATATTCACATGAAAATATATATGAATAGTTGAGATTATAAGAGCTTAGTTTTATGTTTTTCTCTTAAATATAGAAAAGTATGTTCCATGTAGGTGACAGGTTATAAAGAAAGAAAATGGGAGAATATTCTATTTTGTGAAGTGAGGTTTAATGCCGATGGCAGAAAATAGTACAACACTGTATACCCCATGAAAACAATCACAGTCAATACTACTTTGCTCATTTTTTTCCTTAAAAGAATTCTTCTCAGCCAATTCCCCTGTGATTTTTATAAATTTGTAAGTTACAAAAGTTTTCTAATACTTTGAGGTATAGCCTCCTTGCTTCTTTTCCTTATTCTAAGATACTTTTACCAACTGAGTGCATTTTGCAGTTTACAATGCACTCAGTTTGTTTTAAATGCCACCGGAATGTGTAACTTAGAGCTTAGTGTCTCACAGTCCTGAAAAAAGTTTTTAAGAAGCGATTAGAAAAATAATTACCTATTAAAAGGTGAAGATTGGTTTAAGAAGGGAGAGAAGAAACTGAACTTTGAAATTGAAAGCATTCATTGTTAGCACGACACATATGCACCAAATCTGAAATTAGAGAAAACTCATGAAATACGTATCTTGGCAAGGGGAATTGTTTAAATTTTCTATAGCTGTCAGCCCATTTTGGTTTTTTTTTCTTTTTCTGTTAAAGAACAACTTCAAATGGAAAACTTCACCTTTTGTACAAAGTTGAAATGTTTTATTTTTGCAGGATTGTTCTACACTGTACAAAACCAGAACAACAGCTCAGGGGGAGGGGGAGTGCACAAATGAAAATCTTTCTATCATTTTAGAATGTTCATAGCAAAGCTCAAAAACTATAAAAATCTATGGTTGTTTCCTTGGAAAAAAAACTTTTGATTTACAGCAGTTATTTGAATAACCATTCAGTTTCTTTTGTAATGTGTTGTAATAAATGCACATCTCCTAAATGAAGAATACTCATGAGGGCACAAAACTCAAACATAAACTATGTTTAGATGCTGTATTTCAGTTGGTTACCCCATAGGATTAAACAAAATTCTTTTTCTCTTCTCTTCTTTTTTTCTTCTCTTTTTTTGTTCTCTAGAAAATAAATTCCCCAAAGTAAAATGCAGTTTGTTCCTTTTTCACCTTATTGGTGGTTATCCAATATATTCTCTTGTTATCAGTTTTAAATATATAGAATGTAAAATATTAATAAGTTTGAGACTGACTTTTAGGTTTAAAAATGAGAAAGTATTATAAAAGTTACTTCGGGAAGATGATTTTTCTTTTTGATTCATCCTGCCTTATCATAGACTCTGGAGAGTACAATAGGATGGGGTTTTTCTTTCTTGAGTATTCTAAGTGTACACAGAAAACACAAGAGAGGAACTAGGACTCTGGTAATACTGTGAGCCACATCCATGGGCATTTGAATCCTATATTTAAAAAAAAAAAAACAACTAATAAATCCAGTCTGCTTCTCACATAATCATACTTGACAACCATAGAGACACTGCTGGGGCTAGCACGGGTATCAGTCAGCATCTTTGACTGCTCTGGCCCAAGAAGTCTTTTAAAACTGTAATCAGTTATTTCATCACTCCAAGCTGTGCCAACACCCCTAATTAGCCATAGTCTCATTTTAAAAATTAAAAACAACCCACATGCAATAACATCAGCAACAAGAAGCACCCACAGCCATAACTACGTTCTTTGTGTGAACTCACACTATATACAAGTTGCATTCAGTTCCTAGCCTCTGAACTATAAGGGCCATACATGGGGTTAATCAACTGCCCCAATGGGAGGTGCACACACATTAGGATGACCAGATCCCACTCTGGTGCTACCAGACTTTGGTGGTGTTTGTTATATTTTACTGTGTTTTTTTTCAGAGTTGTGCTTGTTCATATCAGCCTCACTGTCTTACTGCTAATTGTGCAACCCACTAACTAAGGCAAGCAGCAATAAATGAAGTTTAAAAATGATTAGCTCGGTGCTCTGTGGCAACCTAGATGGATGGGATGGGGGTCGGAGGAGGGAGGTCCAAGAGGGAGGGGATATAGGTATACATATAGCTGATTCACTTCATTGTACAGCAGAAACTAACACAACATTGTTAAGCAATTTTACTCCAATTTAAAAAAAAAAAAAAAGATCAGAGGTAGAACATATTTACTCCAAGTTAGTTTTAGTTTATGTTGCTCAAATAAGTTCCACATTCCATGAAAATTGTCTTTTTCCAGGGGTTACCTTCCTGAAGCCCTTCGGAAAGTGGGCAATGACTACATTAAAAAACATAACCCATGATAAAACAACGTGATAATGTGCTTGAGGTGCTTTAAATTTTACTTAACTTAGAATGTAGAGAGTAACAGTTTTCTGTCTTGTGATATATGCATACATGTCTAAAGACATACACTACTCTTCCTATAATATTCACCTTTCCTGGGGCATTATTCTGTGTTGAGCCATAACACAATCTGTAACTTGGAGAAGATTTACATAATATCAAATACAGGCCTCAACAAGTAAAACGTGGATAAAACAGGTTCATTAATGCATGCCCTGTGTCTTACCTGGGCAGGCAGCCATCAGTTCCTGCTCCAGGTGCCTAATGTTTGCCGGTGAAATGAAATTGTGTATGTTTTGCCCTTTGTTCCATTTGGCCTATTGTTTTTATTTGCAAATCATGATCGAATTGAAAACTCATTTGCTCTAGAATCCAGGAGTAATCTCCAACTAAAGATTATTTTGCAAATTACCTATCCATCTATTAGCTAAGAAAATAACTTTTCTTTTTAACAGCAAAGGCTGGCTACTTAAGATTTTATCTCCAAGGATGAACATAGAAAAAGATCAAGCTCTAAATCACTCTTTGGGTGTATCTTCTAATTCTCTCTTTAAATTACTTAGGATGAGATGTGACATTTATATTTTGTCATATTATTCAGTGTCTCATTTTTTAAAAAATAATTTTAAATAAAATAAAAAATTATAAAGATATTAGGCACTAATATGTGCTATAATCTTGCATTATTGAAATACAAAAGAGTAAAATTATGTAGAGTATCTCTGGAGGTACATATCTTTCATAAGGTGTCACGTGGCCATGGAAGGAAGCTGTGTGAAGACAGAGCAGTCACCTATATCTAATTAAGTTGCAAAATGATACAGAGAAAATTTACTAGAATGAAGAAAAAAATCTGCCTTTTTGGAAACTGCATTAAAAACTTAATTTTCTTTTCAAATACAGACTTTTGTTCTGGGGATAACTTCTAACAAGCTCAAGATGTGGACTATTCAATGAATTATTACAACATATAGCCTAGAGTATGGCCACATTGTAAACTGTCAAAGGTACAGAAACAGCCGAGCAGGCCATGTGATTTTAGTTAACACACTCAGAGTGAAGTGAACGTAGGCAATTCTTAACCTTCTTGATTTTTACATGTGCAGTTTTGTTCTTTGGTTTCTTTCTTTCTTTCTCTGATCGATCCCCAGGCAAAACCAGAGTTCTTCAGGAGAAGGCTGAGATTATAACAGTGTCAGCCTTTGCTTTTAGCAGAGTGATGAGGTTATCAATAATGCATTGGAGATCTCAGGAACCTTGTACATACGGACATCACAGCTGACCAGCATTTATTGTAGGACTTGCAGATTTGAGCTGAGATGTCACCACATCTGCTTTTGAGCCAGCCATCGATGCATTCTCAAGAAATCTTGGGGGCGTAGGGAGAGCTGTAGAGATTATGTAACTGAAACACTGCACTTGAGGAGGTGATTCAGGGGTGAGAATACATCTATGAAATTGCTTTTTGAAAGAAGCCTATTCAATACTCCTCTAATAACCTTCTGCCTCCCCAGTTCCCTTCTAACGTTTATAAGTTTTGTTGTTTCTCTGACAAGTTTATTCATATCCTAACAGCTTGCCTGGCAGCAGGGTTCATGTTCTGTACTTGGGCTTTCTGGTCACGGTGGTGACTGAGAGTAATAGAGAGGAGGAATAAGAGAGTGTGGAAATGCAAAGCTGTCTCTTGTTACATTTTATCGATCTCATTCTGGTGTCATTCAATTAAGACAGAAATGTGATGGATAGTCTCTGCACAGATTCCTGGGTTGCTCTCCATCCTTTGCAGATAAAGCTTTTGTGTTTTATTTTTGAGTGGGGGAGGGGTGAGGAAAGGGCATGGGCAAATGGGAGAAATCAAAGATGCTATGTGATCTGAATTACAAATCAATGTCTCTCCAAGGATGCTCCAAAATGTCAAACATACTATGTTTATGTTTTCACTTATTTTCTCATACACAGAATACTTCTGTTGATGTATTGGATAGGTTACTAGAATTTAAGGTAGGGCTAATTCTTGCTTGTTATTTTCAAAGACTGAGGAACTATCATCATCCTCCTGCCAGCTCAAGATAATTAAAAATGAGCAACATGGAAAAAGACTTGAGTCAACTCACGCCATCTTTGAAGTCTGAGAAAATGAAAAATTCTCTTCTCATTTTTTTTTTTTTATGGGCCTGTGATTCTAGTTTGTCCTTTTGGCAAATATATTTTAAAGCTGGTAAGACAAAAATAGTACATAAAGGTTTTTTTTTGTTAATAAATAAATCATTCTTATTATCGCCTATGCTACAAAGAAGTATGCTGTCGTGAGTTAGATATCAGAATTTAGTACTACAATATAAATTCTGATCCTTACTCTTGGTGACATGCTTCCCCTTAACTACATCACTCCCTCATATTTGCTGCCACTGTTATAATGACAGTGATAGTAGTTCATGGATGTGAGAAGCTGTAAAACCAATAACTCATGTATGCAAAGTGTTTTATTTTTTTAAAGAATTAAAATAATTAGTGCAAACAGATATCATAAAAGCAGGTTATGCTAAGCAAACTCTCTTGCTTCCTCCCAAAGCAATACCAGATTTAAAATGAGCATTCATGATTTTCTAATCAAGGTTACAGCTTCTGATAATTAATGCACACTGAAAGGCAGGGTGGAATAAAAATATAAGCAGGAGTTTTAATATCAGACAAATATGTTAATGTCCAGGCTCCCCTAGGTATTTGGTATGTGACCTTGGATAAGATACCTACAACCTCTAGTTTAAAACTTAATTACTTTATCTGAAAAATAACCAAACAGAATTACAAGATTAAGTATATGGAAATGTCTACTCCATGCTTGTCCTATGTACTTGGCACACAGGAGGTATCAAACACGTTTACTTTCATCCTGAATCCCCCTTTATGGTTTTGACACTGAGTAATTTGATCCTCTAATAAGCTTGCTCAGTCATTAGGAATGTAAACTAAGAAAAGTAATACAGTTGGACCCTACCACTTTGAGTCCAAAATTTTTTCCAGATCCTAATTCATAGAAGCTAATTTACCAATCTGTGATATTTTATTAAAGAAATTCCTAATTGTTCACTAGAAGTTTGTCCTAAAACTTTCTTTGTGAAAGGAACTCTGTGTATTAGATCTTAATCCAAGTTGTATTTGTCAAAGATGTTTTAACTATCATGCTTTAACCTTAAAGAGCAGCAGTAAACTAAAGCAGTTATTTACTAATTTCATAAAGTTTAAGGGCACCCGGAAATGATTTATTTGGGGATTTAACTGATAGTTAACATCATAACACACTCAGTAAGCTAAAAACCACAAAATCTTGTACTGCTGGCACATGCGTAGCCTTATAGGCATTGTTAAAAGTTAAATGTATGTATGTGTGATGGGATTTGACTCTCTTCATTTTTACTCCCTTCTGAAATCATGCATGCTTAAATAGAGTGTTTAAAGAAAATCATCTTCATGAATCAAGGCTTACCTCAAATACACATCAAGGTGTAATTGGCACTTATTAAAGACAAATACATCTATAAAGGATAGGTAGTAAGAAAAATATATTTTTCTCCATGAACAAAACATAGTAAATAACTAGAGTCTTTCTGGTGAAAGGAAGGTTTTATCCTAAACTTTGCACTTTTTTTTTCATTTATCTGCTTTGTGTGTGCAGCCTCTTATATCCTTTCTGAAAACTACCAACGCTTTGCTTGAAGATATAATGAGCTAACAGATTCCTACAGTCTCACACAATCATTCTGCATTCAATCAGCATTACACGGGAATATATGTATTTGTGTGTTTGGATGGGTGATTAATACAGTCAATTAACTCATTTCATAGACGGTACGAGAAGTGCTCCTTGATGTCCTAGGGTAATGATCATTTTTCCCCCCAGTAAGGTAGGAATACCATGCTGTGTTTGGTCATTCTCAATCACTCTTTGAGGTATTTCAGGTCCAATTCGGGGGGTGGAATGCTTTTCTACTTTCTTGGGTCCAAGGAGGTGCTACTGGAAAACAACTTCTGAAGTTGCTACACATTCCATGGCTGACTGACAGAATTAAAGTATTTCAGAAGGTAGACTTTTAAAAAAATTACAAGTAATTATAATTTACAGAAGCAGAGACCCCTGTACTGAGATCTTACCTTATGCATTATAACTTTCCATGTTCAATTCCAGGAGAGCATATAACCTAAGACTTGTGGCAATATTGCTTCCTCTTAAATTCTTAAAGAACTGCTTTCATCGCAATTTACAAGATAGTTAAGCACCAGTTGCCAAGGACATTTTTTTTCTGTAAAAAATTCTTTGCTGCCTTCAGCTAAATTGAATTCCTCGTTGTTGTTGTTTACCTTCTACTTCTTTATAGGCTCTCTTTTTTATTAGAATGTGAGCATTGTGAAGTAAAAAAACAATTGCAGATGATCAAAGAATATCTGTTAAAGTAATCATGCTGACAGTACTAAGGGTGTCCTCAGGAAGCAGAATGTTGCTGTATTGTCTCCATTCCTATTTTATGATCATTAAAGGGATTTCAAGGATGATGCTACCCTTAGTCCTTGGCTGTCCCTTCTCTTCAACACTCACACTTATTTAACATTACAGATTACGGAACAGGAATCTACTCTATAAGCATGCAGTTTGAAGCATCTGTTCTACATTTGTGACTGAACTCACATGATGTTCTGGGCATTTTGTTGATTGCAGGGTATGAACAATTTCAAATTGACACCTATATACAAATTAATACTAATGTTTATCATCATTTTGTGTCTATTGTTAGATTTTTCAGGATCTGATCGGTATCTCTCTCTCTTGGTCTATCTTCTTTTTCCTGGTTCTTAGAGAAACCTTAGCCTCTATGCATGACTTTCTGGCTGTAACAACATGTTTTAGAATGCTTCTTCAGCAAGCAGTCCATGACCACATATCTCAAATATATCATTCTTTTCCAACTTAAAAGTCTTTCCTAATAGTATTTTTGTTAATGTTCCAGACTAAGACAACTCCAAATTGCTGCTCTCCAACTGAAACTCTGTTTCAGTTAAATCCATTTTCTAGGCTGGCTCATTCTCATTCACGCTCTGTTTCTTTTTCTCTTTTATTTTTCACGCTTTACTCATCACCTCTTCTCTAATTATGTTGGCAACTCTTTGGAAATGTAAAATTAGAGTTTTAGACTTGGCATGAACCCGAGGCCCACTAAGGTCATAATTGCTCATATTAAAGAGAAAATTTAGAAAATGTCCTAGCCTTGTGAAAAAACCTAGATGCCTTATTAAAGAATCAACACTATCATCTTATCTTGGAGTTTGCAGACAATTCCTCATCCTATTTATCTTTCTGTTCATGGTGCCTAGCACACAGGAGGGGGTCAATGAATGCCTGTTGAAATAGCTATGAATCTTTATGCCATATTTGAAGAGATGTTTTTTTTTTTAAAGGGGTGAATTTCATTTCTTTATTTTGAACTTGGGGAACCCTGACCTTTCTTTTTTTAATTAATTAATTTATTTTTGGCTGTGTTGGGTCTTCGTTTCTGTGCGAGGGCTTTCTCTAGTTGCGGCAAGCGGGGGACACTCTTCATCGCGGTGCGCGGCGGGCCTCTCACTGTCGCGGCCTCTCTTGTTGCGGAGCACAGGCTCCAGACGTGCAGGCTCAGTAGTTGTGGCTCACGGGCCTAGTTGCTCCGCGGCATGTGGGATCTTCCCAGACCAGGGCTCGAACCCGTGTCCCCTGCATTAGCAGGCAGATTCTCAACCACTGCGCCACCAGGGAAACCCTGAAGATATTTTTAACACAAGATGAGTTAAATTTTATCTTCCCAAACACAGATGTGGTAATTATGCATTTTTCTGATCATGAACAGGAGTTTGAATGTTTTATAACTATGTCTTGATAATTCTTCATTGAGATTCTATTGCTCTAGAGGAAAGAATCAGGGCCCTATTTTTCTGTTTCCCCTCAGACCATTTCTAGACAATTAGTATTAGCATTAATAATTTCATGATTTTTATATTAGAAGATGCAAACTTGTTTGCTGAGTATGATTCTCTTTGAGAACTCCTGGTGGTTTGCTACACATGGGAATGTGACAAGCTATTTTGATAGTGGAATTTTGAGAAATGTTATGCTAAGGATATAAGATATACACCCAAAGCACACACATTAAAACATACTAGAGAAGAAAAATAGAAATTTTCCATGTTGACAAACCTTCTCACTGTACTCTCACCAAGGTCTTTTACCATCTCTCTCACCAAAATCTAATTTTGCCTTGTAGGTTTTTCTGTTTTGTTTTGTTTTCAGTCACTAATGAGAATAATATCAGCTATTTGGCTGTCCACTTGAATTACTCAGTTTAGTATTGAACCAGATTGGTCTCTGACCACTAGGCACAGCAAGCATCCTGAATGATGGACTTATAACAGATTGAATCAAAAGTGTGGGAAAGGGAGGGGGAATTATCTGGACATGCTGTGTGACTTGAGAAAAATAATTTTGGTGTTTCTATACATAATTGGAGAAGTCTTAAAATATAGACATGTACTTCTTGCCTCATTTCTGTCATGTTAGATATTCCATGTATTTTTTTTTTTTCCCCAGTGAAACAGGTTCATAAAGATGAAAGCTCACTCACTATTTTAGGCTGAACCTTGAAAAGGATTTGCACCTCAGTTGGGCATAAGTGTTCCAGGGCTCTGTTGTATTTGGTCAAAAAACATATTTGATCATTTTATCCAAAGGTTATAAAGTCCTCTAAACTTAATTCTTACAAATTCAAGTTTATAAGAGACTTTTTGGTAGAAAAAAGCAAACTACCATGGATATATAAACACATATACTGTGTTTCCTGGTCAAAAGATTTTCTTCTCAGTATAATAGACAATTTAGGAAATAATATTAGTGTTTGTATGAAGCTTACAGATTATAAAATCAAAATAAATAGTGTGCATTAACCCTAATGATACACCAGATAATTATCACCTGAAGTTCCAGTCAAGTGGCGAGGAGTCCTCAACTTGGTTGGGGAAGAGGTTCCTTCAAATGGACTCTGTTATCTCCTCCCTTTTTAGTATTCATTCAGATCATCACCATTTATAGGTGAAATAAATCATAAGAATGCTGATGTAGCTCAAAATAGACAAAAATAACTGAAAAGTAAAACTCCAAAGAACAAACTAGTCACCAACAAATCAAAGCATTTCACTGGCACAGATGTATATTTTGATCCTTTTTGTTTGTTTGCCTATTTGTCTGTTTTTGATTTAAGCAGGTAGCAGTTTACCTAGCAAAGTTTCAAATACAAAATAAAGTTGGATTAGATTATCTGTAATTTTGCTGCCAGAGTTAGACGTTTATGATTTCACAAATATATAACAAAAGCCACCAAACAACTATACTATTTTGTATCCTTTCTGAATTTTGGAAAGGAGACTTGCTGATTTTTTTTTAATCAGCAGAAATGAATCAAAGGCCTCTTATGTGAGCACTGTGCCCAGCAACGGGTGATTATGAGTGTACAAAAGTCATCACTCTTAAGAAGCTTGCAATCCTCCTAGGTAGAAAGCACCTAGAAATAAAAGGAAAGCTAAGAATTGTAAGTTGGTTCTAAGTGCTCAAGAAGGGATACAAGTGATACCTTCTTCAGACTTAGGAAAGATTTGGGCTCTTTTTTAATGTGACCTGGAGCTGTCAGAGAAGGCTTTTGGGATAGATCTGTTTTGAGAATTGTTCTGAAAGAAAATTAGAGATGGAAAAACCACCACCACCAACAACAAAATCTCAGCGAACTGTATTTCTGCTCCCAACCTCAGGACCATGGGAAAACACACATTTTACATGGAGAAAATGGACCTATTAACAATTGCCCCTGGGCATCATAGAGATGATCTATGAGCAAAAAGAAGATTAATATTCATTGCATGTTTCTTCTCTGGCTCAACTTAATCACCGGTTTGATGATCCAAATCAAACTATGTGTCTCAAGGAATAATTATGTAGATATAATATAAAATGGTAGGGGCACTTTTGTATTTGTGGGTGAGTAGATATGAATATAGACATGTTTTTTCACCTCTTGCATAAATCTCTCTCTCTCTCTCTCTCTCTCTCTCTCTCTCTATATATATATATATATATATATCTGCCAAAAACTTTTAGGTCTTTTCTGATTTAGTTGAAATGTTACAGCCTCAAGATGGTAAAGAAACATGTATAATATGCCATAAGAAGTAATAATGTGTATGAAACATGTTTCATTTCCCACTTATCTGCTTCTAAACTCCTGCTCCTTTCCAATTTTCCCTGTCTCGGTAAATGGCACCAACATCCACCAAGTACCTCAAGCGTAAAACCGAGGTGTGATCTTGGATTTCTCTCTTTTTCTGATACCCACATCTCTTCCATCAGCAAGTCCTGCCAACTAACTCTGTTCCAGTATAACCACTCCCCCCTAGCTTCCTTGAGTCACTGTCATCTCTTGTGGAGGCTGTTGCAGTGGTCTCTAACTGGTATTTCTGTTTCCACTCTTCCCCCTAGAGTTAATTTTCCAAACGACAGTCAAGGTGATTTTTCAAAGCCCTTCAATGACTTCTCAGAAAAAAAAAATCCCAACTCCTTACCCTTGCCTGCTTGAGCCTGCATGATGAGATCTCTCCCTATACGCTGACTTCACCTCCTACTACTTTCCCACTTGTGCATTCTGTCCTCGTGATGCTGGCCTTCATGCAGTTCCTGTAAAATGCCGTGCTCCTTCTAGCCTGGAACACTCTTTCACGCAACCTTCATATGAATTTCTCCTTACTACATTCAGACCACTACTAAACTATAACTTCCTCAGAAAGACCTCTGACCACCCAACCACTACTTCCAACTCATTACTCTCTATATCCTTACCCTAATTTGTTTTATGTCATTAATACTTGTCAATACCTAGACTCATGTTATATATTTGTCTTTTGTCTCTTTCCTCGATGTAAGCTCCATAAGAGCAAATGATGTCTCTCTCGCTCATCTGTAGCATCTAGGAGAATTCAGGGCACATAAGGATTATTCTATTAGTATTTGTTGAATAAATTTATTAAAGAAAGTGGAGTGTAGTTTGCAAGACTTCATCTAAGTGAGAAATTTTTCTATAGCCAGGAAGACCTGGATTTAAATCTCAGTTTGGACTCATGCATAACTTCTGGATTGGGGGAAATCACCAAACACCTGAGTTTTCTTTTGCAAAAATGAGAATAACACTACCTATCAGGATAATTTGTAGACAGGGTTAGAGGTAATGAGCAGTATAAACACAGTAGTGTTTACTGATAATAGTAATAATAGTAATAATAATGATGATGATAAATATAAGAGTAATATGAACGTTCCCTGAATTCTGGCCAGTCTACCTCACCAAAGAAGCAAAAACCCAAAAATACCCACCCTTCAATTTATTATCAGGCACTTCTATCAGGCGCTTGAATATGCACCCTTGGGAAATAGAATAAGAACCAAAGCTTAAATAGTTTAAAGTCATATGGGACAAGACAATGAAAAATACACAAGAGAGAACAATCTTACACTGGAAAAGAAATTGATCCAATGACCTAATGTATCTTTTTACTATTTCTAGGCAGAGCATGTATGTTTAATTCATAGAATTCTTCACTGCTTCTGTGTTGGAATACACTTAGATGAAAATTGCATTCCTATCAACAAAATTGAATTAAAAAAACCTCACACACCAAAGATTTCAGTATTGAAAAGTTTTTCTATACAATATATTAAAGTTCATTGACTAGATTAATCCCCACTTGCACTTTGTGTGAATTATAAACAGGTGCCCTTTCCTCTGTGCAGAGGCCACATGCACATTTGCAGGTGTAATTGGACTTGTGCTTGTGGTTTGGTGAGCAGAGTATGAGCTGGATTTCACAGCCTCACTCACTCCCTAGCCAGTGTCCTTTTTAGAGATCGCCACCCAAACAACCATAGGCAGGGGCCCTGTAAATATTAGACAATGAATACGATGACAGAATAGGATTCTGAATGAGGTGAACTGAAGATAGGTCCCTGGTTTCAGCTCAGTTATGCTTTCCTTTAACTGGAAATTTGAACAGTCTGCTGAATAAATGAGACATATGGTTTCTATAACAGGAAGACAATTATAATCATGTCATATTTAATTATAGCTCACTGATTATTGTTAATTCAAATTCTAAAAAAAAAAATGCTATTACCCAAGTAGCATGTTTGTGAATTTTTTTTTTTTTTTTGGTTGCATTGGTTCTTAGTTGCAGCAGGCGGGCTCCTTAGTTGCGGCAGGTGGGCTCCTTAGTTGCAGCTCGAGGGATCCTTAGTAATGGCTCACTGGCTCCTTAGTTGCAGCTTGCGAGCTCCTTAGTTGCAGCATGCGGACTCTTAGTTGCGGCATGCATGTGGGATCTAGTTCCTGGACCAGTGATCGAACCTGGGCTCCCTGCATTGAGAGTGTGGAGTCTTAACCACTGCACCACCAGGGAAGTCCCATTTGTGAATATTTTAAGGCTAAAACATATTTGGATAAATTTGTTGTGGTAAGGAGGTCAGGGTAGGAAAGGGAGGAGTTGATCGGGAACTGAGTTTGAGTCATCCCTCTGCTTAGAGAGTACCTTCAAGCTCAATTTAATTCCGTTGATCTTTATTGAGCATCCACTCCTCTGATGGAGAATACAGTTGTTAACAGTTTCAGACCTTATGAAAGCAACACCTGGGAGCGCAGCCTCTGTATATGTATCAGGGTACAGTCATATCAATGCCTTAACAAAGAATGCAGGTCAAAGGAAAGAAAGTGTACGTACTAACAGGTAGATCAGAAAAGTTTTATGAGTGAAGCAGTCTTTCATTTGGAACCTTTCAATGGCAAGACCACTCTGTCTTGTTAATGGCAACATCCTAGTTGTCGACGTTAAGGCTGGTCCTTTGAACAACTGGAAAAACAAAAATTTTCAGCTGGAGGGAAACAACATGAACAAAGGCAGATATGAAAAAACAAAGGTACAGCTTCTTCAGGGAACAGTAGACAATTCATTCTGGCATGAGGGCAGGGAACATATCTGGAAAGAAGGGCTTGAGTTGAACTCGACAAGATACAAAGGAGCCATGATTTAAACTAGATTCTATAGGAGTTTGCTTTTTTCTGTTTTCCTTTCTTTTTCAAAGTAATATATTTTCCCTGAAGGCTTTTGAACATGGCCAGGTCTATAATTTATAATGAATGCTTTGTCTTATATATGTAGAATGGATCATTTGAGTGAGGGAAAGTGAGGATGGTATTTAGGAAAAAATTCTTGTGTAGGACCTTAGAGAAGCAATAAGGACTTAACATGAGATAAAAGTGAAGATAATGAAGTTGAAGGCTTGGCATCATGTCGGAACTGTTCAGAAGAAAGATAAAATGGAGAAGAAAGAGTTAATGAGGACTCTGAAATTTTGTACCTGAGTAAACAGAAAAATGATTTTGTGATGAACAGATTGGGTAAAGCTAAAAGACATCCTTGAGCTCAGGGAATTTATAAAATAAATTTTTTCTTAAGAACAAGGGCAAGAAGGTCTATAATGTTGAGCAAGTTTGCCTTTAGATTTATTGTGGATTCTTAGCTCCTTTATAGCTCTTTAAGATAATATTAATTCCTATTTATTCATTAAGCTTCAAGACATTTTATGTAGTCATATATTTATTCACATATTCCTGGTTTATTTCAGATAATTTAATCAGATTTGATTTGCAAATGTAAGTGAACTCATGCATTTAATCAAGAATAAGTAAGACATAATGCTGAATTAAAGCCCTTTAATGCTGATATTTGAATATCTGTCTTTTTCAGATATCATGTATACATATTTCCCTTTTAACTCTGCTGTAGCAATGATGATTTACTTTTTAGCTTTTTATTTTGAGATAATTTTAGGCCTAGAGAAATGTTACAAAAGAGTGCATAGAGTTTCCATATATCCTTGACCCTGCTTCCCCTAACATTAACATTAATATCTTATATAGCCATAGTTCAATTATCAAAACCAAGAAACTAACATTGGTACTGCTAATTGATCTTAATGCTATTAGTCTCTCAATAATTTTTATAAAAAATTAAAATGTATATAGACAGAAGAATATTATAGCCGACTATTTATATGCTCTGAATGCTATTTTAAGCTTTTAACCAATAAGAGTTAATATGATGGACTATATACACTGTTAACCAATAGTTATGAACACAACCTATCGCATATGATCCTAGCACTCTATAATGGACAATTTTTATGCTATTTATTTAGGGTTCCAACAAACAATTTTGACCGATTTTAGCTGACATAAATGTTTGCAAATAATAGAAGTTTGCAAAAAACAAAAAGTTAAAAAAAAAAAAAGGAAAACTGAGAGTATTGCCGGATGTAAAATGTCCAGTTTACTAGTGGCCAGGAACACCATCAAGGAGATGGTTAAGACAGTGGAAACACATCAGTGGGCAATTAAGGATTGATGGAAATTATTTGACATTATTAAGGGCATTATTCATATCCCTGGAGCCTAGGAGGAGTAACCAAAAATCTGTAAGGAAAAGGAAATGAGATTTATGTTTGGTGAGGACTTTTATATCCATCTAATAGAATTTTCTGAGGGGCTGAGTTTTTGGCCTAGAATCGACCTACTCCAGTGAGACTTCCAGCCTTATTTCACCACCCAGCCTTGTTAAATACCCTCATCCACCCAAATGCTCAAGCCAAAAACCCAGAAGTCATCCTTGACCTCTCTTTCTGTAATTTCACAAGTCTGATTCATCAATGAGTGCTATTACGTTTACCTCATAAATGTATTCTTAAACCATCTCATTCTGTTCATCTCAACTGCTACCACCCCAGAATGTGGCTCTCTCCTCTCATACCAGAACTATTGCAATAACACCCCAACTTTTTTCTTGGAATTTATCCTTATCCCTCTCTATCCTCTTCCCCATAAATAAGCTGGATTTATATTTTTAAATCATAAATCTCATCATGTCACTCCTCCCTTAAGATTTTCCGAAGTCTTTCCACTGCACACAGATTGAAAACTTTCTTTTTTAAAAAAAGACCCACAATACATCCAGATAATGGAATACTATTCAATGCTAAAAAGAAATGAGCTATCAAGTCAGGAAAATACGTAGAGGAAACTTAAATGCATATTACTAAGTGAAAGAAGTCAATCTGAAAAGGCTATATACTGTATAATTTTGACCTTATGGCTTTCTGGAAAAGATTAAACTACGGAAACAGTAAAAAGATCCGTGGTTGCCAGGGGCTGGGGATGAATAGGTGGAGCCCAGAGGATTTTAGGGTAGTGAAGCTATTCTATATTTTGATACTATAGTATGTATAATGACATGTATCCACCATTATAGCATCATACTATAGTATCATACATATACTATATATATCATATAATATGATACTATAATGGTGGATAGATGTTGTTATACGTTTGTCCAAACCCACAGAATGCTCAACACAAAGAGTGAATCCTAATGAACTTCCAGTGATAATAATGTGTCAGTGTAGATCCATCAATTGTAAAAAATGTCCCACTCTGGTGAGTGATGTTGATAATGAGGGAATCTATGAATGTGGAAGCAGGAAGTATTGGGAAATCTCTGTACCCTCCACTCAGTTTTTCTGTGAACCTGTAACTGCTCTAAAATATAAAGTCTGTTTTTAAAAATGTGCTAAAGGCATTGCATCAACTGGCTGCAGCCTATCCATCTAAACTCATCCCTCCTTTTGCCCAGATGGGATCTGCTGCAGGTAAGATGTCCATGGCCCAGGAAGCAAAAGGGAGAACCTTCTCTCCTTCCCCACCTAGGGCATGCATTTCTCCTTTAGCATCTTTCTTTTTATTTATTTATTTATTTATTTATTTATTTATTTTTGGCTGTGTTGGGTCTTCGTTTCTGTGCGAGGGCTTTCTCTAGTCGTGGCGAGCGGGGGCCACTCTTCATCGCGGTGCGCGGGCCTCTCACTGTCGCGGCCTCTCTTGTTGCGGAGCACAGGCTCCAGACGTGCAGGCTCAGTGGTTGTGGCTCACGGGCCCAGTTGCTCCGCGGCATGTGGGATCTTCCCGGACCAGGGCTCGAACCTGTGCCCCCTGCATTGGCAGGCGGATTCTCAACCACTGCGCCACCAGGGAAGCCCTCCTTTAGCATCTTTCTAAGGGCAGTTTCTAAAGCATAGGAACAAAGTTGCAGTAGGGAGAAGAAAGAGTATCAGAAGTTCTAATTTGACTGTTACCGTGTTAAAGGGGCTTCCCACTGTCTAATGTGGGTAGTTGTCTTAAGCTCATAGGGTGCTTTTGGACGTGTGTCAGACGTCCCCATTGGGAACATTCAACTGCACTTCCTGTGTATGGGGTAATAGATTTTTCTCTCTTAGCTGTGCCATCGTCAGCTTGCATTTTTGGCGATCTATTTCACACAAACTCTCATGGTCTCCACCTCCTCCTTCCAGGTGCTCCTCTAGGCAGCTTCTCTTCATGCTGGAACTGCATTGTTCCATGGGCCATATTCATGCATTTTTTTGCAGGAACAAACTCTGGAAATTCAAGCAAATATCAACATTGTAGGAAGCTCTCCTTTAATCTGACACTAGGGCAGCTAGCTCATCCATGTGTGTAATTTATATTGTCCAGCTAGCAGTCAAAGGCAATTTCACTCTGTCTCCAAACTTCAGCTCTCCAAGTGTTCCTACAGAAATTCCCTCACTAAAATTGATTGGCGGGGCAGACACAGTGCTCCCCAAAGAAATCTTTTTCAGAAAATCCTCTCACAACTCCTCATTCCGAGCCTTTTCAGTGTGTTCAGAGTCACCTACTTTGATATTCCTACAAGGAGGTCTGTCTCAAAACTTACTTTGTGATCTGCTATTTCATATGTAGTTACCTCAGTAAAAACCTTTTAATGTAGTGAATTGATATTTACATAAAATAGATAAGATCTTACATAAAGTGACAATTTTAACTCTCTGGTTTTTAATTTGATTTATCAAATTGGACATTTAAAAGGCATTTCAGTATATAAAGAGAAGTATAGATGACATATTGAAAAACTTTTTAATGGAAACCAAAATATTGAATGCATTTATAAAAGTATACTCTCAACATTAGGTGAAAAATTCTACAGGTAAGTGTACTAAGCATTCCTTGTAGCATTATTTTCATCTTTTACATGGTTAAATATAAATCTGCAGGAAGGGGTGAATCTAGATATTATTCTTTTAAGAGGTAAAAGATATTTGTTTGGTGAGAAATTCACTAAAGGGAAGCCCCAATTAAAAATGTCAACTATAGCAATTCCATGGTAATTTTAAAGCATGTTGCTATTAATCATGTGTTTTAATATCTAGAATTTACAATCCTGTAATGATTTGTCTTTAAGGGGCTGATAAAGTACAATAAAACTTGTGATTAAGTATCTCAGTTAGCAGAAACACCTTGTAATTTAGCTTAATAGTAGTGTTTTATTAATTTCAAAGTTGTGGTTTTGGTCATAGCTTACTAATATTGACTCCAACTGCTTATCCAATATTTAGAGCTCCTTTTGGTTTTAATGAACATATTTTATCTTTCCAAAATCGATCTAATCAGTTCAAAAATTCTTAAAACTTAAATGATATATTAATTGAATATTCCTGGTTATTGTTCAGTAGAAAATAAAAGAAAATCGTATTTATTTGTAACATAAAGAAGTAATCTATATATGTGTGCTATTCAATTCATCAGTTGTTAATAAACTGAAAATACCTGATTCAATCTTTTGAATGTATTGTGATGCCCTTAAAATTTTCAGTTAAATATTTAAACAGCTGATACAATTAAATAAAATAATCTCCTTGGTGAACTATTTTGCCATGTGAATAGTCAAGCTCATAGGATGCAGCTGTTCTTGATAGAGAATGTTATATATCTTGGCTTCCAGAAGCAGATGCCTTACCTGATAGCCAAAGTAACCCAGGTTAGCACTTGCTTTTAGGAAGATGCTTGTTTCATTAGCTCCTGGGAACAAAAACCATAAACTAATATCCCAAGTGTGCAGTTTTCAATTAAGAACATTTAGGAAGCCTGAATTATTCCCTAAATGATACAGGATTGTTTTTTTGATATTGTTAACAACTGCTGCTTAGTACATTAGGTTATAAGTGATGGTCCCAGAATTTAGGGAGGTTAAAAAAATTTCATATTGCAATGTCTCATTCCGGAGAGATTCTACCGCAGGAGGCAACCACTGCTCTGGGAATAAGATCCAAACTCCTCCCCGTGAGCCTGTAAGTCCTTGAGCAGTGAGTTTCCTGCTCCTCCATCCCAGCTGGCCTCAGGTCCCTCCTCCCCTGATCTCTGGCTGTGCTCTAGTAGCCCTGATCTCTACTTATTGCTTCAAATATGCTGCATATCTTTCTGCCTTGGGTCCTTCACATTCTAGTGGAGAAACTAAATGCTGTTCTTCCCATGACTAGGTCATTCTCATTTTCTAAATCTCCTTTCACACATCGCCTCTGGAGACCTTTCCTCTTGGCCTTTCCTGACTACCTTCTCCATGTAGGAACTTTCTCCTCCTTTTCACTTTCATTATTCTCCATCATAGCATATAATCACTTTTTAAAACTTTGTAATTACATATTTAGCATCTGGAACATTGCTAAATAAATATGCAACGAATATTTGTTGAATGGATAATGTCCTCAAAACCTGGGAAAGCACAAAGGTAATAAAAAAATGTTAGTTGACTAAATGAATGGGTTTAAGACCAAAAGACTACTTGATATAAAATATTGTCAATATCCATTTCACTTTATAAGTTATTTCAGAAATGATTTTTTTGACAACAGGCCTCTATTAAATGATTCACATCCCCAAAGAACAGTTGCCAGTTTATTGAAAGTTTTCATGGCTTATCATATTAATCTTTCAAACTGTATATAACTTTTTTTGGTCTGAATCTGTGGAAGAAATAACACTCTCTAGAAATACAGTCATGTTCCAACTTTTAATCAGCTTTTTTTAAGTAAAATATGAGCTTAAATCTCAATGTTTTTTTCCATTTTCAAAACAACGTTTCACAAATATACACAACTGAAGAGTAGTGGCTTTTGATAGCAAAGACTATAATACTCCAAATATCTCAATTGTATTTTTCAAATTAGGTAGAAATTGAGAAGTGTAAGCCAGTGCACTGGGCTCCTAGAAACAGATTTGAACTTGAGGCTTTACTTTGAGGAATAATATTGACTACGATATATTTTTTCCTAAAACCACAGTGACGTATATTTTCTTTGATTGGAGAACAGTATAGCTGATAGATTGGGTTGCACCTACAGTCCAGATTAACAATGAAAGCATATAAAGTTTTCATTGCCCACTTAGGATATATTTATTATATTTCTATATAATATATAAAATTTGAAATTTATCAATTCAAGTGCATAAATTTTATCAAAATGTAGTTCATCCAGTGGAAAAGTAATGGTAAATTATATTGATTAGATTTCTTTAAAATCTCTTCAATATATAAAGTATCATTGGATATATTAAAATTGAACTTCCATGGACAAATTGTAGTGTAAAAAGGAAAAATAAATTACATTTGAGCCCTATTTGTTTTTCAAATGTTAAAGAAAAATGAAGAAACAAAGGAAATACAGTTAGTGATTCTGATCTTCCTTTAGCAAATCCTGCATTCCAGATAAACTTGGATAGAATGTGAAGGATGAGCCCATTTCTGAATTGAATATGAAACTTAAAATACATAAAATATTAACTACTGTGTCAGGATGCAAGTTTAAAAGCCACAGTTTTTAGGAACCCCCGTATGACTTCAGGAACATTTAAAAACAACATGAGAGTTAAAACCGAAGCTAATAAACATACACAAATCAGCACACAAGGGATTTTAGTTTGCTTGCCTGCATTTAAACATAAAGTGATTCTCATCTTCCTTTTATGTTTTGGTCCACCTACTTGAAACGACTTTTCTGCTTTTTAAGAAATTGTATTGTGAATGGCCCAAGCTAATCGTCACTCTAAAATGGCTCTAAAATGCCTTAGTCCATCCTGGTGTCTTTCTTCTGAATTGCTGTCAGAGGCTTGGCCTACCTAACTTTTACCTTCCCATTTTGAATTTGCTCCAAGTTCATGGGGGCCCAGAGCGTGATTTTTGCAAGTCATCTTTGGGTGTGGCGCCTGCTCAGTCTGAAAAAGGTAGCCTGGCAGGAAGATTAAAAAGAGGGGGAATAGAGTTAGATGTTCTCAGTGGTGAAGGCCATAAAGCACAAGGAAACACAACTCAACAGTAGCCCCACTCAAAGCTATTTAAGACTATCAGAAATTGAGTTCTGGAGGTGAAGAAGAATGTCTTCTAGGCAGTGACAGTCTGGAAACTTTGACATTGGGTTCATTGGCCTGAACTTGTTTATGCAAGAAATATAGCATGAAAGATACCCCTTTCTGGTCAGAAACATTTAGGACCCCTTAAAACATAAGAGAGTACCTTCACATCTCAGACCTTATTTACAGGCTGTGTTTGAGGAAAGCCCAGCTTTAGGAACAACTTTCTATCACTAGAAAGGGAATTTTATTAACCATAGTGACAATAAAATCATCACTGACTGGTGACAGAGAAGCATGTCCTCATAATATTTTGCAGAAAAAAAAATATTGAAACAAAATTTGAATTGTATTTTTCTTAGTGGAGAAAACTTTCCCAAAGTCCAAAATGTCAGGGTCATGTAATTTGCATAAATGACATAACGTTTGATAAAACAACCAAAAATTATTTGATTTAAATTTGAGTTACCCTTTTATGTGTACCTTTTTATATGGAACAGGTAGAATACATTTGAATAACAAATATATTTTAAAAATTATACCCGAGAGAACTGTAAATTGTGCTCTTCTTGAAGAGATTCATTTATCATATGTTTGAGGAAATCAGGAGATATGTAAATTGAAATGCTTGAAACTGATGTGTAAAAGGAAAATATCCTCACTTATAAAATAAAGGAAAAATAATTCATTCAACTACCATTAGTGTTGGTGTACAGTGGCTTATCTTGTGCTTTCAAATAATTTATGAACGTAAAGATTATCTTAGTTTTGATATTTAAAAATAATTGAAATGATGGTTCTATTATATGTAAATGGAATACACAATCGACATGTTTCTTTTGTTTACTGAGCTATGCTTTGTGCAAGAGAACTCCTAAAAGCAAATATTTTGGTAATTTTGAGGCAAGATAAAGTTTATCAGAATTAAGTCTTTTATTGAGAGATGAGAGGAAGGTGGCATTTGTAATAAGGATTTCATATACTAATTTCAAGGTAGAAGTTTTGTTGTGCATAAATTTTTTTTTGGAATATCAAAATGGTTATATAATAATGTCTTGCTCACATTATAGTCAATGAGAGAGAATCCTTTTTTGTAAGGTTTTCATTGTTTAAAAAGAATGATTTTTTTTAACGAAACTTTGACAAAGATTATACTATTAATTTTTGGTTGTATCCTATGTTGCAATACCAGTTTAGGCATGTTTGCTTTAAATGACCATGTACACTAATTAGAAAGAAAACAATTCACCAGGAGCTATATCAAATACAGCCCTGAAAATGGTATGAGTTTTTTCCAAGAATCCATATTGTCTTTGGACTTGGCTGTTGTATTATACTTTAAATGGAATTGATTGTGTGGTTGTAATGAAAGTAACAGATTGATTTCTATCCAGTGTTACAAAGAGTAAATAGAAAAAAGTTCCTGTCTTGACCTGCATTCATAACCGATGGGATTTGCTGGCTTTAGACCCAATCCTTAATAAGAGATAAGATGCAAATGTAATAAAACTGGCTTCAAAGTTTAAGGATCTTTTCAATGCTCATCAAAGATGTTTCTTTTTTGCATTTAGATGTGTTGTATTGATTAGATCACAATCACCTAGGAAATGTTACTTTCTTTAAATGCTATTCATAATTTATCATGTAATTAGCATTCATATGTGCCTTTATAAGCACATTAAGATTGTTGAAGTGGAGGTTATAACATAGTGGTATAGTTTTTAATTGTCCTTAAAGTTGAATTGCCTTTTTTTGGTTATTTAAGTGAATGATGATGGTGTAACTTTAGATTTGACTGATTATTTTTGGTTAATAAAAATTTTTGGCTGTGGAGTAAATTTTTACATTCCAATATAATAGGTAAGGTGTAATATTAGTATATTGTAGTAATGCATTGTAGCAATATTTTTTCTGAAGGACTATTCCTGCTGAATATTCATTCAGAATTATAATTGTATTATTTATTAAAATATGAAATACTTGTTTCCAATAGTGAACTCTTAGTCTTTTCGCCTCATTCTTTTTTTGATAATTTAGAAGATAAGCAAACATGAATATTATAATTGCAATTTTTACTCTGGTAGTCAGGATTTTATAAGACGTTTCCCCTATTCACCCTTTGTAAATAAAACTCAGGCCCACAAAACAAAGAATTTAAAATACTACAAAGTACCGTTGGGAACTTTACTTTGCTATAAATGAAGGAATGAAAAAAAAAAGGATAAAAAAGTAACAATTCATTCTGTAAGCAACAGTTTCTTCACACATTATGTGACTTTTTTTGGATTTGTTTTATGTTTTGGGTAAAACAGTTTAGTATAATGATGCTTAGATGAGATAAAACAAAACAAAACAAAATTAAAAAAAAAAAAAACGAACACATCCGACTGCCGATGTTTCTCAGTTGTAGCTTCCAAGAGCTCTGTATTCTTCCCAGCCCACTTGATACCCTGCAGGTTGTGGCAGACAATTCACAGGAAAAGCTTAGGCATCGAGCTTGCATGCTTCTTGACTCCATTTTAAACCTTTTGTTCACACCAGGGTGGCATTTTTTCACACTGCATGTGGCAGTTTTGACTCCTATCCAACTTGTCTTATAAAATCAAAGTCTGTGATTTTTTTTTTTACATTCACAGGACTGCTTCCTGAACTGTACTGCTGTTTGTGTCTTTCCTAGTGATTGGTGCAGAAGTTTATAGCAAAATGTGTTTTAGGGAGGGGGAGGAAGAAGAGAGCAATATGAAAAATGCCCTGGCCTAAAACACAGGAAATAAATTTTGAATAAGACAGGGGTTGACTCTGCAGAGATCGTACATGAAAATCAAATACACTTACCACGATTTTAATTATTTTTTGCAGTACTCTGCTGAATATACAAGTTAATTAAAAATATATTTAATGATATCACTTTCAGGTTGCAAATGCCATTTTTTAAAAAGCTGTCATGTGATTGCAAAAGAAAAATCTCATTCTCAAATTAATATAATTATTTTCTCATATTATTTTATAATATTCAATGAGTGCAAATGAATTTTACTTTTAGATATGATCATTCAACGTATCTTACTATTTGATTTTAAGTTTAATCATGAATAAAATAAAACCTATTAAAAAAATTATACTATGGAACACAACATTTAAATAATTTCTGTATCAGCTTCATCATTCTTAGTTTTCTTCTTTCCCCTCTGCTTAATTAAAAATATCATTTTAGTCCTCATTCATTTCCTTCATACTTTCAAATAATAAATTACACAGATATTTCAAATGAATTATATAAAGCCATACTTATGAAATAACAGCAG
The DNA here is from genome assembly GCF_009873245.2 of Balaenoptera musculus. Taxonomy (NCBI): domain Eukaryota; kingdom Metazoa; phylum Chordata; class Mammalia; order Artiodactyla; family Balaenopteridae; genus Balaenoptera; species Balaenoptera musculus. Next base: position 117,580,243 of record NC_045788.1, read on the forward strand.
AAGTAGAAAATTTTACCAAATGCGAAAGTTGTGTGCCTTGGCATGTTTCTCCAGAGTAACTATTAGGAAAGATATGAAAGCTATGAATAGGAAATTTCTGTACATGATCTGGCAATGGTAAATATATATAAATATATTTATACTTGTCCTTTGGAATTCTTATTCTGTTTAAAGATTATCTTTTATTTGTATTAAGAAAAGTATATAAAAATATTCTAGAAATATTCCCTAGATATTCCCTAGACATGAAATAATCCCTAGAAATATTTCAGTATTAATTTTGTAGGGGGTATAAGGAAAGATTTCCATTTTAATCAACAGATAAATAATGACTATAAGATTTCTTATATTTTCTGAAATTATACAGTAGTCACATTCTTTTATTTTTAAGTCACTGTATTTTGAACAGTAACAATTCAATAACAACATAAGGAGAAATGAAAATTCAGTTAATAGAAGGAAATATTTAATGCAGTAATAAGTATTTCTTAACAGTGTTAACAAATTTTAAGGTGAAAGAATCTTATTGCAAATTTTATTAAATTTTTAGCTACAAAACCAACTTAAATAATTGAAATAACTTTAGTTAATTCAAGTTGTATACTTGATATATTATAAAGAACAGTGTTATTTTAAGAAAAAATATATAAAAGGAGTAGCTGTAGATTATAGTTTTTATTCCTTCTTCTAGGGAATACCTACGTAATTTTAGTGCATCTGAATTATTCATTAAAGTATTTGAAGTACGAAATGTATCTGTTATATTGAAAAAGACCTCAGTTTAGAATTTAGATTTTTCTTTCACTTTCTGGAACAACAAACTATGATTGACAAGAACATAGCAGAGAAATAGCACTTTTTTGTAAGTTCTGTAATAGTAGGTGTACTAGCGGATAGAACAACTGCTTGCTTCTCCTTTTACAGATAGAAAACTACTTTAACTACAGCTCCTATAAAGTATTTGAAAATAAAGCAAAAGAGAAAAAATATTTCAGGAATAAGTAAATCCAAATTGTTGGTGTAAATGAAATGCTATTTAAAACAAACAGGATGCAATGGATTTAGTAGTCTGGAATTTTCTTGTGATGCACAGATATTTTATCAAGCACAATTTTTTTTTTAACCTGTCTTTAGTTAATTAAAATCTGTCCTCATTAGAAAAAGAAAGAAAATAAAAATTATTTATACTTGAATACAAAAGTTTTATAAAGATCAAATAAAATCCTGTCATTGAAAACAAATGACTGAAGAAAAAAAAAGAAAAGAAATAAACAAATGACTGAAAGCAAATAAAATATCCAAATAAACACATACCTATTTAATTGAAATTTAGTACTAAGTCCTAATTTAAAACCTAATGGCATCTGGAAATCTAATAAACCATTTGAAATTAAGAATATGGAAAAGACAAAAATAATCATCTAAAGAAATTTTGTATTAAATAAAATTTACCTACTTTTGCAGCTCATGTTTGTTGAAAAAAACGTATGACTTTATTTCATGTGCATGCCAAAGAAGGCAGAAATATATTTAACTCATCATTTTTCATTATCTAGCAAGAAAACTCCAACTTTTATTGCTTTAAGTTTCTTATTTCCTACCCTCCCCACCTACTCCCTCCGTTTCTTCAGACTCTCTTCTGTCCAGCATTTCTTCTATTTGAGGTGAACAAAGTAAGACTCCCAAGCAGACACACGCAAAATAACCACCACCCAGCTGAAGAGAAATAGGTTTTCTGCCTTTGGCCTGTCCTTATATGTTAATAAAATCAGCTCATACATTCTGCCACCAAATTCAGCTTGGAAGTAATCCTCTGCTACTTAAGGCTGAATGAAAAGAGTACTCATTGTGAATTATGTTTCATCTGTCACAATAACCTTATTTATTCTGTCATGGACCTCCCCTTTGCCTGTGGCAATTAGAGAAAATAGGTATGCCTTGAAGTATGAGATAGTGGATTCTTAAAACAAAACAAAAACTGATACACATAGACAATGCTTGCTAAGCAACATATTGAAAAAAAGCATATGAAGCATTTTGAAGTGATTCTGATTTTTTTAAGGACTCAGTAAAATAATACATTTTAGAATAAGCAGGTGGGATCGTAGCTGTCGGTTATTGTTAACATCAGTTATTGATGAAAAGCAATGAATTAGACTTGCATTAAAAATTAAATGTCAACATATTTTTGTATTGTATACTTTCTAATTAAATCATGCCATAAGATACATATTACAAATATATGGTATTTATTTAACATACCAAATGAGAGTAATAAATTTATGTGCCTTTTAGTATATTTCAGTACCCCAGACTAACATTTTCACAAATTTTTAAAAGGGGAGAAACAAAGAAAAAATTTTCCCTTAAGAGAGCTTAACAAACATTTTATTTAACTTAAAATCAATGTGATTATTTGATTTACTTACTCTTACAAATCACTGAAATTACCTTGAGGCAGTTCAAGTTCACCTTTCTGGAATTAAATCTGTTAAATGATAGACATCATCTAATCATCTTCTTGAAAAGATACCTCAACTTTTTGGCTTAACAGGATACAGTTATATCACTTCTAGTTACAAATGAGTTAAGCTAGATCTTAAAAAGCTACAAAAGACAAAAAAAGAAAAAGAAAAAAACAAAAACAAAAACAAGCATAGTTGACAAAAAAGAAAATGCTCCTTCTTGTACCAAAAGAAAGTCACTCCTGATGAAGTAATACAAAAGTCATCATAACAGTTGCTAAAATTAAAGCACATAAACAATTGAAGATAACAAGAAATTCATAAAGTCTGAAGAAAAAATTCTTGAGACTAAAAGGAAAACCTTTTGGCCCATCGCACAGGTTGGGCACAAAAGTGCTTGCTAAGCTATCTATTTCACACATGCAACGACAGAAGGTTCGATATTCATTCGATCGATGAGTGAAAAGGCACAATGGCAAAATCAGACAGACTTCTTTTGAAATACAGATCTCCAATGTCCCCCTACAGTCTACAGATGCACGGCTGGTGGCGTGGCTCAGACGGAGCAAGGGTTACATCAAGGCTGTTCTCTGGACCGTGCAAACAGTCTAGACCAATGACCTGCAGCATCATGCCCTTTGAAGAAGAGGCAAGTTCGGTCATGATGAAGAAAAATCAAGGCGTACCCCTTTTAACAATAGGGAGCAGCTCGAGGCTGCAAAGAGGTAAGCAGGGGTAAGAAAAAACGGCATCTGCTTCCATGGTTACAGGCCAACTATGAGAACCTTGCTTTTCAAGGGAGTCTGTTCTCAGGCTCCCTCACGGGGTATGTCATGCATTATAAGCAAAGGCAGGTTGAGCTGAAATCCGCATAGTTATTTCAGAGTAAAATGATACCAAGCACATGGCTGGCAGAAAAAAAAAGTCACATGACTATTAAGAACCAGACTTGGGCTACTTCAGAATAGAATTTTTTTTCTTATTCCAGTTTAAGTAGACAGTAAATTTGTATAAAACAAACAGTGATGATAAACATGATTTTCATTTCTCAGGCTCTTATGTAAGTAGAGGTCAAGGGTCAAGATAATACCTCCCACACAGTGGCAGGACCATACAGCCTATTGTTAAAATAACTTTATGATGGATATCATTTAAAAATACTTCCATTTTTTTGCCGGACTATAAGATAGAATATATGATCTTGTGAATATCTTTCTCTGTTCTGATTCTCTTTGACTTCCTGCCCTGGATCTTCCCATGTTTACGTTCATTTCTGTGGTTAGATCTCATGAGGAAAGGTAGGAGGTTTGGTGAGAAACTTCCTCGGTGTGGCAGTGAAAGCTAAGAAAGTGTGGAATTTCCTCTGCCTTTATAAATATACTTATAGTGAATTCAAATCTATGTCAAAATCATGAGCTTCTGACAGTAGTTCTATTTCTAATTCATGCATTTATATTTTATTCATTGCTTGATACATCGATGAGTCTATAGATTTTTTTTTTCTTTTTCTGTGAGATGGTTAGTTGTTAAAGGTGAATTTTGTGGTATGATACACTAGCAGCTAATGCTATTTTAATAAAAATTTGACAAATATAAAACGCAGCATATTCTGTAATATTAAGGATCGGTCTACTATAATAACTATGAAAAATGCAGACATATGAATAATTAACATAGATAAAACATTCCTCTAACAATGTGCCATAACTGAATATTAGGAGAGCTCATATTTGGTTTTCTTCCAATGATGTACAATTAACTCTAGATGTTCCCTGCAGTTTATCCTTGGAACAATTTTTGTTTGCAAGCGTATTGTTAAAATTAGGGAATAAAAAAGGAAAGAAGGTTCCAAAGGGCAAGGTATAAAACAACTTTCATTACATTTATTTTTCAGAAGTTATGTATGTTACTATAAATGAGCACCATATGGTCTTGTTGTACGCAGATATTCATTTCAAATACTTACCTTGAAAGAAAATTACCTTGTAGCTTTATGAAAGCAATTAAGTGTTGGTGATCATGATAGCAACAATTTTGTGCTCCCAACTGAGAAATCAGAAGGTAATTTTCTGATGTGTTCCTCCATACTGATGGTGTGTTTTAAGCTAGGTTCACGGCTAAAGGTATGCATGTGGTTTTGTTTCTTTCAATGTGATGAGATACATTCATTTCTATGCTTGCATGGTGAGGAACTCATATAGGGTAAAAAATGAACTACTGAAGTGTTACTATTTTAGTATATAAAAATCCATACACTATTATAAACAGTGAACACATTATCTTAAAGCAGTCATGTTGTAGTTTCTTTAAATAATTTACGTACTGCTAAGATAATTCAACATCAGAGTTTCTTTGATGAAACAACAGATCATACTTGCTGCCAAAGGTCAAGTGCCAGCTATTTCTTCTGTGGAAAATCTACCTCTCAGTTCTCCAAAGGAAAACAAAAAAAAAGCAAATGCACAAAGGTTTACGTATTGCATGATAATTTGTGGGTTGTGGTTAAAGGAAAAAGAGGCTATTGCATGAAATCTGTTGCAAAATAGCTGGATTCTTGGGGTTTTTTTTTTTTTTTTTTTTCAGTTAACATTGAACCATTAGTCTTGCTCTTTTGTTTTTCAAAACATACTCAATTTTATGAATATTTATGTGTGTACATAAATTACACTAACTTGCCAAATGTGGATATATGTTAAACACTTGGAGATAGTCTCATAAACTCAGATGGATAGTTATTAAAATGCTATTACTTTAACACATTAATATGCAGATAGACATTTAATACTGAGTACTTATGGGGAAAAAGGACAGCTTCTTTCCTTAAGAAAGATTCTCTATATCTGAGTATTAAATATCTGAGTCCATATTACATATGTCCATACTACATGTAGTTTGCAACAAAAGCTCCACTTGTAGAACAAGACGTATTAGATTTAAACATTCCCTAGAATTAAATGTTAGAATAATTAGTATACTCTGCCCTCCCCACTACAAAATCAAGAAAAGAAGGACTAAAATTGGCCTTGCCTAATGGAGACTTACTCATATAAGTGAAATAAAAGGACTGAAATTTTCAGTGCTTTGAATATAGTAGATGCTCAATAAAATATCTCTCTAATAAATGAATAAACCTGTAATTGCACTGAAGAATCAATTACCTAAGTATAATTCAATCTCATGAAATGCGGAACAGAAACTTCTCTACTTACGTGTGTATGTTTTTTTACCTTTTTCTTATGACCTTTCTATACAAATAAGTACTTTTTGTCCATATCTGAGATTACTGAATGCCTACTATATGTCCAGTGAGACTTGAAGTGTGTAACCAGAGCCACATTTCCCTAATGGGATTCTATGAAACACTATTATTCTGAAAGATGTTACTAGATGCTCTGGGACAAACAAAAATCCAGAAGTCAAATAGATATGAGAGGGGTACCATCTTAAATGATGTTAAATAGATTTCTCATATAAAATACTTTTCAGGGCATTCAAAAACCTAAGTATATAGTGTATCCCTAAGAGGAGCGTATACTTGACACTACTTTCCAAAGTTATTTAATCAACTTTGTTCATAAAATAGTTATTAACATAATATGACCTAATTTCAAAGATATGCCAAAGCTGGCTAAAACCAGCTTGGATGAGCCAATTGTAACTATCACTTCCTAAATTCCATTTTTAAGAGACATCATTTTCTTGCTTGAAATCAGCTATGGCAGAAGTATTTGCATCATAGAAATCATCAAATACTACAAATCAGAGCTTTTTTTTCCTTTTTTTCAGAACTGGTTGTTAAACATTTACTGGCACACCATTATCTAATTTCTTCTCTCACTCCATCTCTGTAGGTAAGTTATGACCACTAACAGGTCAATAGGTTCAGAAGTTTTCTATTTATCAACCTGTCTAAAATACAAAACATTTTAAATCAATTATGAAGACTAGACATAAAAGAGATAGGCAGCCGTGGAAAATAATAGACACTCCATTTTTTCTTTAAAGTTTTAGCTTTTATATCAGGAAGTAGTATAGTTTATCTGTCTTACTTCTCTAATTTACCTGAGTAAACATCTATGTATATATTCCTTTATACTTTTTCTAACAAAATATTTATATAGTCTGATATATAATTGTCTAATCATTTCTGAGTGTCTGACAACAAATTTCTGAAAATTGCCAGACAGGTTTTAAATGTGTCTCTTAGACTTGCTTCATTATCATCCAATTTTTATAAAACTGAGACAAGGTATCATGAAGTAATTTATACTTTTGTATTGAATATCACTTAATTTCAGGCATTTTATCAGTCGTATTAACCCACTTGACCTCTTGAGTGAGATTATGAGGAGGAAACAAAAATGCAAAATCTATGAGTAGAGATATTGAAATACACATTTTTGACAGACAAGCCACTTAGTTCCGATTTGATATTTTACCTGTTAAATTACTGTGAGTAGGTTATAGCTGAAATCTTTAAATATTGGGTGGATTATAAGTATAGATATTTGGCTAAATAATATATGACTTAGAATCATAAATGGATTACTCTTTGGCTTTATTGCTTGAAGAATGGGTTCTACAGTGACATGTTTTGAAGGGTCTCTGGGATCTATTTTGTGACAATAAGTAGGATGATTTATAGTATGGTTCTAATTTACCTTCCCAATCACATGCACCCAAAGCACTATGCACTTCAGCTTATATGGCTCTCAAATTAGTTAATTAATCTGAGTATCTATTTTGGGGCCACGTGTTATGCTATTTATTGGAAATCCAAACATGATTAATACATGGTCTCTGCCCCTCTGGAGCCCACAGTCAAGTATGAAAAGAAAGCAACTAAAATGTGCTGGTATCATGAGGGAAAACCATCTGAATATAACTGTCTACTTTAGATCTAACATGCATCTATATCATGAATGCCAAGAATTCTACGAATTTAATCCCAGCATCTCATAGACTTTCTATATTCTACTCTCATCACATAATATGTGTCACAGAGAGCTTCATATTCACAAATATAATTATGAACAGTACACTCAAGATGGCCAGGACATGATTCTTAATATATAACCAAGTAAAGAGTAAGTGGAAACATAAATTACAGTAACTAGCTGTACATTCTATTTATAAAAACAAGGAAGTAGTATATACAAAGTCAAGATGCTCAAAGAATATTCTGCCATTATCATAAGATAAACATCATTATCATAAGATATCAGACATTCAACTTAGGCAATATTGTGTGTGTGTGTGTGTGTGTGTATGTATGTATGAAAAGAAATCTGTGTTGAATACTCAATAAGATATTTCTTGTAGTTGAAAAAAATCATTTGAACATACTAATATCATGCTTCTGAGAAATCGAAAGCCAATCGAAAGTTGTCAAAGGTTTTACTTTGTTATCGTATCAACCATATTGGACATAATACACAATTTTAGCATTGGAAAATTCTCTTCCCTATGCCAGATAATATGGAACTCTTTTCTCCTTCAAATATACTTCACAATTGTGAAAACATATTAATGCAAAATATTTACACATGAAAGGTTTTCAAGTGACTTATTTAATATAAGGTATTTAATGAAAATACTTTTGATTTTTGATAGATAATTTATTAACACTATTTATCAAGTTATAAGCACTATTATCTTTCAATTTTAGAAGGAAAAATTGTCCTTTTATATGTTTTTTAAGAAGCTGTCTTGCTTTTTTATAACAAAAAAGTTGTTTTTTAAAAATTTCTATCTATAGAATTTAATTCATCTTATCAGACCTAGCTCAACTCTCCTCCCTTTTGTAAGTTTTTCCCTTCTTTCTGGAACATCTTCACTTCCCACCTTTCCCTCCTTTTTATCCACTCACGTTCTCTTTCCTTCTGTTTCCTTTATATTTTTGCTGAGGCAAAAAAAGAAAAATAGATGGCAATGGGAACATTTTAAAATACATGCAGGTAGCACAGGGAGATCAGCTCGGTGCTTTGTGACCACCTAGAGGGGTGGGATAGGGAGGGTGGGAGGGAGGGAGATGCAAGAGGGAAGAGATATGGGGACATATGTATATGTATAACTGATTTACTTTGTTATAAAGCAGAAACTGACATACCATTGTAAAGCAATTATACTCTAATAAAGATGTTAAAAAAATAATAATAAAATAAAATAAAATAAAATACATGCAGGAATCTTCACACTCCAAAGCTGTAGTAATTGAGTATAAAACTCAGCTCTGAACTTTCAATCACATTTTTAAAAATGATTTGTCTCTATCTTAAAAATGCAAAATAAAATAACCTCTCACCCTTCTGAAAGGGGAGATGAACTTCCTGCTCTTGTCCATTCTTTGATCTGAGGCATGAGGGGTACATGTGTTTATTATAAGCCGTATTTAGGCTCCATTACTGCCTTGCTTTCCAAAAAGTAGTGTTTGTTATTACTAACATAAGATCACCAAAAGCAATTTCCCTTAATTAGCATGTCACAGACTTCATATTTTCATTGAACATCAAAACCATTCTACTTAGCTATTGTATGTGTGTGTATGTGTTAACCCCCAGATGTTAGCATGTGTTGAAACAGGCATCTTTCAATACCTTGTTTTTACAGATGGCTGCCAACTATTGTGCTTGCTATATTACTTTGTGTTCCCTTTGGTATTTTTTTTTCTCAAAGACATGATAGAATCCCTAATATGCCCAACAGACTGCTCAGATTTGTGTTAATTAAAAAGAGACTTTTTTTAAATATATGTTTTTCTTTAAGGGCCATATTCATGGACCTAAACTATGTTCCTAATTAATATTTATTATAATACTGAGTATTATTTATAATAATAATAGTAATTTGTTTCTCTCCAAGGGTAGCATTTCTATATGATGATTCTATTGCTATATATTTATGTATATATCTCCTATATTATGCTATATATGTATACCTATATTTATATCTATGAAGGCAGACAGATCTATATTCAATTTTCTATCAGGTAAGCTGTTAACTTTAAGATTACTTCAAATCACCAGGGGATATTGTTAATATTCAGATTCTGATTCACGTGTCTGGGATGGAGTCTGAGATTTTGCATTTCTAATAAGACCCCAAGGGTGACAATGCTGCTGGCCTGTGGAACACAGAGTGCCAAGGAGTCAGAGAGCTCCTAAAAAGGACTTCAAGTTTTGACTTTGCCCCTGATTCTGATCTTAACCTAGATACTTAATCCTTTTGATCTTGTTCCTTATTTATAAAATGGGTGGAATCTTGTTTCTCCTGCCTTTTCATGGACTTGTTCTGTGGTTCAAATTAAATTAATTTAAAGAGTGCTTTTTAACAAAAGAGCACAGGAAGAGGTAATACAGACAGATATTTCCTCTTATCCTTTGAATATTATACTGTAAATAAATGACCTAATTTCTGTTGTTGTCTGCCCATTTGGATTGAAATGATGGACCTAGTTTTAAGATTATCTTCTGATAGTTCTTTGTTCTCATATATCCTTCTCTTTTTGTTCATTTACTCATGTATTAATCCAACAGATATTTATTGAGTAGCTACTGTGTACCATGCATTGTGCCAGCTTCTGAACATACAATTGACTCCTTCCACTTCTACTTTTCTTCATTCTCTCAAATAATTTTTTTTTTTACTGATTTCAGTCTATGGTTTATTTTTCTCTTATCTTTCTTTGTCCCTTCAATAGAGTGTTGGGGTCATTAATCTGAAGGTTACATTTTTTTTTTCTCTTTGAATAAATTTTATCCAGTTCCACAAATATTTGTTAATTCTCCACTATGTGGCAGATTCTCTGCAAAAGGAATATAAAATTGAAGAATTTACAGAAGGAACAGTCCCTTATCAAATCATTTGTGTTCTACTTGGGGAATGGAATATTTAACAATTCCTTAAATAACTATATTACAAGGCAGGATGTTACTAGTATCATCAGACTTTGAAGAATGCTATGTGAAAGGAGAAAAATCACAGCTGGCTTGAGGGGTTTGCAAAGTCTTCTTAAAGGTGGCTAAACTGTGACAGAAAGAGATAAGAGATAGAAGAGGGTAGATATTAAAGATGGAGCAAATCATACCTTCTCCCTCTTTGCTATTGTTCATGTTGAATGACTTAAATAATCTGGCAAGGGTAAAAAGATCTTAAAATATTTTTTTAGGTATGTATGAGGTAAAGCTGGAAATTCTCATAGAACTCACACTGTGATGGCCTCGAATGACAGCTGCCAGAGTCTGAACTGGTTTGGGGGTTGTTAAGGAATCTTTGAAAGTTAATGTTACTGTTGGCTTTCCTGCCACGCATTCACAGTCAACCTTTAATTCAGTGTGTGGAATTTAAACACAAATCAACTGTATGAACTCAGTTCATATAGAGCAGATTGGCAACCTCCTGGTAATCTTTTGCGAGTTTTCATCAGACCGGCATAGCATCATGGGCATGGTGTAATGGACTGTGTGAGGACACCTGGCTGCTAGGTAAGCCCTGTTCACTAACTTGCTAGTCTGTTGACCTTAAAGAAGGCATTCACCTCTGTGAGTCTTAGGCTCATTTTCTTAATGATTGGAATAATAAACTCCACTTTTTTTCAGAGGTCATTGTGAGAGATAAATATGGTAAATAAACTTGAAAATGTAAGCTTTGGAAGTATAAAGGTCTGTACAAATATAAGCATTCCCCCTTGAATTTTTTCTCTTCCTTCCCATCCCTCTTTGGGGTGAGGTATTGGAGGAAGTGATCCTTTCTTCCTCCTTTTCCTTCTCCTTTAAATGAAATACCATCTTTTTACTCCATCGTTTTAGGACTCACTGTGCACTTTTTGAGAACACATCTAACAATTGACTTGTTTTACCTGTTCTTTTTTAAAACCCTAAAATCATCCACAAAGCTGCTCTTTCTCTTTTATCCTGTAATGAGTTTTTATTTATGTGCAGACTATACTAATTGCATTATTATTCTGACCTTAGTTTATATATCACCTCTTGATATATCCACCACCGACTGGCCACAGAACCCCCCATGGGGTCACTCATCATCCTCCTTGATATGCTTTATGGCACTTTTCATTACCTTAAATTACTTTCTTCTTGTATTTGCTTATATATTGTATGTCTCTTGAGTCAATAAGATTTTATTTGTTCATTATGTGACATGACAGTGTGATATGAACTGGTGATAGGAGCATAGAATCTGAACCAATGTTTATGTCCTTAAGGAGACAGACAGTAATAAATATTGATAATATCTATATATGTGTATAAATATCAGGTGGTTAAAAAGAAGAATGTGCTACAAAGAACAGAGCAAGCTGAAGGATTAGACAGGAAAAGTTGTTATGCCATTCTGTGTTAGATAGATACTCAGGGCAGGGTCCCGATTAAGTGCTACTTATTCAAAGACCAGAAGGAAGTAAGGGAGCGAGACAAGAACACATGTAGGCAAAAAGGGTTCCAAGCAGTGAGAACTGAAAGTGTTTTGTTTGTCTCTCTCTCACTCTTCCTTTTTCCTTCTTTCCTTCCTTCCTTCCCTCCCTTCCTCCCTCCCTCTTTCTTTCCTCCCTCTTTTCTTCCTCTTCCTGCTACTTTTCTCTTCCTCCTTCTTCATTTCTTCCCTGCTTACTTTCGTGTCTGCCTTCCTTCCTCTTTCTCTTCTTTCTCCTCCTTCCTTTCTTCCTTGCTTGCTTTTCTTCTTTCCTTCCTCCCTTCCTTCATCTGTCCTTCCCTCCATTGTTTTCTTTCTTTCTCTCCTTCTTTCTTTCCCTTTATTTTATAACATTATAACTATGTATTTATTGTTTATAAATAAAGTTGTTGATAAACATTTACCAGCACGTCTCTGCGGAGCCATTTGAAGATCACTGCAGCAGTCCCAGTGAGAGATGGTGGTGGCTTAGACCAGGGTGGTAGTGAAGGAAGAGATAGGAAGTGGTCAGGTTCTGGAAGCAATCTTCAGAGGAAGCACTGACAAACAGCTTTGCTGAATGATTGATAAAATGGTTGAGAAAATGATGCAGCAAGGATGCCTTCTAGGTTTTTAACCTAAGTAATCAAAAGTATAGCTGCCATTGATTGAAATGGAAATGGCTTCAAGAAGAACAATTTTGGGAGTGAGTGTGAATAATTTGGTTTTGGACATATAAAGATTGAGATGTTTATTAGGTCCATCCAAATGGAGATGTCTTGTAGAAAGTTGGATATTTGAGTCTGACACTCAGGAAAGGAGTCTGGATTAGAGATATCAATTTGAGTATTATCTGTAAAGAGCATGGTATCCCCCTGTTCTTCATAATCTAAATGGGGACTATTTGCATATCAGTTTTTCAAGGTTTTCATGCAGAGTAGAAAAGCCATGTCATTACGTAGCTATTGCATCTTGTTGAGACTGCTGAGTCAGATGTTCTCTTGATACATTTTTTTTATACTATAATGTCAGCAACTAAGTAAAATTTGCTATGAATTGATTGAAGCCCTACTTGCTTTTTTCCCAATTCAATTTCATACTTATGCTTCTTGCTTCTTAGAACCGATCAGCTACAGTCATCACTTCTCAAAATCTGGTTCCAGGACTCAGAACTGCCTGCATCAGAATTAAATGGGTCTATTTTAAAATGTAGAATCCTGCACTCAAATACTAAATCATATTAGTCCAGCAGCCTAGGAATCTGCATTATTAGTATGCACATGAAGATTTAGCCACTCCTGCTATAGTGTGTAAATAAAAGTATAGTATCTTTTTTATCTTTTTTTAAACTCTCCCACTGCAAAAAATTTTTTAATGATTTTTTATATTTATATAGTTAAACCTGCCCACTCATATTCTAGGTTGCTTAGATTAGAATAGAATTGATTTCAATCATAAAAATTAAATCATTAGTTAAGCAACTTAATAACAAAACTAAATTTAATCATTCCTTCTTTTTTCTTTCAAAAAGTGTAATTTTAGGATATACTGCAGCTTTAGGATATACTATTAAGACAAAAACTTGGTTTCAATGGTAGATATTGAATTGCTGTGGTAATTTTAAAAGGTTGTTAAATATTTCTGATTCTCCCTTATTCTGGGCACATAACAGAATTGTATTGCATTTCCTAGTCCCCTTGTGGTTTAAGTGGGCACAGAAAAGGAGTAGAGGCCAATAAGTATTATACCTAGGGCCAGAACATTTATAGCCAGTGTTCCTTCACCCTTCTCGTATCTTTCCCTGTACTTGAGATGGAAGCTGCTCTGTTATCCTGCTTACCTGAGTTACTACAATTAACAGAAGCTCATCTGCCAACCTGCAATAACACAGTGTGAATGGGAAATGCAACTTTGCAATTTTAAGCCACTAGGATGGGGATTGATTACTGCAGCACAATCTACTTTCTCTAGCAGAACTGAGTTACTTGGGCATGAGTTATCTCCCATTCAATAGGCTGATATTGTGAATTGACTTAAGCTAATTTATTCTTCAACAATTGTCAGGGATTTTTGCCGGTATACATCTCTTCTCTTATAACTATGATACCAGAGAGTTTATTTAAAAAACAAACAAAACCCAAAATAAGTTACAAACCAATTTCTGCAAATGTACACACTTTTATTAACAATCAGGTACAAAATCCATCAAACAGCCCCTTCCAATAATCTGGGGGTGGTTTCCCCTTGTCCTTGTCAGCATGTCATCCAGCACACAGTAGGAAAAGTTCGCTGATGTACGACACACCATATTCTGGTGTCAGGAGAATGAGCCTTGTAGTAGTACCAGGTGAAGGAGTCACCTTCTAAGTTAAGGGATGGATAACAAATTAAATTGGATTCTAAATCTAGGGTGTCAAAGAGTTTAGCCTCTTGGCCTTATACTGGCACTTTTATACTTCGCTCACAATGAGGAGATGATTACCCAGTATTTCTAGCCAGTCGTACATCTTGATCACCATCGTCTCACCAGTGAAAAATTGTCAAAACTCTTTGTAAATCACCATCCCCCCCATGTATAATTTCACAGAGCAATATTTGGAAATTCCAAGCATTTGTCACAGTTACCCCTGGAGTGCAAACTATAGATTAGACACTTTAAATCTTAACCAACTTGAGAGTGATTCCCTAACTAGAATTCTTCAAATCTTAACTAATTTTTCTAGTTTGTAAATTTAAGGTAAACTAATGTACTTCATACCATACTTACTGGAGCATTTTAAAGTAAATTACAGGCATTAACAGAATTAATTATGGATTTTAGGTTTTCCCCCCATGTTCTACTAAGAGTACAAAAAACATAAAACTCACCAGAAGCGTACAGTATTTTACTTAACAAATGTAAATCTATTAGTACATGATTTTTAATAGTTTACGTTAGACTTTCTCAATATTTTTGTTATTCATCTTGGTTCCAAACAGATTAAGAATTATTTGTAGTTATTTAAATGAAAAATATATAATTAAACTGTTTACATATTGTGTAGAGTTTTTTAAACAAAAAAAAGACTATATTGACTTAATATGAAAATCTTGAAATATTGGGTTATAAATTTAGATTCTGCTGCCTTCTTTCTGCATGTTCATGGTCTGGAAAGGAGACTAGCCTCCTTAATGTTTTAGTTTCCAAATATTTTGCCAACTATGAATGAACTAGGTCAAAGGTGGAAAGCATTCTTTCTACAGCCTACATGAATATTCTGCTGTTTGAAAAACTGGACTAGCCCATCAATCTTGTTAATACTGTAGATTCTCACAGAGTTGAAATATAGCCTGTAAAACCTTATCTTATGTAAGCATATGTTTTCCAAAATCTTCAGCTCATTTCAAATTATTTTAGTTACTGCTATGGATAAATAATTTCTGGATGCCTAGGACAGCATATAATATTGGTAAGAAAATTAATTGTAAATAGAGCATACAAAATGACTTAAACACTTCTAAAAAACGTAAAATAGTTTTAAATATTAAAATTTTAGACATTAGACTTATTTTTGATGATATATTTTAATATTAACATTTAAAAATAAAACTGTATTTAAAAAGTAGCATTCTACTAATAACCTCTGTGATTCAAAAAAACATTTTTAGTATAGAATTAGAAATATTAAACAAATTAATGGGTGGTGTTTTGTAGGTTCACCCATATGACAATCTTTTGTCTCGAAAATATTTGTGGTGTTTTGAAAACAACTATAACTAAAAATAGCAAGAGCACAATTTGACTTCAAAGTCAATTTATGTAAACTTAACTCTGGCTGGACCTGTTTAATGTTTTTACTAATTTTAATCCCTGTGAATTTTGATGTTTGGAAGTTGTATATTTCCAAATTTATTTATTTATTTAATAAAAACATTTTAATGATTAATGTTTAGACATAATTTAACATTGTGGGTATATCCAGATGAGCTAAAGCACACTTTGACCGCACACTATTGAATGTTATAAGTTTCTGTATTGAAATATGTAAAGACATCCGCAAACTAGTACCTAGGAAGACATGCATTTAAGCAGACCTACAATGAATTGGATTGATTATTCCTAGCAACATACTTTATTGATATTATTGATATTGTTATTGTGCAGTAATTTTTATGGAATCCAAAAGGATGACTATTTTTACTATAGGGAAGGTGGTTCCAGTTGACAGCATGTAAACTGCAATGTTTAAATGTTTTAAACTCCCATTTAAAAAAAGACATTTTGGCTTTAAGATTTTTTTAAATAAGTGTAAATTGAACACTTTGACTGTATGTTAATTAGTTCAGGGAAATTTTTTAACTTTCAGTTTTGTTGAGGTATAATTGACATAAAATTATAAGATATTTAAGGTATACATCATGGTGATTTGATATGTGTATACACTAGGATTTCCCCATCTGGTTGATAAACACATCCATCTCCTCACATATTTATCTCATATTTATTTATTTATTTTTTGATGAGAACATTTACATTGTACTATCTTAGCAAAGTTCATGGGAATTTTTAATGATGACCATATCCTCATTTATTCATTTTCCTTTCAGGTTATTGATCATTAAAATGCCATTGTAAAGGGATGACTCAGAAATAACAGTAAGTTGAAGGACATATCATTTTAATATTGTACTATAACATATCATACCATATGTGATGACTTTTTTCCTTCTAATTTTGTACGCTAGTGTAGAGCATAGAATGTGACCAGAACCCCTAGACCTTAAAGTATATTTTTCTGTGAAGCCAAAATATTTTTAACTAAACTCTGCTAGTCAGTAATTTTTGGATTTGGCAAGTTTCAGTGCAGTCCTGTTTTTGAGAAAAGTCAACAAAAGTATTTCCCTTCTAATTCAATATTCTTTTTTCCCTGAAACAGTTTTTCCTTTCGGTGCAAATACTTATGAACTCAGTATTTTGACAGTAACAATAATATGTTCTTTTTTTTTTTTTTTTGCTGTACTGAAAGTAATGTTTATGCTGGATTTAAACTTTTGTCAGCCAGATCTACTTATTAAACCAAATGAAATAGGTATGATAAGAACGATTTCTTTGTTTTATTGAGTAACATGACCCTTGTTAGTTAGTAATACACTTATGTCTAATATTTATATATTACAATTGCTGTTTCAAACTATGAATCTTAATGTTTCATGTTTTAATAAACTATTTCGATCAGCCATATGTTGTCTTCTGAAATGGACATACATCATATGCAATGGACTGGAGGAATTATTTTGCCTTTTCTCAGGATTCATTAGAGTAATTTAAAATATCTGTTCTGGCAAAATTATCAACCAATACTTCAATGAAGTGCTATTTTAATGCAACAGATTTACTTCCTCTCCTGACATTAAGATATACTTTTTTGCTTATAACATTTACTACCCAAAGATAGCTGTTATAAAAAAATACTTAATAAAGATAGCCTCAGGAAAAAAAACACAGGAAAATAATGTTAAATTAAAAACAACTTGTGAATTAAAATATACATATATGTGTGTATTCACGTACAAATACACACTCATAGAGATATATAATAATATATCATTATATATTTACAGGTATGTAATTATATATTATGTAAGTATATAATAATATATAATTGATTTAAATAAATTATATAAGTATATATAAGTAAATTATGTAAGTATATAAAAATATTTAAATCTATATAATTATATAGATATATAATTGTAAAAGCAATATGTTGTAAAACTCAAAACAGATTCATGTAAGAAAGTTACTAACCCTTTCCACCTCTTGGTCTCCTTCCCGCCTCTGGGGTCGCCGATGCCAAAGTTGGTGTGTGCCCCTCTACCTCACTCCTGCGACCTTCCCCACTCTCAGAAAGCACAGATGCACATTTTTATGTCTTTTTGTCAGAAAGGTTTATTTTTTCTTTTATTGTTTGTTTTTATAAACAAACTACCAAGAACATTGCTCTTTAGCTTGTTTTTTCAAAGTTGTCCCTTTAAGTTAATATATGTAATATTCCATATTATGGTGTCCTAACTTTTAATTAAAGAAAATAAAAATCTGGATGTTCAGTGTCCTCCTTCTATCACAGCCCTAGATTAGAAGGCACAGATACTGCCATAAACGGCAAATCTCACTGATATTTTAACTCCAAAACAGATAGCCAAATGAAAATGACTTGAGGCCTATATTAGAGCAGGATATCAAGAGTTAAGAAGTGAATAGTAATTCAGTAAACAATGAGTTCTTGAACTGATTTATTGTACATGTGATCTAGTGTTATCCATCTCCAACAATATATGATCCCCAAAGCAGAATACATGCTGCTTTGCTATGATGTAATGGTTTCATTCTTCAGACACTACATTTGATGAAAAAAAAAAAATCACAATATAAAACCATGTTTCAGTAGAAAGAAATGAGTTAGGGGGTGGATTTGCTAATTTTACTAACCTTCCATCGGTGGTTTAAATTCAGGATTCTCTTTATATCAAGATTAGGCATAATGAAGAGAGCAAAAATAAATTAAGCCATGGACTTATATAAATGAACATAAATTTAAAAAAACATAATATCTGAGAGTAAATAACTTTACTTATATAAAACACAATTAGCAATTTTGTTTAGAATGGCACAGGTCATCAGAAAGCTATATATATATATATATATATATATATCATATAAAATATCATAATACATGTCATATATGTTCATCATTTTTATACATTACATATCTGCTGATAATACTGATGTTATACTGATGTTATGTCTATTATATATTTATTTATTTTTATATATTATACTGATATAGTATACTCACCATGCTGATAGGTGCATCTGACTTTGCCCCCTTAAATTTTGTGTAGAAAAGATATTTTTATTTTACAGAATTTAAATACTAACACAAGAGCATTACAAATCTATATTGTGCATTTAAGAAGTTTCTTAACTAACAAGTTTTTAAAAGTCTCTATGTAAGGGTGTGTTGTGTGTGTGAGTGTGTGTTCAGCCTTGAGCCTAGATTTGGAGCTAACAGTGTGGATCAGGCGGTTTAAGCCCAGCCGAGTGTGAAGAGAAACTTGATAAGAGTGATTCAGTTCAATCCATCAATGTTTACTGAGCACTTACTATGCACTAGGTAATCTTTTAAATGGTAGAGTTACAGTAGTGAACACAAGTTCGGACAAGCATAGCTTTTACATTCTAGTGGTAGTGATGGGGCAGAAGGGGGGCAGGCATTAAACCAACAACCAAATAAAAATAAAATGTTATACTGTTTTTGATAGTGTCAAATAATGGGAAGAAAAATAAAGTTGGGTGGGAGGTCAGGGGGAGGATATCTTCTATTTTAGGTTGGGGAAGGCTTTTCTGAGTTGGTAGCATCTGAGGAGAGACTTGAAAAAGTGACGGAGTATGCTTACCATAAGTTTGCTGGGAAAGAGCATCTCAGGCAGAGGGAAGAGTCAGAATCAAGTTCCCAAGGAAAGAGGATTGTTTTTGGAGAGTACTGTCTCCAAAGAGAGAGCACATATTTGAGCAATACCAGTGAGGCCAATGTGATGGGGCAAAGTCATGTAAGCTCTTGTTGGCCATGTTAAGAATATTGGGGTTTTCTTCTAAGTCAAATGGGAAGCTATTTTGATCAGAGATGGGAATTGACTTACATTTTTAAGAGTGTGCTTTGCTCTGTAAAGAATAGCCTGAGCGAAGGGTGGGAAATCATTTAAACACTTACAGTACTTTGAAAGAGTGGACTTAGATCCACTTGGTGCTTTTCAACAGAACGATTTGGATACCATAATGTTTGATTTACACTATATTTAGTATTCATAACAGAATAGAATAATATTTGTAAAATCTTTAACACAATATTGGCATACAGTAAGTTCTATGTAAATACTCTTTTATTTATTTATTTATTTATTTATTTATTTATTTATTTTTGGCTGTGTTGGGTCTTCGTTTCTGTGCGAGGGCTTTCTCCAGTTGCGGCGAGCGGGGGCCACTCTTCATCGCGGTGCACGGGCCTCTCACTATCGCGGCCTCTCGTGTTGCGGAGCACAGGCTCCAGACGCGCAGGCCCAGCAATTGTGGCTCACGGGCCGAGTTGCTTCGCGGCACGTGGGATCTTCCCAGACCAGGGCTCGAACCCGTGTCCCCTGCATTGGCAGGCAGATTCTCAACCACTGCGCCACCAGGGAAGCCCCTATGTAAATACTCTCACCTTCATCCTCTTTGTCATCATCATCTCATCGTCATCACTGGCATGATCAAAAGGCATAATAGATGCCCTTAGGGAAAATGATAGTTCCCTCAAATATTTTTTTTTTTTTAATTTTTAATTTATTATTATTTTTTATTTTTGGCTGCGTTGGGGCTTCGTTTCTGTGTGAGGGCTTTCTCCAGTTGCGGCGAGTGGGGGCCACTCTTCATCGCGGTGCGCGGGCCTCTCACTATCGCGGCCTCTCTTGTTGAGGAGCAGAGGCTCCAGACGCTCAGGCTCAGTAGTTGTGGCTCACGGGCCCAGTTGCTCCGCGGCATGTGGGATCCTCCCGGACCAGGGCTCGAACCCGTGTCCCCTGCATTGGCAGGCAGACTCTCAACCCCTGCGCCACCAGGGAAGCCCCCCTCAAATGTTTTTACAAGTATGACCCTCTATTCCTCACTAGAATCAAACAGAAAGGATTTTGGGGTGTACTATATACCATTTAGAATTGTTTAAGAATAATATGTATAACATCTAATACTTTATTCATTTTGAACTTACCTCGTAAATTATACCTAAAACCTCATTTTTTAAAATAACAGCTAAAATAAACCTGCTTGCATTATTTCTATTTACATTTTAAAAATTAAGTCTTAATCAAACTTTTATGAAAATATCATCTGAAAACCTAAATATGTACATTCATTCTAAGCTGACTTTTCTGAGTACCAGTTAATTCTTAGATATGACTATCTTCTGTGTATTGATGTTTTGTATAATTTTTTTCACTACTCGGCCTAAATTGATATAGCTGACACACACACATACACAACCTGCATAACATTAGCTGTACACTTTAAAATCCAAGGCTTAATATGTGGAGAGAAGCATAGTATCAAAAATAGTATTTTTGTTTCTTCTTCAACTTATTAGTTCTTTAGTTTCCTGAGGACTGCTTTTTAACAAAGGGTACACAAATCTGTTTTGTGTGGTTTTTAAATTCTTGGTGCGTAATTTTTTTGTTTTGTTCTTTGCGTGGGTTTTGTTTGTTTTAGGCTGGAAAAATGATGAATAGTGCTAATTTTAACTTGAGCTTCAAACACTGATTGATATTTTAAGACCTACACCTTTGATATGGTAACAAAATAAACAAAAACAGGCCAATAAGCCAAATGGAGAAATGCTGGTACAGATAAAATGTTTTAGTTTTCTGATCTAGGTCTGGCAACCCAATTTATATACTTTAGAAACTTAGGTATATTTACCTATCTGGTGTGTAAATAAACTGGATAATTTCAATATAGTCCACATTTTGTACATTAAACTAGAAGAAAAAAATATGGAACATATAAAATCATAAAAGGTATTAGTAATGCTCAGAAATATAAACTGACACCAGGAGTATTTGACTTTTAGTAAACATTTCCAATCTAATGATATATAAATTTGCATACCTAAGGCCAGATCTGAAATAGTCTAATGGTGAAATTCAATCTGGTTTCAGCTAACTTACATATGATTAACTAATAAAAGTTGACACTGAGCTCATTTTGTATTTTAACTATAAAACGTATGTTGCAAAAGTTAGTTTGACATATGTCAAACCCCTCAAAATGTATGTATCAGTATTTACATAGTATTCCTTCATAAATCTTTATGGAATGATCTTGAAATTAAATTACTGGTCTTTAGAAAGTAAATATGACAATATCTAAACAGAGTTGAGATCTCAGACATAAAAACATAAGTTCTGATCTATTTGCCTTTGGCCTAGCACCAAAGTACCTTCTGAAAGAGTCACCATAGAAAGCTGTTTGTGTGTCTTTTCATCCTGCTACCAAGTGAGCATACATAGCTCAGTTGATGTCTAGAAGCTGTTAGATTGTGCAAGCAAAGACGAGGGTACTGCTTTTCTTGCTAACAGTATAAGTTGCCATTGTTTAACCTCTAGATCTGGCCCTGGAAGAGAGTTTGGTCATCAGTACTCAGTCTGGGTGAAAAAACGGGCAGAGTAGGGGTGAGAGAGGGATCTAGAGAGAAAGAAGGCAAAGGCTCAAGTGAGCCCCAGCTGGGAGAAAAGAATTAGCCTCTGTGACAGGAAGCATCAGATCCTGAGCACCCATCTTGGGCTGTGTGTATATCCCGTGTTTAAATAGAAGATTTTTTTCATACTACATAGTACCTAAATGCAAACCAACTATAGTATTCTGGATGACCAAAGGAACCAAATTTTAAAAGAAAACTAAAAAATCCTGCCTTTGTAAGACTCTTCTGGAGATCCCAATTTGGTCTTCAAACTGGGCCCTTCCTCAGGAATTTTCAAGGATATATCTGACTAGTCTTGTTTTTCGCTCTGTGGGGGTGCGTAAAACCTAACTAACTCCCAGAAGATGCAGCTTCACTCTGCGAGGAAGCAAGGAAGCAGTTTAGAGCAGGACTCTATGCAAAGTGCTCCACTGGGCAGGCCCTTTGGAGAACTGTCTGATACCAATCAGAAAACATATAAGAATTGACAGTAAGCATTAGAAATTTTTATAAAGATTTGACAGAAGCATTTTGTGTCTTTTGACTCAAATAATAGCATATGCATGTTTTAATGTTTTATAATTTAATTTTTCCAGTTACTTATTTTATTGTCCATGACTATTTGGGAAAAACAGCTGTCTGGCTCTTCACCACAGTTACTTAGAGAAGCACTGGGCTAGCACTTTCAGTTTAACACAGATCATTATAGGACAAGTCTGAAGAACAGTAAAATCTATTGTATTTCTACTTCCTTGAAACATCAGGACTAAAATGAGGCTGCATAATTGTATCCCCAAAGGACTTTATCTTTTTTTTTTTAAATTTTAGAATTTTATTTATTTTTTTATACAGCAGGTTCTTATTAGTTATCCATTTTATACATATTAGGGACTTTATCTTTTGATTAATGAAATCCTTCCTTTCTTTAAGATAATTGTTAAATATTTATGTGAAAACATTCTGAATGCAAGAAGTCATATTTAAACACTAAATAGAATGTCAATAGAATTGCATTTATAAAATCCTATTATCATTTTACTATAAACCCATTTTTTCTCCTTGCTGTTATTGTTTCACTTCATAATATGGTATTTGCATGTGATGTTCTTCAAATATTCAGTAGCAAAAAACTTAATAAAATATGAATCTATCAACCCAATGTGTGATTTCTCATGAAAATCTTGAATTTCTGCATTTAAAAATTATACACACAGTCTTTCATAGAGAAAAAAACTCCTTAAAAACTAGAAGAGTAAAACGAGTTATTGACAGTTATGTTAACAAAGTATCTTATTTTAGCAACCACCTGTCTATTTTCAAACACTTAGCTGTAGAAATCATTCATAATAGCTGATTCTTATAGCTAGGGGTAAGAGTTATGCAAACAAGACTGCTTTTAATCTTGAAAAGCAAACATAACGAAATTTAAACATAGACATCAATAGAGAAAAGTATTCTCAAATTTGTCACTAAGTCATTGCTCCCTATATTAAGCCCAGCGATGCCCGAAACCCTAACACAAAGAGTCACTGTCTGCTGTGCGTGTGGCAAGCTGGCAGTCGCTTTATGCAATGTACTATTAAGTTGCCGTTGCTGCCACCTAGTGGGAAGAAATAGTACATGTCATGTATAAATCCTAAAGTTCTAGGAGGAAAGGTAAGGCCACTGTTTGTGATTTGTCTATTTCCTAAGAAGTAAAATAGCAAACTGGAAGACACAATCTCATGGATGTTGAAACATAATAGACTCCTATTCACTGAATAAGTTAAAGAGGTTTGTGGAGAGAAAAAATGGTGGGTAGGGACGCATGCATCTGTAAGATTCATTTTGGAACCAAAATTAAACATAAAATGTTATTTCTCACTGAATGCAGTGAGGTGATCTGAACCAAGGCATTTTTATTACTTGTACACTTATTTTCTTTTTACCTATTGAAATGTAAATTAATTGCATATGCTCGTTAAGTCTTAAAAATGAATACAGTTGAGATTTGCTCTTCTCAAACTTTAAGGTACATACCAAAGCATCTGGGAATCTTGTTACAATGCAGATTCAGACTCTGTCGGCCTGGGGGTAGGGCCTGAAGTTCTGCATTTCTAACAGCCCTCAGGTGATGCCCACGTTGCTGTTTATGATCAGGCTATACTTTGAGTAGTGATAGCCATTGAGTAGTTTATCAAAGGGGAAGAGTTCAGAAATGAAGCAAGTCCCCCACAGAGTATACTTCACTGTGTATTATCTTGTTACAATGTAGTAGAGTAGCTCATTCAACAACCTAAAGAGTCAAATTGCCAGATTCATTTCTTGACATTGTTGCTTACCTACTATGTATGTAACCTTGGGCGAGACACAACATCTCTAAGCCTCCATTCACCATCTGTAAAATAAAAACCAGTCATACTAGCACCCCATGGTGCTCATAAGGAATAAATGAGCTAAAAAATAATCTCATGGGCTTCCCTGGTGGTGCAGTGGTTGAGAATCTGCCTGCCAATGCAGGTGACACGGGTTCAAGCCCTGGTCTAGGAAGATCCCACATGCCGCGGAGCAACTGGGCCCGTGAGCCACAACTACTGAGCCTGTGCGTCTGGAGCTTGTGCTCTGCAACAAGAGAGGCCGCGATAGTGAGAGGCCCGCGCACCGCGATGAAGAGTGGCCCCCGCTCTCCGCAACTAGAGAAAGCCCTCGCACAGAAACGAAGACCCAACACAGCTAAAAATAAATAAATAAATAAATAAATAAATTTAAAATACTCCCTCTAAAAAAAAAAAAAAAAACTCATAATGAGCCATATGAAATTGCCATTTTTATAGATTAAAAACAAGCATCCGACAGTTTTATACAGTTAAAACCAAATATTGCTTAACTATTTTATGTATAGTAGTTTGTATCTATTAATCCTATAATCCCCCATCCCACTTTGGTAACAATAAGTTTGTTTTCTACATCTGTGAGTCTGTTTCTGTTTTGAATATAGATGGGTAAATAACAAGGATCTACTGTATAGCACAAGGAATTATATTCAGTATCGTGTAATAACCTATAATGGAATATAATCTGCAAAAAATACCACCCGAATTACTATGCTGTACTCCTGAAACCTATGTAATATTGTAAATCAACTATACTTCAATTTAAAAAAAACACAGAAAAACTAAATATGTAAATTATGCAACATAATGTCTAGCACCCAGTGGCCAATAAATGATAGTATCAGCAACAAGTGTCACAGAGTACATTTATGGACACCTGAATATATTCACACCCTAAAAAGTTTAATACAATAAAAAGAGAATTTTGAAATTTCCGTAAAAGAAGCCTGATATAAATCTGTGAAAGGTGTTATCTTGAGGTTTCATCCAAGGATAAAATAAATTCGTGAATCATTCTGTAAGGAAATCCAGTTGAGTTTGGGAAACAGAAAGAATTGCTCTAGATAAAGAAATATTGGGATTATTTACTTTTGCCTTTTTGTATTACCTGGAGCCAAGCCTAGAATGGAGGGTAATGCATTTATTTTTTAGAGCAGTTTTAGGTTCACAGAAAAATTGAGAGGAATGTATAGAAAGTTCCCATATGCCCCCGACCTTCACACATGCATAGCCCCCCCATTTTCCATTCCCACATCAGAGTGGTACATTTGCTGTTCTGCCTCCATTGCTACATCATTATAAGACAAAGCCCATAGTTTATATTAGTGTTTACCCTTGGTGCCGTGCATTCTCTAGGTTTGGACAAATGTATAATGACCTGAATCCACCATTATAATATCATCCAGAATCATTTCACTATCCTAAAAGTCCTCAGTGCTCCACCTTAACTCCTGGGAAATCATCGATCTCTTTATTGTCTCCATAGTTTTGTCTTTTCCAGAATGTCATACATGTAGTTGGAGTCATACAGTATGCAACCTTTTCAGATGGGCCTCTTACACACAGAAATATACATTTAAGTTTCTTTCTTTTTTTTTTTATGGCTTCATAGCTCATTTCTGTTTAGCACTGAATAATAGTCTATTGACTGGATGTACCACAGTTTATTTATCTGGGTAATGTACTTTTATTCAGCATCAAATTCATATCATGTGGCACATAAACATAAAGTGTGAGGACATAAAAGGGCAAAGATTTAATATTTAATTTAAATGTAATAATATTATAAGTCTATTGTGGGGAAAATAGGCCATGAAAATACCTATTGTTTTCTAAATTATTAGAGCAAATCATATTTTACGTATTTGAATTCTCTGTCATGTCTTTCTTATGCTATAAATATGTTACATGATTTAATAAGGTATGTTACATTCCTTAGTTGTATGCTGAATTATAATAATATATGATAACTAATTCATATTTACAAAGTTTTGCTCCAAAAATAAGAAGATTTTAGTATTGTGATCGGATAAAAGGACAGTAACTTCTATCCATTTGGATTGAAAACAGTTCTACTTTCTTTTGAGCAAAGCTAGTGTCATTGCTTATACAAGTAGATATTTCCTAATTTTGACCCTCAGGTTTTAAGATTGCCTGAAGTTTATTTATTTTGGCTTTTATAAAGTATTGTTGGTAAACTGCAGAGAAGCATGTAAAGAATTTAAAAATTTTAAAATTTAAAATTGTGAGTTAGAGTCAGAGTAAGATGTTATTAACTTAAATTGATGTTAACAGGTATTGATTTATATATGCTATCTAGCGAGAGATATCGTATTTTAATTTTCTTTCTGAAAATTCCCTCTTTCTCTAAAATTTGAGAATTTGAAATCTTTTCAACCTTTTAATGTATAAAAAAGATGAGTTATAAATCCAGTTTTATAATGAAAGTAATTTCTATTACCATGGAGTTTAAAGATTAATATTCTAAGTTGCAAAGACAGTGGCAAGAAGAATGTAAGCCAGTGTAATCTATTCAGTGTGGACTGCCTAATGCAGTTAAAGAATAAAATTATTAGACTATATTTATTGGATGATGAAATTCAAGTGGATGTTATATAAAAAGATCAGGGGATTACTGAATTCTATTCCCCAAAGATGCAATACCATTTTCCTGTTGCAGAAAAAAAAAAAAAAGGTTAACATATTCTGGATACAAGAATATGTTACAAACATACAATATGTTTTCAAAAGAATTGAAAGCAGGAACTTGAACAGGTATTTGTTTACCTATGTTCACAGCAGCATTATTCACAATAGCTAAAATGTGGAAGCAATCCAAATGTTCATTGATGAATGTGTGGAAAAACAAAATGTGTGTATGCATATGCTGGAATAGACTTACAAAGGAATGAAATTCTGATACATACTATAGCATGGAGGATCCTTATTTCATATGCTAAGTGAAATAAGCCAGACACAGAAGGACAGATATTGTATGATTCCAATTGTATGAGGTATCTAAGATAGTCAAATACATAGATAAAGACAAAGTAGACAGTGGTTACTAGTGGCTGGAGGAATGAGGAAATGGGGAGTTATTGTTTAATTGTGACAGAGTTTCAGTTTGGGGTGATGAAAAAGGTCTGGAGATATGCAGCGGTGATGGTTGCACAACAATCTGAATACACTTAATGCCACTGAACTGTATATTTAAAATGTCAAATTCTATGATATTATGTTTATTTTAGCACAATAAAAAAAATCTAGAAAAGGCTAGCAAACTTCCAGGCATCATACTGCATAAAAATATTTTTTAGGAACCATACAATTAGTCAAAAAAGAAAAATAATTAGTCTGGCCTCATACCTGCACCCCTAAATTTGCATGGGAATTTATGTTTGCCACATCTTAAGTTTTTTTAAAAAGCAAGGGATTTGGTGAGTTACTGTTAGGTTTGTCTACAAAAGTCAAGGTTCCTTAGTCTGATAGGATAAAGAATTAGAGTGAATATAATCACACACAAAAATAAATGTGGAAAGTAAGGTAAGTAAGCGTCTATCTGTATCCCCTCAGGCAATGTTAATTAGCACTCAGTGTCTTAGTTTCCTCATTATAAAATTGGTCATTGTGGGAATTACAGAAGAATTAAAGGTACCTATCATCATCTTAGACACAGAGTAAGTTCTCAATGATGGGTGTTTATCATTGGTTTTTCTCTGTTGTGATTGTTGTTGTTGCTTGAGCTTTCAAGATGTAAAGTTATAAATTTGATATAAATAACAAAACTTCAACTAAACACTGTTCTATAAATATGTGGAGTATGGAATCATAAAATTGAGCTTTATGACCAAAATACAAATATGTTAAAATAGATTAGAAACAAGTATAAATGCTAGAGGGTCACACCTTCCCTTTCCCACCCCCCCCCCAGTACTATTAGAGAAAGAGAATTAATACTAGTATCACCAAAATAGTCTATACAAGCATTTTCAGCTTACCAAACACTTTCATATGTGACTTCATTTCACCTTCACATCAACCCATCCAAAATTCCTATGACAAAAAGTTTAAAAATCCTAAAACAGAGATTGTGCCTGGCAAAGTCACAAAGTAATGACACAAAGTCCAAGTCCAGCCCCTTCCTTCATGCCTTGCTGCATATTGCGGAGTTAGGCATGGATCAAGTATTGGACATCTTATGCTTTCATCATAGTGGATTCTTACTTCATGTGTTTATTCAAGAAAAAAAAATGGTGACAAAGAATACATTAATCCACAACTTACAGTGTCTTCAGTCAGAAATTCTTGGACATAGGTGCTCAAGTCAATTGATAGTCATACTTTTTTTTTTTAACATCTTTATTGGAGTATAATTGCTTTACAATGTTGTGTTAGTTTCTGCTGTATAACAAAGTGAATCAGCTGAACATATACATATATCCCCATATCTCCTCCCTCTTGAGCCTCCCTCCCACCCTCCCTGTCCCACCCCTCTAGGTGGTCACAAAGCACCGAGCTGATCTCCCTGTGCTATGCAGCTGCTTCCCACTAGCTATCTAGTTACATTTGGTAGTGTATATATGTCAATGCCACTCTCTCACTTCGTCCAAGCTTACCCTTCCCCCTCCCCATGTCCTCAAGTCCTTTCTCTACATCTGCATTTTTATTCCTGTCCTGCCCCTAGGTTCTTCAGAACCTTTTTTTTTTTTTTTTTTTTTAGATTCCATATATATGTGTTAGCATACGGTATTTGTTTTTCTCTTTCTGACTTACTTCACTCTGTATGACAGACTCTAGGTCCATCCACCTCACTACAAATAACTCAATTTCTTTTCTTTTTATGGCTGAGTAATATTCCATTGTATATATGTGCTGCATCTTCTTTATCCATTCATCTGTCGACGGACACTTAGGTTGCTTCCATGTCCTGGCTATTGTAAATCAAGCTGCAATGAACATTGTGGTACATGACTCTTTTTGAATTATGGTTTTCTCAGGGTATATGCCCAGTAGTGGGAATGCTGGGTCATATGGTAGTTCTATTTTTAGTTTTTTAAGGAACCTCCATACTGTTCTTCATAGTGGCTGTATCAATTTACATTCCCACCAACAATGCCGGAGGGTTCCCTTTTCTCCACACCCTCTCCACATTTATTTTTGTAGATTTTTGATGATGGCCATTCTTTTCTTCAGCAGCCTCAGTTTTGACGTTCCTATGGGGCAGATACTCTAAATATCTGTAGAAATTTAGATAGAATAATTTTTATCCCTAAATCTTAAAGAGTATCAGTAATAAAGCTGGTAGCAGGAGTGAACTGCAAATCTCTTACAATGCACCATGGAGAGACTTAACCATGCTTACCAACAATTTTTCATACCTCCTTTTTAAATTTTTTCTATGCACATTATTTTCCTCTTACAAATTTGTTTATACAGTCCATTACTTGTCTGTCCTTCCTCTTCCAGTTGCCTAAATTTCAGTAGATTTTTTGTTTCTATTTACCAACATTTTGCTTTGTGGAGGCGTATGTAGATATTTTACTCTCATGGCTCCTTCTGAAATTATCATGTTTTGGTCAGTGCTCTGAGCTAAAACTCTGATGGTTAGCATTACTTCTTCACTTTAGAAAACAGATTGGTTTGCTTTTATGTGGAAACATTTTATAATTGGATTGCTGTGTTAATATAACATTGCTGACTGAGCAATGGGTTTTAAGACCACATTTGGTTGTATAAAAGTTTATTATAATTTATTTTCATACTTCTTTACAGGTTAGAATTATATTTTAGTATTGGTGTATGGAGAGCATGCCGTTTGGTTTTGTTAATTGCTATATGCCACTTTAAAGTTTATTATTCCCCATCCAAAAGAAATGGCAACTTGTTCAGTTTAAAAAAGACCTATGTAAAACCCAGATGACTTAACTTGCTTTTAGAGTACTATATTTTCTAGATAGATGGTGTGAAAAACCTACACCTGTATAGCAAACTTGTTTTAGGTAACAACTCCAGGGACCAGCAAAAATTGGCTGCCTAAGAAAGATGTATAGTTAACTAAAAATTGAACAAAAACTGTCCTTAAAATTTAGAATACATTTAAAGCAGCTGTATAAATCATCAACCATCTGTGTAGCTGATGCCAGGAAGAAAAAAAAAGAGTAAAAGATTAGCTTGAAAATGGACATTAGGAAAGATCTTAAGGAATAAAACATGCAAGTAAAATTATTTCTTCGGATACTGACGATGTAAAATACTACTAGGTAGTTTGCTAATTATATGGCACTGGGACATAACAAGGGTAAGGAGCGTGTTGTCACTCAGTAGGTTTTTAATAATATATTTGTTGCATGAATGGTAAATGTTTATTGTGAAAAATGGAAAATGCAGATAAATAAGAAAGAAGAGAAATTATTCACAATCCCAGTTTTGAATTATAAACTATGCACATTTTGGTATAATAAATTTTCCTACATTTTCTATGCATATATACATTTTTAGGTACAATCAATTGAATTCTTCTGTAATTAACATTTTGAACATATTGGAATAACTTTCAATGTCAACGGCTTTTGATAATTTTGAGTATTAATGTTTAATAAGCAATGCACTTAACATTAAGAGTTTAGCTCCTCCCTGTTGATTTTCTCAAAATACCTGTTTGGCATGACAGGAAACAACATTCCGACCTAGTGTTTCCTGTTAGCTCCACACAGGCTCCTAGCGTGCAGTCCAGGTGACCGTGGGTATAACCTTTCAGCCTGGCATCTGTGTTTAAGCCCTGTGGCCTCAAGCATATTCTAGCACTAGTATAGACAGATGAGACTGGGCAGGCTGGGGAGCTGAGACCAGGCTGAGGTATAGAATGAAGAAGGATATGGGAATAGGCTGGATTCATAAGCAAGTGAACAGGGCTAGGAAATACTTCGATCTAGGGAGGATGGGCTCAGGAAAAGGTCTCAAAAATTGGAGAAGCATTAATTGTCAGAGTAAGCAGCACTTCCATAAACTAGAGCATAATTAAGACTAGGATCTAAGAAACTGTGATATGGATAAGGGTTATAAAATCATTTTAAGATGACATACATTGACATATTTTAATTCTACTAATATTTATAAATCATGGGATGATTTTTATACCTTAGCTTCAAACAGTTTTATAATCTACATGATGTAATAAGACATGATTGTCAAGTGATAAAGTACAAGGCAGTATATAAGCCATGTGGGCCAAGAATAAGTGCCACAGGAAGTCATATAGAGGAAAGGATACCTCTGACTTTGGTCTAGAAATTTATGATGATAATAGCGGCTGATATTGACAAGCATTTCATAGACTTGATCTAATTTTATCCTCACAGCAACACTTTGAGATAAGTTGTTATTATCAGGAAGACAGTGTGTACAGTGGTTACAGTCTTGGAGCCAGAATGTCTAGGATTGAATCCCAGCCACTTACTGTTGTGGCTTTTGGCAATTTATTTAACTCTCTGTGTTTCAGTTTTCTCATCTATGGAAAAGAAATAATGACAGTATCAATCTCATAGAGTTGTTGTAAAGACTAAATGTGTTAATAGACATAAACTACTTAGAACTAATAATGATAGTTATTTTTATTAGTTCCATCTTTGTGATAAAAAAATTAAAGTTTGGACAATTTAGATAATATACTCAAGTTATGCAGACAGTAGATGGTGGAGCCAGAGGTGAAATCCAACTCTGCTCTCTTGTGAATCTGAGTTCTTTAATTTAACCACTTTAATGCCTCAAATTTTAAGCATGAAAAGAATGAGTCAAAGGTTAAGAATTTTGATCATGGCTGACTGGAATTATTAGTGAAATAGGGCAGAGACTAAGAAAGGTTTTTTTGTTGCTATTGTTGTTTTTGGAAGGAGGAAAGGTTCAATTTGAAATGTCTTGAATTGGAACTGGTGCTGAGGCATTCAGGGTGAAATGTGTAACTCTTAGCTAGAAATCCTGGACTACACTCTGGACTGAGCAGGAGTGGAAATTGAGATTAGGGAGAAATATCTACGTAGAGTTAACAGTGAATGCTGTGAGAGTAGATAAGATTGACAGGGAGATAATATTTAAAAAGCAAAAAAAAAAAATAAAAAAATGAAAGCCAACGTCAGAAGTCATTGACTTTTAACTGTGGGGAAGAGAAGCTACTAAAGGATACAGAGGCAAAGTTGACAGTGTTCAACTGGAGATAATGATAGTCTATTTTCATGGAAGAACAAATTGAAGAATTTCAATAAGGATAGAGTGGGACCTCCCAACTATGTTGGCGGAAAGGAAAGGCACTTCCAGTGCGTTGATCCTGAAATTGCTCATGAGGTTCAGGCCTCAGAGGTTTTGAAGAGTCTGACATGTTTTTGTTTTTGTTTTTTCTTTCTGGGGTGAGGGGAGGTGGGGTGGGTGGGCAGAGAAGCATTTTTAGAGCACTCAAACATACTAAGTTCCTCTTTATTTTCGTCCTTCCTAGGGCTGATTGTAATTTATTTTTCTATGGTTATCTTGAGCCATGTCAGGGTTATCTGCAACTGTGATGTGCTATTCTGGAGTTATCACATTTCTCCTCTTTCAGACCACACTTTCTTGGAAATACTAGAGATATGGAAGCAGAGGAACATGAGCAGAGAGCTTTATAACCCATGCTTTTACACTAGCCTAATGTGACTATTCAAATTTAACTTGATTAAAATTAAATAAAATGTGAAATTCAGTTTCTCAGTTGTATTCTACACACTTCAAATTTTTAGTAACCGAATGAGGCTTTTGACTATTTCAATTTCGTGAAGAATTGTAGAATATTTCCATCATCCCAGAGAGTTCTGTTGGACAGTGTTGCTTTAGACAGTGTATGTCTTAAGATTTCTGTGATTTTTAAACAATCTGGCAGTCATAAGACTAGTTTTTACATTTTGAAGATTTTCAACCTAAATAAACAGCAATAATAAACACTAATTAACAACAACAAATATTTTTCTTCACATTTTTTTACTAGTGGTTCTTGTCATCTATGATCAAAATTTATCTTTATCTCACTCATTTCATATATAAAATTTTAACTTTCAAGAAAAACCTTTCTGTTTTGTATCATAGCCAGAAGATGATCACATACCAATATCCTGAGCAGTCTATCAGTGTGATGATATAGAACTCATATTTAAAATCTAATTCGTATCTCAGAAATAAAATGACTATTAAGGAGTATAAGATCTTTTTCTTTATGAATTATTAACTTAAAAATTCTAAATTTGGATTATATAATTACTGTTTGATTTCATTTGAAAATGTAGACATTAACTAGAACTTCTATAAGATAAGTATGCTTTTTCCTATTCAATAAATTTTGATGAACATTGAGGAGGAATAAATTCAGCTTGGCTTTTAAAAAATGATCTTGATTAATACTATGAGAAGTATCTCATGGTAGCTATCAATACTGTGGTCCTTGAAGTTAGAGTTGCACTAAAGGCATGCCATCTGCAGATAACTAACTGGTGCTTAGTTTTACAAATATACAAAATATTACCAAAACTTTATTCCTGACATGTTACTTGATGGCTTCCGTAATTTTTGCTAGTATATTTTCTGTTTAATATGAAGGTCAAACAGTGTTGTTGCATGCATTTTTAGGAATCTGAAAAATATTTAGTAGTAAAGTGTTTTTACTTAGATATGGGTATCATTTTTTTTTAAACAGTTTTTTTTTTTTTCTTCAGTTTATTTTATTTATTTATTTATTTATTTATTTTTGGCTGTGTTGGGTCTTCGTTTCTCTGCGAGGGCTTTCTCCAGTTGCGGCAAGCGGGGGCCACTCTTCATCGCGTTGCGCGGGCCTCTCACTATCGCGGCCTCTCTTGTTCCGGAGCACAGGCTCCAGACGCGCAGGCCCAGTAGTTGTGGCTCCCGGGCCTAGTTGCTCCGCGGCATGTGGGATCTTCCCAGACCAGGGCTCGAACCCGTGTCCCCTGCATCGGCAGGCAGATTCTCAACCACTGCGCCACCAGGGAAGCCCTAGATATCATTTTTTAACTTGCATTATTTCAGAGAAAAGTGAAAGGCTTCTATGTGTGTGTGCTACATGGTTTTGGCTTTTCTTAGTCAAGTATTTTCAAATATGATTCACCATAAAATATTTTATTATTTCCTGTTTCTGTTTATCAAAGACACTAAGGGCATTTATCTTTCCCAGAAATTTTGACATTTAGTCTCATGTGGAAAGAGCTGAAAATTGAAGTTTCTTTTAGTATTTATATTGACATTAAAAATATGGCAGATTCTGTTTGGGGAGCATTTTGTCATAAATGGAACTAAATTTTACCTTCCAGAAATTAATAATGATGGTAAAATATTTTATTTGTTGTTAGTGTTTCTTTAAAAAGTTTGCTACAGAAAATTATAAGAATATTTAATAAATTCAACTTTCAACTATAGAATAAATCCACTAAAGTTTCTTTGTAGGCCTTAGCCAAAAGTGGGAGAAAACCTAATAGAATAGGTAAATAGTAGCAGCATGGATTTTCTGTAACAAAAGGAGAGTAAGCTACAGTTTTGGAGGGGAATACCTAGTTTGGGAGCACACAAAAGAAGCTAGAAAACTGTTGAAATTCTTTTTTTGTTTTAAGAAGTTCTCTAACTGTTGTGCTTATTTTTCAGTTATTTATCTATAACTAATGCTTTAAAGATGCCTCATTATTGACACACATTTCCTAAAGGCATCGTTGGAAGTCACTTCATATATGTCCAATGGGTTCAAGTTGGTGTCAGGAGCTTGAAGCTCAAGACAGGTTTTAGTTCTGCAAGATTAGAAATGTGTTATCTATTCAGGTAATTTGGAATTTTATATTTTAAGTTGTATTTTAAATAAATTCCTCTATTATTTTATAGAAGACTCTTGTATCATTCAAGCTCTGTCACCATCTTGGTGACATTTGCTCAAGTCCATTTGCTTAGTTATACATTTTCAAAAGAACATGGAATAGCTATGCTGAACAATTGAGTTTTCTTCTATTCTACTTCTTCCTTCAGCTATCACATGGTTAATTCACCAATCTGCCCTCACCCAGAGTCCTCACATGTTATTTTACCTTCACTAGTGTTCTATCACTGTGGCTTTAATATCAGCCAAATTCAGTTCCAGGTGCTTAATGTTGAAAACTTGAATTTAGAATCACGTGATGTGTATCTAAAGAAACTGTTAGATTTTCCTTATAAGAGAAGATACCTCTGAAGTTTTAAATGTTTTCCTGAATGTTGCTAAATCCATTTTGGAATTTTACTATGGATAATAATGTCATTAAATATTGGGTGGTAGTAGTATTAGCATGACCTTTAGTTTTAGATAATTTTGGGGTAAAAATATCATTTCCATGCAGCTAGGAAATTTTGAGTTTGGAGACAGCTTGGTTTGGTGAAAAGAACATCAATTTCAGTGTCAGACTGCTTGTGGGTGGACAGATCCAATTCTAGCACTGCCACTT
Organism: Balaenoptera musculus; assembly: GCF_009873245.2. Taxonomy (NCBI): domain Eukaryota; kingdom Metazoa; phylum Chordata; class Mammalia; order Artiodactyla; family Balaenopteridae; genus Balaenoptera; species Balaenoptera musculus. The sequence goes on from NC_045788.1 coordinate 117,616,221, forward strand.
ACTAGCTATAGACACTCAAGTAATTCAACTTCTCTGAGCCTCAGTTTCCTCAAGTAGAAAATAAAAATGCTTTATTGCCAGACTGCAAAAATCTCAAATGAGGAAATGCTAAAAAACTTTCACTGTCAGTGGTAGAGTAGAATCTTAATAAATATCAGCTGCCTTTTCTTCTCATCTCTGCCTTATTCCAAACTGTAATAGTCTTATAACACCATCTTAATTTTTAATGCAAACAGATTCAGAATTTTACTACCATCCAATTCATCCATGGTCATTCAGTCAGTTCCTGTGTAGTTTATAGAATCATAGCAGCTTAGACTTGGAAAGGCCTTAAATATCATCTAGTCTAATCGTTACCTAAAGGCAAATAGTCTTTCAAATTATGTTTGAATATTTCTCATACTGAGAACTCTCTACTTCACAAACAAACCCATTATAATTTTTAGAAATTTAACTTATATAATGGCCCACAGATTCTAAAGAAATATTTTAGACCCTTAGATTGGACACTAGAGAAAGTAACCTGACCATTTCATCTTTAAAGGGGTAGTCACTGACCACAGGAACCCAGAAAAGCATCCTGTGAGAAATGGCACCAACACAAGTTACAACTGTACTAATTTAAAAAGATACTGTCTGCACCTTAAGTTTTCTTCCACTTCTCTTCCCTAATCATGGGCCAGCATAGTGAGTGGGGAAAAGGAGCTCAAGGTGTGAATTCTGGAAAGAAGAAACTATATATACCCTTCCCTCTTTCTCTACCACAGCAATTTCTGAGCCTGAGTTAAGCCCAGCTAGAAGGGATGAAAGTATTAGACTGCTCTGTAAAGTTTAAGGCAGGAAGTTGTCTACAATATCTGTGGCTCTTCCCAAGACTGTTTTTCAGGAAGAAAGCTTGTATATTCAGAGTAGCATGAATGAAAGACATTGGCTAAAAAAATAAAGTTGGTTTATTTTGGACTTCGGTCCCTACCAAGTCCAGCTTTTTCAATAAACCTGTTCACAAAATTTTATGTTAGACGCTATGCATATTTTCCTTGCCATTATACTTAATGCAACATTGAAAATCTTAAAAGAAATGGATACTGGTTTTGAAATATTCATGTGTATACAGACGTTTTGATTGAGGCAAAAATGTTTAATGAAATCAAACCTTCCAGACTTTAAATTGCAATCCAAGTCACATGAATACGAATGAGCTTAAAAATAATATTGCATATGTATAAAAAGTCAAATAACGGGAATATAAATCAGCAGCTATACTTGTATCTGTTTAATTTTAAGCCATGATAAAAGAATTGCTCTGCTGCAGCTCATTAACACACTACTAAAAAACAAATCGTAACTTTTTTTCCATTTTATGTAACAGTTTATTTTGCCTGATTATGTGTTCTCATAAAATAGACCTCTGTGACTTATATAAATGTTGAAAAGAGTTATTTCTGAGAAATATTGTTGGCAATAAGAAATTGGCTTAGGTAAACTATTTTAGAATCGCTAGGGGCCCATATGGGTATCAAAGTATATCACCGTGTAAATACATAACATATACATTTGATTTCATAGCTTTGTTGTTATTGTTCTGTTTCTTGTGTACATATCCTAATACATTCTTTGCTCACATTCTCCAGTTTCCTGATTCCCTTCTCTTGATTTTCTGGAAGATATAGATAAATTGAATGTTATTAGTGGTAGTGATCTAATTTGAATGTTTTTATGAATTCCATAAAGCATTATGTTGCTAGGGTAAATTATTCAGCACATGATGCAGGCCAAAAAAAAATCCCTTCAACTCCAAATTTTCTCTCAATCATATTGGGCTATAAGTGGTATTTTGATACTTATAAATATTAGTTATGAATATAAGATTTAGAGTTGGTAACTAAATCATAATATTTAGCAATATTAAAGATCCACTAGTTTATTTTAAGATTAATCAGCACAGTTCTGTTGTCAAGTATATGCTAAAATAAATATGAATTTGAAACCAAAAGTGCGTGAAGAAATCAGCTAAAAGTGCCAGACTTAGGAAGAAATGATTAAATACATGACGAATATTTATAGAATTTTTATTTTATATTAACAACAAGGACTGAGACCAAATGTGTAGTTTGGTCTTTGTAGTGAATATTGTCTTTTAATTTCATTTATATGTAATATTATGGGGAAGTTCTAAAATCTTAATCAGTCTTCAAGAGGGGTAAAAGAAAGGCATTCAAAAGCAGATTTGAATAAATATTTCATATTTACTGTTTTGAAGCCTTCGTAGTGAGATGCATAAAGCTGTGTCACCCAGAATACTTATTGCTAAATTTGCCCAGTAGCAGTAGATTGATATTAACAGGGAAAAAATAAATGTAATCCATTTCTCAAGATACTAAAATATGCCGAATGAGGCAAAAAAAGTAAAATAATTTTGAAAATGTTAAATACTGAAATGTAAGTTAATTTTATCTTAGTCATCATCATCATTGTTATTGAAGAAAGGCAGATTTTATATAATAGAATTATTCATTTTAGTTTGGATTAAAAGCTGCTTCCTGACTGACATATGAACTGACTCTTGTATCTACTTTTCTGAGATCTTATTGACTGAAGCATGTTGATTACATTTTGTAGTAACTCAATTACAAGATTCATAGCTGATAAAGCCTTAATGTAGTTTATAATTTTATAATATGAACTGACAGTTCTCTAGTGCTAGGCAGTTTCCAAAATGCTTTCATAAGCATGATCTCTTTTGAATTCTACAACAATCTCTGCAGTAGGAAATAGTATCCCTCTTTTAGAGATGAAAAACATTAAGTTTCAGAGAGATGAAAGCACTTAGCTATTAGATAGCTGAATCAGAACTCAATTCATGTCAAAAGAGAGAGTCAGTCAAGGTTAAGAGTCTGGACACTGGAGTCAGAAGGTCTGAGTTCAAATTCAAAATTTCCCTTTTACTAGTTGTGAGCTCTTGGGGAATTACAAAATCTCTTTGTGTCTCAGTTTCCTTAATTATTTAAATGGGGCTAATATAAGTATTTTCCTTGTAAGGTTGTTGTGATGATTAAGTGAGTTGGCACCTGAAAAGTGCTTTGAATTTTTATATATTTTTATTGGACACTACTAAATATCTGTTGCTTGTTGTTGGTTAGTACCAGTTCAACCTTGAGATTCTAAATTGCAGTTATTTGATGTACTGGTCAGAACTCTTTCAGCTGTAGTGAGAGACATCTCACTTAAAGTAGCTTAAGCAAAAAAAAGGTGAATTACTGGACCCCTGAGTTGGGAGAGTTGCTGTAGTAACTCATACATTCAAAGGAAGACCTGAATCTCAGGTGAGATGGGACTGGAGACTCAGTTCTTCCCCGATCTATAATCTCCATTTTTCATTTCTGCTGTCTCTGCTTTACCTCATGGGTTTGCCTCATTCTCTTCTACAGTAAATAGGCTTTATTCTTGTCTATCACAGGGAAAGATTCAGATTGGTTCTGCTTAACTTTTTTGCCCACCCTTTTTTCTTCTACCAGTTATTGCCAGGGAAACAGGGAGGTCTGTGTCAAATGTGCTCCTCTGTGTTAGGGGATTGGTTTATTATTCAAAGCAATTGAATGGAAGAATATGCTGGTCAGAAAAAGAAAAAAAAAGGAACAAAAAGATATGAAACAATGCACTATATCTGACTTCTTAAAAATCAGGAAACAAAACCTCTCTTAAATCACTAAACACTAAATATGCTCTGTAAGGTTTTCATAAGGTCCTCTTTTCACTTTAGATGATGATTATGCCATAATACCATCATGCTTGCTAGCACCAGTCAGAGGCCTCTGAACCTTTCCTGGCCTTTTGGTGAAGGAGAGGATATTTGCTTGTACAACTCCATATCAGCAGACAGACAAACTAATGACGGTCTGGCATCAAAAACGGATCAGTGTGGATATGCAGCCATCTAATTAATGACACATTTACTAGACATTCATATGCGGTACTAAGATGACAGCAGAAGTTTTACTTTGATAATTGCACAAAATGAGTTTACAAACCTAACTGCAGTAGTTACTTTGTTAGTTTGTCACCAAGGTAGCACCCCTATATCACCTTTGAGTAAACATTCATGTTGTTAAAATATTTTAAAGTCACAAGGTTTAATTTTCAAAGTGTGAAATTTGAAAAAAAATATTTGCCAACCCCTCCAGCACCTCTGTAGTTTCTGGGTGATACTTTGCAAACCCCCAATTTATATAGATTTCAGGGGAGGCTGAATTACAGATCTGTTGAATTAAAGAGTTAATTTGGAATAGTTAAAACTCCACTTCAAAGAAAAAGAACTATATATTTAACAATACAATTATTTTAAGTTGACCCAGACTTCAAGTTTTTCCTCACTGTACACCTGGTTTAATGCTTAAACACTACTTCTGCTCTGTACTTGGTATGAATTCCTCCTTTTCTTGCATTACCTAAGTTCTGAAGTTATCCTCTATATCCAAACTTGAAATCATCACCCTTCCCCCAAACCTGCTCTTTCTCCTATTATTTCTAACTCGGTAGTTGCCCAAGTTTGAAGCCTAGATGACATCCTTGACCTCCTTCTCAACTCCTTAATCCATATTTAATGTCGATTGAATCTGACTCCTAGTGGCTCTTAATTTTTACTATTTATTTATATTATTACTTTCATTCCTCTACATTAGGCCACCATCTCTCTAGTGAATTACTGAAATGGTCATTTTTTTAGTTTCCTTGCTTTCAGCCTTGCCTTCCCTGATCTACTCTCCATATTTCAACACAGTGATCTTTCTCAAATGTAATTCTCCTCATGCTGACAACTGTCAATGGCTCCATTACACTTGGAATGAAGCTTTATTTCTTGACTTGGGATACTAGGCCCTTTGTGGTTGGTTCCTATTTATCTCTGTAGCAGCATTATCCTCTGGATCTGAATTCTTTCAAGAAACAATCCAAATAGTGCTAAAATATTGGTTGGGATGTTTAGTTCTTGTGATCTTCATTCCATAGGATCTTCAGACTAAAGAATCTCAATGTTATGCAGATAGTAGCATCTTAACAAACCAATTTACAATGAATCTATAATGGTTAATAAAACTCTTTAATATAAAATATGCCTACTTTAACGTATTTAGAGAACTCCATTGATTAATTTCCATGACATTATGTTACCTGGTATAAAATAGGAATTCTTTTTGCCTGGTGGAAGAATACTGATGAGTATTAATACATAGCTATAAAATATACAATTGGGGCTTGGTTAAATTACTTCTTTTTATGGTCATTTCCTTTTGTTGCAACTGAGAAGTCCTGGCATTTGCTTCCATTTCTTATCATAGTTAATATTAATTACTGCTTTGAGATACAGAACTTTCCAAGGAAAATATTTCCAAATAATAATTATAGTTTTCATGCTGTTTTTGTTTTCTTGTTATATATACAGCAGCCATTAAGTGCAGTGTCTGGAGATACACTGTCAAGATGACATTTTGATAATTTAGAATAGTCTGTCCATTTCCTGAAGTAGGAAGACTAGTACACGACCAGTTTCTATTAAACATAGGACTCAATTCTATTTTTCTGTGAAGTTTCAGTGTAATGATCTTTCTCACTGATCATTAGTAATCACTCATGTGCTCCTGCATTTCTCCTGGTCCTTGTACAGACAAACATGCTTTTCATGTAAATATAGAAAATATTCATGTCCTCTGAATCTTTCACTGTTGATTCCCTGGAAAATGAAGACTGATGACTGAATGCAGCCACAAGACATGTACGGATAAAATACACTTTCTGCTTGCTTAGCTTCACTATTGTGCCCTATACCTTGTGATGGTGTATAGAAACTTCACAGCACAAGATTTTCCCAGCTCCAAGTACAGATCATTCTTTACTCGTTTAGCTTTATTGCTTAGAAACATTAAAACTCGTCTCTAATGACACTTGTTTGGTATTTTAAAGTTTAGGATGATTGAGAAATGAACTGTTAACAATAACTCATATCAAATATAAAAAAGACATATTCAAAAAGGTATTGTATTGTTTCTGATCTCATGTAACCAGTTTCATTTGAGACATAATAAAGTTTGTTGGTAACCGGTAAGAGCTATTTCAAAACTTATATTTTAAAGTGTTTTGGAAAAAAAGAAAGAAAAGCCAGGAAAGAAAATTAACAGTGTCTTGGGTAGTGTTATTAGCGGATTTTTTTTCTTTAGAGTATGTTTCAGTAACTAATGATTTTTTTCCCTATGGTTCTGGCAAAAGATAACCAAAATGCAAGGTTTTGAAGCATTATAAAATAAAATAAAATTATTGTGAAGAATTTTAAAACATAGAACTACCCATAATTTCATCAATTGGAAAAAAATATTAATTTTGGATTTTATTCATTCCAAACTTTTTTACAAGTAAATATTTTACACTTAATGGAAAAAAAAATGGGGAATATATTATCCTTTTGTACCTAATAACATAATTACATGAATATTGTTGAAATTTTATTTTATTGGCTATATAATAATATAATCTAATACTTAAGGGTCTATCACCATTTATTTTATCATACTCCAATTGTTGAATATATTGTTTATTTCCAGTATTCACTATTACAAATAACACTTCAATAAACATGTGCACATAATGTATAAATTCTGCTTCTTTAACATAGTTTAGTAATACCTGAAAAGGAAATTAATGTTTCAGAGGTAAAGTTGTCAATATCTTTCTTCTGAAGAACATTAAGTGTATATAGTCAAGAAGCCTCAAATTGCTACAAGTACTATGATATATTTACATTTCATTTTTCCATTTGATATTTTCTTTATCTCACATAAAGCAGACCTTAATTTTTATGTAGGTACCATAAAGGTGATGCTCTGTTGTTGGTATAAAGAGATCCTAGAGTTGAGATAATTGACTCTAGGTACTGTCTTCTTGATTATAGCTTGTATGATTCATGTCTGCAGTTGATTGGTTAGATTGTTCAGAACTGCTCCCAAAATTTACATGAGATTGGCTTCATTTACTTTGTTCCAGAATTTCTCAGAGTATCTCTAGTACTTTTTTTTTTAAACAAGATTCTATTGTGTCTCTTCTAAATAGAATGCCTATATAAATAAGTTCAATTAAAAATATATTAACGACATGGCTGATATCACTTTATTCTTAAAAGAATCAGAAGAATTTTGATGACATCACTTAATAAGATAGAATCAATCAATCTAGTACATAACAAGTTCTATTATTGGATAGTTGTATTTGGAAACAGTTGCAGGATCCAGAAATTCAGCTTCTGAAATTGGTACTATTGGCATTTCCATTTAAAAGTTGATTTGAGTACAGGGCAGACATTCCTAACTATTGATTAAGCATGCTAGAATCCATTAGTTTTTCTAGAGGAGAATGATTCTTAATTTAAGAAGGAATTATCTTGACAATGATGTACATTTTATAAAAATTCTTGTGCCCTGTGGTTGGAAGAGTGATACTGGTGTGTTTATAAATGTACAAGAACGTACATATGGTTGAAGCAGAGGAAGCAAAAGGAAGACTAATAGGACAGATGGTCAGAGAGGTAACAGGTGATGTCTTGTAAGGTCTCAGCTCTTTTAAGGATGTGGCTTTTTTATTCTGAATGAGTTGGTACACCACTAGAAGTTTTGAGCAGAGAACTGACATAATATGATTTACATTTTAACACCTTTACTTTAGCTTCTGAGTTAAGAGTAAGAAGTAGCGAAGGATGGAAACTGGATGACCTGTTGGAAAGCCACTTCAACAAGCAACATGTAAGATGGTGGCACATTGACCCCGGTTGTTAGTGTGGAGGTATTGAGAAGTGACAAATAAATTTTGGAGATAGAGCCAAAAGTTTTGCGGATGCATTGGGTGGAGTTAGGGATGACTCCACATCTTTAGCCTGAGCAACTGGCTGAACGTTTCATCATGTCAGTATGGAATTGCAGTCATCTAAGTTGAGGATGGATACCACGGACCAGGTTTTGGGGAGAAGAGCATGATTCAGATTTGAACATATTAGGATATGTAGCAATGTTTAGTTGGCATTGTATTTGAAGTTTGGAATTTAGGGGAAAGGTCCATGCTGGAGATATGTATTTGGAATTTGTCAGTATGTGGAGATTATTGAAAGCCATAAACTGAATCTGATTATCATCATAAGTCTCAGGAAATAGTAAATAAACAGATAAAGGAAAAAAAATTTGTTGTATGTAATCATATAGTTTTATTAAACAGACAATTAGGGAAAACAGGTTATGAAAAAGTATTTATACTATTCTAGATTCTGTGCCATTATTATATTGTCCCATAATCTGACATGGATTTATAATAAATGTTAACATGAAGGAGATATCAAAAACAATGGTAAAATTTAGAATAATATTATTTGAGTTAATCAAGTTTTTTTTTCCTGTACCTTCTGCATTAGTGTGGAGGTAATGACGTAATTTTCAAACTTCACTGTTTTTAGTCTTGCTTTCCTAACTTTCCTATGTGCAACACAATCCTATCTGTAATATCTGTGAGCCAATGCAGTCTTCCCCAACTAGGGTGGAAAATGTATATATAAATATCCTCTCAACCCACATACTTAACCTCCTTTCCTAACCCAGCTTAACCCTCACCTCTGTAACAGATTTCTTTGTAACTGAAAATATCACTGGTGCAATGACTGGCTATTCCACTATTACAATTATCAAAGTTAGAGAGAATCTTTAGTTTCATGGTGTTTGGCCCTTAAATTTAATCCTTATTTTTTGTGTTTGGCTGAGAATACTATGTGAATTTTCCCCCCTTTTTTATTATTAGATGTTGAATATAAAAGCCCAGGACTAACACAAATATGCCCAGTATTATTTAGTTGGTTTGTAGCTATAACCTTTCTTCTAAAGTGCTTTCAGATATATCTCCTCATTGAATGCTCATAAAAAATCTATGTGAGGGAGGCAGGGCATACGTGGCCCTCATTCATACACTTCAAAAAACTGAGGCTCCAGTTGTTTGGTCCTATTTGAGATACAGAGCTGCATAATGAAATAAGAACCCAGGCCTTACTGCTTCTACTAAATATATATGGGGGTTTATGTGTGGTGGATGCATGCACACATGTACATTTGTGAATGTGTATATATTTCAATATATATCCATGTGGATATATCTCCTCCTGGCAAGACAGATGGTAATATATATAATGAAATGTGTCAAAAGAAAAAATTATATATGGCATCTGCTTATATAAGAACAAACAAAATGTGTGCAATTGTCTATAAAAAAAGAAATTGTTTATGGTTTTTAATTAGCATTCAAATGAATTGAGATTTTGTTAGATGATAAATTTTGTTCCTTTAAGTTTTAATAGCTCAACTGTTAGTATTTTATATTACTCTGGAATCTTACATTAGTAAGCCTACCTATTCAGTCATTAAATTCAAAATAATTATTTAGAAGAGGCAGAATTAATAAAATAACCAATTATGGCAAGTTATATTGAAGTATTTACTTAAAAAACAAGATTTACAGATGTGTGTTTAGAAAGTGATAGATGACATCAGCTGTAACTGTAAACAAAACTAGTCTTTACAGAGTTACCTATGAAATGTAGCCATTCACCTGAAATCCTATTTGATAATTCAAGAATAATATTCAACCTAAATTTAGATTTCATTTACATTAAGTAAAAAGTTCAAAATGTGCATTTTATTCAACTCTGTGGTGTAACTCTCTCTTTTTTGAAAACTACCACTTGCTTCGATAGTTAATCATGTGCATTCCACAGTTGACTGACTTTTGAGACCACTTGCACTTTTCAGATGGGAAGTAATAGTATTTTGTTTCAAGGGTCCTTTTATGTTATGAATGAATCTAATGTCTTTGAAGAGTGGTAGTGTCTTACATAGTTGAAAAAGGGAAAGAAGTCTAAGATTGGCTCCTCAAATTTAATCTAATGCAAATGAGATTTCTTATTTAGTTTTGTGTAAACAGAACTACGTATGTAATTAGTGTTGAGCAGCATATGGAATCCATCAGGAATGTGTTTTTATATGTGCATCTCAAGGACACCAGGGGAATTTTGCTTACAAATATATATTTTAATATAACTTGCTGCTACTGACTGCAGTGTCTTAAAATATTTCACAGATGTCTATTTCTTCATGTGTTTTAATAATATTTTCCCCAAACATTGAACTTGATGTTTTGAACTCTGCTTGGCTGTCACTTGGCCTATACCCTTGTTAAATGATTCTAAAATGTTTAGTACTATTTTATTTATTATATCTGTAAGTGAGCGTATGCTAGCTCCGTTCCTGACACTCCATGTGCATTCAACAGGTGTTTGCATGCAGGAGGAAGGGGTGAACTCTTGTAAAGCTTGAAAATTCTCCTCTAAAAACATCTTCATCGTGTGGATTCTTATAGCTCTAGAATTTCAAAAACACTTTGTCCCTAATCAGTTTTGGACATTAGGTTTTTAGCTTGGGCACCAGGTCCCTCCCATTCCCATATTATTCCATTTTATTGGAATTTGACTGTGCTGTATTTATGTATTTGTGAAATATGAAATATGAAACATTATCCAGGAATCATATGATTAATATAAAAATACATGTCAATTGGAGGTTAGGATAACACCCTTTTGATTGTGGAGGAATATGATAGCCATCGGTTGATTTGGTAAAGGGTTTGAATTGTAATAAAAATAAAATAAAACATTACAAGATTACTCTATGTATAGTCATTTATAAATACATTTAATATAAATAAATAAAAAGATTATCCAAATTTAGATAATAGATTCCAGATAAATTATATACAGATCACACCCTAATAATTTTGTAAAAGAGATTCATTGTCTAAAATGAATCAATGCTACCTCATTTATCACTTTGTCATGTAAAGGTCACCCCTAGCAGTGGAGTCATCTTCCAGGTATGCAAATGACTAACTCACTAGAGTGTACACAGTCTTTTGTAGGACCTAGATTTTAAGGAAGCAAGAGACGAGACGAGACTGTCCCTTGAGTCCCAGCCTTGAGTATGTTCCTGTGAGTATGCACCTGTAGTGAAGAGTATAAGAAAGGGGAAGGGTTGTAAAGAGATCACAATTAAGAGTGTGTTATTTTTCCATCCAATTGACACCAAGTATTAGGTTGTGGATTCTAAAGAGTCTTGGAAGAATGTCTTGATAATTTAAAGATGTCACAGGTTTCCTTGAATAAAGGAAAGGTTTTGGGTCACCATTCTCTCCTTTTTTCTGTTGAGCTCGATGAGTGAATAGTTCTTTGTCTTTCTATAACCTCGGGTAATGTAAGCAGAAACTCAAACTCTGGCAGAAAGATGAGAATTTATGATATTTTTCTTTGTTTAAAGTTGTATTCATAATGTTTGCACGAATCAGTAACCTTGAGGAAAGTAGTGTTGCCATCATTTGGATGGAGTGGGAGAGTAAAGCTGGAAATAATCCTAAGACAAGGTTTTTTCCCCTAGGTTTTCTTAAACCACTATATGTTAGCACATCTTTATGTAAAAAAGTAAATTTAGGAAGTTAATAACACAATTAACACCATAAACTAAAGGTGATAGTAAGAATGTTCGAATCTGGATTGAGTCTAATCTTAGACACTTAAACTCTGAGATTTGAGCGACCACTCTCAGGTGGCTGAAATAAATGAAGAAAACAGGAACAGTGCCAGTTAAAACACTGGAAAAAACCCAGAATTCAATCCTTTAATGATGTGATTAATATTGCAGGGCATGTTATTGTGATATATTTTACATCAGAGTGCTAAATATATTTGATCATTTCCAATGATCTTCTCTGCCATCATTTTATAAAATATTCATGTTTGAAAGATTCATTTCATCATACATATTTGTCTGTTCTGTAAACTTTGAATCCATTAATTAGGATGGCTAGTTTTGAACAATCCTTTTTTTTTTCAGTTAATAGTACTTTCTAGCATAAATTTCGTCTAAACTAAGAAATAAATCCAAACTCCAAAATAATACATTTAGAAAGATTATGTTTTTTAGAATCCAAATGTGTGTTTTGCAATCAAATTTGATATTAATTTACAAATGAAATTTTGAATATGGAAAATATTTAGGTTTAAAAGGTATTCACTATTTTCTAGGTCTCATAATTTTTTGTCAATATTCAATTTCAAAGAAAACTAAACAAGTTGGAATGACGGTTTAAAATATAAATGCAAAATATTTGCTATATGAGTAATTAGCATACTAGATTAAAATTATTTTACAACTTGTAGTTTGCATTCTTAATTGTGTAATTGTAAGAGTTCATGATGTATCGTTCTTATAGTGAGTCATATAGAAGGCATTTATAGTATAAGACTCACTTTTAGTCCATGCATTATAATGTATAGAGCTATCATTTTAATGAAGGCTAAAAATAAGAAAGTTTAGATACCTAACGAAAGATGTCCACATACAAAAAGAATTATCAACTGCTTCTTCTTAAATGAGAATTTCACATTTTCAAAAAAACAAGTTTTCTTTGTGTATAAGAGTTTTGTTTCTTCTCGATTACAAAAGAAATTGGATGACCATCATCTGGAAAATAAGTTAAAATGGAGGAGTGGCTCTGCCAATACAATAGGAGAAAAATAAAGGACCTGTTTTATTCCACAAGTGAATTAAAATACAAGAGTATATTAATATAGAAATATAATTTTACCACAGTCCTATTACCCTCTGAATTGGAGTATCTAAAACAAATTGGGGGATCCCTATCTATTTATAAGAATACAGGAAGATTGATTCTGGAAGAGGATCGCCTCTTTACTGACATGTTCTGCATAGATTAAAGAATAATTTTGTCATGGATAATATTTAATGATTGCAATGCTGTGTGTTGAATATAAAACATCACTATTTTACAAATTAAAAACTTTATAGGGCTTCCCTGGTGGCGCAGTGGTTGAATCTGCCTGCCAATGCAGGGGACACGGGTTCGAGCCCTGGTCTGGGAAGATCCCACATGCCGCGGAGCAACTAGGCCCGTGAGCCACAACTATTGAGCCTGCGCGTCTGGAGCCTGTGCTCCCAACAAGAGAGGCCACGATAGTGAGAGGCCCCCGCTTGCCGCAACTAGAGAAAGCCCTTGCACAGAAACGAAGACCCAACACAGCCAAAAATAAATAAATACATTAATTAATTAAAAAAGAAAAAGAAAAAAAAACTGCCAAAGTGTTAAAAAAAAAAAACTTTATAAATTCAATTTATAAAATCAGCTATTGCTGCACCTTCAATAACAAAGCCTTAATTACTTATTTAGATTGATTAAATGTAGTTGAGCTCTTAATCTTGATCATTCTGGCAACTTGGTTTTGGTGAATATTTTGAGAAAAAAATTCATTCAAATTACGCCATGAATTTCAGGTACTGATAATTTAGTAATATTTCAATATACTCTTGAGGTGTTCTTGAATACTCTTGGAGCTGATGATAGCTAGGTTGGTGGATAGGATGCTAGAAATTACTTATTCATCAGAGTAAATCTGGCATTGAAACATAACATAATGAAACCCTGAGTAAGTCAACTCACGACTCCAAATGTCCTCAATTATAAAATAATAATGTTGCATTTCACAGTCATTCAGCCTCATTTCAATTCTTGTACAATCATTTTGGGGAGTGGTGATTTTATTAAATTGGCATGTAAAACAAAGAATTTAGAATGTCTTCCACAGAAGCTTTCAATTTAGCTCAAGGCAGGCATTGAATATACACATAAAATATAATTCAATGTCTGTGTTAAATCTAGAGACTCAAATCTTGTATGTCCCAGAAGCGTATGGACCTATGACTCATGTATTGTCAAATTCTGAACCACAGTAATGCTTTGTATCAACTGGTAGCTGCGGAAGTGTTCCCTGTGGTCTCTGGATGGAAGAGGCAATCAAACAACTGGGTCTGAACAGTCTTCTAAGAAACAAATCAAGGAGCCTCATTAGCAAGGCTGATGGTTGCCTTTTACATTATCTTTAGAATGAACAAAACCCTTGGGCCTGATTGGCAGCTTCTTCTTTACCTCCCTCCACTTCAAGGCTTTCCACAAAACAATTCCCAAAAGCCCCGAATGTATTCCTCATGCAGAAAGATGACTGGAAAAACCTTTGCAAGCTTCATACAGAAAAAGACAAGAATTGTAAAACCATTAACCAGTCATAACTAAAGTATTAGGAATATAGTGAAACTCTCCTTCACCAAACTGAAAGGCCATATGAAAAAATTTTATGTACTTGTAGATATCTTTTTTATTTATGACATATAAATTCAGGTCTTTCAAGGAAAAAATTCAGTCAAGTGAGATCCATTGGTAGTTTGAGTTCAAAGTCAGTGAGCAAATGGAAATCATTGCAGCATCTCTTTCATTTCCCTAGTGGACATTAGACCACTCAAAACGTGTCACATAATTTACAGTCCCTTGATAGTAATTGAATATACACATTGAGAGTGCACTGGCAGAACACTTAAGGAAGATTGAGTATATGAGGACCTGCCTATGTTATTTTTGGCTCTACCCTGGTTTTTGCTTTCAATTTTTTTTTTTCTTGAGATTAATTTCAATTTGCTTCTTCCATCCTATCCAAACAAAAGCTTTGGGAAAAGAGATTAGCAGCATCAAAGACATTGTGATTTTTAGTTTCAGAGACATTATGATGTAATGACAGAAGAACAAAATTTACCATAAGTAACTTACCATAAGTAATTTTTAACCTAAAAGAGTAGTAGAATTAAGCAATCAATGAGAACGATGACTTTTGAGCTGTTTCCTAAATATAGAGTGGGATTTTCTAAATTTTAACTTAATATTTCTATTTTAATATTTAATATATCCATTAATATGGAAATGAGATAACTTTGTAGTTAAAAGTGTGAGATATAAGAATTGTTTTCTTTTTAACACTAATAATTCTAAATCTTTGTATTTTTTTGTGTGTTCCAATACATTTAAAATTTTTAGGCAAATTTTATAGAAAGTCATTCTTTAAATGGTTTGTTTGCCAGGCAACATGGAATCTTCCTGGGTAGTAACTTTGAATATTTAAGAGGCTACAGATCAAAGTAGTAAGGATTTCAACTTGATTTTATAGACTTCCAAGTATTCCAAACATGTAATAGGGAAATGGGACCTGACAAAAATGGCTATTTGAAAAAGTTTTTATTTTCTTTTCTTCTCCCCATTCCTTCTCCATCTCTCTCTCTGTGTCCCTGTCCCTTTTCTTTTTTTTCCTTGTAGTGTGTTATATCCACCAAAGATCGTCCAATCGACCTCTATTTTCTCACACGTGTGAGTCAAACTTGATGTTGCACTCATTGAGACCAAGTTAATTTTTTCTGACCACTAAGATTTACTTTAATAAATTGCTTTTTTCATTTGATTGAGACAAAGATGTGGAATTAATGATAGTTAACAATAAAGTGTTCATCAGTGAATATTTTCCCATGCTGAGGCTAAATGAGAACATATGCAAGTAATTTAATTAATAACAACTTAAATTTATTTGAATATTTGTAGGGGAAAATTCCTCTATGCTAAGATATTTACAGGCCTTTCAATTTCAAGAATACTATATACGTAAAAGATTTTTTTTTTAAAGACACAGTATTCCTTTTTCCTTTTCTGCTACTTAATAGGTTGATAATCATGTGTTCAACGGTAATTTTTTGCCTTTGGAGATAAGATAAAACAAGATGAAAACACAGACCCTTAAGATTCAGAGATTACAAAAGCAATCTTATTTCATTTACCTATTTACTTTCTCCATTATCTTCATTGCTGACTTTCACTTTACTCTTGTTTTTTTTCTGATCTCCCTTACCCTTCTTATCTTTGAAATCTTGCTTAATCTTTTTTCCTTCTAAATCAACCTTTTTATTTTTCCTTCTACTCAAGTTTTTTGTGATTCTTGTTAAACTTCTGTCTCCAAACCAAACCGTGTATAGTATTGTATGTGACATAGTACCATATTAAATAATTTTACACATACTTGCTTTCCATAACATATTGATGTTTCTATGGCAGTTGGAAGGCGTTGTTCGTGATATTTGTCAGTAGAGATTTATGATTTTATGCGTGCTATTCATATAGAATTTATATAATTAAAAAAATAAGACTAGAAAGTTCTGAGAAAATGTCATCCCCCCTCAAACTTTTTTTTTTTTTAAACAAAACCAAATTCTCCTTTTTAATCATGTTCCTTTTGCCTTGGTCAGATGTGACATCACACATTACAGTCTTTAATAAAATATTAATGTATAATGCACACTATAAATTTGAAACATAGTCCCAGTCTCCCTCTCTCCTATCTTTGGAAAAACCGTGCTACCTTATTTGTAGAGATTTGCAGTAAAAATCAAAGATGGAGTAGACTTTAAACTAAGTCAATATTTCCATCCTATTTCCTATTACTTACATTAGACAGATTGGCTCTTTCCATAAAGCCGTGACGATGAGCCAAAGGGGAAGCATGCAGAAGTGGGTAATACAAATCCTAAATATAAAATATCCATAAAAAAAGAATAAACTTTTGTTCAGATAAAACAAAAATAAACTATTTTATAAACTATTTTATATTTATGTAAAAAGAAAAAATAAAAATAAGAAAATAGTTATTTTTTGCACAATGATATGATGCCTAAAGGCTTTTATCAATGATGTCAACTTTGTTGAATGGAAAACACTGAACCGACAAGTGACTCTGTTTCTGTCAAATCCTACTTTCTACTAAAATGTTGTGTCACTCTCCAATTACTCAGACCTTCTTCTCTAATCTACTATGAAATATGGAGACTCTCAGGAAGAAACTAGGAGAGAAGTAATAATAGCACATTAGATGAAAGGCAAGGGCAGGCTTCCAAACATTTTATAGAGTAAAACTTCAGTTAACTCTGATCGAATCAGTTCACAAATCTCAAATGTACAAACGAACATTTTATTTTTTTATTTTTTATTTTTTGTGTTGAAGTATAGTTGATTTAAAATATTGTGTTAATTTCTGCTGTACAGCAAAGTGATTCAGTTATACATATATATGCATTTTTATATTCTTTGTCATTATGGTTTATCATAGGATATTGTATATAGTTCTCTGTGCTATATAGTAGAACCTTGTTGTTTATCCATTCTATATATAAAAGCTTACATCTGCTTTTATCACAGATGAACATTTTTATACTAGATTTCTTCTAACAAGCCAAACCTATACATCATATATACAGTCTTTGTTAATAGTAGAATATGTGAAAATATGAAGCAGGGTTCATGAAGGAGAACCTAAATACAACAAGAAAAGCAAAACCAAAAATAAAATATGGAGCACAATAGTAGACATTACTATGTCAACACCTGGTTTTTGGTAAGAAGTTAGTGAGATTAGAAGTTAGTGAGATTTTTCTGAGCACCCGCATGCTTTTGTTTTTTCACTCACCTAATCAATAAATACTTACTGAGTATATATCACTCTAGGTGATGGGAATTAACTGATCATGGTTCCATGCTCTTGTCTTATGATGCTAAATGTATTTGCAAAATAACAGAAGAAAATCACCCAGGGACTAAAATTATTTTTCAGTTATTAATTCTTTTTGTAGTACATGTGAAGTGAAGGGTCAATGTTATTGTCATGTAATGTTATTTGCATTAAGATTCCTAAAGGCAGGGAATTTAATTCGAAGATCTATGGGAGAGAATGCCTCACTCTCAACTTAGTGGCATGGCTTATTTTTTCACTTTGTCTAAATATAACTTTTTTCTTGTAGTGGTAATCAGAAACAGTATGAAGCACAGACAGTGCATTATCAGCTTTTATTTGGGCATGGTCATACTTCAGGGAATTAAGTGGCTATAAATTATAGCAGTATTTTAACATTTGTATAAAGACCTATGATATGTGCTCGTCTGTTCTAAAATTTTAAATTTCACAGGAAAGTGGTTGAATAAGAGTTACATATAACCCTATGAGCCTGAATTTTTGGTATTCGAATATGTGGGAATGCGGAGTGAACGTATTCTAATCAATATAACATCATTCACCTCGTCCTGTCCACTTTGCTACTGATTGGCAATTTTCTCTTCTAGATGCTGAAAATCACCTACTGAGTCCTATGAAAGACTGTTAGGGGGCCAGAGACATGAGGTATCAGGTCTACTACCCACTGTTTCATGCTTCTCATCACTATTAGAGTAAGTGATCTTTCCAGAGAGCACTGAGGCTCATTAAGCAAAACTTAGTTCTCTGAAACTACAGGTAAAGGACATACAGGCATAATTGAGGTGAAGTATTGGGTTACGGACAGACACCTCACCTGGAACTTAAGGGAGTGTTTTGGATCCTAAATGGTAACCTTCAAGACATTGTGAGTTGAATATGCCACGCACACACACACACACGTTACATAAAGTTAAGTGTTTCATCCTAGAAATAAAAGTAAAAAATAATAATATTAGTGATAAATCAGAAAACTCAAAGCTAAGTAAACACTTTCAGTAATAAACTTATGTTTCAGGTACTCTTTAGATAACTAACTTTATTTTCACAACAACTATATATTTGGTAGTAGCATCATTGTCATCTACAGATGAGGAAACTAAGAAACAGGGAGATTAAGTTATATAGGTAAGTATACACAACTTGTGTTAAATTAATTAAACAAGGAAACCATTAGACTGAGGTGGCTTTAAAGCCTAAATAAGCAAACCAAAACCTAAGCCTGAAATGCCTCAGGGTTAGGAAATTAAAACCCAAGGACAACCAATCACAAGCAGCCAATTAGGCTTTCCCAAATAAGGCAACCTACTTGAGCCATAGTCAAGCAAATAATTTCCTTTCTTTGCTCTGCACCTTCTCTATAAAAGTCTTTCCCTAGCTCATGTCCATGGAGTGCTTCTAACAACTTCCTGTTTGGAGCTCCCCAAATAAGTCAAATTTATTCTTAAAAAATTTAATATGCCTCAGTTTGTCTTTTAGCACTACTAATGGAAGACCAGAATTTGAACCTGAATAATCTGATTCCAAAATCTGTATGCCTAATCACCACTGCCTGACAGTTCAACCTTATAGTAAAATTTGAGTCTTTATATTAAAGTGGTTGAATGACCTAAGACAAATACTATGCTTAAAGAATTTGCATACTACTTGGGTGAAAATGAAAAATAATTTGAATATCCATAAAATCTGTGGATAAAACTACAAGATTCAAGACCTTGAGTAAAGTAAATGAAATAAAAATAATTATATTTAAGAAAGATGATTCTAATAAATTTAGACTATGAAAGAAGGAAATCACTGGGAAATATTTAACAGAAAAGGGAAAGTTCATACTAGAAGTTCATCAAATAAACAATTCTCTATCTCAAGAACAAATTATACCGGCACACAGAAAAGGCAAAAAGAGTAACAAGATACTAAATTGGCTACAATCAGAGACCTGAAAGTCAAATAGAAAAGCCACAAAGAGTGGAAGCCAAGCCAGAACCTGAAGGAAAAAATAGCACAGTGAGAAAGACTTGGCAAAAAGCTAAATGAGAAAGGTGATGCAACCATAACTAAGGCGTAGTCATAGCACACATATCCACACCAAAAACAAAGAAACCTTAATACAGCAATAACGAATTGTCTAGCTGCTAGAATTACTTGGTATACAGCCTCAATTATTTACACCCTAATTTAGAAATTATCATAGCTGCAATGATATTGCATTGAAATTTACTTTTTTTTTTAAATTAATTAATTTATTTTTTATTTTTGGCTGCGTTGGGTGTTTGTTGCTGCACGTGGGCTTTCTCTAGTTGTGGTGAGCAGGGGCTACTCTTCCTTGCAGTGCGCAGGCTTCTCACTGTGGTGCCTTCTCCTGTTGCGGAGCACGGGCTCTATATACGTGGGCTCAGTAGTTGTGGCATGTGGGCTCAGTAGTTGTGGCTCATGGGCTCTAGAGCACAGGCTCAGTAGTTGTGGCGCACGGGCTTAGTTGCTCTGTGTGATGTGGCGTCTTCCTGGACCAGGGCTCGAACCCGTGTTCCCTGCATTGGCAGGTGGATTCTTAACCACTGTGCCACCAGGGAAGTCCCTGGAATTTACTTTGACTTAGCAAAACTTTTGTCATCATAAGAAAAAAAAAGTAAGGTAAACATTTAAGAAGAAACTTTAAATATTCTAGGAAACCTATTTAAGAATTAACAGTTGGTATGCAAATTAAAACTGAATGGACTACTTAATTAACAGTTTCTCATTTGTTAAGCTGAAGTCAAGTGACAAGTTTAATGAAAAGCGCATCTATACTGGAGCAGGGAAACTCTATTTGCGTCTTTTCATTAAATCAGACAGAACCTAATCGATGAATATGTGTGACATTGCTGTATAGATCTGATTATATGCTTCCTGGATTTGCTAAAATGCTGAACATTTTATTCTGATCTTATACTGTAACAACTGAAGAGCAAGAATGGCTGTCCATAATTCAAATTCAATTGTCTTTAAATTCTAATCTCTAAATAGGCTCTCTTAAATAGAAGCCATTGATTCAGTGATCTATAGTTAAATCAGCGACATTCAATCAATATCAGAGTTTAAGGGTTTAACCAGGAGTTCTCCAATAAGTTCATGTCAAGTACACATCTTGAAAACTGCCCTCTCCATATTTTTAAATTATTTCAAAATCTTGAATTTGAAATCTTTGTGATTCTACAGGTCTTAGGCATGAGAATTTGCCTGGGGGAATGGGGGAAGGAGAGCATGAACCTTGGTAACTAAAAAAATATGATGCTCCAGGTTTGTTTTTCCTCGCCTAACATTTTCTCTTTGGCATGATGAAGGGCAGATCAACGTTGATTGTAAAAACAAACACAATTAGCACTAAAGCAGCATATGTTAACACTGCTGCAGCCTGATGATGAATGAGCTGTAAGTGATACCAACACCTGTTCTTGACTGTGGTGCGTGACACCCAATCCCAGTGGAGTAATGAGCGTGCAGACACATTGGTGCACATTTCACCAATTACAGTGGTTTATGGAGGAGTTCTGGTAGCATCCTCTCTCTCTCTCTCTCAGTCTTGTTCTGATTACTTCTCTGTTCGTTCATTCATTCATGCATAACTTCACAGTCGGCATTGAGCTATGTATATTCAGATATAAGTGAATATAAGCTACATGGGACAATACTAGGTTACCCCAAGTCCTGGGTGACTAGAAGTATGCTTCTATATCGAAATAGTCAACTTTAAATCACCATTGTTAAGTTATCTTATTTGGGTCTGCAGTTGATTGAAATTATCAGGCATCTTAACTAGATTGATTCTGAGAATGGCTGAAGGGGTTATTAAGTTGCACTCTTTTATAAAGACAATCTTAGAATAAAATGAGAGTAGCTGAACATATGTGATGGTGTGTTATAATTACTATATAAAATACTTTACATAAGCATGACTATTTCTATGTAATATGTCAAATAACTATATCGTTTTGATATTATCTTCCAGTATTGTTTCAGCAAAGAATAAATGATGTATCTATGTGGAAATTTAATACCATGTACTGATCTTTGTAATGTTACATATGGTTCCATGTCCCATAAGAAAATTCTATTAATAGGGCTAAATAATGTGAATCACTTATTCTGTCCTTAATTTTTACCTCATTTTATTTCTGGTCACCCCCCTTTCTCTTTGCTTCGAAACCTAGACAAAATTTTCTTTCTTGTCCTAAAAATAATTCCTTTACCTGTAGTTAGATCATCCCTATCTGGAGGGACTTATGTTTATATGACTTCTTCCTATTTTTTAAACTCTGTTTTTACTTTCCAACTGACACTTTCGCTCTGTCTCTAAATTTATTCAGAGCTTTCCATCCTTAAAGAGAATTTTGTTTCCAATTCTTGCTCCTACTTTATGATATTTTAAAAAAAAATTTTATTGAAGTGTAGTTGATTTACAATGTGTTAATTTCTGCTATACAGCGAAGTGACTCAGTTATACATATATATTCTTTTTTATATTCTTTTCCATTATGGTTTATCACATAGCCCAGCCAATAAGACCCTGCTTGACCTGACCCTGCCTATTTCTCTGAGCTCATCATCAACCATGTCTCACCTAGCTCATTCCTGCCTCTGACACTTGCTATTCCCCCTTGCAATGCTTTTCCCTTGGATTCTCACTTGGCTGACATCTTCAGGCTCTGTTGAAACATCCTTTTCTCAAAGACATCTTCTTTGATTCACCTCCTCTCCTCGACTCTTATATTCCTGCTTTATTTTCTTCATATCACTATCTGAAATTATCTTCTCAATATATTTGTTTACTTGCTTATTATCATCTATCTTCCACTCGAACCAAGTTCCATGATGACAGAGACCTTGCCTGTCTGATTCATCATTTTGGGTCACTGCTTGGTACATTATAAATGATTATTAGCTATCTGTTAAAGTGCATTCATAAATGAGGCTAGAGGAACCATATCACAAAGAGCTTTGTATATCATGTTGTAGAGACAGAATTGTATCCCAAAGGCTACAGAAACCATCAAGAGATGGTAAGTAGAAGATTGGCATTTAAGAACACTTTAGAGGAAGACGTACCTGAGTTAGCACTTGAAGAGCAGGTGAAATTTGAAAGAAGGGAGAGGTACATTCAAATGAGACATCCTAGAATGATAAGATGGTCAATGATACCACAGGGATGATGTGTGTTTGGGATATAGTGAGTGAGTAGATGAGTTTACTTACTGCAGAAGTTTCCTTTAAGCTAGTAGTGGTAGAAACACTGAAATGGTGGAGATGAATCACAGAGTGCTATTTTGCTTGGCAATATGATTTGGAATTGTATTCTAACAAGTGCTGTTCTTTGAAAAGTGGAGATCAACTGGAAATCAACATGATAGAAATCAGAAGAAAAATCATCCTTGACATGTCAAAATCCTTCTGGTTTTTAGAGCCCAGCTTAAGGATCGAATCCTTCATATGGCCCTTTCTTATGAGAGTAATAGAAGGATATTCCTAGATGCAGTCTGGTCCATTCCTTTCATTTTACAAGAACTCAGATCCAAAGAGATAGTGACATCCCCCAGATCACAGATAATTAATTTAGAGTTAAGACCTGTAACATATATTCAGAGGATAATATTCTTAAACTGAACTCCCCAAATTTAAGCCAGCGTTCAAATAATTTTTTTTTAAACAGTCCCATTTCCCATCTAAAATTTCTCAATAAAAGTTATAGCAACAGTTTCAAAACTGCTTTACTGGGTGATTTTGGATTTTATTATATACTAGGCAGTCTTTCTGTGATAAATCTAATAAGCATCTTATTCATAGAGGAAATATAGGGATATTAATTTAGGCATATCTGTCAAACTAAAGTATCTTTGCCGTTTTAAAATCTTTATGGGGATAATAAATAGTTTTTCTGATAACAAATATTGGTTATGGAAAATTGTTAGGACCCACCCACACTGTGTGAACAAATATTACAAAACCAACGTTAATGTTTATATTTGCAATTTTTTAAATTTTATTGGAATACCTGTGAAATATAGAGTAAGAAAAGACTCAAAATACAACATTCTTCCATTTCATTTAAGGGAGAAAAAAAAGGACATATAAAAAGCACTATTACAAAAGCAAAGGGCTTTTGGATATATTTATTAAGTGTAAAGGAATTTCTTGACAATGAACGTCTGCATGTCCTCTAACCAGCAGTGTCCAATACACATTTATACAATCTATTATTTATTCTAATGCTCAATTTAAATTCTCATGCAAAAGAGCTAAATGGATTAATTAAAGACATCAAAAAATCTCTTAAGTTTAAAACAAATGAAGACCACAAGTTATTTGAAATCTTTCCTTTAAACTCTCATTTTAATTAAAGATTAAAAAATTTTTTTTGTTTTCCAAGTTTGCTCTGTTTCATCAGTTTGTTATTTGGTCCTTCATTTATTTTTTTCCCAAGGGCATATTGTTATGGTTTTAAATTTAATTTGGGGCTTCTGAGTTTCTTTACTACATTAACACAGTAGTTGTAGACATGTGATAATCAGTATGCAAAGGTTGGAACTCTTTTGAAAAGATTGAAAATCCCTTTATAAAAATTTGCTTTGGAGAAAAAAATGATTATGCCAGTTTTAATAGCATGAAGTGAATGCCTCTTTTTTCTTCTGTTTAGTGTGATCCTCCCTTTCGTCAGTGCTATTTTTGCTAAGTGCAAAAACAGTACAACTGCCTTAGTCAGTTTGGGCTGCTATAACAAAATACCAAAGACTGGGTGGTTTGAACAACAGTCATTTGTTTTTCAAAGTTCTGGAGGCTGAGAAGTCCAAGATCAAGGTGCTAGCAGACTCAGTGCCTGGGGAGGCCGTCTTACTGGTTTGCAGGCAGGTGCCTTCCTTCTGTATCCTCACCTGGTGGAGAGAGAGAGAGGGCTCTTCATCTTCTTATAAAGACACTAATCACATCCTCAAGGGCTCCGTGCTCAGGACTTTATTTAAACCTAATTACCTCACAAAGACCCCGCCTCCAAATACTGTCAACAAGGCGATTAGTGCTTCAACATATAAATGAGGAAGGAGGTAGGTTGGACAACTATTCAACCTATAGCAAGAACTAAGCACATACTTTAAGTTTTCTAAGTGTTTTGGATTTTTCTTCCAGTTTGAACTTTATGTGAGGTGTCGAACCTTGTTCCCAAGAACCTGAGGACTTTGCCACTAAGTGACATGGTGACACAGAAGGGGTGAGGACAGGCTCAGCTAGCCTACCCTGGGTCTGATTCTAATGGAAAACTTTTGCTTTTATCCTTTTTTATATTGGGATTTCTAGTAATATATTATTTAAGCAAAGAGTTCTATTATTCAAGTTAAATGAAACAAACATTTGAAAACCACTGGTGTAGCCAGACTTACAAGAACTAGGCAGTAGTGCCTCATCTGGGATCCGATCTGTCCAGCTTTTCCATCCAAGGCTGTGTGATCTTGGGCTCATCTTAGAAGCTCTAGAAGCCTATATCTTGCCGTTTAATCAGACTCTCTCATAGAGCTGCTGGAGGTGTAAATGTCTATGCACTTCAAATTGACCTAAAGAAATCTGCAAGGTGGGTATTTGTAAAACCTAGCATTTTAGCCATTTCATCAGTCCTTTATTTTTGTAAGGCAAATGACTGTGATGAAAATGAAAATGGGGACTGAGTCCATCATTGTTTACTATGTGGCCTGACACAGAATAGATGCTAAATAAACATTTTGTAAATGGATTTTAAAAATGAACAAATGCGGTGGCAGTAGAAACGGAGAGTGGGGAATAAATATAGACTTCTGGACTTAAAATCTCACTGATAGCTGGATATCCCCAAATGGCTAAGAGGCGCTTTCTTGCTGTTTCACAGGCTTCTATTCCAGGGGTATCACAGCTGCCAAGAGGTTAACAGGCCTAGGCTCCCTTGGGTTGTTTTTTTTTTTTTTTTTTTTTAAATCTTTGGAAACAAGCCTATTCATTTATTTATTATTATTTATTTTTATTATTTATTTTTGGCTGTATTGGGTCTTCGTTTCTGTGCAAGGGCTTTCTCTAGTTGCGGCAAGCGGGGGCCACTCTTCATCGCGATGCGCGGGCCTCTCACTATCGCGGCCTCTCTTGTTGCGGAGCACAGGCTCCAGACGCGCAAGCTCAGTAGTTGTGGCTCACGGGCCCAGTTGCTCCGCAGCATGTGGGATCTTCCCAGACCAGGGCTCGAACCCGTGTCCCCTGCATTAGCAGGCAGATTCTCAACCACTGCGCCACCAGGGAAGCCCTCCCTTGGGTTTTGACAGTAGAGAGAGGATGTGTTGGGGAAAATGGCCCTTGAGCAGAGCCCTTTTGGAACTGCTGTAGAGGATCTGTTTATCTACTGGTTAAATATGAGTGGGGAAAGAGCAACGACTTTGATAAACCAGGACAATGGTATGAAGTTTGGATATACCTGAAAAATGTCTTAGACTATTCAGTGTGCATCAAGGGAGTTTTCCATCTAGCTGATAATTTTTACTGCCACATATAGTGTAAGGGATATCCATTCTCAAAGGAGACATATCTGTCTTTTGTGGGCCAGGCGAGTGTGTCATAACCCTAGGAGTACTTCTTCTGAGATGGTATTTGGCTTTCCGGCCCTTCCCTGGGAGTAGAATCTCCTCCAAACTCTGGCCTTTGTTCTTCTGTCCTCTGTTTGGCCATCTGTCTCACTTGCAACTGAAAGAGTGAGCATCTTCCTTAAGCCCCAGCCTCTGATTTCAACATGTGTCCTAACTATTCCTCCTACTTCTTTGTCAGTTGTATTGATTCTATATTGAGGGCAACCAAATCATTCATATTTTAAGCCCTTTCCATGACAACATCACATCAGATAAAACTAAGGTCTGAGAACTTGTGGTTTTTAATTCCTAAAGTGGCATGAGCTTTGAACCTCGTATTGTATAGAATATGTCACATTCACCTTCTTGATAATTTTATCCGTGACAGTAGACACGATACCAGACATTACTAAATCATTCCTATTTTTGGTTGCATGTTACTTCTGCTTAATGCTACAGTCTAAGTTATCTTCCACTTTTCTTCTTTTCCAAGTCCATATAGCTGTTTTGGAGTTAAGCTCATTATTCACTAGGCATTCCAAGTAAAATTCTCTCCCCCAAATAACAACATATATCCATTGTATCACATTTTTATCTTTACCTTTGCAGGTTCTCATCAAAGTCTTCTAACAGCCATTGGTGGCTGGTATCATCACCATCCACATTTTATAGATGAGGCAAAGGAGACCTAGGGAGTTTGGATGGCTTATCCCATATTCTTCTGATAACAAATATTAGCTATGGAAAGTTACTAGGGGCCACCTATGCTATGTAACCAACTGTCACAAAACCAGCATCAGGGTTTTCTATTCACATTTTTAATCTTTATTTTATTGGAACATCTGTGGAATATAAGGTAACAAAAGGCTCAAAATAGAACTTAGCAGAGTGAAGATGAAAACTGTTCATCAGCTCTAAAGAGCATTCGGGTGCCCCATCTTCTGCTGCTGCTCAAGCAACCTTTCCCTGATAACTGACCAGCTCACTCTCACTTTCAAAGAGCCAGTTCTGTCCGCCAGAAGAAAAAAGATCTTTCAGTATAATTTTCTACACTGACTACCTGTCTTTTTCCATATTTAGATATAATTTGTGCTGCTAAATAGGGTTGCCCCCTAGCCCTTCAGACTAAACTCTGAATTTCAAACAGACACTTTGTTTATAACTGCTGTAAGTCATCAGTTCTGAGGATAAAGAGACTGGTTATTTTAAGTACAAAAAAAATTGGTAAACAGACAAGAGGGAACTTTTCCCTCTTTATTTAATGCCCATGGACGAAACCTCAGGATGCTGCCATTTGAATTTCACCGCCATTCTGTCATAGCCTTCACCAGATGAGCTTTCTGAGCTTGTGGGTGAATGAAGATTGGCACCCCAAGGTCGTAACCACCGGGCCCGCAGAGGGCAGACTGCCAGCACCACTTCTGAGGTGCCCAGGGTTTGCGGGACTCGACTGCTTTCCATTCCTCCTCCTTAGTGGGTTTCCTCCTTCACCACCTCTGAGAAAGCCACAGTGTCCAAAAGAAGGAAGCGGTCCAGCATCAACAGTCAGGGGCCTCTGCAGCCTCTCACCACTTTCCCTCCACCCTACCCTCAATCTGTGAGTCAAGGATACAGAATTAAAAAAAAAAAATCTTCCACTAGACCAAGTCCTGCCTATGCTTTTGGCTTTTCTACATGCTGTTACCTTTTTGGAGCAAATATTCCTTTCTTATCCCATTTTCCCCTCTTTTCACCCTGCTCCCAAACTTGTGTCCTTCCAAGTGGTGAACCAAAGCTATGTAGTTAGTATGTGTTAACCCATGACTTCGTCTATCACAGCATTATCTGGCCTTGCTTCAGAGAAAGAAAACCACTTGCTCACATAAAATATGTGTGTACCAGTTAGCATTCTTTGTGAATTTTTATATGCACGTGCATGATAGGTATATGGGTGTGTGTGTGTGTGCATATATATATATATATATATATATATCCACAAAAATGTGTATACAAATACATATGTGTGTATACATACACTATACATGCAAATATATAAGTTCATATTCATCTTTGATTGTGTTAGGTGAACAGCTATTTTAGCCTCCCCTTCCAGAGTCTAACTTGTGGTAACATTTTTCATTCAATGACAGAATTATAACAGCCTGCCTATTTAGTTCAATGTCATTCCAGTTGTTGAGTGAATGGCACTATTCTTTTTTTTTTTTTTAATATATTTATTTATTTATTTTTGGCTGTGTTGGGTCTTTGTTGCTGCGCGTGGGCTTTCTCTAGTTGCGGCGAGCGGGGCCTGCCCTTTGTTGTGGTCCGCGGGCTTCTCATTGCGGTGGCTTCTCTTGTTGTGGAGCACCGGCTTCAGGCACACAGGCTCAGTAGTTGCGGTACGTGGGCTCTAGAGTGCAGGCTCAGTAGTTGTGGCACACGGGCTTAGTCGCTCCGCAGCATGTGGGATCTTCCCGGACCAGGGCTCAAACCCGTGTCCCCTGCATTGGCAGGCGGATTCTCAACCACTGAGTCACCAGGGGAGTCTGAGAATGGCACTATTCTGACTTCATGCTGGTGATTTGAAGGTTTAACAATAACTCAGCTACACCAACTGTTTTATTCTGTTTATTTTGTATTACCTCAGAAGTAGAAATTGGAAAGTTAAAAAGGCTAAGAGATAATAGAGAGGGATGTGATAACCATTTCTGGATACATGAATATGTGAATCCCTAGTATGGAGAGACTGGGTAAGATGGAGCCAGGAAGTGTGCTTAGAAAGAATGGAGTAAACTTTAGAGGCAAAGTCTGGATTCTTCCACCTGTTAGGAAGAGGTCAGGAATTAAAAGGCCCTTGAACGCGTTTCTTCTATATAGTTCAGATGTAGCCTAAGAAAGTTGCAGTAAATCTGAGAACAAAGAATGTTATCCTAAAATAAATACTGAGGGAGAGACTGAATAAATGTATAGGTCTTAGTGGAGCTAACAATAGGAAATATTTGAGTGAACACTATATTATAGGTAATACTATTAGGCTTGGGAAGTACCAGGATGACTAAAATATTGTTCTAACCCTGAGAAAGCTCACATTTCTGGTTTGGGAGAAAGAGAAATAAATCATCACAATCCAGACATATGACTCAAATTCTTGAAAATATTGCACAAGGGCCATTAACTTGCTTGGGAAAGTGGCAGAATTCTTTCCAGAAAAGAGTTATATTGACCCTTCCTGTGTGTGACAGGAGGAGCTGGGGCAGCACCCTGAAGAAGACTTCCCTTCCTCTAGATGCCAGAATTCGATGGTTTTCTTAACCAGACTTTTTTCTTATAGATGTAATTCAGAACAGCTATTTCTGCTTCTGCCTCCAAATCCTGATTGCTACTAATTTTAAATACTTTTCCTAGAACATCATTGTTCTCTCAGCTATTATTTACATATTATTTCTCTTGGCTTCAATCCAATTTCTGTTATCTTCTACCCATTAAAAGCAAAAGGTGATAGCTTATCAAATAATTTATTTTTGAAAACACTTGCAGAGATTTTAACAGTTCTATATAAGTTTTCTATCTTCATATTTATGATTTCTATTCATTTTCAGGGTGATTACATTTATCAAGTTATTGACTTACATGTACCCTAGAGAATGTGTAATTTAATTCTCCCAACCTTATTAATGAAAACTGTTCTTGGTAATATTGTTTGATGAAGACAATCAAGACATACTTTTGTCAAAACATCGTTGAATTAGAAGTTCTTGTGGAACATGTGGCATACTTATCCAGGAATAACATTTATTCTGCCAGCATCTGTAAGAGGAATTTTTTTACTTTGTCCAAACACTCTGAACCCCAGTATAGAAAACGTCATTGAGGTGGATTTGTATACAAAAATATAGAAAAAGATAGTTGAGGGGAAAAAAAAACCCCAATAGGCTACATTATTTAAAGTTTTCTAAATAGTTAAGCATACATGAACCTTCTTTAATTGCAACTGATTTAAAGTTACATACCCTCTATGTAGTCCTAATTTTACTACTAATTCCTCCATTTAGAGTATTGATGAAATATTTAGCCAGGAGCTGCTAAGACATACACACACCCTCCCCCCCCCACACACACAGGCACACAGATCATCGTTTCCTATAGATAGCTACGTGAAACTTGTTTCAGTGTTCCCAGATGGTCCTCTTTCTATGCCTAATGCCAGTTCTTGTGCTATGGTAATTTCCATTGAACTGACCATTTGTTTGCATATAAGTTGATATATTTGATATATTCATTGCAGAAAATTCTCTCTGACTGCAATTGCTCAAAACACATTAATTGTATTTTGGTTTGTTTGGTGTCTTTTATTCCTATTAGCTACTAGAAAAAAATCCATTTATGTGCAATTTAAAGAGGACTGTCTCTTTTTCAGAGCTTCTAACTAACTTTTTAGAGCAGCTGTCGGAGCCATGAGGCAGAAGTGATAACAGACATGAGAGGGTACATATCATAACTGCCTTGAAAATTAGAGGAAAAACACCTCCATGTTCTAAGTGAAAAATCTTCCCACATTACTTAGGAAATAATCAGAGGGTAAATGACTTCTACATCTGGATAATTCATGTCCATATATATGTGTATTCAACTAGTTTAACATTTTGAAAATCTAACATGACTATAGATTTTACCCTCTCAATTTTTATTGAAATGCTCTCAATTAGATATTATCTGTCAAAAAATAATGACGATAAAAATAAAGGCTTAATACAAATCAGGCACTGTTGTAAATATTTTATATCTAAGAACATAATATAGAACCCAGATGATACCTAGTGAAGTATACTAAATGTATTGTGCTAAGTAATGTGACGAGTAATTTGATGAATTAAAAATAATATTTTAAACAAAGTTTTCATCTTTAAAACTAATATTTTTTATTATTGTTAAACAATTCTACTTTTGGGGGGTTACTACTGATTAATCAGTTTAGTTTAAATACTAAACTCTAGTTTCTAAGCTGAAATCTGTGTCAGTTCAGAGGACATGGCCATCCTTTGTGGCTAGGCTTTTCTATTCTAAAACCATGCCCATTTGTGTAACTAAGGACCCTTCTCTTTAAAAAGAACAATTACTACAAGATGGAGTGCTTAAAGTGGAGTGAACTGTAGTGCTTCGTGCCTGATTGCTGCCATGTCTTAAACAAGAGATATTAAAAGAAATAAATGCCAGGTGGTCTCACGAGGACATTTTGACTTACGCTTTTGAACCTTTGGTACCCACATAACAAAACGGCTGGTGGCTTTGATGTTGTTTCAACATGAGAAAATCCACAATTTTATTGTTTGCAAATGTTAGCCTCTTCCCCAAATACCCATTTTCTCTAATTATGAAGAATTCTTCCACAGTGAAATAGTCTTTTTATAAACTGCAAATTAAAATTTAGTATGTTTTTAGGGTAATACCTCTGAACAGTAGAGCAGTGGAGAAAATTCGAAAGGCTCTTTTCATTATTTTTCCCCTAAATCAAGACTTTGGCTACATAGAATTTAAAACATTTGGTTAGGAGAAAGTTAATAATAGTAATGTGTACTCATACTTTGTTCATAAAGTGCCTTTTAAGATAAATTTGGAGTTTACATTGACTAAATGTATTTATTTTCAGGGATAGATTTTCACCAAGGGTTTTGATTCCAGTTATCTGAAATATATATATACAAAGTATAGATGGTATTTTTGTTAATTTATATTAAAATAGCCTTTATAAAATGGTTTCTTAAAAAATTTCTTTTAAAAGTACACATTGTAAGACAACCTACAGACTGGGAGAAAATATTTGCAAATGATGCGACTGACAAGGGATTAATTTCCAAAACATACAAACAGCTCATACAGCTCAATATCAAAAAACAAACAACCCAATAAAAAAATGAGCAGAAGACCTAAATAGATATTTCTCTAAAGAAGACATACAGATAGCCAACGGGCACATGAAAAGATGCTCAACATCACTGATTCTTAGAGAAATGCAAATCAAGTCTACAATGAGGTATCACCTCACTCCAGTCAGAATGCCCATCATCAAAAAGTCTACAAATAAATGCTGGAGAGGATGTGAAGAAAAAGGAACCCTCCTACACTGTTGGTGGGAATGTAAATTGGTGCAGACACTCTGGAGAACAGTATGGAGGCTCCTTAAAAAACTAAAAATAGAGTTACCATATGATCCAGGAGTCCCACTCCTGGGCATATATCCATAAAATATGAAAGCTCGAATTTGAAAAGTTACATGCACTCCAATGTTCAAAGCAGTGCTGTTTACAATAGGCAAGACTTGGAAGCAAACCAAATGTCCATCAACAGAAGAATGGATAAAGAAGAAGTGGTATATGTATATAATGGAATAGTACTAAGCCATAAAATATTGTCATTTGTAGCAACATGGATGGACCTAGAGATTATCTTACTAAGTGAAGTAAATCAGACAGAGAAAGACAAATGTTATATGATACTACTTATATGTGGAAACTAAAAAATGATACAAATGAACTTATTTACAAAACAGAAACAGACTAACAGACATAGAAAACTAATTTATGGTTACTAATGGGGGAAGAAGGGGGAATAAATGAGGAGTTTGGGATTAACAGATATATACTACTGTATATAAAATAGATCAACAACAAGAACCTACTGTATAGAACAGGGCACTCTATTCAATATCTTGTAATAACCTATAACGGGAAAGAATCTGAAAAAGGATATATATATAATTGAATCACTTAGCTGTATACCTGCAACTAACACAGCATTGTAAATCAACTATACTTCAATTAAAAAAAAACCTAATTAAAAGCACACGTTGTAAATGGATAAATGGTGAGAGTCTGAAGTAAGAACAAATTGTAAATGATTTTTCTTTTTTTTTTTGGTTAGCCTAGGTGAATAAGTATATAGCTGCTAAAACTTTAAAGAAATACAAATTTTTAAGTAAAGGACTCCTTTTCCATCATAAAAAAAGAGATGTCGAGTGATAGATAATTTGCATTTTAAGGAACTGCTTTCCTTCCCCCAAATAGATGGATTAACATACACCAAAGAAAACGATCTCCTCTGTGTTCCAACAAATATTTAGTATGTAGCTAAAAGTTGTTTTATTGAAATTGTTTTTAATGTGAGATTACAAATGCTACCTTTCTGATTAGGACATGAACAGGGCCTTTCAGTATCAAAACAAGTTTTTCTAAATTGTGTTCTACCTAGAATTAGAACAGATATATCTAGGACAGATTTATTATTCTCTCTGGAATACAAACATATGATCTAAAATTTCACATTATCTCTTTTAACTTTGCCTTCCTCTCCTAAAATACCCTCTCTCCTATGTATGACGCAGGTAGCTTCCAAATGACTGTTTATCCATAAAGATTTCACAATGTACCATACTGTTTTACCATTAAGTATTTACACATCTCTATGCTAAACCTTGTGGTTGGGAAGCACTTTTAATAATATGTATTAGTACATAGAGACATGTATTTTAATCTTTTTTGTTTTCTTATTTTTGTTCTTCCTTTCCTTATGTGTTTCTTCTTCTCTTTTCTTTCCTTTTTTTAATTTTTTAATTGTTGACTTTTCAGTTAACATCCCAAGGAATTCTATTTCTGTGAATTTATTCTGTATTTTTTTTCATTTGCTTTGTTTCTCAGTGTTTTTTAGATACACTAACATTTTTGTTGTTGACTTGAATTTTTCATGTTGAAAGTTGACCCAAATGTGATATATTAAAGATATAAAATTAAACTTGCATTCAGTGAAATTATATGTATGGATATTACATTTTTTAAAATGCCATAAAACTTAATATAGCTTCATTCATTCTACAGTAGCCTTTAAAAATGCATTCTTTAATTAAAAAAGAGAACATTTTAAATATGCCCATTAAAATGCTGAGCATCCTAAAATCTTAAGATGTCTAAATAATATTCAAGACAGTTTACATATTTTAAATTGCCGTAACTCTTCTCAAATTAATCATGATTTAAAAGTAGCCTTTGTACTACTTTCTCTTTTATACTTTGGTATGAAATTTTCACTACTGATAAATGTTTTACCATTTTAATTTGATTTCTCAGGTTGTCAGAATATTGCAGCCCTGAACAATATTCAGATTAGTCTCAAAAAACTTTTTTCTAAGGATGTGATGTATGAAAGTAAATGTAATTCCTCAGATTTTAGATTTAATTGGTAGAAACATGTATTGGAATGAAACAGGAAAAAAAGGCAGCCATTTTATGACCATTGTGTTGCCATTCCAAACACAAGTACGTTAAATATCATTATTTCAAGTAACTATATATTCTCACAATTTGAGGATTAAACTTCATAAATTCTCCTACAGAAAAAAATAGTATGCCTCCGGTAATGATTACTCACCATTTGTTGGAAAATGCATCACATTTCATGTACTTTAATTACTGTAGGGACTTTTACTCCTAGTAAAAGAAATCAAAATGCCCTTAGGGTTCTAATATAATCACATGTCACTCACTGTACTACAGACAGCCCAAGTGCTGACTCACTGGTCTTCTGAAAGTCCCAGCCTAGCAATGGAAGGCGCTCAATAAATAATGAGAAAAAAACCCAAATGAACCAATGTACAAACTTAGTACTACCATGAAAATTCCTTGAACGAGTCTAATCTTATTTTATATATTTGAGTTCCTAATTTTGAGCAAACCTGAGAGTATGGGTTGAGACAGTGAGGGTAACACTGATCATCTTTCTTTAAAGCCTTATTTTATGTAAAAATATCTGAATTTTTTTTCATAATATGATCATCATACATAAATTTAGCTTATAGTACATTTATTACACACTTAATTATTAAAAAAATTAGAAATAGCCAAAATGTTGGACATTGAAATCTTGGCTAAATAAATTTCAGTGTCATGAAAATATTGAGAATGTTGCATGTCATTTTCCCTAACTTTTGACCGTTGATATATGAAAAAAAATTAAATGTCTTTAAAAATTTCTTCAAAGGACAGTGCATTTATAATCATAGATGTGTACCTCTTGTATAAATGTGACTTTTTTTCAACTTTTAAATTGGAACTGTTCATGATACTCTGAATGACATATGAATGTAGAATAAGTGCTTACTAGGCTACTCTCTTTTGCTTGTTACCTTAGTGTCATCCTAAAGAGCTGATTGAACTTAAAGTAGCAGAGATCTATTATGCATATATGCATACCACATGTGAATCAATCAACCAATAGTCCACATATATGTAATAAGGGTTGGCCATGCATTTATTACTAGTGAGTTAGGTGCTGTAGGATCACTGTTGTACAAAACATGATCTTGCCTTCTGGGAGCTTACAACCAAGATGGAAAGATAAGAGCTATAAAATAAGCAAATTAATATAAAACCTGGATAAACAATGAAATAACTAGAGCTGACCAATATGAGCATGCTCATTGGAGCTTATAGAGATGTTGGGGAAAAAAAAGTTGGGAGCCAAAAATATCTGTGTTATAAAACTTAGACTAAACGAGTATAGATAAGGTACTGACTGTTAATATTTCCGTCCAGTGTTCATCTTGTTTTATTATTGTTTTGTTCAAGGTTTTTTTGTTTTTGTTTTTTACATGTTACATGAGCATTTGCTCATCACATTACGTATTTTATTATGTTTTATTAATTGCCCAATATTCTATCATCTGCTATATCAGCATTTAATCATTGTTATTGAACTATTAAAGGCTTCTGAGAAGATAATTATCTGACAAAGCACACCCAATGGCACAATTATCTGTGTTCATAGAAGAGATTTTTTTTATGATGGTGGTGTTTCATTCATTTAATTTATTGAGCACCTATTATGTGTCAGGTACTTTACTGGGAGCTGGCAATGCAGAATTGAAAGAAAAAGATGAAACTTCCTGGCATCGTGAAGTCTACATTTTAGCGAAGGAAGTGGGTAGTGAACAATATAAGCAGGTGAATCACACAGTGTGTTAAATAATGAAAAATAATAAAGAGGAAAAAGTAAAGCAAGAAAGTAGGGGGCAGTACAGAAATGTCAGACAGGGGATAAAAATTGTAGGCAGGGTAGCCAGTGAGGGGCCTTACTGAGACACTAACTCTTGAGTAAAATCTTGGAAAAATGTGAGGTGCTAGTAGTGTGTATCAGGGAGGAGATCCAGGCAAGAGGAACAGAAGGCTGTTCCTTCATTAGTGATGGCTGCCCCCCGAAGGTTTGTACTTATCTTTCAAGTTAAGGAGTAGGAAGCAAGAAACAAACACTCGTTGCTCTGAGAAGAAAGAAGGCCTCACTTTGCTTTAACAAAACGGTTATTTCTGTATTCTAAATAACATTACCTTATATTTATCTAAGAATTCCAGGATTTTGAAATAAAGTATTATTCCATTCTGACGGTCAAACTTTTACTGAAAGCTTTTTCTAGATACTATGACAAATAATATTTCTTCCACATGAGTTTGCTTGGTATCCTAGAGAGTGAAGATTAACTAAAATGGTGAGGAAAAAAAAGGTGTAATAGCAACCTGGAGAGAGTTGGAGTGACCTTAGATGTATTCTTATTAGAAGCAAGAACAGTCAAATCCAGTATTTACCTCAAGACTCAGATAATTCTAAAACATTTTGCTTTCTAAATAGGGGAGGCTGTCCCAATTAAGTAAATTATAATCTGTATGGGAGGACTTGATTATAGAAAAAGGTTGCTTGTTTTTTCTTTTTTTTTGACACTAGTAAATCCCCCAAACAAAAAAATTATATTAAAATATACATTATGCTTTTTTTTTTTTGAAGGGTGTATAGTGTCTGTCATATGTTTAGCAATTCTGATCAAACACTTGAGAAAAGATAATCTTACTTTTTGTTAATTAAGGTGACTATAAACCAAAACTAATTATGATTATGTAAGCAGCCTAATTAAAGGGCAAAAAACCCCTTAATTAACATATGTCTGATTAAGAAATATAATGGCAGATACGATAAGTGGCTTTAACCTCAATCCATGCTACAACCACAGAATACTTAGTTCTCAAATAAACAATCTGATGACTATACATTGACATTGTGAAATGACATATTGTTTTTGGTCGAGTATCATTTCTGCTGATCCAGACCCTAATGCTGGACATTAACATGCTTCCACTTGTCAAGCTACAGAACTGTAATACGATGTGCATAGAAATCTCCACTCTTTTTAAGATCCAACTACCGGAAATTACTAAACAGTTCCAAAGTATTGATGTTATATAATTATATTGTGTGGATGTAACGTGTTATGGCTGCCTTGTAGTAGGACCTAGAGATCTGTGAAGTAATGTTGATCTTAAAATAAATTGGACCATTATTTTACCGGCAAAATAAGTTTATTTGGGAAAAGAAGAGAACTACAATTCAGGACAAGCAACATATGGTGAACCATAGGCATGTCTGGAGAACAGAGGAGAGGGGCTTGCTTTTATAGAGGAAAAAAGGAAATTGGGGAGGGCTGTGGCAGTTCTTCATTGGCTGCAGGTGGGGGAAGCTTGCTATTGCTGGGTCAGGAAATCTTTCTTCCTGCTGGGATCTGCAAGCTGGGGTGAGTGATATGCGTGAGAGCTCCTCCCAGGACTTCCAAGCTCCACTTTAAGTGAAATTTATTTATTTTCACAGTACATAAATATTTCCAAACTGCTACTAGACGTCTTGTATTTTATTTTCTTTGAAATTTATCTAGCGGTTTGTGTTCCTGACTTTCTCTTGCAGTGTTTCTTTCGTTTTAGTGTCAACATCATCACTCAAGTGACCACAACACCATCATTTAAGTGACCGTTTCAAATGATTTAACCATATTATAAGAGCAATAAAATTCAGATTTCCCATTAACAAAATAGCTTTCCCCCAAAGAAGGTGACAAGAAAGGACATATCTGTTCATGATTTTTTTTCTCCCCACTAATTTATATTTTAAAAGAAGAGACATTTTCCCAAAGAAAGAAAATTTTCCAATAGATGATATTAATTTTAAAAGTTGACATTACAGTAACTACAGGGATCAGAAATCAAACTGTTTTGGACAAGCTCCTCTTTCCTCATAGACATTTCATTAAGCCATTCCATCAAATGTGTGATAGGCTTAAAATTAGGTGAAGCAGAGATGCATCTGGTGCAGTTTTCAAATGTAGAACACTTGTATCACTGGATTTCTATTGGGATTTGTGTAACAATGCATCTTAACTCCCTCCTCTTAAATGCCATATTTCTCACTAGCATTTTCAAGGTTCTGATAACTCCTGTAGCAAAAAAAAATCTGATTAATCTTCCTTTATCCAATGTTTATCAAACTTATTGGCTGAGGGAACACGTTTTCATATCAGACTAATTAACATATTCTGAGACTAGTGTTTCACAGAGCAAATACCGTTAAAATACCTTAGCAGTTGCTGCTAGAATGAAATCCATATCCAATTAACAAAGAGGTTTTCAGTTTTGTAAAACTCAGTGAACAGTTTAATACTGGCCTAGGAACCTGTTGGGCAATCTGAATTATTGATCTTTTAGAAGTGGGCAGTGGATAGTAATTGACTACTTAGAAAACAATGCACTCAACATATTTTAAGATCCAGCATCTTTGGAACTTGCCAGTACTGCTTTGGAGTGGGCAACTAAAATGCATATTTCATATTTCGGGTTATATAAAAATACGCTGAATTTAGGGAAAGAAGTGTATTGAGCAACATTCAATGGAACTGGTCTTAAATGTGAGATGGGTTAGTATTTACACAACACATAATTTTCTGGGAGCTCCAAGGCTCTTTAAGCCCTAACTGACTTGTTCACATCCTATCACTCAGTGAACTTCCAACTCTGGAGCTCCTTGCCCTCTCACTTGAATTAGAGAATCAAAACAATCCTGTCATTTTCTATCCCATGACTTTGCTTAGGCTTTTTCTCTTCTACAAAATGCCTCTGTCCTTTATGCCTCAATCACTACCCATCAGAATTCTCTGCTACCTTCAAACTAACTTGCCTCCCTGTTACCTTCCCTCATCTTCTCCTTGATGGACAACTATTTGTCCAAGCCTCTGTGAGGTTATCCAAATTATTCCTTTTTTCCTATGTCTCAACAGGACTTTGCTTGCCTCTTTGTTATAACACATTCTATGAAATACTGAGAAATGTGTAATAGTCCACCAATTGATGAGGCACTTTTAGTAGTCAGAGACCATGTTTTACCTATGATAGTGTCTTGCACAGAGTAGATACTCAAAATTGGGTGAATGGCAACTTCAAAATTGGCCTTGATCATCTTTTTTACATTAGGAAAGTCACATGAAAACTCCGATTGAAAATCGCATTCTGAGTTTCTATTTATTAGTCTTTTACTGAAATGTACAGGTTACTCCATGTGTGAACGAGGAATTTCTTTCTTTAGGACCCAGGCCTTTTGGTATATTTTATTATAGTCACTTAATTCTGGACACTTTACAGCTGGTTGAAATTTTTTTTAAAAATTGAAAAGCAATATGATACATACAACTACATAGTCAAATTTTGGTCTCTTATTCCCGCCGGATGTTGTTCTTCACCCATTTCTTTTCATAGTTAGAAATTGTTCTTTTTTAACTTTTTACTTTTATATAATTTCAGACTTACAAAAGAGTTTGAAAAATACTACAAAAATTCCCTTGTAATTTTCAACCAGCTTCCCCAAATGTTAACATCTTACATAGCAAGGATACAATTACTAAAACCAGAAAGTTAACACTGAAACAATTCCATGACCTGCTCGATAGAACTAGTCATGTTTCTTTAGTTGTTTCACTAAGGTCCATTTTTTTGGTTTAGGATGCAATCTTCAAATCGCCTTGGTCTCCTCCAATCTCGCACCTCCTTAGTCTTTCTTTGCGCATCATGACATCATGATCTTGATACTTACAAAGAGCATGCGTGCCAGTTATTTAGTAGGATGGCAATTTCAGGTTGTCTGATGTGTAAGCAGTGATTATATCTTTGAGAAATGTATTCACAGTCTTAGGAATATTTGTGAGGATTGTTTGGGTGGAAAACATTTGTTTCTCCAAATGTTTTGTTGAATCATAGCCTTATTTTCCATGTGGTAAGAATGGCTATTTTAGAGTTTTTTTAAAAAGGCAGCAAATGTCTTATTTTTCTTCTTTGCAGGTGTTTTGTCCTGTGTAATTCCTTTGAAACATTTATAATGAGTTTGTGTTCCTGAGCTCTGTAAGTCTCTGTTGACATGAATATGCATCTTTAATTAAAAATATTTTTAAATATGAAAGCTTTTTTTTAAAAAATCATACACAGTATATGTTTTCTTCCTTAGTAATCAGTAGGTAGGTAGTACTGGACAACTCAATATACTGAGATTTAATTGGTTGAAGTGATCTACTCATTGCCCAGGCTGGAAAATCTTAGGCTTGATTGATGCACCTCTTCAATGAATATCACAGAGAAGCCACATTTGAAATGTACTATTTTAAATTGATATTGCTAAAGATTTTTTTATGTATGTACCTCCTCCTTTTCTAATGTTGCTTACTCTCTGGAAAACTTTCCCACCCTGCTTTTACAATAACTTGTGCACTCATTTTGACCATTTCCTGCATTGATCAATTTAACCGATTGGAAGTCTGGTTTCCCTGCACACCACTTCACTGAAACTGTTCCTTTAAAGAGTGCAGATGACTTTCTAAACGTTAAACCTGCTACTTGTGCGCATCCTTTAACAATGTTGGCTACTCTCTTCTTTCATGAAATGCTTACCTTCTCGTGATATCTTAGATACATTCTCTCTTGGTTCTCCTGCTGCTTCCCAGAATGTTTCTTCTTATTCTCATCTTCTTACTTGTGTTTACATATAGGTGTTCCATAGGTTTATTGTTTAACCATACTATGCATATACTCTGGATTATCTCAAATGCTCCCAAAGCTTTAGTTATCACCTTTGTGCAGGTGACTCAATCTTTACCTCTAATCTGGATATCCATCCTGAGCTTTAGATCAGAATTTCCCATAGATACTTCAAACTCAATTAGCTCTCAAACAAAAATTATTGATCCCTCCTTTAACATGAACTTCTTATGTCTCCTACACCTATTCCTAGACTTGGGCTGAGGTTAAATCCACTCATTAGGCTCTTCCGTCACACTTTGTCCTCTGCCTCCTAACCCATAGTATTCTTAATCTGGATGGTTCTCCTTCTCTCTTTCCATGTTTGTACATGCTTATTTTTCTTTTAGGTACGGTTCAAATTCTACTTCAGTGATGCCTACCATAATCAAGTCAAAAATAATTTGATTCTCATGTTTATAATTAACTTTATTGTTTCATGTTTTATCATTAGTTGTAGACATGTCGGCATTACTTTCTTCACTGGAGTATAAATACTTCAAGTGATGTTAGTGGTCCTCGTAAGCTAGCCCAGTGCCTTACTTACATACTGATTTGTTGAACTGACTTGAAATGAATCACTCCTGGTTTGTTGTTGTCATTATGGTTATTTGTTTTATTTTGTTTAGCCAGCCATGCAAACAGCATGCTCCTCCCAGGTATGATAATGTCACACTGTAACACAGAGGCCATTGGTATTTCTTTTTCATTCATTCATTCATTCATTCATCCATGATAGGGACAGGAATAATTAGAATGAAAGCAGCTGGGACTCCCTAGAAAATAATACACTCCATCTCAGTCACTCAGAGAAATATCTTGGGCAGTTACTAAAGTAAAACTGTTTTTAGCAAACCCAGTGTGCTGAGGTGGGAAACACAATCACATTACTTGCAATTTACTGTTGCTCCCTTAGTGATCTACAGATCAAAAAGTATCGGTTCTGACACCACTTCTGAAACTTAATGCTGTGTTTAATTTATCTAATTAGGACCTCTTAGCACCTCAAATAGGTACTTTAAAAAACACCACCACCACCCAGCTGTTAGGCTAGGGACAAAAGAATAAATGCAAATTTAATGCTTTTCAAAGGTAAATCTGCACATTTTGATGTCTTGACAGCATTCAATAAAAAATCAAATGTTCTTAGAGACAGTATACTAATTTGTTGATTGTTTCTGGACCTCAATAAATATTGAAAATAGTTCTTAAAACGGATCATTATTTGGGTAAATATTTGTATGGATATACGTAAGTATAATCTTTATAACATAAACTACTTTTCAGGAGTTTGTTGCTGCTTCTGAGACAAAGAATTCTTGATGTCAAGATTTGAACAGAGAAGAAAATGAAATACAGAATATGGTAAGTGACTTGAAGATAGACTATTTCAGCCTCATCTAATCTAATGCTCCATTGTGTAGCTATCATTTGTAAGTTGCATACATATAAATACATACTCATGGTAGTCACTATTGCAAACAGTTGTGAAATATGACCACAGTTGAATCAAACTTTGTCCACTTTATAAGCTTATTTTGATAAACTTGGTGTAACAGACACTTGGCTATCAACCATGGTGGGAGACTCTTAACTTTTCAATTTCTTAAAATTTGGTTATACTTAAGTTATTCAAATTATTCAACAGTGATATGCAACAGCTAAATAAATATTTCTTGATGCTTAAAGGGCTTTTTTATTAGTTTACAAAGGCAAGTTAGTTTTACTGAGTTTATAAGAATCTCTGGTGTTTTGGCTTGTTCTCTTTTCTTGTTGTGTTTTCTGTAATGGATAAGAGTTCTTTTCTCTTCTCATCCTATTCAGAAGACCCTCTCTAGGGCTTCTCAGGGGATGAATTATAGAGCAGCAGTCTCCAACCTTTTTGGCACCAGGGACCAGTTTCGTGGAAGACAATTTTTCCAGGGACCGGGGTTGGGGGGAGATGGTTTGGGGATGATTCAAGCACATTACATTTATTGTGCACTTTATTTATATTATTATTACATTGTAATATATAATGAAATAATTATATAACTCATCATAATGCAGAATCAGTGGGAGCCCTGAGCTTGTTTTCCTGCAGCTAGATGGTCCCATCTGGGGATGATGGGAGACAGTAACACCCGAAGTGTGTTGCTTATGTCCAGTCTACTCCATAAGATGCAGCTTAATTGTCACTTGTCACTCACTGATAGGGTTTTGATATGAGTCTGCAAGCAATTGATTTATTATGGTCTCTGTGCAGTCAAACCTCTCTGCTAATGATAATCTGTATTTGCAGCCTCTCCCCAGCGCTAGCATCACTGCCCCAGCTCCACCTCAGATCATCAGGCATTAGATTCTCATAAGGCGCACGCAACCTAGATCCCTCACGTGCGCAGTTCACAGTAGCGTTTGAGTTCCTATGAGAATCTAATGCCGCCGTTGATCTGACAGGAGGCAGAGCTCAGGCGGTAATGCGAGCGATGGGGAGCGGCTGTAAATACAGATGAAGCTTCTCTTGCTCGCCCGCTGCTCACCTCCTGCTGTGCGGCCTGGTTCCTAACAGGCCATGGACCGGTAGCAGTCCGTGGCCCGGGGGTTGGGGTCCCCTGTTATAGGCGGTTGAAAGAACAAAGGAAAGATAAAGGAAGAGAGTTCCAGAGTCATTTTTAGAGCACGAGTAGAGACATGCTGCTGGCATTGTACTCTGTCCATCCACACACCATCCAGTGCCCAAGAAAACGTTGCAAGTTTATGGTGACATGGTGGCATGAACTAGATTTTTCCTGCTAGTCAAATTTCAGAAACCATTAGTAGATCCTACTTTATTTAGTTAGGGCCATTCTTTTAGACTAGAACTTCTTAAATTGGGATCAAAGAGTAAGCTTTATATAAGATTATCAGTAATCCCTCTGAAATTATATGCAGTGTATTGTGTATAGTATATTCTTTTTTCTATGGAGATGACCAATGGGTTTTATCGATTTTTAAAGGATATTGATGACACAAAACATTTTTATCTAGCATAGTTCTATTAATTTAGAACAGATGTGATTGAAATAAAAAATTCGAAGAAAGTGTGGAGTTTTTCTCTATATATTTTTATTAATATTCCAGGTGGTGTTGGCTGTAAAATTTGCACCCTCGTGACTACTTTTTAATTATAAATGTTTTTAAAGGAATAAAAACTATTCAAGAGTTTTGTTGGTACTTTCCC
The DNA here is from genome assembly GCF_009873245.2 of Balaenoptera musculus. Lineage (NCBI taxonomy): Eukaryota > Metazoa > Chordata > Mammalia > Artiodactyla > Balaenopteridae > Balaenoptera > Balaenoptera musculus. The sequence goes on from NC_045788.1 coordinate 117,660,444, forward strand.
TTTCGTCATTCTCTAAAATCTGAACCAAATTTGAATATTCTTGCAAATAAGAAAATATACAACTCCATTCATATTTCTTTTATAGTCACTTTACAAACCCTTACATAGACTTTTAGTTATTCTATGACTAAATGTATATTTTTAAAAGTCATCTATTATTTTTAGATATTCTTCCGGTATTGGACCCTGTTATATGAATATTGATCATTATTGCCTCCAAGGTTTTGTTCTGTTTTTGTTTGTTTCATTTGTTTGTTTTTGCTCACAGTTATAAGTAGGAAAACTATTTCTGACCTGGTCATAATTTTTCTTTATCTTAGCTGGAAACTCTAAAAAGTATTTTCTCTGTTTCCTGCATCGTATATCTATCCCTGCTAACGTGGACATTGCCTCCCACTTCCATTTACACTCATGAAGATATTAATTCTCTGGTATTCCAGCAGCCTGTTTTATTTTCACTGAACTCTATTAACAGATTCTCAGCCTGTGTCTATACCAACTGATAACTAATTTTATCTTTTTCAAAAAATATACAAGTTGTAGAGGAATAGTCCAGATATTTTGATAATTTTTTTGGTGGGGGAGAGGAGAGATTATCCTGGTTTCTGATGAGCCTGAGAAGGCTTCCCATGCCAGCCCATGTCTCCATTTGATAGTGAGTGTGTTTCCCACCTAGAAGATATCTGAAGCCTATTCGCTTTAGTCATTGCACCAGAAGTGTTTTTTCTTCTCCTAGTGAATCAAGTTTCCAGAAGAAAAAGTTGAAATTTGATAAGATCAATGTAGAAAGCCAAAAGTTGCTCTGAGTTATGGTGTTATTTCTCAGCCAGAGGCTTGTCTCTTCTGCCCAGCTGCAAAATTTCTCTGTACACAGGGGTCTCTTTAGTGCCAAAGGGGATAAGCAAAAGAGGATGAAAATATATCTGCTGTTGCATGGATGACCCCAATCACACTGACTCCTTCAGCAAGTTTTCCTTAGAATCCTTGGAGGAAGCTTTGCCTAACCACCTATCCCAGCATTCAGGATTTACTTTCAAGATGGTCAGTTAATATTTCTTGAATATAAACTATTGGCTAGAGTAACAGGAAACTTGAGTTTATTAAACTTATACATACTTAACTATGGTCTACAGGGTATTTTAAACTCAGCCATTTGGCTTCAGTTCTACTTTCTTACCCCCCAAAATATACAGCGTGAAATGTATGAGAAGTAATTGGATATAGCATCTTTTCCAAGTCCTCAATATCTTATTTCTTCCAGATAATAGAGAAAAAAATATACAGTATTCCCATGATTAAACATACTAGACATAGCTATAAGCTTGAATTTCTAGGAAAATTAAACAAAAGTGGTAATGAGTTGGAACTTAGGCCCCTAAATACCTAAGGTAATATATATTAATGTGTGAAAACCTAACTTGAGAAAGAGACAACAGATTATGGAATATTTAAATGACTTATGAGACACCATACTATGGAAAAACAGATAACTCTAAAAAAACATGGTAGGACTATGCATGTTCTGACTTGGAAAGTTTTCCATAATGTATTTTGGGGGGAAAAGTGAAATCAATCAAGTTATAGCATAATATGTATGGTAAAACCTCTTTTCTCACAGAAAAAAAAACCTATATCAATCATGTTATAGCACATATACATATATACAAACCATAATTTTAGTCCATTTGTTTTACAAAAACAAGACAAGTCAGCGTACATTTGTTCATGCAGTGAAAATGTCTTGAAAACACACACAGGTTAGTAGTTATATCAGGGGAACAAAATGATAAAAGAAAGAAAGCCATCTTATTTTATGCTTTTTGTACTTCTGTATTACTAGATATTTTTAACCTTAAGAAAGTATTACTTTTATAATTTAAAAGTCAGGTATGATATTTATTGAACAATTGTTCAAATGTTTCTTTTGCATGGCTTGCTATTTGGTGACATTCCATTTAGTAGTGTTAATTGGAAAGTCCCAAACAGTTTTTTCAACAGAAATGAATGAAGTAAGATTGGGTTTGTGCTATATTCTTAGATTATATAAAGCTTTATTCTGGTATGAATCTATGTTGTATTTTTCTCTTCCTATTTCACCATGATTAGGGTGACTCATTTATTCTTTGACCTGCTGTTTAGGATTCCTGAGACATTACTTCCCATCAATCTGTATCTAGTCAGTTCACCATTTCACCACCAAAGCTGTCATTCATAAATTTGCCAAAACCTGACTTGAATGTCCCTACCATGGCTCTGGACCACCCCTTAGAGGAAGTGATCTCGAAGTAACACTACTTCTTATTGCTCCTCCTGGCTACAGTGTCTCATTCACCAGCCTTCTTTCAGGTTAAGCTAAAATACCCTCAGAAATTGATTTGTTTTCCATGCAAGGCAAGCCTTCAACATGGTCTAAATCCCACTTATTGGTCCTATACCTACCTTCCATTGGGGACTGAGCTTAAAATAGTAACAATATTCATATATAACTTCCTTTTTGGTATAAGGAACATGCATATATATATATATTCCTGGAGGAGTAGATGGTAGTCATACAGTGGTTTTAAATACAGTTTACCTACTATGTTATCCTGGGAAAGTTCCTAAATACCCCATGCCTTAGTTTTCTGCTTCTGTTAAAAGCAAGTATATAAAAATATCCAATCCATAATATTGTTTTGAAAATTAAATGAATTATTATATGCAAAGTACTTAGACTAGCATCTGAAACAGAAAAGCATGAAATAAATATAAATTAGTTTAGAGAAAAACATAAACCATGGTATTCCTTATTAATGAATATTTTAAAGGAATAACTAGTAATAGTATTTATGATATATATGGATGTGCTTTGCATTGATGGCCTATTGCAAATATAAGTAAGTAAAGACATTCTGATAAATAGTAGCTGTTTATGACAGGTTAAGTATTTTAGTAATAATAATAATAATGATAATGATAATAAAAGTAGCTCATAGTGATTCGTCCAAATGCACTATACACATCTTAAATAGGTGACAGATTACTAAAATGGAAAATATAGACTTAAATCTTAGTTCAATAAGTATTTTTCTAATTATAGATTTTTTAAAAAGTCATCAGCAGAAGAGAATATTAAGAGTATAGATATTGCCAGCATTGGTGAATGAGGAAGTTGAATTTGCCTTGGGAAAGACAGTGATTGCCTTGGTTTAATTCCTATTTGGATGCCAATTTATGGATAAGTAACCATACAAAAAGGGAGTCACATTACTGAGCCAGTAATGAGAGAGAGGGAGAAAGGAGTTGGGGCAGGGGGAGGGAAGAGAGGAGAGAGGAAGGAGAAAGAATGAAAGGAAGGAAATGTAGGAAGGAGGGAGAGAGAGAGGGAAGGAAGGAAGGAAGAAAGGAAAGAAGGGAGGGAGGAAGGAAGGAGAGCAAGCAATGGAAGAAATTTGAGTATAAACAAAAGGCACTCAGAAGGTTTCCAGTTTAATACATCTCCTTTGTATATTCCACAAATTAGACTGTCAAGAACTCAGCTTCTCTCGGAACTTTAGGCTATTAGCCATTTACAACTTACTTCGAATTAATTTAATCAGATTATCAGATTAGGATTTTGCTTAGAGCCTGCCAAAATCAGCCAGCCTGAGGAAAATGGGGTTTTGATTGAAAAGTGAAACTGACAGGAAGCTTGATTTTGAAGCACAGGCTGCTACTCCAGGAGGAGGGGATGCGGGTATTCAGTGGGTGAGGAGAGCCTGGGGCAGCCAGAGGGCAGCTTGAGGGCCCTGGATGCCTGAGGGCTGATTAAGAGAGTTTACCAAGAGGTGAGAAGTTTCCCAAGACAAACAGCATACTTTGCACTTTGGCTAAGGTCCCTAGTGGCAGTGCACATTCTTGATATCTGCTCTCATTACATTTAATCACAGTGATATTATTTGTGAGATTTAGAGGTACCACCTTCTCTGAGAGGACAGCTGAAGGTTATGAGTTTATACCTGCATGTCTGTTGAGTTTTATGTCCCACTGGTTTTGCTTATAAACTAAAATGTATTATATTTTAGACCTTTGCTCCAAGAGGCTAATGTAACATTAATCATGTTTTTAGCAGACTTGAGATTTTAACCCTAAATCCTCGTTAGCATTTCATATGTCATGTTTCACATGGGCCTTGTGAAGTGTAGACTAGATATATCAGAACTGAAACAGGCTTTTCGTTCCCACTTTTGAGCATTTCAGGCTTCTTCTGAAGGTTATAAATTTGAAATGCAATCTGTGTCATGCTGTGGGAAATACTGTGGTGAGAGGTCTGGCCAGATGAAAGTGCAAGTCTGTTTGCCATCAATGCCTTTTTCCTGAGAGACCTACATTCCATTTCAATAAATTTCTCTCTCTTCAAGTTTTAACAAAAAGTTATTATTAGAATACGTATATATGTATCACATATATATGTATATAAAGTGTTAGGATATCAAATTCAGTTTTTATTACCATGACTACATTGTTTTAGATACCAGAAAAATTGTACTAACTGTAAACATTTAAGAAGTTAAAGTTCCATGAACCCAAAGCAGGTTCTTTAGAAAATAAAGTGGGAAAGATTGCATTCAAGTTAAAGAAACTTGTATTAATTTCCTAGCGCTGTCATAACAAAGTACCACAATCTGGGTGGCTTTAAACAACAGAAATTTATTCTCTCACAGTTCTGGAGGCTAGAAGTTCTAAATCAAGGTGTTAACAGGCCATCTCCCTCTGAATGCTCTGTTGCAAGCTTTTCTGTTAGCTTCTGGTAGTTGCCAGAAATCTTTGGTGGTTCTTAGTTTGTAGAGGCATTACTCCAATCTACCTGCACTGCACAATGGTGTTGTCCTTGTGAATTTGATTCTTTATATGGCTGTCATCCCTCTATGTGTCTATCATAAGTCTCTTCTTTCCTTATAAGGCCACTCGTCACACTGGATTAAAGACCCACCTTACTCCAATGTGATGATCTTAACTAATTATTTCTGCAATGACCCTATTTCAAAATAAGTTCACATTCACAGGTACCTGGGGTTATGACCTGGACTTAGCTTTGTGGTGAACACAATTCAACCCACAAAAACTTCAAACATAGGAATAAACCAGATGACAAACATATACTTAAACCATGATAAAGGAACAAATGTCCCAAATAAGAAAATCACTTAAAATTGAGTGTTAAGTTATTCATTTATCATATTATTCTCAAGTCTCTTAATGAGAGTATGAAATGACTCAAAAATGTTGTCTACTCTCCAGAATATAGTTTCTTCCTGTATGTGAATTTGTATTTATTCTGAAACAGGAGGGATGGGGGCAGGGCATGACCTTTGAAAGAATAATATAGCCACAGTATATGACAAGGACTGGTTAGAACCAACTGGGTCCAAAATGACGGAAGATTCAACTTCCAGTGGACCTTGAGCCTCATTATACGCTTATTGTAATACATTAGCATGCTAAATGACACACTCACCAGCGCCATGACAGTTCTGAGGACAACCGTAAAAGGTCAAAAAGTGGGCAGTGGCCCAATTCCTGGAAATCCTTGCCCCTTCCCCAAAATAATTGGAATAATCCTCCCACTTAGCCTATGAAATTACCAGCCCATAAAAACAAACCATGCCATATTTCGAGGCTCTCTCTCACCTTCTGAAATGGCCTACACTCTGTCTGTGGCGTGTGTTCCTCTCTAAATAAATCCACTTTCTACCTATCACTTTTCCTCCGAATTCTTTTGTCGTGACGAAGAAAGAACCTCACATTCACCAGGAACGTATTGGCGAAGGCAGCCAGGAGAAGTCGGTAAGCCTCAACCTCTCTCCTCCCTTGGGCTTGAGAGGCGCCACCTTCCCGCTGTTACTCTCTCTAGAGAGGCATGGCCTTACTTCCAGCCGTCTCCATCTCTCTCTCGCCCTCTCTCCCTTTCTTATAGTCTGTCTCGTTTTCGGACCTATTGCCACAAAAATGTGGGCGCAGGACAAGCGTAACACTGCCCCCTCTCCGCGGCTACCCTCATAGGCTTATTATTCGTCCACCTATGCCTAACTGTCCTTATCTCAACTTGGCATCCCTACCTCACTCTTACTTTCCCCTTTTTTCGTGCCTTACTCTGCTGGAAATGGGGAAAAAAGAAATCTGCCAGGCATTTTCCAGCCATGCCACTAGCTCTTCCACTTCTTACTGTTTGTTACATATGCGCAGGGCATGTCAGGGAAAGTTTCCAGCCATCCTCACAGGCAGCTAGGGACCCGAACCATAGGATCTTTGCCCTCTGGGTTTGCCTTATCACCATTTAATTAACTGTTAACAGGTCCAATTGTGTAAAAATATGAAATACAGCCTTACTTAGATTTTGTGCCATGGTTACAGCTGCTGCAGTCCCTTGGGGAGGCAGTTTGTGCGTATACCCCCCTTCATATTAGGAGGGGGTGGTCCTGCACCATGTGGTTGGGACTCGTGGTGGGACCATTGTTCACCGCCTGCCTCCTGGTGTTGGGCTGGGCCCCTCCAGGGTCTGCCCTCACCCCACCCTGCTCTGTTAGAGTGGAGCGGGCCACTCAAGGTGGATGGGTCATACACATGGCTGCGCCCCAGGGATACTTGCCTGGGCCATGACCCACATTTGCTGTGCTTGCCTCTCCAGGGTCACGCAATTGGGAACATCCTTCCAGGGTCGCAGGGCTCTCCATCCCCCTAACTACAGTCACGGTGCCTCCACTTCAGCAGCCATATCTGCCCCTGCACCCAGCCCCACTGCCAGCTGGCCAGAGCATGTTTGGGAAGGGGGGAGGGGGAGCATGGCACTGAGGACTCAGGGGTGCCACCCACAAAAGGGAAGGGAAATGAGAGGTTTTCTTCTTTTTCACAGACCATCTCCCTTAACTGCCAGTGCCTGTTTTCTGAAACTTATCACCTTTGTAGAAAAAAAGGCTGGGATTTTGTGTTAGAACCATGAGGATGTCCAGGGGAACATATCCCAGAACACAGGGATTAATCTATAGAATCTATAGAGCAACCTTCAGGGAAGTCGCTCATCCTGGGTACCATGGATGCCAGGATAGGACATGGGCCCCAGGATGCTGGGGCCAACAGGACTGCCACACAGGGGAGTAGCTGACTCCCATCGTGGATAAAGTCGACGCGACTAGGTGGACAGGGGCGCCTGGAAGCAGTCTTGTCCTAGGGAGACCCCACGGGGCCTCCTAACGCCAGTGCTGCTCTCTGATACAGGAGGATTCTCTCCCTGAAGGAACAATGGGAAACACCTCCTCCATCCCCAAGGACTCATCCGTCTGGTGCATTTTGAGCCACTGGGACAAGTTTCTCTAGATTCTTTAAAATGAAGTAGCTCATTTTCTTTCGTAACATATAAACTTAAGGCCGATGAGGCCTGGCCAGAAAATGGGAGCCTCAACTCTAATGCCATCCTACACTTAGACATCTTTTGCAAAAGGCGGGGGAAATGGACAGAAGTTCCTTATGTACAGGCTTTTATGGCCCTAAGAGAAAACCCGGAGCTATGCAAGTCCTATGTTAGGGAATCTTGCCGGCTGAGACCCATTTGGGCTACACAAAAGCCCTCTCTAGTGGCACCCCTGGAAGAACAGGAACCCCTGACAGAAGACCCAAATACTTTCGAGGGACACATTGTATTTACAACCCACTTCATCAGCCAGTCACCCCCTGACATCTGTTGGAAGCTTCAAAAGCTTGCCATGGGGCCCCAAACCCCTCCTAACCTTCTTATTGACACAGCTTTCAGTGTTTTTAACAATAAAGACCAGGCTGAGGAGGAAAAGAAGGAACAGCATGACTTCATGAGGGAACGACAGCAAGCCAGGCTTTTGGCAGCTATCATGAGAAGACCCAACCCACTTCCTGGTCACCCCAAAAGTACTCCCAGAAGACCTCCACCAGGAAAGGGAGCCAGTTTCAGCTGTGGGAGTCCTGGACACTGGAGCAAAGAATGCTCAGGAAACAGGTCCCAGCCTGCACCCAAAACGCTATGCCCATTGGGCAAGAAGATGGGCCACTGGAAGAGGGAAAGCCACTAGCTCTGAAGGGAGCAAGGAAATTCCCCCACGTCAGTCATGGCAGTGGCTGATTGACGGGACCCGGGACCACCCAAGGCTCCCGAGAGGACAGTCATCACACGGGAGGAACTGCGGGTGACCACTGACGTGGCAGGTAACCTTGTCCAATTTCTAGTGGACACGGGAGCCACTTACCCTGTCCTGACTTCTCACGCTGGGCCCCTTGCCCCTAAAACCTGCTCTATTGTTGGGGTCGAAGGAAAGCCAAAACTAAAACATTTCACCACCCCTCTAACTTGCACCTGGAGAAAGACTCTTATAACTCACAAGTTTTTTGTCATGCCTGAATGCCCCAGCCCATTATTGGGAAGGGATTTTCTCTCAGCCTTGGGGGCAGCTCTTACCCTCTCTGAAAACCAAAGCCAAGGCACATTTTTGGCTGGACTGTGTATTATACAAGACATGGACAGTCCAACCCAAAATATTCCCCCAGAAATTGAAAAACTTATAGATCCGCAGGTCTGGGATCAGGGAATCCCAGGGAAGGCAAAGTTTGTCACTCTTATAAAAATCACCTTAAAGGAAACTAATAACTTCCCTTCCAGGTGCTAATACTCCATAAACCAGACGGTCAATGAGACCTCCAACCCCTAATCTCAAAATTCATTTAATATGGGCTTTTGATGCCATGCCAATCTCCCTGTAATATTCCAATCCTACCTAGTCTTCTCCGGGAACAGGAACCCTTATCGCCACCATCCTTTTAAAATGCAAATTTCAAAGAGGGGAAAGTAATTTAGAACTTGACTTGTCAAGAATAAAAGTAAAAATCCTAAGTGTCTTTTCTATAAACATTAGTAAAAAGTAGCCATCTAGATAGGTGACCTTGATTTGTTCCATCTGCCAGGAGCCCAGTTTGAATCCAACCCCTTATAACTGATGGGTTTTACACTGACTCAGGGCTAAAATTTTGAAATGGGAACTTTGAGGTTTCTGTGTCTGTGTGTTTGTATATATCTATGTGTGCTGTAGATGTATGATATTGCCAAAATTAATTCGTAAAAGAGCTGTATTGAATTGGCTTAAAGGAAATTAAGTGCTTATATAAATACTCAGGAATATAAATCTGGCCACAATGAATTTCAGGTTCATGTCATATGGGAAATATTCAATACTAAACTAATATCTGGTATTGAAGGTGGCTTAAGCTTGTTGGTCTGATTAATATAGACATGTCTTTAGAGTCATCAATGTTAAGTATAATACATCTATTGCAGCTAGGTTTACTAGAGGTCAAATAAGACCTCATTCTATCCATTACAAATTTGTCAACGAGAAAAGTAACTTGATGTGAAAAAAACTTTTAAGGAAAAAAATGCAAATGAGAAAAGCTTTGCGTAAACTTTTAAAAAATAATTATGTTTTAAAAATGCCTATCTAAATTAGTCTCTCCAGATTCTGGTAACTTGAAATTCTAGAGTTGTGCTAAATTAAGTTAAATGATGAAAGTTTATTAAATAACTACGTTATTTCCAAATAAAATAAGATACTGAAACATTAATTGCTGAACATTGGCTTCCTTTTACAGAGAAACAAAAGGTTTAGGACTATTAATAAATATGTTTGGTGTCACACTGAGATATTTTCTATAAGAAAGCACATTTTTAAAAAAATTATTATTTGGATTTGTGTTTACCAATCTACAGAGTGCTGATATCAATGACAGTGCATGGTTGCTTAAGGAAAGTAGGATGTGTGTTTTCAGTAAAGAAAGTATGAGGAATGGAATTGCATTTTATAATATTAAGGGAAAAGGAAGTTGGCTGTTTCTGGATGGAAAAATAAAGTGATGGATACAGAAAGTGATGAAAGGTCGTGGAAAGGAACTGTGAGAAAAAAAAGTTTTGTGCATGGTCAGTACTGACTAAGTTTAAAATGAATTTAATTGAGTAAATGAATTTTAAAAGTAAGCTGGTGCAAAACCTGAATTTGGCCTTTCTCTCTGTTAAAAGGACAAGCTTCTTAAAATGTTAAACTGCCTTTGGTAACAGGTTTTAAACTCTACCTTTTAAGTGATCTGTTCTCCATTTGTCTTTGAAATCTTTTATTGTCACTTTGGCTAAGTAAATAACTATTTTTTCACAGTGACCTATGATCCTATCTGACTGTTTTAAACCCTTTCGATATTCTTTTGACAAAACTTCCTAAGTCAAATTAAATTACATGTGAAGTACTGTCAAATGAGTAATAAATCTTCTTAGGTTATATTGTATGGCAAATGTTACTAATACAGATATTCTAGAAATTATATGGAGTTCCTAAGATTCTGACATGTCATGATAAAGTATTATCAGTTATAATTCTAGTTATTATCTTAAAATGTTGTATGTCACAACAGTAACCAAGTTTCTTTATCAATTACACTGTAATCAGATGTTTAACCATGCCTTTTAAGTCTTTTGTCATTTATAGATATTTTTGTACTCTGATGCTGTTACAAAAGGTGCTTCATCATCAAGAAGATTCATAGGAAGGCTATGGTAGCAGTTATAACAGTCCCACATCAAGATGATGGCTATGCGAGGATTCTAGCCCATACCAAATTAAAACAAGGAGCTGTCCTGCCTCTGGGGCCTCTAGATCAGGCATCCAGAGTTTTTACTCCCTGACAGGCAGTGTCGATCCCCCTATTCAGCCTCAAAGCAGTTACAGAAGACGGACCTTCGCCCCTCTGCTTCCCATAAAAATACGGGAGTAAAATCTCTGAGGGGGGAATGAAACAGGAGGGAAAGGGGCAGGGCACAACCTTTAAAAGAATGATATAGCCATAGTACTTGACAAAGACTGGTTAGAGCCAACTGGGTCCAAAATGGTGAAAGATTCGACTTCCAGTGGACCTTGAGCCTCATTATACGCTCATTGTAATACATTAGCATGCTAAATGACACACCCACCATCACCATGACAGTTCTGAGGACAACCATAAAAGGTCAAAAAGTGTGCGGTGCCCTAATTCCTGGACATCCTTGCCCCTTCCCCAAAATAATTGGAATAATCCTCCCACTCATTAGCCTATGAAATTATCAGCCCATAAAAACTAACCATGCCATATTTCGAGGCTCTCTCTCACCTTCTCAAATGGCCCACGCTCTGTCTGTGGCGTGTATTTCTCTCAAGGCCTCTCGCCTTCCTAGATGGCCCATGCTCTGTCTGTGGAGTCTGTGTTCTCTCTAAATAAATCCACTTTTTACCTATCACTTCATCTCCAAATTCTTTTGCAACAAAGAAAGAACCTCAAATTCAATGGGAACAATTCCATAAGCTTAAATTGGCTATTTTAAATTAACCTGTAAACATCTATATTTTCTATGTAATTCAAGATTTCTGCTTTACTTAACATTAAATGTTCCACTCAGTAATTTTCTCATTAAGTAATTCATAACATTTAGGAGTGTTTATTCAGTGCCAAGGACTGTATGGGTTACTGAGATTGAAATGAGGGAAGCATAGTCCCCTGTTCTTAAAGTCTTGGGAAATGGATAAAAGCAAATTATAATAGATTTAGAAGTATGTATTGTACTATGGCAAGGCATAGAAAGAATGCTGAACTAGATTTTGGTCAGGAAACAGTCTGGAAAGTCTTCCTATTACAACTGATACCCATGCTGTCTCCAAATAGAAGATAGGCAAGCAAAGTGCTAGAAGGAAGCACATTACCACAAGTGCCCAGACAAAGGAGAGAAAGCATAACAATGAACCTAGGTTTGTGCATGGATGGTATAATATGGATAATTTACAAAAGATGTTATTAGAGAGCTAAACAATGATTACATCACAAAGAAGACAGAGTCAGTGCCTATTGTATAATGAGCACTCAATAAATGTTTCCTTAGAGACAGTACAGACAGTGATCAGGAACTAAAGTTCTGGCATCAGATTGTTTGGGTTTAATCCTGCTCTTCCATTTATTTGAACCTAACTTAGTAGAATTAGTGCTCAATACATTTTAGTTATTAACTGTTTCTCTTTATTTAAGATCATTCTCTATTGGTTGACTTTGAAGCACATAAGAGGCTCATTCATAGGAACTTTTTTTTTTTCAACATCTTTATTGGAGTATAATTGCTTTACAATGGTGTGTTAGTTTCTGCTTTATAACAAAGTGAATCAGTTATACATATACATATGTTCCCATATCTCTTCCCTCTTGCGTACATTCATAGGAACTTGATGTTAAATGTTATAAATTGGGGTTTTCTCAGGAAATATCTGCATCTGCAAACTTTTTATTATATCTTCTCACTGATCATCATGGTGCTCTACATATTATTTTCTGTGGAAAAAGAAACAGTAAGTGAAAGAATTTTTTGTAATTCTGGCACAGTAACACAAATTGGTAAATAATTAATTATTGTTAGCAAGTATTGGAGTACAACACATCACTATTGTTTTAAGTGGTCATCCCACATTGTGCTATGAAGAATGCAGCATGACAAACTTATTTCTTAGTATAGGGAAAGGAGGAGAAAAAGAAGTAGAATATCTTAGGGAAGATTTCTGAGTCCAAATACAGAGTTTTGGGTCTAGCTTGAGTAGGAAAAGCCTCTATACTAAATTCTTTTTTTTTAAATTATTTTTGTTTTTTCCAGCTTTATTGAGGTATGATTAACAAGAAAACTACACATATTAAGGTATAAAACATGGTGTTTTGATATAAGCATACCTTGTGTAATGGTTACCACACTCAGTCAAGCTAATTAGCACATCCATCACTTTACATAGTTACCTGTGTGTGTGTGTGTATGTGTGTGTCAAGAACACTTAAGATTTACTCTCCTGGAAAATTTCAGATATACAATGCACTAATACTAAGGATAGTTACCATGCTGTACATTAGATATCTAGAGCTTATTCATGTTATAACTAAAAGTTTGTACCCTTTGACTAACATCTCCACATTTCTCCCACCTCCTCAGTCCCTGGCAATCACTATTCTACTCTCTGTTTTTCTAAGTTTGACTTTTTTTAGATTCCCCATATAAGTGAGAACACAAAGTATTTGTCTTTCTGTGTCTGGCTTATTTCACTTAGAATAATGTCCTCTAAATTTGTACACATTTTCAGAAAAGGCAGGATTTCCTTCTTTTTAAGGCTGATTAATATTCCATTATGTATTATGTATATATTTCTTTATCCATTCATCCACTGATGGACACTTAATTTTGATTCAACTGTTAGTCAGCCAGCATGTCTTATGCAATTTTCTTAAGAATAGTATAATCTCTTAGTTTTTGGCCATTTAAGATGTCTTTCTGTTGCCTTTACACATGAAATGAAATTTGGCTAGCTTACAAGTTATGATACTTTCCATTTGTATTAAATAAAAGTAAACTCTAAATAGCTTAAACAATAAGGAAATTTACTGGTTCACATAACTGAAAACAGTCATATGTAGGGTAAGATGAAATCTGGGTTTTAATAATATCATCAAGGTGCTAGGTATTATTTCTCTCTGTCTTTTGTGATGTCACTTTTATCCCAAAGCTTGGTTCTGTCATAGTTATAAAAAGGTGACTCTTAGATATAGTTGCCTCCTTTTCACATAAGAGACTAGGTCAATTATGGTCATGTGGTCCAGCTCACTCTGAACCAGTATCTGTGGTTGGAGGAATGCAGTACATCGATTGGCTTATGTCTGGTTTTCACCTAATTCTATTGGATTAAGACAGTCATAGGTCACCTTTGATCCCTATGGTTGGACCTAAATCCTTTTATTCAAAAACTAATATACCCCAATGTTACATGGATATTATTAATTTTTCATTTTGTAAAGAAATAATGTGGACAGACTATTTTTATTCCTGTGTAGAAACACACACACACACACACACACACACACACACACATACACTTTCCTTTTCAGTTTTGATAGTGGTAAGATCTGTCCTTTAAAATTGTAATTACAATTTTTCTTTGCTAGAGTGACCTAGGTCTGTATCTTCCTCCAATAATTTTGCTAAGCACATGGTGAATTATTTAATTTAGCATTAGGCTTGAGAAAGTTTCTATCTTTGATATCTTTGATTTTTTAAAAATTTGTTCTAACACTTCAGGAACATTAATTATTCATGAATTATCATTTTATTTTTAATTATTTCTATAGATCAGTTTCTCTTTCATGATATTTTTTTTTTGCTTTCCTAGAACAAAATAAATGTTTTTGATCTGCCCACTAAAGTTTCTTTTTGTTGTTGTTGTTAAGAACTTTTTTCTTCAGTTATATTTTATATTCCATGTTTTTCCAGTTGTCCCAGTGTTTTACTCAGGAACTGTTGAGATATCGTGAGATCTCTTCTGACTTCTGGCATGTGAGAATGGTTGGCTATTAAACAGAGTAGGAGCAAGTTAAAGGGAAAAGAATAAATATAGTTTTAGGAATGGAGATTGGGATGCCAATGGACATTTAGGAAATGGGATCTGGAGCACTATATAGAGGTGTCTGTGCTGAAGATTTGGAGGTTATCAACCTATTTGTAAAAATCAAGTAGATTTCTGAGTAGAGCGAGAAAAGAAAAAGGTAGCTGAGGAGGTAGTTTTGAGTAACACGTTTTAACAGTTGAAAACAAAATCAGATATATGGGAAGAAAAAAAAATATTGGGGAAACAATGTCATGGAAACCAAAGGAGTAGTTTTATTACTTTAATACATATTTCTCAAGAATTGCTTCCTGGACATTGCTTCCACACCTAAGGAAATATTGGGTAACATACCATGAAGTGTTTAATCATTTTTTTCTATTTAAAATATTTTTCTAGTGCACATTTTAGTAAAATTTTAATTTTAGAACAATTTTATATCTACAAAATTATTGGAAAGATGGTACAAAAAAGATTTCCTGTATACCCCACACCTAGTTTCTCAACATAGTAGTGTGGTATATTTGTCACAATTGGTCAAACACAATTGATACATTATTACCAACTAAAGTCCATGCTTTATTCAGATTTCCTTAGGTTTTTCACTAATGCCCCCTTTTTTGGTTGTTGTTCCAGGATCTCATCCAGGATACCATATTGCGTTAATAGTCATGTCTCCTTAGGGTATTCTTGGTTTTGACAGTTTCTCAGACTTTCCTTATTTCTAATGACCTTGACAATTTTGAGGTTTACTGATCAATTGTTCCATAGAGTATCTCTCAACTGGAATTTGTCTGATGTTTTTCTTATGCTTAGACTGAAACAATATATTTTGGGAAGGACGACCACAAAGGTACATTGCCATTTTCATCACATAATATCAAAATTGAATGTTACTAAAATAATTTATCACTGTTGATGTTAATCTTGATCACCTGGCTTGCAGAAGTGCTTGTCAGCTTTCTCCACTATAAACTTATAATTTTTTCTCTCTCTTTTTCAATATTGTGCTCTTTGGAAGGAAGTCACTATGCTCAGCCCACACTTAAGGAGTGGGCAGATTTGCTCCACCTCTTTAAGGATGGAATATATATTCATTAATTTATATCAGTATGTATTCATGGACTCTTATTTTGTACTTTGGGTTATAATCCAGTACTACTTCTTTTACTTTGTTGTTCAGATTGTTTCAACTTTGGCCATCGAAACCCCTTTCAATTGGCTCCTGTATCCCTTTAATATATCTTCATCATTATTTACTTTTTATTTTTATTTTTGGCACTTACTTACTTTTTGGCACTATAAGATGCCTCAGGCCCATTTTGCCTATTTACTGCTGAGTCCTAGAATCAGGTAATTCTCCAAGGAGCCCTAGTTCCTTTTATTGGAGAATGGTATTAGAAACCAAGATCTTTGTGATGGATGTGCTCATTTGTACTGGAGACATTGCATCCTGGGCCCTCTCCACTAACAAAGCAGCAGTTTGTAGTTTTCCACATATATGTATTGTACATATTTTGTTATATTTATGCCTGAGTGTTTAATTGTTTGATACTATTATCGATGGTATTTTTAAAATTTCAAATTCTAACATTTTATTGCTGGTAAAGAGGAAAGAAATTGGCTTTAAAATTTTTAAATATATTTTTACTAGCTTTATTGAGACATAATTGACATATAATATTATACAAATTCAAAGTACAATATGTTGATTTGGCACACTTTTATATTGCAGTCTGATTACTACTGCAGTGTTAGTTAACACTCCATTACATCACATAATTATTGTTTCTTTTCTGTGCTGAGAACATTTAAGATCTATTCTCTTAACAATTTTCATGTGTACAATACAGTACTGTTAACCATAATCACAATGCTGTACATTAGAACCCCAGAACGTATTCATCTGCTAACGAGCAATTGGCTTTTGTATATTAACCTTGTACCCTGAAGCCTTGCTATAGTTGCTTTTTTATAAAAAAAATTGTTTGGAATTTTTCTATATAGACAATCCTATCACCAATGAATAGCAACTGTTTTATTCTTTTCCAATATTTATCCTTTTATTTCCATTTCTTTTCTTATGGCACCAGCTAGGACTTCCTATGTGATGTTGAATAGGAGTGGTGAATGGGAACATCGTTGCCTTGTTTCTGGTCTTAGGGGGAAAGTGTCTAGTTACTCATTATTGATTATGTTAGCTGTAGGTTTTTGCAGATGGTTCTCCATTGATTTGGAGAAGTTCTTCTCTACTCCTAGTTTTCTGAGTATTTTTATTATGATTGAGTATTGGATTTTGTCAAATGGTATTTCTTCTGTGTCAATTAATATGATCACATGATTTACCTCCTTTAGTCTGTTGATACAGTGGATTATATTGACTGATTTTTCAGATGTTGAACCAACCTTGCATACATGGAATAAATACCACTTGGTTGTAGTATATAATTCTTTTCATACATTGTTGAATTCGACTTGTTAATATTTCAGTGAGGTTTTGTTTTGTGTCTATGTTCATGAGAGATATAAGTTTGTGATTTTTTTTTCTTATATCTAGTTTTAGCATTAGAGTAATGCTGGGCTCACTGAATGAGTTAGATAATGTTCCTCTGCTTTTAATTATTTATTTTTTTTTGAAAGAGACTGTGGAGAATTGATATTATTTCTTCCTTTAATGTTTGGTAGAAATCACTTGTGAAACCATTTGTATCTGGTGATTTCTTTAAGGAAAGGTTATTAGTTATTAATTCAATTTATTTATACATATAGAGCTATTCATGTTATCTATTTATCCTTGTGTGTATTTAGATTGTTCTTAATCCTTCTGAAACTATAAAATAAACTTGATAAAATTTGAAAATGCCTACAGAGATTGCCTCAAAAAGCAGATTTATAGATCTAGAAAATAGAATGAAGCAGCAAATGGCTTAAATAAAAAAAAACTTACAGTGGGAATGTGAAGTCCGTTTCAAAATTTTAATCAGATCAGTTAGAATAGGTCATCATCTTTCTATTACTTAAATATTTTTGTCTGTTTGTTTGTATGTGTGCTATGAGTCTGTGTGCATCATCATTTGTTACCCCAGGTAAGAACTTAATTTTATTTTCTATTTTGATAATTGTATATTGTGTTATGTTTTATTTTAAATCTTTACACGGAAATATTTACTTAGTCATTTAAGATCATTTCCTTATACTAACTTGATTCATTCCATTCCCTGATCACATTTAATTTACATTTAACATTTATTTGAAGTTGTTTCTCAGTGTTTTATGGATATTCTCATTAGGAAACAGGTGTTCAAAGTACCGTGTTATTTACTTTGGAGTAATAATGGGCTTTTGTGCACAATGATGATGTCTTGGATTTTATTTTTTAAATGTTAGGATTTCAAGAGATACATGGTCTGTTTGGTCTCAACTAGCATGGAAAATAATGGAACTGCTTACCAAAAAAATAGGAGGAACTAGCAATCATAATTTCACAGAAATAATGATGTCTTTAGGCACTTTAAGACAATGACGTCATGAAGCTGTTGGGTGACCAAAAATATATTATTTTTTACAATACAGTAACTTGTTTATTATAAGTACTTGAACATGTGATAATTATCAATATTGTCATAACATTCTATGACACTTACTAAACCACTTGACATTACCTAATGCCTCAGCATTCTGAAGTGCTCAGCAAAAACAGTGCCATTTTCTTTAGAATTGACTGTTCAGCTATCAGTTTGCTTACTAGACAGAAACATGAGATCAGGGGTTGTTTTTTTGTCCCACACAACACTTAGCGCAGTGGTGCCCCCACCGAACACACACACAAAGTCAGCATTAAATAGAATTTTTGAGAGGATAGGTGAATCAAAAGATGAATGAACGCTCACATCCACATCATCTGGTGGGTAAAACAACATCTCATTGCTTTGGTAACATCAGTCATCTTTTCCTTACTTCTTCTGGTCAGGTATATTACTTGGATAGTGGCTTCTTCTTTCTCCTTCTACCAACTCTACATGGAGATCTCATTGATTCTTACATAGAGGTTGATAACCTAATCAACAAAGCAACTAAATCATCATATTCATGGGTTCTGCCCAACTTCTGGGGTGGTATACAAGTGTTTACCAGGGAGTGGGAATCTTAGGGCTGTCTTAGAATTCTGCCTGACACAACAGCAGAAGTATTCCTACTCTAATCCATTTCCCATCATTATCTTGCTGCTTCCAACTTTATGTAAGTGGAATGTCCATTCTTAACTATCTGGACAAATATGGCTTCCTTTGGGGATATTCTGATTAACCCCTTGACTTATTCTATCTTTGATTATTTTCAGTCTCACCTCCTTTGCTTTTATCCAGACTTTCTTGCCAGGCACCCACATTTCTTTTCCTTCTTCCTTTAGAGTCTATTCCCTTTGTAAAAGTTATTTGAACTCTCCCCTTAGAAAGACTAGCCTTTTATATTTCCACCTCTTGATATGAAATTTTTATCTAGTACCAGGCCTCAACTGTAAGTTGTCCATGGATCAAAACTATCTTGCAAAATCAGAAGTCTACATTCCATTTTTTATTGTCCTAAAGGAAAAGCTAAGCACCTATTTATTCCATAATTCTTTTCAAAGTCTGTGCCTGTTAATTGTGCACACAGCATTTTATTATGTACCAGACAATGACTTAAGCATGGTATTCCTGTTCAAAACATGAAAATGAGAAGTATCATGAAAGAATGGCAACTGTGTCATATTTTTCTTCATTCTTAACACCATGTACAGCTTTTATATAAAACTCTGGCACACATGTAGTTTTTCCTCTTCCTGAAAAATGCAAATAATGTACACTTCCTTCATAAATTACATGCTCTATTGAATAAAATCAAACACCTGAGTATTGAAGCAAATTGTAATCAACGATAAGATAATTTTTCACTCCTTTTTACTTAGACATTGTATTAGTTTTCTCAGGTTGCCATAAAAAATACCACAGTCTGGATGGCTTCAAAAACAGAAATTTATTTCTCACAATTCTGGCAGCTAGAAGTTCAAGATCAAGGTTCCTGCCGGGTTGGTTCCTCCTGAATCTCTTTCCTTGACTGCAGGTGGACTTCTTCTCCCTGTGTCTTTACATGATCTTCCCTCTGTGTGTATCTGTGTCCTAATCTCTTCTTGTAAGGACACTAATTGTATTGCATTAGGGCCCACCCTAATGACCTTGTTTAACTAAATCATCTCTTAAAAGTTCACATCTCCAAATACTGTCACATTCTGAGGTTCTGAGAATTAGGTCTTCAATGTATGAATTTCGAGGGAGGGGAACACAATTCAGCCCCAAACACTCGTGATGTGAACTAACTGCTTTGTGCACAAGTGTCTAAGGAGAACATAGCAGTGCAGAATGCAGTGTAAGAGAAGTAATTACTGAGATGAACAAATGTTACTACAGGGCCACCATTTTATAGCTACTGCAGAAGTACATGGAGCTGTGTAATTATGGGTGATAATTTTCTTGGTAGATTGTAATAGACTATTCAGAGAAACCTGTTGAATATTTTCTTGGATTGAAAGAAAGAGGCACAGAAGAAACGATTTCCCAGCATTTTATTTGATTCCATGAGACTTTTTAGCAGCTAATTATACTCTGCTATGTAGGAAGCCAGATCCAATGGGAATCTTTTGGGTTAATATGTGTATTACTTTCAGGATGAGATAATAACTCACCTGTTATACAATATTATCTTGACATGCATTTTTAATGAATTAGGTCTTTCAGTTTATGTGCACGCATCAAACCTAATAGTTCAACCTCTCTATAAGCATCTTCACCACTTTCTATCTGAGAAAATAACATTTTATCATAAAATGACAATTTTTGTAACTTTGATCTCTCATTTCTAAGATAAGAAAACAGACATATTATTTTGGGGGCAGAAATAGAAACAAAGTAAACTCTCTGTTAAAGCAAAAGAAACAACTTTTTGAAACTATCCCTGGACGTACTTTTACAGTATATCAGAAATATTTCTTTTTTGGTCATCTTCTGACTGCAGTGTGAACCAAATTAGTTATGTTAAAAAAAAAAAAGTCTTACTGGCTACTTGCCCTAAATGAAGAGCCATCCTTCTACCCCCAAGCAACAACAGAAACTAAAATCCCTCTGTCTTCTCTCACCATTGTTGTCCGTAATTAGGAATTTGGTCAGGAGTAAGAATAACTTGGTTATAATCCGTGTTACCACACTCCTCTCAACTTCTCTACCTCTTCCACATGTTGAATGACTTCCTGACTCATTTTCTGCATATATGTAATGTTTGTCTCCTACCTTGGGTGCAACAGCTCTTAGTTATCAGATCTCTTCTCCCTGATACATCAGATAATTTTGACTATTATTTAAATTGTGCTTCTCCTGACTAACTTCTCTTTAGTTTCCTTTTCACTTTAGACTACCAGTGGGCATGTTTTAATCTTTTACAACTAAGGATTTATTTTCACATTCAGCCTAATAGCTAAAAAAGCTTAGAAATTTAGGAAAGATAAATCGGACCACTTTGTACTTTTCCATATAAGGAAAACAAACTACTTGTGTGCTTAGATGTTGCTTCTGGAGGAACTTTCCAGAGCATTAAGCAGTAAGTACTAACTCTCAGAATGATGTGAGTCTCTGATCCTGTGATACCAACTTTCCATCTTGGTAGGGCCAAAGAAGTTTGGATTGGGTTGAATGGGTACCATCTTTGTTCTTAGAAGTGCTTGGTATAAGTCTTGTTATTGTTACACACAAGGGTTATTTTAGTGTTAACTTGAATACATCAGAAGAATTTATGTCAGAATTTCAAAGAAATATATGAATCTCTATAACCTTCAAATCTCAATTTTCCTCTGTGATATAAAATATCACTCTTCTTTAAATAGATCGCAGAATTATTCCAAACTACAAGATCCAAACGCTGAACAACAAACAGTTCATATTTACCACGAGGAATAGGGTTAAATTTTGCTCTCCAATGACAAATCCCAGCCCAGAACAGATTTTAGCCAGGCGGCTAGCAGAGCTCGCTGGGTGAACTGCACAAGCCATGTTGGGTGCAGAGCTCAGAGCCGGAAAGCAAACAGCTGCTGTAGCCTGATTTGAGTTAAAATAGTGTGAGTGTTTAGTCTGGCGCACGGCTTCAGGGGAGATTGGCAGCTGGGTCAAACAAAGTCCTTCCATTGGCTCTCTTCCCAGGCAGCTTCTGCTAGTATTTAGGTACTAGTGCAGTGTAGGGCCCTTTCTCAGGCAAAACCTAACATCTGACCGCACCCTCTTTGCTTTTTCCAAAAAAAAAAAAACCAAAAAACAAAAAAAAAAAAGAAAAAACGCTTCTTTTTCCTTCTTTCGTTAAGATAAATTCTCCAGTAGACAACCTCTCCCACTAATTGTGTATTAGCAATGTATTTTATCTTGAGAGCTGGCGCACTGGGCTCTCAACGTGGTGTGGAAGGCAGCCTGTTACAGTGCTGGATTCATAAAAGGCCCTTTATGGTTTGTGAAAGAATATCTGTGTGCTTAGGCAGGAAACTTTTTGATCTGCAGAAAAGCCAGAAGACATCTAGGTAAGGCTGCATATCAAATCTACTTTTTTGGGGAAAAGTTGGGCAGTGAGAATGATTCATCACAAGCTACGTGAGGTTGGAGTGTGCCTGTTCACTTTTGTAGAAGTTTAAAAGGTACTATTTGTTTGCTTATTTTTTGTTTGTTTATTTAAATCTTAAGGGAATACTGTAGTCTGCATTTTTAAGATTTTGTTTTCTGCTGTTGAACTGATTATACTGGATATAGGGTTTTATTATATAGCAAAATCTTTGTAAACTGCCGTAGAAAGAAAGTGTATTTAGAAGGGAAATTGACAAGTTTTAAAGAGTAATTGTACAATCATTTGAGGACAGAGGAACGCTGCATTAGACTAACAAGGGTTTAATTACCAAAAAAAGTTTAATGTTGCTTTGGAAGGAATATTAAGTAAGTTGTCTTTGTCTCTTACTTTTTAATTTTAGTCGCTGATTTAGCCTGTTGGGTCACATTTTTTGTTAGTGCTGAAGGCTGCCATGAATCCCTAATGAGGCCCCTTTGCACATGATTTTGGCACTTGGCCAAAATCAACTTCCCAGCGGCAAGCTTTCTCTAAAGAACCTGGAGCAAAAAAAAATTTTTTTTTTATTAGAAATCATGTCTGAGAGCTGCCATAACCAGTTGTGTAGGCATGTCAAAATGACTTTATACAGTAAATATGAAACAAACATTTAAAAAAATTTCCTTATATTGTTGCTTTGAGAATTATGAATTCCTGCTTGTGGCCACCTAAAATATGTTATAACAAGAGCAATCTTCAAGAAGAAGGTTTACCGATTTTTTTGTTTTTCTCAGCAGACCAGAGTAGGGACGGTCATCACACTGAGAAGTATACAGTACGAAAGGGTTATTCAAAACACTTCAGGATAAATAACAGATGAATTCTTAAAACTGTTAATCTCTGTAAGTAATACTCAGTGAACAGTAAGTAATGAAGTTTTCTAGAAGTTTCGCTGTGCGCACAATTCAGCTTAACCTTTTTAAAATGGGATTTTTGTATATTTTAAATATCATGTTGTTTGGGATTCTAAAAAGTGTTGGCACTTTTTGTATAATTTTAAAAGTGTATTAGCACCCTGATGGTATTTATAACAAATGTTTTAAAAGTGCTTGATATATAAACATGACTGAATAACTTTAAATAATTGTATTTAATTGCTGTTTTGCAATAAAAATGATGATTATTTTTTTATGAAAGAAAGGTCAAAGGCACTTTCATCTAATTTTTGGAACTGTCAGTTTTTATTTTATTTAACTGGCTTTTGTCATGTAAGCCGATACGTTACTTTATACTCCAGTATTTTAAGAGTTAAATTCACAGGTTGCAATGAAATATCTTAGTAATCAGATATTAACAACCTCAGATTTTATGTAACCATTTTCAGCAATATATTTAGACATTAAAAATAGACACACTGCAGTGTATTTAAAAGCAGAAAAGTAGGATCTCGGTTGCTCTGTTTTTTTTTTTAAGAAATCCTATTATACTAAATGCTATTTTGCCTTATATGTTAGTCTGTGGTAATCTAGAGTGAAACTTTATTTTTCACTTTACAATAATCATATTTCTTTTTAAAATATTGATGAGAGCCTGATTTATTCTTTAAAGAAACATGAGTTAGAGCTGTCTTACTAGGTATGTTTTTCATATATTTATCACTATGTTTATCTTCTCTTTTTTATTACACAGTGTAAAAGATTGCTAATTGGGGTCATAGAAAAAAATGAAAATTAACTTTAAGTAAATTTTAGCATTAGAAAATGCATCTGATTTCTTTCAGATCAATTTAAATATATATATAATTTATGTATATATAAAATATTTTTTGGTATTGCTGTATTTACATTGCTATTAGTTGCACTGAGGCATGGAGTGTTTGAAGTTACCATATCAGTCAGCATTAAAATACAGAGATGCTATAAATTGGGAAAGGGCAGTACATGTCTGCTATTTATAGATATTTACCTGGATAAGTTCTGTACTTCCATGTGAGTTCGCAGTTGAATTCTCATTTAATGTAATCTTCGATATTCTTAAAAAAAGAAGTTAATATATAAGTTAGATATTTCAAAATTTGCATAAAGCAGGAACATTTTTATCATTTACTATCATCAAACAGGTGCAGGAAAAATAAGATAGCTTGCTTATTCAGCAGGGTTCTTGCTTAAAACATTATTTTTGAATTCTATTTTTATTTTAATCTTAGCTCTCATGCATACGATATTGTCTTCTGTTTCCATTTTTTATTTTTTAATTAATTATTTTGCTTATTTGAAATTGACAGAATGTTTCTCTAAAATATACTGAAAAATGTTTCAACTGATGATTTTAGCTGTTGTTGTGGGGTTTTTTGGTTAATTAGAGGCCATAGCAAAATAAATGCCATAAAATATCGAACTTTTAAAGTACACAGATACGTTAGTTTGTGAGTTCCGAAGAAATTTAATTGTATAAAATGACAAATACTTTTGAGTTGAGGGAGAAACAAGTAACTATTGAGAAAAATTTAAGTTATACACTTTAGCTAAATTTACTAAGAAATTTACTGTCTTTTGCTATAGCTATGAATTGTAATTGCATATTTCAAAAGTGTAGGCTTTTTAGCAGACTTATTAGCTAATTTTCCTTTTGGGACCATAAATGCAAAACACTGATTACATTTTTTCACTGAGTTGACATTTTAAAACAATATTCAGGATACAATTACTTGTAAAAAGAAAATATTTTGATATTTTGTTAAATTTATTTGCAAAGAACAGTTGGAATAATTTGCTTTAGTCAGCATTTTTCCCAATCTGTTGGAAGTACTAAAACCTATTCCACTTTACCATACGGAAACTACTTCACTCTTCAGAGAAAGTGTATTTCATTTGTAGTTGTCAATTTAGATTATGGGCCTTTACCGTTTTAAGTGTGACAGTGTTTTGGTTTGTTTCAATTATGCAACAGGCACATAAAATGCTTTCTTCCCCCCCCCCCCATTTAAAAGAGCTCTTAAATAATTAAGTATAAAATTTAATTCTTGTTGAAAAGGAAACTTTAAACTGCAGTGTTTTATCCACGATTTTTAAAAATGTGAGAAATGTTACAACAGGGCATTTTGGATGAGCATTTTATCCGTTAATGAAATGCTTTGTTCTAAATGGTAAATTCCAGCAATGAGATAAATGTATCACTGCATTAGATAGAATATAAGTGTTGAATTTTGGCACAACTTCAGTGACCTCTGCCATAAAAGATTGATATATGTGGGATGATCTTGGATTTGCAATAACAAACGTAGGTGGTGAAGCACGTGAGAAACCGACCTTTGTTGTTTTGGAGGAATTATGTGCTAAAAGTCAAGAGATACTTTTCGTGTAAACTGCTGATAAATATTTTGTCATTTAATTAATAAAATAAATCTTGAACATTAAAGAATTAATTACAATTTAAAAAATGCATTCATAAGACTTTTTTCACAGAAATAACTGCAGTGTATCATTCTTTTATGAGATGAACAACTGTCATATTTCCACGCAGCTAATATTTAACTACAAATTAGATAACCAAGTAATTTTTAAATGTTATGCTTTGATTTAACACAGTTAATAGTGAATAAAAATAATGTTCTCTGGTTGTGACTTTTTCATATAAAGAACGTTGATTTGCACTTGTTGCATTTTTACTTAATAATGGTTTAAATTTTTAAATTATCATAAAGTAAATATTGCTATTTGATATCGTTTTTAAACATGGTAGGGTTTATTTTATAAGCGACCTGACCTAGTATATATTTAAACAATGGTTATTTATATTTAGCTGTATAGTCCTCTTTCAGAGTCAAGATCAGCAAAAGGCCTCTTTTTTGGTGCTCAAAATTTTTTCTAAAAAACTCTTTAGTTTTTAGTTTTCTCTTGTTTATGTGTCCAGGTACGTCTGCCAACCTGAGTATCTGCCTACATCCTGAGATATCTGTCTTGTGAGCATTAGGCCAGAAAGTGTAGTAGTAGGCTCTAGGTTTATTCTTATTCCATATTCCGCTGAATAAACGAAGATTTTGAGTTTCTTATTGAAAGCTAGTCTATATATATGAGTCAGTATAAAGATCACATCAAATCTGATGCTTTTGATATTTTGAAGCACTGAATATCCTGTGGAAGTTAGTGGTCATTTACATGTTTGTGTAGTGATTCTAAATATATGATCATTATTAGTTTTAAAGATTTACTAATTTATAGGAAATGTAGAATGCCATCATTTGCTTAAAAATTATTAATATTTACTAATTTTATAGTTGCCTCCACTTTGCTATTATTGAAATGTTACATAATAGTTCTCCTTAAAAATATCATGAGACTAAGTCGTGCCTTGCTTTCCATTTCTCCCATTAACTTAAGAGGTCATAATGTGTGTGTTGGGGGGTGCCTGAAAATATTTCAATTTTTTTTTTCTTTCCTGTGATTATCAACTACTTTACTATTTGCAGAGATTTTGAAAGGAATGATTGTGTATTTTTTTAATGTTTATGTAAATGTGAGGAATACATGGGCTTTCTGTGGACTTCAGTTTAAAAAACTAAAATAGAAAATAAGATGAAGATTAATGACATGGTGTATTTTTATAGAAACTAATTACAACTTGCTATTCATACATAAACAACAAACTGGAAAGATACCCAGTGGGCTCTGAGAGCAGCCTTCACTTAAGAACTGCTGGGAAAGTGGTGGCAAAGGGATGATTTTGGTCCAGTCTGTATGATCTATGGTGTTTCAGGCCCGTGCAATCATTTCCCTGTTGAAATCCTCTAGCCTTGCTTCAGAGCCCCCATAACACTAATCTCAGAAATGTTTACAGAGAGGGGTTGCAGAACACACTCTTTCTTGTTGTTCACTGGAGGGTCCGTGATTGGGGTTTCTTTGGCAAAGGCAGTGTTCTTCTCTGTATAGTGATTTAAAAAAACAAAATCACAGTTTGGGTAGGTCAGCTCAATCAGTTGGCCAAATCAGCATAATAACCAAGCCAACTCAGCCTTAACAAGGATAATTAGTTTTTCATTCTTGCCTAAACCTGGACACTTTCCTGAAGAATGCGGACAGTTGTGCATGAAAGGTTGAGTTGCTGAAAACTGTACAACATGCATTTTCTAGTTGTGAATTAATAAACTGTGTTTTGTGATCAAAATAGTTTATATCAATATATGTTGTGTGTCCAAAATATTTAAACAGTGAAAGAAGCAACCTTCCTGAAATTAAATATGTGGGATTAGCTTTATTATAATTTTATTTGAGATGTCATCTGAAAATTACTTTTCAAAAGCATTTTTTTCTATTACATTCTTTGTAAGGCATAATGATTTAGATATGATTTTTTTGCTAGTGGAGCAGTTTTTGAAAATTATATGTATGTTGCCAGTGCTTATTCTGTAGGATTCTAACCTGATCACATGTTCTTTCCTCTCCATTCCTAGGGTTCATTCATAAATATTCTCTGGAGGGATTTTTTTTTTTTGTCAACATCCAATTTTAGATACATTTAGGTAGCTTGACAGTTAAAAAGTTGATGCACAGAAAATCTCTGTTCAAGTGTGATTTAGCTATTTCTAAAACATGTTCGATTGTCAGGAAATGAATCAACAAGGATGTAGAAATAAAGAACGATTTGTAATTTTGGCAGATGAAACAGAGCAATAATCAGTTCAGAATATTTATAGAATGATAACATTTTTCTATTGACATATTTTGTGCCAGCAAATTTAATTTAGAAACTGCTATTTGTTACTAGAAGCCAGTAATTGACTTTGGTAATCAACAGTTCAAAATGTCTGATATAAGACAAAGGGCTTATTGAATGAATTGGTCTTAGATAAAATGTAAGGCTATTAGGCTACCTCATATCTGGAATTTGTTTTAATTTTCAATACCCAAATCATTAAATATGTATGTAGGAGTATTTGCATATTTTCTACTTTCAGAATTAGCCAGTCTACCTATGAAATTTGTTCCCTCCTCTTAGATAAGTTAACAACTTAAGAGTAATCAAATATCTTACAGTTTCCATTTTCCATTTTAATGCCTACTCAAGATGAAACTTGTAGTAGCTAAATCACATAAAAGTCTGGATTAATAGTGAGATGAGATTATGTAGCCCAAAATGAAATTATATATATAAAGCACAGGCATTTACTAGCATTTCTGTGGTCAGATATACAAATTGCACTGCAGGTAGAGCTTCTCCTTTCTCACTTGAGAAAAGTGCAATTAAAAGTAATTTACAGATGTGCAAAATGTACAGCTGTGCTCTTCTAAATTTCACAGAAATGAGCTAAATTGTAATGGATTTAAATTGGATTGGAAGCATCATTACTAGGTTTACTAGTTAAAGGGAAGTAATACCTATGAGTACTTGGTACGATGTATGTCTAAGTGGCAGCAGAACCATTAATGTATTGGAAATTACAACCAGACCAAAACATGCAGCAGGTTTTGTGAAAATCAATTAAGTGTGTAGATCCCTCTATGTAATCTATGCCTTTATGCCATTTACATTATATACTCCCTGACAACATGCAAAATGATCCAAGTACAGCTGAAATATGTGTTTATGTGTGTGTGCATGTTCACAAGATGATGTGTGTGTGTGTGTCTGTGTGTGTGTAAGAGATCTTTATGTTTTCTTTCCCTAGTGGTAAGGAAAATATCAAGAGTAGGATGTAAGTACATTGGTAAAAATAGGGAATACTAGTAAACTGTCTTTGTTTATTGGATTGTAAGCAATGACCATGAACATACATCTCTGGAAAATCAGCTTTTTAAAAAAAATCCATGCATTTCACTTGGAGCTACTTATATACTCAATAGCGATAAACTATTGTCATTAATATTATCTGAGCAGGTAAAGACCTTTATTTTATTGAAGTATAGTTGATTTACAATATTGTACTACTTTCAGGTGTACAGCAAAGTGATCCAGTTTTATAGTTTATATATATATATATATACATTTTTTTTCAGATTATTTTCCACTATGGGTTATTACAAGATATTGAATATTGGTCCCTGTGTTGTACAGTAAATCCTTGTTGCTTATCTATTTTATATATAGTAGTGTGTATCTGTTAATCCCATACTCTTAATATATCCATCCCCCCACTTCTCCCTTGATAACCATAAGTTTGTTTTCTATGTCTGTGCGTCTGTTTCTATTTTGTAAATAGATTCATTTTTATCCTCTTTTAAGATTCCACATGTAAGTGATATGCGTATCATAGCATATGATATTTGTCTTCCTCTGTCTGACTTATTTCACTTAGTATGATAATCTCTAGGTATATCCATGTTGCTACAAATGGCATTATTTCATTCTTTTTATGGCTGAGTAGTATTCCATTGTGAGTGTGTGTGTGTGTGTGTGTGTGTGTGTGTATATATATATATATATATATACACACACACACACACACACACACACACACCACTTCTTCTTTATCCATTCATCTGTGATGGACACTTAGGTTGCTTCCATGTCTTGGCTATTGTATATAGTGCTGCTGTGAACATTGGGGTTCATATTGGAATTAGAGTTTTTGTGTTTTCCGAATATATGCTCAGGACTGGAATTGCTGGATCTATTTTTAGGTTTTTAAGAACCTCCATACTGTTTTCCATAGTGGTCACATCAATTTACATTTTTCACCAACAGTGTAGGAGGGTTCCATTTTCTCCACACCCTCTCCAGCATTTATTATTTGTAAACTTTTTGATAATGGCCATTCTGACTGGTGTGAGGTGATACCTCACTGTGGTTTTGATTTGCATTTCTCTAATAATTAGCAATGTTGAGCATCTTTTCATGTGCCTGTTGGCCATCTGTATATCTTCTTTGAAGAAATGTCTGCTTAGGTCTTCTGCCCATTTTTTGATTGGGTTGTTTGTTTTTCTGGTATTGAGTTGTATGGGCTGCTTGTATATTGCAAATTAACCCCTTGTTGGTTGCTTCGTTTGCAAGTATTTTCTCCCATTCTGTAGGTTGTCTTTTTGTTTTGTTGATTGTTTCCTTTGTTGTGCAAAAAGTTTTAAGTTTGATTAGGTCTCATTTGTTTTTGTTTTTGTTTTTGTTTTTTGCTTTTATTTCTTTTGCCTTGGAAGACTGATCTAAGAAAATATTGGTACGATTTATGTCAGAGAATGATTTGCCTGTGTTCTCTTCTAGGAGTTTTATGGTGTCATGTCTTATTTTTAAGTCTTTAAGCCATTTTGAGTTTATTTTTGTGTATGGTGTGAGGGAGTGTTCTAACTTCATCAATTTACATGTAGCTGTCCAGCTTTCCCAACACCACTTGCTGAAGAGACTTTTATCCATTGTATTTTCTTGCCTCCTTTGTCAAGGATTAATTGACTGTAGGTGTATGGGTTTATTTCTGGGCTCTCAATTCTGTTCCATTGATCTGTGTGTCCGTTTTTGTGCCAATACCATGATGTTTTGGTTGTGTAGCTTTGTAGTATTGTCTGCAGTCTGGGAGGGTTATATCTCCAGCTTTGTTCTTTTTTTAAAAAACTTTTTATTTTACATTGGAGTATATCCGATTAACAATGTTGTGATAGTTTCAGGTGCACAGCAAAGTGACTCAGCCATACGTATACATGTATCCATTCTCCCCCAAACTCCCCTCCCTTCCAGGCTGCCACATAACATTGAGAAGAGTTCCCTATGCTATGCAGTAGGTCCTTGTTGGCTATCTATTTTAAATATAGCAGTGTGTACATGTCAATCCCAAACTCCCTAACTATCCTGTCCCCCCATCCTTCCCCCCTGATAACCATAATTTCAGTCTTTAAGTCTGTGAGTCTGTTTCTGTTTTATAAATAAGTTCATTTGTATCATTTATTTTTAGATTCTGCATATAAGCAATATCATACGATATTTCTCTTTCTCTGTCTGACCTACTTCACTCAATATGAGAATCTCTAGGTCCGTCCATGTTGCTGCAAATGACATTACTTCATTCTTTTTACTGGCTGAGTAATATTCCATTGTGTATATGTACCACATCTTCTTTATCCATTCCTACATCGATGGACATTTAGGTTGTTTCCATGTCTTGGCTATTGTAAACAGTGCTGCAATGAACATTGGGGTGCATGTATCCTTTCAGACCATGTTTTTCTGTGGACATATGCCCAGGAGTGGGATTACAGGGTCATATGGTAGTTCTGTTTTTAGTTCCAGCTTTGTTCTTTTTCCTCAGGATTGCTTTGGCAATTCTGGGTTGGTAAAGATGTGTTCTTGCCCAAGTTTCCTTGGGCTTGAAATAGACTTCTTTTCTTTGCAGCTAGGAATAGCCAAACTTTTCTAAAGCTCTTCTGGGAAGGTGTGTTGATGGTTGAAGGAAGAAGGGGAAATGGAAGGTGAATGATTGCATGATTGCATTTGGCCAGGGAATTAAAGGGCTTTTACTGTGTGTAAGCGCAGAGATTTATTATAATCAATCCATCAGTATTTCAACAATAATTTGCTTTTTCCAAGAGTTTTTACTAAATAACTGCAAAAAATTGACCTTGGAGGTAATTAGAAAACTGACTCATTGGTTATGAGTATGCTGATGGAACCCTTTATCTATCCTGCCTACAACATGTTTTTCAAGTGATTGACTCCTGCCATTCAAAGTGTTATACATGATCAGTTATTGATGCAGTGGTTCAGATCCTGTGCAGAGGTCTTCATATATCTCATCTCCCTTAATCCTTTAACTAACCATGAAAGGTGGGAATAATTATCCCTGTGGTACGGATGAGAGTTCTTAGAGTGTGTAAGTAATTTTCTTAGAGCTCCTGGCCTAGTAAGTGTCCATGTCAGGATTTGAACCTGTGTTAATGGTGCTTCTCGTCCATGCTATTTTCCTTGCACTATAAGTTTAATGATTTTGACTTTGAGAGTATGAGGAACATTAAATATAATCCTCTGATTTAAAAGCTCTTTTTTTTTTAACAGTTGAAGAAACAAAGTTCTGAAAGTATTAAAAATCAGTCATAGATGGAGAATAGTGAGAGATATTTTATATAATAGGTATTTTTTAATATATGAAGTATGTTTAATGTTGTTTAAGTTAAGCAATAGCCAGTGACCAATAAAACACTTTTGATCATAAGAGTTTTTCTCCAGAAAGAAATGATGATGTATATGGGTAACGATTGCATTTCTAGTATGAGGCTGTTTTGCACATCAGTGGCTTAAAATATTAAGAGCTGTGGAATAGTACAATAGGGGGAAGACATCCTCTCAGTCAGGAAATTTCACTAGCTTGTTTTGTTAACATATATGTTATTATAACCAAAAAGGTACAGGAATTGGAGAGGCACAGTGATTTTTCATTGTGGTCATCAATAACACCCAGTGCCCCCGAGCAGAGCACTATCGTGGCATTCCACGGAAGCGGAGACTCAGAACCCTTCCCATAGTGCTTCACTGCTCTGAAGTAGGTGTTCCCACTAGATGATGGCATCTCTTTAAAATTCAGTTTGTCCATATCACAGGCTGTGTAGAAAGAAACTTGAACTATATTATAGACCACTTGTTAGTAAATGTTTTAAAATTAGATTTCTAATTTCTGTTGGTAAGAGTAAGACTTAAAAGAAATGAGGATATGGGCATAAAATGCATTTTATAAAACTGTTTATTTTACTTCAATTACGTTTTATGTAATGCTGGATATTATTTTTCAAAATATCTTGATGAACATTGAAAAATTTGGTCCAAAATCACTTTTCCAACACTCAGATATTTGATTTATTGTCTTTTAGAGCTGTGATCATTGAATGCTCTTTCTTTAACTTCCTTATTTTATCCAGGAGAAAATGGTGACTTAGAGGGGAAAAAAAATGGTTTTTCTGCTCATGGTAATAATACTAGAGCCTGGAAAGTTGGCTTTGAAAATAAATCTCCCTTCAAGTTCTGTATTCCTTTCTTTACATAAGGGCCTCATTTATATCCAGTTAGCAAATGTTCTGTTTTCCTCTTTTTAAAACATAAGTGGTATGGAAACAGAATAGAAGGGGGATTTAGCTTCATTATTAAATATGAAAAAGACTAATAAAATGTATATATAATTGAATATAACCTTGCCATGAATTATTGCTTCTGTAAAGTCACATTATTAAAAGTTTCTAGTTTATAATTTCATCCTTGATTTATATCCTAGGTCACTCTGATCCTTTAATGAGTTTTGTTGAAATGTTCATTTGCATCCTTTCTGAAAAATTGAAGATAGTCCTCTGAATTTTTTATTTCTTTATGAGATTAAAAGTTTTTTTTTTTTCTAAAAGGAGATATTTAACATACATGATTCTTAACCATACAGCTGGGTGAATGTTTTACATATGTGTAAATATATGTAATCATATGCATACATGTAATCTCTCAGATCAGGATTTAGAAATTTTGAGCATCCCAGAAGACTATTTCATGCCCTATTGATATCTATCACCATTGATTAGGTTTACCAGTTTTTGATTTCATATAAATAGAATCACACAGCACATATACATTTTTGTCTGGCTTATGTTACTCATCATTTTGTCCATGTGATTTTCCCCATCTGCATATATCAATAGGTTGTTCTTTTTTATTGTGGTGTAGTATTTTTTATGTGAATATAGCAAAATTCATTTATTAATTCTACACTTATTGGTTGTTTCCAGCTGCCTTTACATAATTTTTAAAATGTAGATGTGGTGTCAAAAAGGTAGAAGTCAGTTTTTCTCTCTAGTAGATAAAATATGAAATAGAATCACTTTAATTAAACCATTAAAGGCAGTGATTGCTTTATATAACTGACTCATGCATATTTGAACCACGTGACACAAGGACTCAGCATCACTATTATTAATGGAAATATTTTCTGAAACTGAAAATTAGTATGTATTATTTTAAGTAGATGCTACATAAGTATTTGAAAATATTTAAACCTTTAACCATTATTCTTTTTCTTTTGTTATTTATTACATATATGTAACTATAATTATAGGTTGGCCCACATATGCATCTTTTTAAACTCAATTATCAGTTTTTTTAAAGTCCTTATGGATTGCTGAAATTTTATGGTATAGAAAAAAATTAAACCATTGCCTTTGACAAAGAATAATTTGGAATGATTCTGAACATATTTAACCTCATAATTTCATATATGAACAAAATAAGATCCAATATTTTGACACTAAGGATAAATATTTGTTTGAAAGTAACGCAAATAGTTTTAGAGAGATTTTTGTTACCATTTTCTGTCATTTTTTTTTTTTTTGGTTCCAGGGTTCCTATCATTCTATATTCAAATTTAAGATGATTTACTCTACTAGGAAAACACAAACATTACCAATAAAAATTGAAAAGTTCTTTGTTGTAGAATAAAATAAGATTAAATTGTTGTTTAGATGTTATTAACCAACTCACCTATTGAGTTATTTACTAGCTTCTACTGAGTACATCCCCCAGTGCTAATGAATATATTTGTTACATTGTCTTTATTGGTAAATAATCTGGGATTGTCATTTGGTATTATTTACACACTAATAAGCAACTGCTTTAAATAAAATAAATAACATTAAAGTAATGTATTAAAATGTAGTTTACAAAGCCCTTTCACATAATACACACATTAACTCTGGCAGGGAGAAGATATCACACTTCCCCAACCCAAACAGTGAAATAATTGGTATCCTATAGTTAGTAAAGAATGATCTATGAACTGTACTAGGATTTTTTTCCCACTCTAATTCTGTTATCTCTTATTATAAGAAACTACATCTCTGTAAATAATGGAACCCCATTTAAGAGGCCCAGGGAGAATAGTTTACTACATTTTTCCAAAATATTTTTTTAAAACTGGTTTTATCTATATTTATTGCACTACAAAATTACCTTATAATATGGAAATTTATCATCAATAAATAATAATTTGTTTTTACAGGTCTTTCAGGGGTTATATTTTAAAGACACTTTAACCTCTAAAAACAGTAGTACCACTTTCTAATATTTTTGTTTTTATACAACCAGTCCAAATTTGGCTGAGGTCAGTGATGCTTTTTATTATTTTTGACAACTATACAATGCCCAATAATGATTCTATTCTTGACACCAGCTGGCAGTAACCTTCCCTCTCAGATGAGTTCATAGATGGCCTGTTCACCATGCAAACATGTAATGGACACTACAAAATTCCACTGCTGTGCTTCTGCTTAATTAGGTGTAGTTTCGTCTAATAGGAAGAGAAAACCAACTTCCCGCCATGCTTTTTTTCCCATAATTTTATTTTAGATATTAAATACATTTTCAAAAGTGTGAAATATCTGAAAGCCTCTGAAAAAACAAACTAATGCAAACATTTAAAAAATACTACCTTACTACTATGTTATGTATCTTTGGCTTTGCAAAAATATGGTTGACTTCAAAATACTGTCCTCTTTAACTCAGGATGTCACCTTGTAGTGATTGGCCTTTACTGACCCGTGAAAATGGATGGAGTTATTCTGATCTCACTATGGAGAAGGTCAAGTTCACAGCTTGGATTTGAGAACAGCAGAAGGAATCACCTTAGAGGAAGAAGCTGATTTTAAAAAAGCAAATGTTTATTTACATTGAGTCCATCAGAAATAGGTAGATATCAGGAAGGAAACAACTGCAGAATTACTTCAGGATATTTTTAAAGCGCCTCTACTTAGGTATCCTTGTCTAAATATGTTAACTTTATAGCCATTTCCTCTTGAAGAATGCATCAACTTTTCTCTAGACCCATTTTTTTTTTTTATTTTTCAGTTAACACATGCCTATTTTCTTGCTGTAATATTTAAGCAATTTTATCTTAAAGATTTCATAATACTTCATCTGTTCTTATTTCTGTTGTTTTGCAATTCTGTTTGCTTTAATAGAGCTGCTGTAAAAAGCAACCATGGTAATCAGAAATAAATATTATAATTCACAAAACTAGCATGTCTTACAGAGATACAAGTTAAAATATAGTAGAATATATGCATATATTTATTATTATAAGTTCATCTCAGTAAATATATATGTATATGCATACATATACATTTTACTATAAATATATACCATAAATACATTTATATTATATATAATATTATAGATAAATATATATTTATAGTAGAATGTATATGTATGTGTATCTATTTACATATACACATTTATTTACTGAGGTGAACTTAATTCCTGAAAATTATTTTATGCTTTGAAAATTTTATCTGGAATAGTCTAAGTCTTAGGTTATCTTGGGTGGGTATAAAAGGTCTCCAAGAGAAAACAGCAATAAATATGACTTTTTATTAATAGTAATTAATTTTGAAACTATAATATTTATATTCTGAAAACACTATTTTTTTATTTGTTAGTTTGATATAGAGCAAGAAGCAGTACATTAATAGGTTATCATTTTTCCCAATATTATATTTTTTGTTGAAAGAAACTGAATTTACATTTAAGTACAATGAACAAAGAAAAGAGCTCAATGTTTTTATTTTGTCCAGACTTATTGTGAAATTAGTCTAAATAATTTCTAATTAAAGTACAAAATTTCTAATCAATAACATGTTTTAAATGCACAGAACTTAACTGTCTATAATAGCTGTTTTGCTGTAATCATAGTTATGTGTATAATTTATCAATAAGTTTTCTTTTGAAGGGAGGGGATATATCTGATATTTCTTTGATTTTTTTCTTGTCTTGTTTGTAAGAAGTTCTAGTTTATAGAAAACTAAATGGCAATTCTGGCTGATACAGACCATAATGATACCCAAACTCAAAAAGAAAATTGCCATATGTAGAAGATTGTCTTCCTGCCCTGTCCAAACTAGTTATTCCTTATTCATTGTAGGACCTAATGTTCATTGATAGGAAATAACATTCCATTTCTGATGCATGACTAATTTGTCATTTGAGTTGTGTTAAAAAATTCAATAAAATTCAAGCCATAAAGGATTAAAGAGTTACAGATTATCTCATCCTTTTGCACCGTTTTGATTACAAAATTTTTTTAAAAGGCTTTTTAAAGGAAATGTTGCAAAATTAACTGCTAACCTTTCACCCTGTGTTGTTCTTCCGGTTTCTGGTGGGTGCTAGCTATTAAGTAAATGATTCAAGGAAGGAAAAGATGAACAAAGGGCATGGTATATGCATTGACCATAGTAATATCTGCCTTCTCCCTAGAATAATAAAAATCAGTCTGCAATCAGAGTGGTTCATCAGTTACCTATCTTCCATGTAATGAACACACATTTCTATACCCTTATTAAAAAGACATTTGTAGGTACTTCTGTCCCCATGAAGATTATAACTTGGTTGAAAATATTAAACAGAAATGAGCCACATGAGAAAAATAGAAAATAGGCTAAAGTGACTGGGCTAGTGGATTTTTTAAAATATCATGTGCTTTACTTAAAAGAAAAAATAATCAAATCAATGCCAGTAACAATCTCTTTGAACAACTTTCTATGAAAAATAGACTTTGAAATTCCATATGAGCCTATTTGAAAGGTAACTGAATTTTACAAGACCATTAGTTGATATTCTGTGTGAAAACTACCCTGATAATATATTGGGCACCCTACTTCTATATCTCTTGTAGAACAGGAATTGACATATAATTAACAAATACATGTTGAATGAATGAGTAAACAGTCCTAATAATATGAGTATTTGTTTCTCCAACTGGATTTCCCCTTCTCCACATGGCTCATTTCCTTAAAGACTAAGAAGATTCTTAAAGCTGTTTCTGGAGTGCTTATCTTTCAATGATTCAGTTACTTGGCAGAGGACTGGCATCTAGTTAAAACTTACGTATTCAGAGAAATCACTCTAATTCCCATTTTGTAATATTATCAGCCAATGAAATTGATAATTTCAGAGGATCTTTAAGTGTGGGAACTTGTAATCCTTGTGGCTTTATCTGGTCCGTGAAAGAACGAAGGGTGTTACCAAGGGTTTAATAATTAAACTAATATTCAATTATTAATAAATTTTGATGTTTAGTGAGGATACATACAGAAATTTAATAAAT
Source organism: Balaenoptera musculus (assembly GCF_009873245.2). Taxonomy (NCBI): domain Eukaryota; kingdom Metazoa; phylum Chordata; class Mammalia; order Artiodactyla; family Balaenopteridae; genus Balaenoptera; species Balaenoptera musculus. The sequence goes on from NC_045788.1 coordinate 117,698,544, forward strand.
TTGTTTGGCGCCTATGTTATAATACCTTTTAATTAGTGTAGTAAATGGAGCAGTATTTTTCCTCTTGATGTAATGATAACTTCTAAATCCTACAGTTCATGGGTATCCTGATTCTCCTATTCATGGCTGTTGACTTTGGCTCCCTGTATGCCAAATTATCACTAGAAAATTTCTTTACTAATCATCAAGAAGGTTTAATCAAAATCAGTTTGTTTAGTTACCAACAAATGTACCCTTAGGAGTATGGGAGAAGCCAAGTTTATAATGATTGAATTATTTTATTATGTATTACGAACACAGATATAAAACCCCCGATCTTTCCCCTCCTCTCTCTTCCCCCAAAAAATAAATGGAAGAGAATTGGGAGCAAATACTTTTTTACAGCAAAAATCTTTTCAAAAAAACATTACTAGCACCTACTACTAGTACCTCTTGGAGTCTGTACTGGGCTTCTCCTGGAACAGTATTGTTAGAAGAATGGGTGCTGGAGTCAGACTGCCTGATTCAAACCCACGTCTGCCACTTGCTAGTTATCAAATCTGGGAAAAAGCACCTTCCGTAACTTACTTTTCTTGTTTGTAACTTGGTAGTAATAACACAACTGATTTTGAAGTATTTGTTAAATTAAAAAATAATAACATCCCTTCCAATTAAGTGACGATGTATAGAACTTAATCCAGATGTGGGAGTGAATATGAATGAAATGGGAAAGGAGGCATGCCTTTGGAGATGTTAGTCTTCCTTAATATAATGTCATTGAGAAAAGCATCATAGTAGCCAGTGTATTGCCATCATGGAAGTCAAAACAGAGAACAGAGTGGCAAGTTTCTAAGAATATTGGAAAGTAAGAAATGTTGCCTGCTTCGTTTTTTTTTTTTTTTTTTTTTTTTAGATCAGCATTAAGTGGAGGGTATGCCAGCCTTACCTTCCATTTATATTTTATTTTGAAACATGTCATCAAGGAACCATAAGCATGTTAATTAAACCAGAGTAAAACTTCAAAGGATCCACTTCACTCCTCATAGTATAGGTTCACATAAGAAAGAGCAATTAATTTAAAATCCAAGTTTTATATATTCCCAGGTTTCCAGTTGGGAGATGATGAAATATACGTTCTCAACTCTCTTATTTCTCTCTGGAATCAGTTGTCACTTTCTTTTGTTTTGTTTTGATATTTTGATATTTTGTTTTGTTTTGTTTTGATATTCTGTGTGAAAACTACCCTGATAATATATTGGGCACCCTACTTCTATATCTGAGAAGTATCTCTTGTTTTCTGAAGTAACTGGTTATTTTGATTACCTTCAAAAGGCTAAATGGTGTTCACAATTATCTCCTTTCTCCTTCTGACGCTAATTCTATTGTTTAGTAAATTAAGGGAAAGGAATACCAGATGAAATGAAGCCTGGTATGATTTTTAAGGTTTGGAAAGGAAATCAGTATTTAACTTAATTGTTGTCTTTTATGTACAGGTTTGAATATTTATATTTGGAATAGCCTTGGAGCTTAATTCATCTGTTTAGACATGAAATATAGTTCCAAGTCAAGCTAACCAATCTTTCATTAAGATGTATTTAGTGTCAGTGTATCTTGCCCTGCTTAAAAGTATCGTTTTATACTTTCTGTTTTGAACTATTTAATTTTTTTAAACTTTAGTGAGTTTTCAGTGTGGAAAATCTTATTTGTCTCTAATCCAACCTCTTTATACAAAGTCTAATAAGTCCATTTTAAGAGCAAAATTGACCTTCTTTAGGTGACTAGCTATTAGTGGGGAGCACAGTACCTAACCTATGCTGATCTAAATCTCAGAAACGTTTCCTATCTCGGATCTCTTGCATTGCAGATATTGAAAGCATCGATGCTTCTATTCTCTAAAATTTTCACAAAAATATCAGACCTGATAGTGTGATTTTTTTTCCTTTTTACCTCAAGATCTAACTAGAAACATAAATCAGAAAAAACTAACTGAAAGAAAAAGTTGAAAAAAAGAAAAGAAAAGGAATTGATGCTTTGGGAAAGGAAATGATTTGGTGGTAGAGTGTAGATTAGAGTAAGCAACCAGCTTTCAGAAACTACAGTGTTGAAGTTCAATAAAAGATGCCCAAAATTCTTGAGTGCAGTAAAACACATGTATAGCAGAGGGCCTTCTGTAGAATCTGGATGTTGCTTGATTTTAAAAAAAAGTGAAAAATATCCTTCAGTGGATCTAGCAATTTCTGAGAACATCTGTATGTTACCCATCCAAAGTAATTAGGAGCTGAAATCATCTATCACTACCTACTGCCACTTACTTCATTTTCATAACAACCCTCTAACTATGTCTCATCAGGAAATTAAATTTCTGTCACACAGGTTGAAGGTTATTTACAAAACAGACTTCCACTGTGCTAGTTCATCCTGCATATTGCAGCTAGATTATTACAGCCAGATTATTGCAGCCATTTTCCAACTGATCTCCAAGATTTTATTCCTTCGATTATGTACTCTTTTTCTTTTTCCTGTAGTTTCCTTCAAAAATTAAGATCACATCTCTACTTTTCTAAGAGTCTTATGACTCTATTGCCTGAAGTTTGTTTCCTCCCCCAAAACTTGCATATTGAGTATCATTAACTGGTTATTAATACTAAATTGATCTTGGAGAAACTTTCTGTGAGAAAACATTTCTTGGTATTGTTTTGTAAGTTAAAATACATAGGCACCTTAGATGGCTCAATAGAAATTTTGCAGAAAGATTCTGAAAGATGTTTTTTTCTCCCCACTTTTTTTTAATTGAAGTATAGTTCATGTACAATATCATATAAGTTACAGGTGTACAATATAAAGATTCTGAAAAATCGTAAGAGGTACATGGAAATAGGTGAAGAATAGAGCTGATAGAGAAAAGTGATGGCCTTCTGCAGGACAAGACACATTATGTAGAGTTTAATTTTTCTTAACCTGCCTTATTGAATAAACTGAACTTTTTCAGAAATTCCATCTTTTAAAATATGACCACCACAATTAATATTTAAGACAATAGCTCTACATATAAGCCATGTATTAGACCTCTGAGGTCATTGCTTGACTAAAAACATAGCTTTGAAAATTTCAGAAAATCTCTTCAGAGTCAAATTCTATAAGCTTGGCAATCTGTATTTGAAGATTGAAAAGAATGAGAAGGTGATTTTGTTTCATTACCAAAACATAAAAATTATATGCTGTGGTTTTATTTTTTTTGAACAAGAGTTTAAGTAAGGAGGTAAAATTCTCATTATTTCAGTAACTATTTTCTAGTTGATAACTACTCCCTGAAGATATTATATTCCTAAATTGTTTTAGCACCAATAGCTACCACTGTAATATAATAAGATATTTGAACTCACTGTACAAATAACATCCAGAACGTTTTTAAATAAATTTTTAAAAATCAGTTGAGTTTGTTTCTAAAGTATTTTGTTGGTGGCCATGGTAAAATATTGACAATAATGGATTTAAAATAAATGAATATTCTAATTAATAGTAGAAGTCAGACTTCCAAAAAAATTATTGGAAGATAAAGTTTTTGAAATTTTTTATGGCAGTAAAAGAGTAAAATGAAAAAAGAGAGAAACACAGGTCCGTAGTATTAAACATCTATAAAAATCACTATTTGAACTTTCTTGTTACTTTACCATCCTGGACTATCACATTTATATATTGAAATGCTCAATATAGTTTTTATGTTATTGGGGGGGGGGGGGGGGGGGGAATTGTGTTCTTCAGAAATTGTGCTTGCTACAAGCAAAAAAATTAAAAAGTAACTTCAGTAAGAACTAACTGGAATAATGAGAAATTTCTGTATCATGGTCAAAATAATGCCATTACCTCCTGCATGATTGCTGCAGTGATTTTTGAAAGCTGTACAAGTTGTTTTATCTGATTTTGGCTATCGAAGGCTTTTTCTATCTAAAAGCAGTTGTGGTAATATACAAATGTAGAATAACTTGTGAGTTATATTTTAGATCTAAAGCTATATGTATTTAATGGTATGACCAAGTTCATGTTTGGGAAAGCATCACCTGAAAATTGGGTTTTTAGTATTTTAAGTATTGTCAATTGAACTAAGAGGTGACATTTTTCCTGTTTACTTACATGATAGTTTATATGCTCTATTTAAAAGCAAAAACTCAAAATTCCCAGTTTTAAATGTTACCATAGCTTCATATACCAAAGAAAATAGTTTACTTAATTGAGTTTCAAATCTTGAGCTGGATTTAGTATTAAACATAGTTTAGTGATTATGTATATTTTTCATTGATAGTTAAACATACACACAAAGTATATTTTCTTTTTTAAAAAATGCAAAAGATGCTTTAACATAAAATATGAACAGTTGAGCAAAGCATGATAAAAATACTTACTTGGAAGGATTGGGAATTGAGCAAGCACAGTGTATTTTTTGCCCCAGAGGTGGCAGTGGGAAAAGGTCTGTTTACCCGAGCTCTCCTGCTTCCAAATGAGCTCTGATGATTTTAGTTTGATGAATGACTTCAGGGAGCTATGATGCCACCACGCTGCCCAATGTCTTGGCCCAAACAACAAGTCAGCTCATAGGTCTCCATGAATGTGCTGCTGGAAAGGATGTGGATTGGTTGGGGATGTATACAGGGAAAAGTTGTTTCTGAAGATGGTATTTTTTATAAAAAAATATTTAACTGTGCTTCTCCCCTGCTTAAATACTTCCAAGGTAAAGATTATTATTTCTTATTTATGTCTATCCAGAGTCTTGTATATAAAGGTTCCTTTCCTCATAAATGTTTATAAAATAAAATTTGATGTTAGAAACAAGAATGAACTTTTTGCTTCTTGTTGCTTGCAGGGTTAAGGCAAAACTCATGGGACAAGTCTGGTTTTACGTCTTTTGTTTGTTTGGGGCAGGGGGTTGTTTTGTTTTTCTTTTTTTGTCTATTTGATGATCTGTGGTATAATAGAAAAAGAGCCAGCAAGCAAGCAAGAGAGCGATGGTAAAGAGGACAGGAACTAGGGAAAAGTTGTTTGTCCATCCTTTCCATGTCAACTTCACATTTAAGGCCTTTGCCACTCCTCTTTAGCGTATGAATCAGTTAGTGTGGAACTCTCCCCAGGTTTTCCTAGCACCATACGTTTGTATGTACTCTTCTACATCATGAAAAATTCTTCCCTTCCTTTCTATCTGAAAATTGTCTGCTGGTCCTCCAATATTCTGACATCTCCTTTGAAAAATCCTCGCTTACTCCCCCAGGCAGAGTTTGATTGTTCTTTTCTGGGATGGTACATATCTCTATCACAATGCTTTTCACAGTGCCTTACAAATATTCATTTACATACATGTCTGCTCTCAGGCTAAACTGTCAGCTTCTTACAGCAAGGCATATTTCTTATTCATTTCTGTATTCCCACCACCTTCTATTATGCCTTTCATAGTTGGCATTCGATGAAAGGCTGATTAATCTTTCTAAGCATTAAGCTAGTCTTTTAGAACAATAATGTATTTGCCATGCAGTGATATATGATCCTGAATAAGTAGTTTATGCTCTCTGCTGCCTTTTTTTTCTCCAAAAAAACTACATAATAAAGAAAAAATGCACCAAATTTAAGAACAAGATTTGTTTAAAAAGTGCTAATTTGAGTAACTTGAATACAATAGCTAAAGTAGTATGAATATCATATTAAGATAAATTGAGATTATAAATAATTTTTTCCACACTGCTTCTCAGTTTTTCCTAGACAATAGAATATTAAAGTAGAAAAATCATTAGAGGATATCTTATTCAATTGCATTATAAATGTATATTGAATAAATAAAGGAATGAATGAAGCCGAGGAATGTTAAGTGACACACTCAAGTCACATCTTTTAGTGTCGATGCTAGGATTGGAGCACAGATCACAATGTCAAGTGAAAAGTAAAACCCTTTTAAAATGCTGTGATTTTTTAAACTTTTTATTTTCAAATATTTTAGACCTATAGAAAAGTTGCAGAAATAACACAGAGGGGACATGTACAGGCCCTCCCTTAGTTTCCTCTATTGTTAACAACTTATGTATTGATAATTACAGTATAATTATAGAAACTGGGAAATTAACATCAAATTCAGGATCCCACATTACCTTTTTTTGTTGGGTCCCTTTGTCTCCTCAATAATTTATAGTTTCTCTGTCTTAACTTTTTTATGACCGTGAAGGGGACTCATCACTTATTTTGTAGAATGACCTTCAATTTGGGCTTGTCTGATGTTTTCTCATGAGTATATTGGGATTATGCATTTTGGACAAGAGGAAGTGTTATGCCCTACTCAGTGCATCATATCAGGGGATACATGATGTCAATAGATCTTATTATTGACGAGGTTAACCATAATCTCTTGAGGAACGTGGTGTTGGCTAGGTTTTTCCAATGGAAGGTTACTATTTTTCCCTTCATTATATACCTATATATTTACTTATATATATATTTATTTTTATGTATATATCTTGGAATAGATACTTTTAAACTGGGCAAATATCCTGTTTTCCTTCAATCTTTTGCCCACTGATTGTAACATTTTTTGGTAGAGTTTTATCTGTGACAATTGTTACTATTGCGTTTGCCTAATGTGATTTTGTATGTCCCTCATTCCTTCTACATTTATTAATTGGAATTCTTCAAAAGAAGAGATGTTCCTTCTTCCCCATTTGTTTGCTTATTCAATTATACATTTATATTAGTGTGGACATGGGTATTTATTTATTGTAGTACTTATAATTCAATACTATCATTGTGTAGTTTATTCAAATTATTCCAGCATTGGTTATTGGGGATTTTTTTCAGGGTGGCTTATTGTCTATTTGATATGTCCCATCCTTTTTTGAGGACTTACTTATTTTTTGGCAACACAAGATATTCCAGACTCACCTTGTGTTTTTCCTGCTCAGCCCTGAAATAAGCCACTTGTCCAAGGAGTTCTTGTTCCTTTTATTGGAGAATGGATTTAGAAACTAAGATCTCAGTGCCAGGTATGCTTATTGCTAACAGGGTGTTATTATTTCTAGTCCATTTTAATGGACAGTGTTAGGGAATATGTGTATATATACTAATCCATGCATGGACTTTCATCCATATTTCTTTCTACATCAATCTGTCTCTAAATATATGAACAATTATGAATTAATATTGATATCTCTGATTCTAATACAACAGGGTTCTCTCGAGCCTCCAGCCTTTCCTTATTTGTAAATTTTCCTCTAACAGAGAAAAACGTGGCTCTCATTATCCATAGTATATTTAGTTATTTGTTCAGTCCTGGTAGGCACATCAAGCAGTTACAAAGTTGATAACCCTTACCCCTGTGGGAAATTGACTTACTAATCAGAGTAAAGTAATCCTGTACAATTATTTTTGCCTCACAGTATCTCAAAATATTTTTTTTCCAAAGCTACTTTGGTTCATCATTTTATTTTCCATTCCATTCAATGTGGTTGTGTTATTCATTTATAACATAACTAGGTTCATTTGTTACTCATATGTTTACCTCATATCCTGGGGTTATTTAATTTTTTAATTAATTTTTTTAAATTTTATTTTTTATTAAATTTGCCATGGTTCTAAAAGGCAAAACTATCAAAAATGTTATACTTGGAGAAGTGTTGCTCCCACTACATCCTTACTAGCAGGTTTCCCATTCCCCCCTTCTTCCCACTCTTTCTCTCCCGTTCCATGTAGGTAACCGCCTTTTTTAGTTTCTGGTTTACCCTTTCTGTTATTTCTTTTGCAGATATGTAAATGAACAGGTACATGTTTATTTTCTTGTGTCTTTTTCTTTCTTATAAGAAAGGTAGCTACTGTTGATAGTCTTTTGTAACTTGCTTCCTTATTTAACAAATCTTTCTGAAAACCACTTTGACTCAGTTCATAGAGATCTTCCTCCTTCTCTTATACAGCTGCATAGTAACTTGTTGTGTAGCTCTAACATAATAAAGTCAATGACTTTCCTGTGCGTGAACAGTAGATGGTTTCCAATATTTTGCAAATAAAACAATGCTGCAGTGAATAACTTTGTGCACGCATATTTTCTAATCGTTGGAGATGTCATGAGGGTAGAGTCCTAGAAGTGGGATTGCTGAATCAATAGGTGATTGATTACATATGTAGTTTTTGTTAGGTATTGCCCAATTTATCTCCAGAATTGGATTTGATTTAGAAACACATTTCCTAATACATGGAAAAAGAGGAATTTATTCACGTTTTCTTCTGGTACTTATATGGTTTCATTTAAAAAATCTAGGCCCTTAATTCATTTAGAGTTTATTTTGGTGTGTGCCATGAGATATGGACCTAATTTTATCTATATCCAAATGGCCACCCAGTTGTCCCAGCACCTATTATTAAAAGTTTATCTTTACTTCAGTGATTTGAGATGCCACTTTTAACGTGCCAAATTTCAGACTGTTTCTCGTTGTTGTATTCCACTTTTCTGGATTATTTGTCTACCTTTGTGCCAGTACTACTTGTTTTAATTATAGAGGCTTTATAGTATATTTTAATCTAGTAGGGCTGGTCCCCCTTGCAGTTTTTCTTATGTAGTGTTTCTCTGGCTATTCTTTTATATTTGCTTTGAAAATGGACTTTAATATCAAGTTGTCTAACTCCATAAAATAGCTTGCTGGTGTTTTTATTGAGATTTTATTGAGTTTTTAAATTAACTTAGGAAAAGCTCACGTCTTTTTAATGTTGAGTTGTCTCAACAAGATCAGGGTGTGTTTTTTCATTTGTTCAAGTCTACTTTTATGTCTTTAAAGAGTATTTTTTAAATTTTTAAATGTCCCACATTACTTGTTAAATTAATTCCTAAGTATTTAATCTCCTTTATTGTTATTGTAAATGGTTTTCCTCTATCATTATATCCTTTATTTATTTATTGGTATATTAAGGCTATTTATTTTTGTATGTTCATATTATATCATGACACTTACTGGAGTCTTTATTTGTTTGAATTAGCTTTATCATCCATTCTCTGAGGTTTTCCTTGTATTCTATCATGTTACCTGCAAATAGATAGTTTTGTTTCTTCCTTAACTGTTTTTGTGCCACTAATTTTGCATTAGCTAATATCTTGAGTGCATTACTGAATAGTAGGATAAATAGTGGGCATGCTTACTTTGTTCCCAATTTTAGTGAAGATGCTTCTACTCTTTCCTCATTAAATAAGATAATGGATTTTGGATAAAGCAACCCTTAATTCCTATTTTTTTTGCATTTTACTTAATCATGAATGAGTGTTCAAGTTTGTCAAAGCTGTTTTCAGCTTCTATAGAGATAATTTTTCCTTAGATCTATGATATAATATGTGATAGCGGTAGATTTATAAATATTGAAGTGATTTTCCATTTCTAAAATAAAGCCCATATGGTCCTGGTGCATTATTTTCTTAATATGGTATTGGATTCTGTTTGTTAATAGTTTATTTAGTTTTCTTGCATTAATTATGAGTGATGTTATTCTTTTCTTTCTTTCTTCATAATGTATTTATTTTTTTAGGTATCATTGTTATGCTTGTTTCATAAAAGGAATTACGAATTTTTAATTTCTTCTCAGTGCACTGGAATAAATTCTAGGGTCTTTAGATTATATGGTCATAGAAAGTAGGTAAAAAATCCCCTGTCAAAACATTAGGGCCTGGGGCTTTTTGTGTAGTAATTTCTAGAATAGTTTCAGTGTTTTTTCCTATGGAAATTGGACTAAGATTTGTAATTCACATGTAATTAATTTGGTAATATATATCTATCTAATTTTTCAAATTTATTTGAATAGAGCTCTGCAAAGCAGTCCTGTGCGTGTGTCTGTGCACGCATGTGTACATGCATGCGTGTATGTGTTTTAATTTCTTTGGTTTCAGTAGTTATTTCCCTTCTGTCATTTCTTACCTTACATCATTTCCTTCCTATACTTTCTTACTGCTTTTTCTTGATCAGATTAGCTAGTACTTTTTCTCTCTTATTATTTTAAAAAACAAGATTTTAATTTATTAATTAGATCTACTTTTTTATTATTCTCTGATCATTTACTTTTATTTTTATTATTCCCATCACTGTGATACTTTTTGTTTTATATTTACTCTTTTTAGTTTTTTGAGAAGAGAAATTAATTCATTTACTTTCATTTTTTCTTTGTTATTAAAGTATTTAGTGCAATGATCTTCCTTTTATCAGATATGTAGTGTTTTCATTGTCATTCTTTTAGTTCTGTAACTTCAGTTTGTGTTTCCCCTTTTAACCAAGAGTTATTTAATGAAAAGGTGTTTTTTTTGTTTTTTTACATCCAAGTGGAAGGACTCCCTTGTTTGTTTTTTATATAATTTCTTATTTTATTGCCTTATAACTATGGAGTATTATTTATAATACTTTTACTTTATGGAAGTTACTGGTATTTTCTGTGCAATTTAATATGTGATCAATTTTTGTTAACATTCTGTGGGCACCTGAGAAGAAAGTGTATTCTTTATTCTTAGGGCGTAGAGTTAAATATACATTCATAAGATGTTGGTTATGTTGGTTAAATCTTCTATCTCCTCTCTTAATTTTTTGTCCACTTGTTCTGTCTTGTACTGAGAGTACCGTAATAAAGTCTTTTATTATTAGTGTTTTTCTCTTCTTGCATATCTCGTAGATTTTGCCTCATAAATGCAATGTTATGATTTCTTTAGACCTTTTTCAGCTGCCTGAATTCATGGATGATTCATAAACCTTTCTCATTGAACCAAATGGTAAGATGCATTGGAATTACCTTATTGCTCTGCATAAAAATAAGATTCCATCGATTCTTTAATATATAAATCCCCTTGACAGAATTCAGAACACATGCATCTTACCTCAAAGTGAATTTTATACCAATTCTATATCAGGTGATACAATGAGAATTGTCTGTGTATATCATGAAACACTTTGTCTCAAAAATAGAGTTTTTAAATTGTAATATTTAGCATTGAATACTTTAGACCATTAAAGTATTGACATTTCATGAAAGTTAGCCCCGTGGTTCCCAAACTTGACTGTGCATCATGTTAAGAGCTTGTCACATAGATGCATATGCCCTACCAATGGAATTTTGGTTCAGCATATCTGGATGTGGCCTAAGACCCAGAAACAGAAAATCTGGAACTACATAGGGGAACCACTGATGTAGTCCTCTCATTTTTCAAGGTTTCCTCTTAAGCAATATTTAATTCCTCACTAACTCACTTTGATATTCAGATGCATTCAAATCTATTATGTTGCTTTGTTGGTAAATGTCCCCCTTCTGGACCTTTGGCATCATGACACATATTCAACCATTTAAAACATACTTAGGTTGGCAATAGGCAGTATTAAGACACTCCTGGATAAAATATAAAAATTTCCTTAAATCTATTACTCTTATCTTCCCAGACAAAAAAAAGTCAGAGGAACTGTACTAGCGTCTGAACTAACAACCTTAAATAAAGCTGAAGGATGTGATTATTTAACAAATTTGTTCACCATAAAAAAGATAGGAAAAACTTTGTACACCATAGGTATCTGGGCACTTAGTAAAGACTGTGACTGATAAGAAATAATACAAAGAAGGAACATGAAAAGAGATTATTTGGAAAATTATACCACAAAACTATGACCATTGAGCTCATTCAAGCAACAGAAATATTAGAAGCCAAGCTCTAATCGTTTGGGGTTTTCCTGGACTTCGAAACAACTAACATCACTTCATAAAGTCAGGTAGGGCAATATTCTGTAAAGTCTTTGTTCTGAGTTTTTAGTTGTTTTGCTAAAGCCTCAGGCTCAATTTCAACTGAATTGTTAGACTGAAGTCTCGTCCAAACTGACAAAATAAGCAGTGAATCTCTGCAATTCTCTACAAAGTACAAAGGAAAAGAATAGGTTATATAACTGACTACATTGCATTTGGCTGGTAGTTTCTCTGTTAAGCTGGTAGGTGAATTACTTATCATCTCCTTCGATTGCAAAATAGATGCAGTGTAGTAATTCAGAGCTTATTCATATATCCTTTAAGACTGATACTGTGTGTTTACATATTGCACACTGACAGTCATTTTCACAAAATTATTGTGAAAGCATTGGTCTTATATTTTTACGTGGTGAAATAGAGACAGAGAGGGAATGCTCTGCCTCCGGCCGTCAGTGTGAATCTCTGAGATGACTGGAGGCTGGGAAAAATGTTCAAGCCTGTCTTCATTTTCCAGGCCAAGATTTCTCTACCAAACCGATTTTCAATATAGATATAAATGTAGTCTTTGATTTCCCTTCATAATATGTGTAAACACATAAAGCTACCTTTGTCCTTATTTCAGGGTTCCTCACTTTCTGCTATTGGAGGCAAAGCAAAAGTCAGGAGAATTCAACTAATTTGAAAAATGACCAAATTATGATTGCCCTGGAGCAGGGCACAGTGTGAGTTTATCAGTGAGTCATTGTATAGCCTCTGATAATGTTTCTATCTCCTGAATCCATCCTCTGCTAATATTCCTATATCTTCCAAAGTAACTCCATGGAGGAATTATCAGCAAAATTGTTATTTTGCAATGGAAGCGCCTCAATTCATTGAAGTTAAAGCAAATTTTGTCAGTTTTTACTCTAACTCAAAAGATGAAAAATACCATAAGAGAGTCATACATAACAGATGTTAATATTAAACAAAAGAAAAACTACAAGATCTTTCCATCTTTTGAAAGATAACGAGGTGTCCAACCACTATTTTATTACAGTTCTTGACTATAAATAAGACTAAAGCAGAATCAATAAAATTATTTTACTTAAGAGGTACTCATGCATCTCCAAGAATATTTAAATATCCATTGGCATACAGATGTTTGGCTATTCAACAGATGCCTTCCACTGATACATGCAATACTTTCAGTGATATACGCAAACAAAATTGCATTTATTTCAGAGTTTTGAATGTGTCAAAAATGCCCTGGTATATTGTTTAGTAGTTACAAGTAGTAAACAATTATTTGCACAATTGTTGATTTGAGATAAGATCATTGTCATCAGATCCTGGTTCAAAGAAAGTAGACACTATAGTTATACTAATAATATACACATTTTAAACAGTATTTAAGGGACCAATTGTTTTAAACCATGTTCTTGGTGCAAAGGCCCCCTGATAGTGACTTTTATCCCCATCACTTCTTTTAGAAACAAACATTGTAGGCAAGAAGGTATTATATAAGATTTTAAGCAACTTTGCAACAAAATTTGGTCATGTAAGAATTATTCTTGAGACATTAGTTTGGTTAATAGATGTTCCAGATTTACAATAAGCAATGTCTGTTAGAAAGATTGTTTTAGAGTTTTTAATTTTACCAAAAGAAGAAAGGAAAATTTTAGTGATTAAGTTCTGCTGTGATAATGCTTAATTAGTTGTGTCATTGTAATAATGATGCTAAGAATAGTAATGTAGCAGTTACCATGTTTTCAATATTTGCTTTGTACCAGACACATTGCTATACACTTTACAGTTACACAACTACTGTTATCTTGGGCATTTTGTGTAAGCAGAAGCCACTCTCAGAAAAACTAGGTAACTTCTCCAAGGTTAGACTTATCCATAATTTATACTCATTTCTACAAATGTTTTCTCTCCTTCGTTAAGCTAAATCTTTGAAAATCTGCCTTGATCATGCAATGTAATCATGATACAATGCTACAAGAGTAGTGCCAACTCTTTGGGCTTTCTGGATAATAGTAATAATATTATACTGTACTTGGGGACATCATTTGACCCTGGGTATAACTGGGTCCAATGTAATTGTGAACTTCTTTATAAGCGGCTTTGATTGTATCTGGTTTTCTACTTTGCTGCAGTGAACAGGACTGTGTGTTTGATGAGAGTCACATTGGTATAGCTGTAAATGTGATACTACAGATGATTTCATATGCAACACATGAGACAATTATTTAATGAACAATGGCTATAAGGATTCTACATTGCCTTTGAGAGTTGCATAAGAAAAACTCTTTTGTATTCCATGAGCTGATGATAGAGTAATTATATAGTATTTTTTGCAATGGGAAGATTATGAAACTTTCATTATATAAAAACTAGAGAGATGACAATATAAAATTCAGTAAAGATGCCACCTACTCCACATTTCCATACACATGACTATTTTTTTCCAATGTTCTCTTTTTGTCTAATTGCACTACAGGAAAGTCTGAACGTTCATTGAATTAGGTAAATTAAATGTGGCTCCTGGTTTCTACTTTTCATTTTAACTCAAGTTGTTCAGACAAATTGTGATTTTAAAGTCCTTAGCTCAGAGCTTTAATAAAACAACAACAACAACAAAAAACCTTTCAGAAAACATTTATATGCCCCAAATTTATTGAGTACCAGCTCTGGGCCAGATATCTTGCTTGAGACTTGAGGACAGAAATAAATGATTTAGTCTATTAGTTGAGATATACAAATTAATAAATCATTATTCACAGCTTTTTTACATGAAGTTCATAGCCTCTGTATAAGTCTATGAATACCTTTCAGGGGATTCTTGAAATCTTAAAATTATAGGCAAAGCATTGTGGGTCTATGGATATGTACATTTTACTAGGGAGGCGTTCATGGATTTCATCAGGTTCTCCAAAGTTTCATAGTGTAAACAAAGTTAGGAATTATTAATCCTCTTCTTCCTTGGCAATGTTAGCTAGTTTTAGTGGTATAGTTTTTAATATGTAAAGAAATTTTGGTTCAAAAGTATTGTGACTTGCTTAATATCAAGTATCTGTTTGATGGCAAATTTAGAATAAGAATAATAAATTGTCTTTTGACATAAGCCAGAGTTGCTTCCCACCATGTATTTATTTCATTAATATTATCTGAATTTTTGTTTAAACTCTAAAATGTTGGCTAGCCATATAGCCTGAAGCATTTTTTCCTACATTCTCTTCATCTGTTAAATGGAAACATGGGCTTTCATATGCCTCCATGTTTAATAGGGGAAAATTCCAACCCAGTATTAGACATCCAAACTCTAATTTAGTTTTTATTTCTGCTCAATTTTTGTAAGAAGCGAATGATCACCAGAATTTTTTCCATGTAATTTCCTGGAGGAGACCTAATCTGAGAACGTTGTCCATCCAAGTCACAATATCTGATGTCTAATAATCTTTGTTCATCATAAAGATAAATCACAAAGGAAAGATTCCATTTACTTCATCTATTCTCTGCCAACTAGGACAAGGGCATAAATGAACAGAGTTTTAGATATTTCAACAGGATTGGGCCAGATGTTCTGGTTAGATAAGTAAACCAGATAGCAGAGTTAGTCTGCGGAGCCCATTCTCCATGCATTCTAGTAGTCATCAGTGGTTTGCCTTGCCTTTTTTGTTTGCTTGTTTGCTTAGCATTAAGATTTGGTTTCTCCATCAGGAAAATGGTGTTTATCATTTATCAGTGTAAATCATAACAACTTAGCGCTTTCTTATAAGACCTCAGAGAGTGTCACTTTTATCAATATAATATATAAACACACATTGGTTATTTATAATCCTCTGTGAAAGCTGCATTAAAGATTTTACTTGTTTTTAGTTGAAAAGTTGGAAAACATGATCTTTTCAAAAAAGATAATGTGCCTTCCTATTTCGTCATTATGAAGAGTAAAGTTCATGTTACATTTCGTGTACTTACCTAACATTTTACCACCCTAGGGACTGAAACATAGAAGGAAATTAGGTCAGATTTAGCCTTTATAAAGGCATTTTTACTCTGACACACCACTGGGTGGAGTACATTGCTAGCCCAGAATCTAATGTTACTGTATTGTAGGGTGTTTCTGTGCCAGATGAGAGAAACTCCTAATCAACGTTGAGGTTTCGTGTATTGTTTTAAAAATCTGGGCATGTTTAATAAAGGCTAAATACTAGAATATAATACCAACATTGAATATGCCCTGGCATTGTAACTTTCAAGGTTCAATCCATCTTCTCTAGACCCATGGGAGATAAGGTTTGATACCCTGCCTAGAAAACTCAGAAAGAATTATTTGGAAGAAGGCCATTTTATGTTCTCGTCAAAAGAGCAGCTGCAATTTGGGATGAATTAGTGCTTTAACTCTACATGGAAAAGCATAAAGCTTATTTTTGATAATGGAATCAAACTGTACCCAGATATTGAATTTGACTTTTCATTTGATGTTGCTTTGATACAGCTTATATTGGAGCTGAGCCCTAATCTTATAATAAAATGAACTGTCAGATGCTCTGTGGGACTATCGTTGTCGATAGCATTTACCTGAATTTGGCCTTCAGAACTTTAAGAATGAGAATGATTTCCTAGTAGGTGTTGGTTCTGTATGATTTTCAGTTTCCCCCATTCCTCTCTTATCTCTCTAATTCTTTCTTTCTAATGCTGGGAAAATGAAATTTACTGATCAAGTCTAAAAATCTCCAACCTTACAAACGTACTGTGCCTCAAACTTTGCAGTCTAATACAATTACAACATTTCTATAAAACTATTTAGAATCTATAATTCTAAATATATGGGTGCATATCTCAAGTAAGTATTTTATGTTCCTTGTAAGAGAGGATTCTCACTTGGACAATTCCTTTCTGTTTCTTTTATTCCTTTAATTTCATTTTCCTGCTCACATTATACTTCCTCATTCCTTCTAAGCTTTCAGCTCTCAAACGTCACCCTATAGCTTTCATGCTTCGGAACCACCCCTCCTGCTCCATTATCTATTCTAAAATGAATTCTCTTTCAACTGTGTTTTTTCATAATGTCATATTTTCACTTCACTTAAATTTTCTTTCCAGTGCTATTAAAGATTCTTTGTTTCTCCTTTCCTCCTCACCCCTCCCTACCCCCACCCAAGTATAGCATCTCATCTATTTCTCTATATGAAGCTATGGTTTACCCAAGGGAGGGACTTTCTCATGCGTGCAGCTCAGTGCTATGATGATTTCAATGGTGCCAGCATATTTTAACCACATCATTATCATGTAGTCTCAAAGCCTTGCTCGCTGAAAACACCATCTTTAAAAGGATTTCATTTCCATTAATCAATTTTAAAACTTGAGATTCAAGCACATAATGCATTTATTAGAATGTCCCCTACTTGTTCCCACATTCATTTCATTCTCTTGACTATCTAAGAAAAAGGAATTGTGCAGGAGTCTTTTCTCTCTCCATGCTTACCTCTCCTTTCTGTATCCCACCGAGCCCCCCCCAAGTCTATTCTTCCATACAGTAGTGAAATCAGAGCATGCGGCAGGACCGCATTGTGTGAGCTGGTGGCCACACAAGTACTTTGTATTCACTGGAGGTTTAAAAGTACAGCAGCTGCATATAAATATGCATAGTTGAGAGATTCATGATGGTGCCACCTCATTCTAGTGCTGGTTGGCTGCAGTGCAGGCACTACAAATCAATGAACATTTTCCCCGTCCATCAGCTGCTCGCTTGCAAGCAGACAAAACACTTACAATGCCAGAAACCCACAGAGAGCTCCTTAGTGAACGAAACCTCACTGTCACAAGATTCAAAATAGCCCTATCCCTCCCACCCTGAATCTCCACAGTTCTCGACCTCAAATGTCTTTTTTATCCAATGTGGATCGCAAGCACTTAAAAAATAACGTGAGAAAAGAAAGAGAAAAAAAAAGGAGCAATGATAAATCAGGGTTGGAGGGTCCTCACGTTACACTTGTCATAAAACAAAGGATTCTTTGAGCATTAACCTTTTAGAGAATAAAATAAAGCTGGATTTGCTTATGTTGACTATACTGCTTTATAGCTGTAGGGTGTGAGTGTTTGTGAAGCATTGTGCCATGCTCTGGCAGACATTTGTAATTTATCCATAGTTATTTGATGGCTTTGGGTGTTGAAGGAGTTATAATATGCTGCTATGAGAAAAATAAATCATAGATATATTTAATAAGTAGAAATCATGTTTTCTCCCATTGATTGAACAAATTTTGCAGAGGGCTCAGATATATTTATATTGTCAACCATTCAATCCATGTAGAAATTTTAATAAAAGCTTAATTTCATTTAATAAAACTTCCTGTGAAATATATTAACGAACCAAATGTATATTTCTTGGTGAAAAGGTATATATTCATTACATCTAGAGAACAAATCTATTTTTCATAGATAACATTAGCAACAAAAATAGTTTATTCTTGTGTAGAGTGAGTACTTAGCTATTCATCAGTTTATAACACTTTCTGACAACTTGCCAATCAACTTACCAATAAGAGCAATAATCAATTAGATCTCATTCATTTTTTCAACTATTTGTCAAATACTTGACATACTGTAGCACTATGCAACATAAAATAATATATGATAATATCTATAGTCCCTGTTTTGAAGATGTGAATATTCTTGTTAGGGAGATAAGAAATACAGTTATACAAACGACCATGTGACTTTCAAATTTCGAAGAAGTCTAGTTGGGGTTTGGCATGTTCAAGATATTTAGTAAATATTTGGTAAGTATATATGACATATTGATTTAAAACTTATCTAGCTGATTAATATGTTTGGTTACCATATTGCAGGAAGGGTAAAAACAAATACAGTCAAGGTAGTTACACTTGTCCGTAACTATGGCTCAGAGAAGCTGACTGAGCCCATGTTTTGTTTGCTTGTAAGCAGCAAAACCAAAATTCAAACTCCTATCTGCTTAACTCCAGAGTCCATCCACTCACTTCCACTGTGCCATGTTGAATTACAAGACAGGATGTGATAATTGCTCTAGTGGATCAGAGGAGGTAAAGATCACTTCCAGCTGGGATGACCAAAGAAGACATCATTAAGAAGGAGTAGCATTTGAGCAAGCCTTTGAAGAACAGGCACAGCAACAAAGCAGAAACTACAGACAGGGGTGAACACCGGTGAAACCTTATGACTCTGGAAAACAAGTTGCCAGATAGACAAAGGACATCCCTTTCAGTGAAATGGGTGCTGTAAATAATACCACTTTTAGAGAATTGCCAACAGGACTCCTCACTTATTAGAAATGGAATCCACAAAGTGATTTATATTTCAGATTTCAAAAAGAAGTCAAACTGTCTGGATCCCAGTTTCTTCATTTCTAAAGTAAGGATTTGAACAAAATAACCAATGAAGACTCCTCTTGGGGGTTCTGTTTTGTAATGCTTTTATTTCCATTTTTTTCAGAATACAAAACAAAAATTCTGGAAGTAGCTGATTCAGTGTATACTAGTTATATAACCTGTGTATATGTAATTATTCTTAGAATACAAAGCATATCTAGATATTCAGATATCTATATCTATATGTCTATATAGAAATAAGTTATTTGCATTTAACTGGCTAATCTAAGCTCTAAATTTAATTTCAAGAGAGCTTTTTTTTTTTTTTTGGCCGTAATGTTTCCCCATTTTGCTTACCATTAGTGTTGGAATGCAAACTAATTCTTGAAACAATTTAATCAATACTTAAAGAGAAAGTAAACGTATATTAAGCACATGATAAATACAAAATTTGGGTATTATGCACTCTTTCATAATATCTGTTTCTGTATTTCCACTATTGGAGAAGATACAGAGGTTGGAATATTAGATATTAAATCATCAATAAAAAGACCTTTTTGCAGTCTTAAATGTTTTGAGTAGATTCATATATTTTCCACTTATCTAGCCTATAACTCAGACAATGCTCAAAGCAATATTTTGGCAATGTTTATCAAATATGTATCAATGATATATATACATATATATCAAATGAATATATTGTGTGTGGGCACACGCATGCATGCATGTAAACAAGTTAAGGGAACATGAGAACTTAAAAGAATGATACAATACTTATTTTTTCCTGACTTCAAATCTTTTTTTCTTTCTGTCAACATTTTCCTCTAATTCTCCTTCCCAAACAAGAAAAGAGAACAAAGAGAGAAGTGTTTTGTTTGAATTTAGGGTGAGAATAAAATCAAACATCATTTTTCTCATAATTTTTGCAAAGGCTGTTAAAGGGATATTAGTGGGGAGCTCTTCCTTGAATAGAATTGCCCTGGATGGAATTCCATCCTGCCATTGTTGCTGCCAAGCACATTCAGGGGGAACTGGATGTTGTGAGAATCTCAGACTCTCATTTTCCATCTCACTGTTTCTCTTATGTCCTAAGGTAGTATGTTTTGGTAAATACTTATTTGGATTCCATTCTATTTGAGTTGAATTTATTAGGTTTGTTTTAGTGATTTGAATTAAACTGAACCCCACTTGTAGCAAACAATGCAGTGCTTTGATCATTTTCATTCTGGTTCTGATCTTAAGTGGGATAGTTTAAGCTTATTTTGGCTAAATCAGTTTATGGTCAAATTGGCTAATCTTCTTAACAAATATTTACTGAGCACCAACTACATTCATTAGCACTCAGTCTTGTTACAAAGAAAGGACACATAACAAGATTTCTAACCTTGGCGGCGTATATTTTATGTTGAGAAATAGTATTAAATCCTTGAAAACTTAACCAATTTATTAAACTCTTACATACATGAATGCTAAATGAGTGATAAGGTATACAAAGGCCTTTGGAAGTTCAGAGACCAGGAACTTACATTAAGTCCTGGCTTTGTAACTAGGCAGTACTGGCACCACTTTCTAATGGGAGAAAACTCTCAAGATAAATTTGCCCTCTGTTGCATGCTGAGCAGATTCAAGTTGAAAACCTCTGCTCCAGGCAGTGAAAATAGTTGAAACAATTTGTGCAGATAATCACTTAATAAAAAGTGGATGAAACCGGAGCAATGGGTAGATTGCAGTAAAATTTACTATCATAACATGAAAAAACCCTCCCTTCAGAAGAGGAAGGGTATGACCTTAAGTTAGAAGAACTTTAGTTTTATAAACGCATTTCTGGTGGGAAGCATGAGTTACTTTTCAAAAGAATCATTGATTTTTGTCAAATAAAATTGTCAAACTTATACCATGTAATAATTAAGAACAAGCATTATTTAGTAATTTCAAAACCAGTCATGGAATTGAATGCTTATATTTCAAGAAAAAAGAATATGAATAAATACCAAAAATGTATAACAACATCTTAAGGCTGGAACTTGAATAGAATGTTAACCTAATAACTCTTAAGTCTTCCCATTTTTCTTCGTTACCATCTATGTAATCATCTATTTAAGTAAGCAGCAGGTCTAGTAATATGTTAGGTTGGAACCAACATTCAGATGTGAATTGCTTCAAGTTAGTCCATTTACACTCTCAGTGAACTTGGAAATCTGTTTCAAATCATATAAATCTCAGATTTCTCAGCACCAATATGTAAAATAATAATTGTTACCAAACCTACCTTCCAGAATTGTGAGGGTTCTGTAGGAAGTAAATGAGTATGCTCTAAAAGTGATGAAGCCCACATTTGAGACATTGTCATTGCTGTTATATTACCTGCTTTGTTCTGTGATAATTTTCTTCTAATGTTCAAAAAGTCAAGTATGTTTTAAATTCTACCTTTTAATAAATTTCCTGTAGACAGAAATTGTGTTATTTCTTGTCTTTTCTTCTCTTATAAAATTGATAAAAATTTTGTCTGATATACACATTTATTATTTTAATCAGTAGCTGGTGGAGAGGTGAAGGCATATTAAAAATAATTATAAAATCTGTCACTAGAAAAACTGCAATTGTGGACAAAATAATGAGAAAACTACTTCTAAATTAATGATTAGAGTGTAATGTGTGAGCTTTTTAATGGTTTATTGAGCACTGGATTCCAAAACCATGTTACTTCTTAAAATCTAAGTCTGCTAAAGAGGAATAAAAACAAATGTCTTAAGATTAAAAAACTATTTTTATATTGAAAACTTACTATTGAGTCCACAATAAAGTGCTACATGGCAGGAATATTATTAGCTAAACAAACATAAATTTGGCTAAAAAATTTAATTTTGACCAAATTGACATTTCATTGTCAGTGTTCATGCACTATATATTCAGTTTCAAATAAAATTCTGGCCACCCCAAAACACCTAGGTAACAGGACATCATCTCATCTACAAAGTGATTTGTTTATTTCTTCTTAAGCTACTTGGGTCCAGATACTGATTTGAAATGTTATTCATCTCTGATTTGAAAAATACTGGGTTGTTCTTAATTTGCCATTTCCTAACTCACTCACTGGTTCTCATAGACAAAGCCAAGAAATTTCTCCCTGTGTAGTCAGGGTAATGCTTTGGGTTTTAGAATAAGATCTAGGAAGTTCAGATTCTAACTGTACCGCATTATGCCTAGGGCCAGTTATTTAATCTCTAAGGTTCCTGCTCTGTGAGAATGGAGATATCATTTTTTCCCAAATTTCATGTATTGGTGAAAGGGGATATGTATAGCAGAAATGAACTAGCTTGATGCCTACCCCTTGCTGAATACTTAGTAATTATTAGTGTTGCTACTTATTCATCCAGTCATTAGGTATTTATCTGTCAAGTACTGTGCTAGGAAGTGAGGATGTGAAGATGGATGTGACACATTCTCAGCCCTTAAGGACTGTTCAGTATGGTGGATGAGAGAGAGATGGGACAGACCAAAGAGGGAGGCAATTATAACGCGGTATAGTATGCTGACGGGTAAGCAGAAAGAGCTAATGAAACATAAGAATGTCTAACTCAGATTTAAGAAAAGAGAGCTACTTGAGTATTGGTTGAATCATTCAGACAAGTATTTATTTAGTGCCTACTATATACTAGTCATTGCCCCAAAAGCTAGAGATATGTTGAGAAGAAAAACAGATACTGTGTGTTCTGTGGGGAAGGTATCATCTTGTGGGAGAAGACAGTATTCTAATAATTACTACAATAAATATAAAATCACAACTATAACAGTTGCTACTAAGTAACCCAGTACTTCTCAACTGAGGGTGATTTTGCTCCTCCCAGGAGACAATTGGCAGTGTCTGGAGATTTTTTGAGTTGTCCCAGCTGAGGGAGTGCTACTGTCATGTAATGGGTAGAGGCCACGGATACTGCTTAACATCCTACAACACATAGTATAGGACCCCACAATAAAGAAATATCTAGGTCAAAATGCCCATTGTGCTGAGGTTGGGAAATCCTGAAGTAATTCCACCACTCTTTATAGAATATAAGCCCATGATGGCAGGGGTGCTCCTGTTTTTCACACTGACATAAGCCCAGTGCCTAGAAACATGCCTGTCATATAATAGGTACAGACGTCCCTCAGTATCCACCGGAGATTGGTTTCAAGATCCACCACGGATACCAAAATCCACGGATGTTTAGGTCCCTTAGTCACCCCCGTATCCACGGGTTCTGCGTGGGCCGATTCTGCATCCATGGATTCAGCCAACCCAGAATCGTAAGCATACTTTGCAGTCTGCAGTTGGTTGAACCCACAGATGCAGAACCCGGGGATACAGAGGGTCACTGCACTTAGTAAATATCTGTTGGGTAAATGAATTGGTTGTGACTGACTACCTGAAAAAGTGAATAGCATATTCAAAAGTCTGGGCTTAGAGGAAGTAGTTTATGTTAAGAAGCTGAAAGGAGGCTGATGAGTGTGGAATCAAAGCAAGCAAGAGGATGGTTCCATTGATAAAACCAATGAGAATGGGCTTATAGATATTTAAAATCTAGTTGCAAGTCTCGATCACTTTTTATGTAAAACCTAAATTGTTCCTCCTGAAATTTCATACAGTTTCTTTTCATTCTGCTCTCATTGGAGAACACATTATACACGTTTAAGTAAATCCAACCCTTTTTTTCGTCAAAGAAGTCTAAAATATTCTCGGCCTATCATTTTCATCTTTGCTGATTTCTGTTTTCAAAGTCCTCAGAATTGTGGTCTAGATCAAGAACACCAGACAAGAATCATTTAATGACTTAGACAATTTTATGTGTGAGAACAGATAACTCTGGGAGGGATTGGGTTCCTTAGAGTGGTAGTTCTTGAGGGTGTGGGTAGGATGCTAGAGCAGAAATAGGATGGATATTTCAAAAAAGCTGCACAACTGTCTATTCCTGCCATTTGCATCCAACCAAAAAAGTGGAACATTACTGTATCGGGTGATGTGCTCTGACTCCCTGGATGAGGCAGTGTCTACCCTTTACCAGCTCTCCCAGCTCCTTGTCTATCATTTCTTAATGATGCCTACATTATAAATATTTTTATTTCTCCTTTACCGGTGGGGAAAGGATTAAACAGTTTGTGAATTAAGCATGGTAAAAATAATATTGATAGTGATTACATTTGTGAAAATCTTAGAACATATTGTGGATCAGCAAAAGCACCAACATATTACAAGCTTGCACTCTCTCTCTCTCTCTGTAATAATATATTCTAAGCAGCTCATCCCATCTATGATTACCTGAACTGCTGCAGCTTTCCTTCATCAAGAAGGAAAATGTGCCCTACTGTGTGCATACATGTACACACACACATTTTTGCCAGTCACTGCTCCTAAGGGTACAGTAGTAGCCCTCTGCATCTGAAGGCACAGGGACGTCTGGGAATACATGGGGAGTGTAAGTGAGGAAGGGAAGGAGAGGCTAGGGGGCATGCAGCTGGGTGTGTTTATCTCTACTCATTTCAGGTTCCATTCTATTTGAAAAAGGGAGAGTGTAGCTAAAAAGCAGGCATAATTAACAAACCATTTAAATATTTTAGCCATTTAAAAAAAAATTCTATTTATTTATTTTTGGCTGTGGTGTGCAGGATCTTATTTCCCCGACCAGGGATGGAACCAGAGTCCCCTGCAGCAGAAGCACAGGGTCTCAACCACTGGACCTCCAGGAAAGTCCCCTTAGCCATTTTACATCAAATCATGCATGTGATATCCAATATTCTTATTTTTGAAATTGTGTTACAATATACTTTTGTATAGTTTGTACAATTGTATTATACATCTAAATAGCTGATTAACAAATATTAACAAAATTCAATTACTCCAAGTTCAACTTGTAAAATTGTGTAATTTTTTTTTTTTTTAATCTGAGTGTACTACCCTTTTAACATTGATGTAACTGAAGAACTTAGGGAGTCATAAACTGAAATTTTAGAAAAAGTACCTAAAACCTAGCAGAGGCATTTCTGGGGTCTCTTTCCATGCCCCAGTGGAGCAGTGGAAAACCCATATCAATCTATTGCCCACCTTGAAGCTTTTCTAGTACAGATGAAAATTTCATTTTTCTGGTCGATGAAGGAACTTCAGGAGTGATTGTGTCTACATCATGACATTTATTGAAGTAGACTAAATCAAGAATGGGGGCCATGATCTGTGGGCTGAGCAATCCTCACTCCCATGTAGGTCAGTAATTCTTATCCCCATCTGAGCATCAGAATCACCCTGGGGACCTTTCAGAATGCACGTGCCTTGGACCCATTCCTGGATATTCTGCTTCAGTAGGTCTAGAGTGGAGCCTTGGCATGTATATTTTGAAAAGACTCCCGGGTAAGTCCTGTGTACTTTGTGGATTAGAAATCACCAATCTAGGGTTTTCTTCTCACAGTCATGCTATGAGGGTCCCTAATATTTGGAGAGTTCTCTACTGGACAGAATGTTAAGAGACTCCATTCTTTAGGACAGTGACGTACCACCCTATGATTTTTGGATGTAGACTAACCTAACTTGTCCTAGGTTTCTTCCCACATTTTTACTTATGATTAACGCTTTATCACAAAAGCAAAGCCCTACATGTTTTGCCCATGTTTAAATAATATTTCAAAGAGAATTTCTTATAGTGTAAAATATCTCCAACTACTAATTTATTTTAAAAGATTCCTTTTTAATTAATATAGATTAATAAATCCTGTATGCTTCTTTGAGAAATAATAATTTAGAGAAATATTTGCAAAAGGCACTGATAATGAAGGAAATAACAATAGGTATAAATAACAAATAAATGCATAATAGTTTTCCCTTATAGAGCACCTTTATATCTAGTGTCTAACCCATTAGATTATAGGCATCCTGAAGCTCACATGTATTTTAATTAAAATGTGATTCATCCTTCTATATATTTAAAATAATATAGAAATGACCTATTTTTGAATTAGTATTTCATTTTTATGTTATATGTACAAGGAAGAAATCATAACCTTGCTTTTATTTATTCAATAAACATAAGAAAAACTTTATCGGGTAATTTTAAAATATAATTTCTGCCTTTATAATGCTACTGAAACTACTCTGCTATTATGAACACCTGATGAGGTTTAGTTGCAGATCCAAGGGGCACATGTAGTTCTTACTTTATTGGACTTCTTGATGCATTTGACTTGGACCACCATGCTGTTTGAAACTTTATTGACTTCTGTGACTCTCCCCATTCTTCCCCTTCTAATTTTTCACTTTTCCTCCTCTCTATGTCCAGGAACACTATTATCTATCATTCATGAATTTCTTCTCCCTACACTCTACATAGTGTTTCTAGGTGAGCAAACTGATTCTCATAATTTCAACTCTTACTAGTAGGAGTTTCCCCAATTTTTATCTCCAACGAAATGACTTTTCACCTGAGTCACATATTCACTGCCCTCTAGGTGGCTCTACGAGTATCTTAAATTTCGAAGCCACATCTCAGCATTTCCTCTTCAAATCTGCTGTAACTCTAACACCTGCTGTCCAAGGTGATGGCATCGGAATGAACCAGTTTCCAAGCTGAAATTTAAGTCACCTGTGACTCCTTCAACATCATCTCCCATACCTGACCCCTCCTAATATGGCCTTCTAAATATTTCTTTCTTTCTTTTTTTTTTTTTTTTTTTTTGGCTGTGTCAAACAGCTTGTGGGATTTTAGTTCCCTGACCAGGGATTAAACCCAGGCCCTAAGGAGTGAGAGCGTGGAGTCCTAACCACTGGACTGCCAGGGAATTCTTAAATATTTCTTGAAACTTTCCTTCCTCTCCCTGTGTATTCCCACTGCTCTGGTTTAGGACTCTCATCATCCCTCTTTTGAACTGTTACAAAACCCTCTTAATTTGTTTCACCATTCCAATTCTTGCCTGAGCAATCTACAATTAGATAAAAATCTTAACATATTACCCCTCACATACACTGAAGGGCATCAACTATGTATAACAGGAATAGCAAATATGCCATCAATGCCATGACTCCGTTGCAACTATGGAAATTTTAGTAACTAAAATATTCAAATTTAATAAATCCTAATATTCATCCAGAATCCTTCTCAAAACAGAAACCAAGCCACCCAGTTACGTCATAAAAGCTTTGGCAATAAGAGTAAATTCACTTGCCATATTGATTAGGATAAACGCCTTTGTACAACACAAGTTCATCCATGATCTGGCGTTTGTCAAATTCTCCAATTTCATCTCCACCCACTCCCTGCCTCATATTCTATGTAACGCTTCAGTGATGATAGTCTTTTCTTTCTTAACCGTACTGTTTCTTCTTTCTGGGCTTTTGCTTATGCTGACCTCTGTGTCTGGAGACTTTCTCTTCACACCTCCAACCTTTTGCCAATTTCAATTCCGGTTAATTCTTACCTGTCCTTGTAGAGCCAGCCTAGTCCGTACCCTCGTCCTGACTCCAGTGAGAGACGATGACTCTAATCCGTGTTCCTGTAGTATCCTGTGCATATTTCTATCACTGTCTGTCATTGCTCTTATTTTTCTTGATTATCATTTTTTCCAGTTATGTGTTTGTCCAGATGATAGGAGTCTTGAAACAGAAACGCAGTTTTATTATTACTCTTTGCAATCTGGGGACAACTTAAACAGTAACTAGCACATAATCAAACACTATATAAGATGAATTAATTAATTTTAAAAGTATTGCTGCAAATGGGGAAAAGTAGGTATATATAGGAGAGGTTTTCATCTTTTTTACAGCAAAAGTCATCAACTTCTGACATGTACTCTCCAGCCTCATACCGTCCACCCCAGTCCACATAATTAATTCATGTTGTCAGGTTGCTGTAGGAATTAAAGTTTTAGACATCTGTCTAAATGCCAGAAACACTAAGTACATTTTCCACAAAAATGTATATTTAAATGATCACTGCATTAATGACTTCACAGAAAACAAACTTTTGTTTTTTTGCAAATTGCTTCTAAATATCTAAATTCTGGGGTTTTGTCATGAATTATTATTATATATCATACATCAAAGTTGTATATATTTCGTATTTATTTGTCTTTGCCCATACTTAAAAGTATACATATCGACTTGCTTATCGGTACAATGTAAGTACTATTTATTCATCTCATAAACATGCTTTGCCTTTATATGGTTGCAGAACATCTAATAGAAGTGTTTCAAGGTAGTTTTTATAACATAATTCATACTACTTTTGTGGTCTTTTTAGTCATAAGCTGAAGATATAACTTTGCCTTCAGTGAAATTAGCTATAAGAGCTCTATATAGCCTGGAGAAAATTTCTCTTAAAATCCATTTTAATGTGGCAATAGATTTTTAGAGTCCTCAGTCAAAAAAATTTGTTTTCTTGAATTTTACTTGTATGTTTCTTTTGTAAAACTAAACAGAAATGATTATATGCTAATATAGTATTTCCATATTGTCTGAGTCTAAATTCTTGATCAAGGTGTGTGTGTGTGCACATGCTAAAGAATGTGAGAAGAAAGAGACAGAGGAAAAAAAAGGGTCAGTTTCAAAATACAAATGCTGTGTAATTTGATCCAATAGTACATGAGCTTTCAAGCTGGAACTTAGGTGAACTGGATCTCATATTTTACATGGAATGTTTTGAGAATCATGAGACAGCTATATGAAATATTTCCACTTGATTCACCAAAACATCAGTAAATAGTACAAAGTAGTTTTCTCTTTGGTGCCTGAATATTATCTGGTGACTCCTAGATTTGGAATGTGTTGAAATAAAATTGTTTGTCTTAAAATATGAGACAGTATGTGCACTGGCCAGTTCACAGAGATGAATGGGAGGCTCTCCAGACATATCATAAAAAATTGCAGGGAAAAATATCTGTATGACAAATAGAAATAGTTCCCTTTTGATCCTTGTTTCAAGTTAGCTAGGCAAACCAACTTCATTTGCAGGAAAATGGAGAAGGAAAATCTGGCCAAGGAAATGACTGATTCTGGGCTTTCATAAGTATGTGTTTCTATGTGTAGGAGTACAGTTAGGAATCATTTCCTCTGAATGATGTTGTAGCCCAATTCATTCATTCCCCAGTGTTTCCTGAGCACTTACTACATGCCAGGGATGATAAGCAAAACAAAGAATTGACCCCACCTCACAGAGCTTACAGTTTAGTGGCAGAGAGAGGCAGATTATTCAATATTCACACAAACAAAAGTAAAATGTTAACTGTCACAATTGCTGAGAAGAAGGAGTGCAGAGGAATAAACAGGGTAGTGGGGGAAGCCTGTCTGAGGAAGTAACACATCAGTGGACATTTGGAGGACGGATAAATGTTAACTGGGCAAACAGAAAGGGAAGGGAGCTATGCAATATCTTTGTTATGAAGACACACATTCTTATAAAAGTTAAAAGCCACACATAGAAAGCACACCCACTGACCTCAGACTGTTATTGGTATCTGAGGTGGTATGGAGGGGAAATGAAATATGTTGGGTAGACCTTTGGCTACAATAAGACATTTATTTAGCTTACATTCTAAACAGGGGAACAGATAATAAACATTTTAGCAAATAAATATATGTTAGATAGTAATAAATGCTATGAAAAATGACGCAAAACAGGAAGATGGAACAGTTAGGGAGGGATGCCATTTCAGATTGGGTGGTAAGGGAAGACTTCTCTTAGCAGATCCCTGAATGAAGAGAGATAGTGAGCTATGCCCTGTTTTATTAATTTCAGGAGCTAGATAAAAAGATGACTTTGGCAAAATGGTAATGCCTATTTAATCTGGGTTGGAGATTTAGAGCCTGTTTTATAATTCTTGATAATTCTGTACATTTGTATTTTGAAGTATTAAAAAAGTCATTATATAATGTATATGTTTTTAGTCTGTGAGAGGGAGGCTGGTGTCTGCAAGGTCCTGGAAGAATCTAGGTTAGCACCAACAGTATGGTAGGAGTTTCATGTGCGACAAGCCTGGAGAAGTGGGTGGGTGCTAAACCAGCAGGCCCTTGTAGACTCTGTTGAGAATGTCGGTTTTTATTCTAAGACCAATGGGAAGACATTTAAGCCTGAGTAGGAGTAACAAGATTGGATCTATGTTTTGAAGAATTTAAGAATTTCCATTTAGTCAAGAAATTTTAAACTGGCATCTACCATTTGCTACGTATGGGGAGAATAGTGGTGATAGGTCTTTATACTTAAAGAACTTGAAGTATAGACATAGGTGAAATTTTTGCTATCATCTGTAGATGAACTCACTGGCTAGATAGTTTGAGATCTCCCAGTAAACTGCATGTTCTGCACCTTCAGCAACCTGCGTGTTACCATCTTTGACAAAGGTTGGGCAATCACCTTGATTTCAATGGCTTTGAGAATTGTGGTAACTCACTAATTCATTTATTGTGGAGAAAAAATTTGTTTTTGTGTAATCAAGTATCTTCCTATATGCCGTTTTACCAGTTTTCTGTTGTATCCGTGCAATGTTTATGATCCTTTTCTAAATTGGAGGCTTCAAATATTTCAAGATTAAGAAGTCCCGGGCAAAGGACAGAAGAACCATGTGAGGGGCATGTTCCTTGCTAAAACAAATATATATGTATATGTACAGCTGATTCACTTTGTTATACAGCAGAAACTAACACACCATTGTAAAGCAATTATACTCCAATAAAGATGTTTAAAAAAATCACCCCTTTGGAGTGTCATTTGAGGATTGGAACTTTACAGATTTTTCCAAAAAGGGGATTTAAAATTCAAGTATCAGTGAAGAATAAACTTTTAGTATTTTGGAGGTAGGGTATGTCTTCTGTCTAAGGAACATACTCTAAGTGACTCACTACTACTGAAGACCTGGAAGAAGTGATAAAGGTGAACTCTTGATGAAAATATATGAGTATATGGAAGGATGCCAAACAATTCCAAAAATTGGTTTAAGATCTCTTGAGCACTTGCCTCTGACTTTGGTATTTCCCAATGATTTACATCATTCCTCTGGTGTTTTATTATTTTCCACAAAAGTTAAC
Source organism: Balaenoptera musculus (assembly GCF_009873245.2). NCBI lineage: Eukaryota > Metazoa > Chordata > Mammalia > Artiodactyla > Balaenopteridae > Balaenoptera > Balaenoptera musculus. The sequence goes on from NC_045788.1 coordinate 117,729,609, forward strand.
TAATACACCTCTCAAGACAAATGAGGTTCGTTGTTTGCCACGGAGCTCATGTTGGTGTTAGTCAAACTTGGTCCTTGATCCATTCTCCTTAGTTGTGTACAAAACAGGGCTACCAAGTTACTCCATCATCTCAAGTGATTTACTGACTGAGGCATAAATTTATTGGCAACTAAGATTTTATCTAAGTAACTCAAATTGACACCATATAGAATAAGCTACCTTATATTCATCATAAAACAAGAGCAGTTTCTTTCTGGAACTTGGGAGACTATTACATCTTAATGTTTGGAACATCTAAAATTCAGTTGTCATACTATGAAAAAAATAATTGTGCCCAGACTATAATATCTATAGATGAATTCTGAGGAAAAAAAATGTATAGCTAATAATGACATTTGCTTTTAAGATAATCATGGGTAATATAAACAATTAACTGAATCATACATATTTTTATGCAAATGCCAAAGCATTGGTGGAATTGCATCAAGTCTGACATATAACTTTTTATGTTGCCAAATTAGAATTGATTAAGTTGATTTGTTTGAATGTGGCCAGGGAACAAAACGAAGGGTAAAATAAGCTTATTTATGAAAGAGAGTGAGAATGCTAAAATCAGAAAATGAGGGAACTTGATTTTCAATTCTTTTATATTTGTTACTACATAGGTTCAACCTCAAGGAAAAAAAACAAAAAAAACCAGAATTGCATCTCCAGTTTGGAAAGCGTTTGCCTCACTTTTCTAACTCAAAGTTTAAAGCGGTATGATACAGTAGAAAAACAAACGGATTCAGAGTCTGCTAACTTAAGATTTAATGCCATCTTTCTCAGTAGCAATTAGCTGAAGTTACATAAGGATCATATAACTGTTTTGTCTTCACTTTCCTGGATAACACCTACTTCATAACTTTTGTCAGAGTGGCAGTAAGTAATTAGGGAACATGCTTTAAAGAATTTTAACATATGGCAGAAACATAAAGCATTAAAGTTATTATACTAGATATTAAAGATTGAGAGAGTTGACCTGATGGTTGATGGAGCCTTGTGTTTCATCTTCAGAGGGTCAGTAAGGTGGGGCTGCAGGAATTGGGCTTTGGAGCGACAGGGACCCAGATCAAAACCCTGCCTTTGCCCCTTACAGTCTTTCCGAGGTTAGGAAGTCATTTAATCCTCTTAAGTATCCATTTCTTTATCCATAAATGGAAATAATAATTATGAGTTTTAACTAATATGTGTAAATGACCTAGGATGGTGTCCAAAGCTAAATGAAGCTCATTAATTTCCTTTCTTGTGCATTTTCTTTAATCACTGTGTCCTTTTCAGATATTTATCTATAATATTTTTGCAATCAATTATGTGTTGCAAAAATTTGAAAAGTGTATTTCTTATCCCATTTTACAACAAGATCACATGGTGACATGAAGGAAAATCTCAGGCCCAGACGTTTCTAATACCATAATAGCTAGGTGATAGCTGATAGCCTCCAGGAGTCAGTGTGATTTCTTCTTTTTGTTCTTTTCCTTCCTGATCTTCCTAATCTTCCCACCTTATCTAAAATCTTAACACCAGCTCCTCACTTTCCCATTTCCCTGCTTTCTTTATCTTCATAGCATTTATAGCCATCTGTTATGTTCCATATTTATGTATAAATTAGTTTATTATTTTGGGTAGTATATAAACTCTGTGCGAACAGGAATTTATTATTTTGGATGTAACCTTCCCTTAATTAAAATTACTAATTATTTTGTATTTCCCAAAATAAAAGTTGGGATATTTTAGGAATAAAATACTGTGCATTTAATTTATTGCACAAGAAAATACATTTAAAGAGAGTGTGTATGTCCATTTAATAAATGATATTAAACTTACTTCGTCATGTATATAATAAGTATAGCTAAAAATTATGCATCCTAGAACTGTGTGATTTTTTAAATGCAGCACATTTTCCGTGCATGGAGATTTTTACTGCAGAAAGGTATCCAACATGACAATCTGACAATCTGTCATTGGGATGGCACCACTGCTTTTCCCAGATCAACTGACAAGACCTCAGCCTGGTTCTTACAGCTTACTTAAGAATACTTCTAGAGCCATCCTTGACCATGAAGTTACTGTTGGAACTATTCTTAAACCATGCTATCACCATGCAAGGAAGCTGCAGGTTTTGAAAAGTCAGGAGTGGGCTTATAATGATTTAGACCTTCTTACTGTTAGGGAGTGAAGGTGGTTATAATACTATAAAAGCACTGGGTCTTACACCCTTTTGTGAGAAGGATCTGTGAGCCATTAATTAAACCACAACTTATTGATATTATTAAAGAGACCAAACCCAAGAGACTAACAATAACCCTCACCCTACTGTGGACTTGGATTCAACGTGTAGAATTGGGTTATTCCAATTATAGTGTATAGAAGAGAAATAAGTCGTGTAAAAGGCTAGGCAGAAACAATACATTTATTTCTTATGAACAAAAATTTATGCTTTACAAATAATGTCAGAAATTTAGTATTTTAAAATGGAGATTTATTTTTTAATCTTGTGTTATTCTTCTATGTTGACCATATAGAAGAACAGGGGTTTTCAAGTAAAAATATACTACTAGTAGACATCATATAATATGAAGAGGACCTGGAAGTGAACCTCAAAGCTCAAAATGTGAATGCTTTCATGTCCACTATTCCTAAATAATTATTATTATTAAATAATTATTATTAATTATTGTAAATATTGTAGTGTACATCTTAATTCATTTATATATCTGTAAAATAAGAAGACTTATCTAGACAATCAAAAAGCTTTTAACCCAGTTGACTTACAGGTAATACTATACTATCAAATTCTATTTTAATAAATATGTGAAGTATAATTCTCTATATGTTCATTATAAGAAGCATGCGTATTTTGTGTAAGAGGTGTAAAGTGCACACATTATAAAGTTGGTTGTTCCTATGTACTTTTTTAGAAATGCTAAGGTCTAAATTTGCTCTTCTTCAAATGCATTGAGCAACTTTCTTTGTGGAATATACATTTGTGGCATCTTATTCTAATGAAAGAACTAAACCCTTTGGGAATGAAAGCTTAGATAATATTTTATACAATATTTTAAATTCTCTTGGTTGTTCAGACTGCAGTTTTCTAAAACAGGATATCTTTTAAGTGTTTTTGGTAGCATCTTTAATAAGCAGTAGTCTCCTCAGTGGAAGAGGAGAGCAGAGAACAAGAGAGTTTCTAATTAACTTTGTATTAAAAATAGTAATTTGACATTTACTTCTTAGTCCTTCTCCAACTGTCTACAAAATCTTGCCTTGCACACTATGGTAATCTTGCCTTAAATTGGCAGTGATTTGTACCATGTATGCCACTTTGAAACTTGTATTCATGTTTATTTACCATAACCCTGATATTAGAGATATTTAAAAAGCCAAAACTCTAATCTCTAGTCAAGGATATTTGAGAACATAAAATACATAATGGATTAGAAGTATGTATTTCAGTGTTTAACCATATTTGCTTGTGTACAATATAATTGTGTCCATCCACAATACTGTGTGTGTATTTATATTTATATATCCGTAAGAGTGCTGAACTATAATCATATAGCTTCTTATAGAAAAATGTGGAAACATTTTATACTTTAATGATTACTGAAATTTCAAAGACCATATTTCCTTGTAATTCCTTCTGTGACTTTATTTCTCTTAAATATGTTTGGGTTAAGTTGCTTAAACTTTGGCTCACAAAAAAAATTTTTTTCTCAGAATTCTTTCTACATGATTTAAGCAGAATTGAAAAACTGGAGCAATAAAATCCAACAAATACATCTTATTACTTAATAATGCTTTATCTTCTTAGGGACACTAGCTGCTTTGGCTAGATACACTTCAAACTCTCCAAATGTTTAAATTTCACATTTTGGAAACACTTTTTATTTAATGTGTTTTTTATATCCGATATAACTTTTAAACTTATGACACGCATCCTTTGACATTCTGCAAAGGAAACATGGATTAATCATTGAGTTTGTCCAGCAAGGGGAGCGGCATCTTACACTGATACTGTGAGCTTCCAGCAGGGCACACACAAGCTGTGCCTGAGATTATAGCACAAGAAAACATCCCAACAGCTATTGCATTGCTGCTTGCTCAATTCCCAGTCTCTTGAAATTCTAGGCCTTGATAGTGCAGGGGCGGACTCTATGCTTATGTAATGTTGACTTTGTTATTGCGCTTTCTGAAAACATAGAGGTCACTGTTAATAGCAATGCGAACTGGGCCAGGGGTTGCAGTCCATCTTTTGAAAGCATTTACAGGAAATGGTTTAATAAACCATTGTTATTGTTACAAAAATTATATTTTATTAATTAAGAATCACAAATGATTGTAAATATATAAGTATTTTTTTAAAGAAGTCTAGCTGGAAAGCAGATGATTTCATTACTGCCTACAATAATACAGATCAGCCTAGAAAGGGGAAGCATTTGTTAAAGAGCAGTGTTAGACTTTCTTTGAAAGCTGCCCAGAAAACAGATTTTATGTGAAGTAACTACTGTGCGGTTTCTCTCATACCCTGCTTGTAGTGTTAATGACTGCTTTTGTCAGCTTTGTAGCTCTTGCTTTTTTCCTTGATTTTTTTTTTTTCCCTACTTTCTCTGAATTGTAAGTAGTTTAAGACTAGAACCCTGTCATTTAACTCTTTGGTACAGTGGTTCTCCGTATCCACGGGTCTGCATCCATGGATTCAACCAACCGTGGTTGGGAAAGTAGTCAAAAAAAAAAGAAAAATTCTAGAAAGTTCCAAAAAGCAAAACTTGAATTTCCTATGTAGACAACTATTTATGTAGCATTTATGTTGTATTTACAACTATTTACATAGCATTTACATTGTGTTAGGTATTCTAATGATCTAGAGATGATTTAAAGTATACGGAAGGAGAGAAATAGGTGAGGGAGATTAAGAGGTACAGACTTCCAGATACAAAATAAGTGAGTCACAGGTATAAAATGGACTGTGGGGGGAATATAGTCAATAATTATGTAATATCTTTGTGTGGTGACAGATGATAACTAGACTTATCATGGTGATCATTTTGAAATGTATAGACATATCAAATCACTTTGCTGTGTACCAGGAACTAGTGTAGTGCTGTAGGTCAATTATACTTCAAACAGACAAGCAAACAAACTCATAGAAAAAGAGATCAGATTTATGGTTACCAGAGGTGGGGGGTTTAGGGAGGGGAAATTAGAGGAAGGCAGTCAAAAGGTCAAACTTCCAGTTATAAGATAAATAAGTACTAGGGATGTAATGTACAACCTGATAAATATAATTAACACTGCTGTGTGTTATATATGCAAGTTATTAAGAGAGTAAATCCTAAGAGTTCTCATCACAAGGAAAAAAAATTTTTTTCTATTTTTTTATTTTGTGTCTATATGAAATGATGGCTGTTCACTAAACATATTGTGGAAATCATTTCATAATGTACATAAATCAAATCATTATGCTGTATACCTTAAACCTATGTAGTGCTATATGTCAATTATATCTCAGTAAACAGGAAGGAAAAATTTAAAGTATATAGGAGGATGTGTATGTGTTATATGCAAATACTGCACCATTTTATATAAGGGACTTGAGCATGCAGGGATTTGGGTATCCATGGGGAAGGGGTAGAACCAATCCCCTGTAGATACCAAGGGAGGACTGTATCTGCCTTCACGAAGGAATGGAGTTTTGAATGAGGTAGATACAATAAATGTTGATGCTATAGGTCATTTATGCAGGTAGAAGTATGAAGCTTCATCAAGAAGATGGAACTTATCCAGAGCAGAATACACAATTCCACTCCCTCTACTCCTTTCCAATCTTGGAAGTTACAAAGAATTAAGTAACTTAATGCTGTGGGATAACAATGGAGCTGGGAGATGGAAATTCTACGCTTAGTTCTGCCATGAGCTAGCTATGGGATCTTGCTTTGTTTTGCAAAGTGAGGATGTTGGACCAGTTGATTTTTAAATTACCTCCTAGTTCTAAGATTAATTCTTTTCTAATGAAGAGCACTAGAATATCCTTACAGTAATTCCCTATGCCAGGTAATAACTCTCTTAAAACTCTGGAACGTAGGACTTGATTTCACTCCAAGCTGAAATCTTGTGATCATATCCACAAAATGGACTACAATTTTAGTACCTGTATTTTTAATGATATAAAAAGGTGTTATTAAATCTAGAAGTGTTTGTAAATTTTTTTGTTGTTTTGCTTCATTTTAGTAATATGGCATGACTTTACGTTTTTCTTTTCACCTTTACCAACTGTCAATAGTAAAATTTCTAAATTGGCTAATAGTTGTGAACAACAAGAGTCTTAATCACAATGTCCACGTACTACAGACAGCAGAAAGTGCTCAATCCACGTATATATTTTATTCTAATACTTGTGTGCCCTTCAGTGTTGCCAGAATCATTTGTGGATGGAACAATTGATGCCTTGCCATGGTAAATAGACTAACCCCCAGCAAACAGACCACTAACACTTAATGTTAATAATAATGCTAAAACAATCCTGCTATTTTATTATCCTCTATGTCATCTATTTTCCATTTGTTTTTTAGGGTATCCTTGAAGGTTAATCAGAGAACCATTCACGTGCCTCAAGGTAGGGAAAAGAACCCTTTTTTTGGTTATAAAATATGTTGTATTTGTTTTAGCTATGTTTTAATACTTCACTCCCCTTGTTAGATATAGATAGAATTGATGTTGCTTATTCTGAAAACCTGAAAAATGTTATGTCTACTTACCTGTTAAACTTGAAATCATCCAACACATAGTGTTTAATCATCAGTCTGAATTTTTCTTCCATACTATTACATATTACTACAGTTTATTATATCTTTTAGAGTTTATGTTTTACTGCAGATAGAATTTATTCATTATTTTACATTTTTATATTACCTTTTTCATAATTTTAGGGTAGTTTGACATTACCATATACTATTTCCATATATCAGGAAGATAATTATATAATATATATACTTAGGTATACTAATATATGCAATATATTGTTAGAAACTGAGATTCTCTAGCCTACCATAATTTCATAGCTTTCTTCTTATTTTCAAACTGTAATTTTTGAAGAAACAACCAAAGCAGCCATAAGTATAATTAGCTATCGTGATTCAGTAAAATAAATGTTAATTTGGAAGAATTTACTTCAGTATTAGCTTTTCTTAATAAGAGTGCCAGAAAATGTGGCCCTTTTCTTGGCTAGGATGTATGTGAAGATAAATTTAGAATTTCTAGTCTAGTAAATACTTCTCTGATAATAGCTTAATTGTAGCTATTTCAAACCAAATTGTTTAATTGTGATAAATCATATGCAAATTGTTCAGATGTAGGTCAACCTCTCACTCCTTCATTCTAGCACCTCTTTTCTAATTCAAGACAAACCGCTCAATGCCTAAAAGAGGCAGAATGGTACAGATTAAAAACATAAGACAAAAACAAAACAATAATAACATAAAAATCAATAGTGGGCTAGGAGCCACAAAGATGGCAAGGCAGGTTGCATTTATTTTACCTTAGCTGATGATCTCTTATGCTGTGTTTGTACACTATCATTTGCTCACTGTTCATGAGATTTGTGGGTGACAGATCATGGGTGCCTCTAGGATGCTAAGTTTCCTCATCTGTATTTATTTTTGGTGATCTGGTTGAGTGACACAAGTGGGCCTCAGTGATGGGAAAGAATGCCTTGTGTGGCTCTGGGGAGGCCAACTGAGATATACTGCAGTTGTATAAGGTCTGGAAATCCTTTATTTTCCTAGCTGCTACATTCTAGTTCTAATCTATAGTTGCCTTTGTGATGGGTCATTGTATCACTTTCTGATGAACAGCTGAGATTTTATGAATTCTATTTAATCATTATATGTTGTCTACTATACTTTGAAAGAAAAATTTTTATTTCCAGTTTCTAAAGCATCAAAAAATGATAAAGCAGATTCATGAGTTTGTTACATTTGCTGTCTTTTACCTCTAGGTGATTATCGCTGATACTTTTTGGTATATTGACAGAAAATAGTGAGCATTGCTGGTTATTGACAAAAAATTATTTTGGCCTTAATGCTAATAAAATTAGAAATCTGCCTTACTATAAACATAATTTTTAAAATTATTCTTCATTGGAATTTGATTTAAGAATTTGAATTTATATTTTCATATAACTTATGATTTTAACATTTTCTAACATTTGTTTTGAGTTAAATTTTTCATTCTTGAAAAACTATTGAATGAAACTACTGACTTAAAAAGTGCCAATGATTTTTCTAATTCTTAGAATGGGGAAAATAGATGGTGTATACTTTGTATTTCTTTCAATATAAATACTTTTGTTGTTTGAATTATTTAAACTTAAAACTTAGAGAATTATACTAAATAGAAAGTGATCTTTCCCTCAAAGTTAGCTACTAATAAAGTTTAGGTGTTTATTCTTCCAGATTCCTTCTTTATATACATAAACATCAATATCAATCTGTGCACATAATGCTTTCATACCATATGCATGATTCTGTGTTTTTTTAACATTTTAATTACGAAAATTTTTCTAAGTCAATATATGTTATCTATTTCATCCTTTTTAATGGCTGCATTTTAGACAACTTTTTTGATGTACCATGATTTATTTAATAGGCCCTCTAAACTTTTTTTTAATAGAATTTTATAATAGAATGAAAGCAGGTCTTCCTTAATTACATTTTTGGCAGGCATACAAAAGAGTAATTCTCATTTGTATATTGAATTAGGAAATTAAGGAGTGAAGGAAAAGTGTTACAGTAAAGAGGCATAAAAAAATATTAGGTAAGTGCACATAAATGGTCAGCGGAAAGAAAAGCTAATAATATAGATGTTCATGGAACCGTGTTTTAGGTATGTAAAAGTAAAATTCTGATTTTTTCTCAAGGTTCACACCACATGACACACCTCCTTCCATAGCTTTCAAAGAGACATTTCCCTTCATCCTCATTCTCACCAGTCTTACATCTTTTTAACGCTTTGCGGAAAAATAGATCTCATCACACATGTTATGTCACATATAAAAATTCATCTCGCATTTATCTTTTTTTTCCCTACTTGCTGTTAACTCTTAGAGGGTAATGACTGTGGGTTACTCATATTTGAACTTAGTAGGTGCTAAATTGGATTGAAGTGTGAAAAGGGGGAGAAATCAGGTAGAAATGTTTAATCTTACCAGAAGAAGAAGGTTCCAGTATCTGCCTATTATCTCTGGAGCAAATACAGTAATAATTAATTCTTCTGGTGAATGGGATACAAAGGATATAAACACGTGATTTTTGACATATAATGAAAGTTCTTTTAAACTGAATTTTAATGATTCTTAGAGGCATTCATGCTTAAAATCAGACCTACAAGTTAAGTGTTTCAGAAAAATATTTATAAATTTATGAAAAATATTTGTATGGTACTGAGCTTATTTATACATTACCTCATATGGATCTAAAAACACTTTGTCAGCTTTAAAGTATTATACACATGTAAGACATTACTTTTATTGGTAAGACAGTAAGAAAGTTGGCTCTGTGGATTTAAAGTATGGATGGTTATTTACAAAATAGAATATATAAAAGAAGCAGTTCTTTGTGTGAATTCTGTTAGAAGAAAGGGAATATTGCTTTTAATACTTGTATATAATGCAAATTGCTACTCATGCCATTTAAATGAATCTTTGACATTATCTCAACCAGCAAAAGTAGAGTTATTAATAGTTTGAATTATGCCTGAAAGAATCTCTGATTTCACATTAGTCTGAATTCAATAGTAGTGTTAATTTAAAATATCTGAACATATGTACCAATTTCTTTTTTTTTTAACAGGAAAATGAAAAATTAGTGGGTGTAAAAGTCTCTTTTGAAACTGAATGTAATACCTACTGCATAATAGCTTTTCTCCTCATCTGACTTGCAGAAGTCACTAGCCCCAAACTCTGGTTTTACATACATTTTACTGGACAAATCAGGAAGGAGGAAAGGATCTTGGTCAGTCTTCTAAATACATTTTTGAGCTTGTTTTGCTGACCTTTGCTTGACCAGAGCTTGAACCTTAGTATTTCAGATGTATATTTTTGCATTGTCTTTGTTCTCAAAGCTCTCCCAGTCATTGTTATCTATTTGGCCAGGGTTCTAAATTCAAGTATTTTTAGGACCCATGAATATAACAAAAGTGGGTATAACAGGCCAGTATTGTACAATAGGGAGTGGTGTGGACTGAGGAACAGATGATCACATGCTCAACATCCAGGGGCTGCTTCTGCTCATTGCAGTCAAATATTCTAGCTAACTGTATGTTCCAGTAGCCATAACTTCTAAAGGTAAAGGGAATTAAATATTGGAATTTCTATGTGAAATCTCACAGTTTTTGAATATGGGCTCAGATTTTAAATGTTGGGGAAAAAAAGAAAACCATGTAAAGCAATCATGACATGCCTTAGATAAGCAATTCGCTACCTTTGCATAGATACCCTGTAAATACTTGCTCAATCAATGATTGAATTATAAATCTCTATAAGATATAGGGAAATTAAAGAGCACTCTAACCCTTGTTCTCCCATGTCCATTGGAAATTTCATATAATACTTTAAGGAGGGTCATAGCCATTAGCAACAAATATGGAGACCTACCAGATAAGCCTTTTCAGTCTATCTCTGGATTCCAGAAAGGGGAAAGCAAGAGTGAACCTTTGTTAAAATATAGTATGGTATGCAAAAGAATGATGGTTAAGAGACATCATTTTTTGAACACATTTTTATCTTACCCCCAAATTCGTCTTATGCTATTAATTTATTACCATCTTTTCTTTAATGCAAGCCTTCTGCAAATCTTTTGTCATTTATTAATTTTAAAGAAAATGGTGAATTAAAATAATGAATCAAAGGGAAGTCAAACCCAAGGGAAAAATAAAAATCAAACATGCAAATCTTGTCACATAATCATTAAAGAATAAACATGGATCCAATGGACTCTAGTTTGTTTTATGTTTTTACCTTCAAGATTTACTTTTTTTTTTTTTGATCTCTTCTGCTTTCCTTCTGGACAAACTCACCCTTCCCTCTTTTATTTCAGTCCCTTATATCACCACACATTTCACTGCATTTAATGGTACCTAATTATGGTTGCTCTCATGTCTCTCTTCCCAAGGAGACTTGAGAATCTCAAGGCCAGAAACAATATCTTTTAACGATCATAAACTTATAGAAAATTAGCAAGTACAGTACAGAGAACTTTTTCCACTGAACTATTTGAAAGTAAATTGCCAACCTAATGCCCCATTACCCTCAAGTACTTTAGGATGTGTCTCCTTACAAACAAGGACATTTTCCACACAACCACAGTAAAATAGTCAATATCAGGTACTAAGGACTGAATTGTGCCCCCACCCCCCATTCATATGTTGAAGCCCTAACCCTCAGTGTAACAGTATTTGGAGAAGAGACTTTGGGGAGCTAAGTAGGTTTAGATGAGGTAATAAGCATGGTGCTCTCATAGTGGGATTAGTGCCCTTATAAGAAGAGATGCCATAGAGTTTGTTTACTTTCTCTGCCGTGTGAGAGCAAAAGCAAGAAAGAAAGTTCTCACTGAGGAGGAACTGGTTAGCCCCTTGATCTTGGACTTGCCAGCCTCCAAATCTGTGAAAAATAAATTCCTGTTGCTTGAAACACCCAGTTGATCACAGTTTATTAAGGCAGCTGGAGCTCACTAATACGTCAGGAAATTAACATCGATACATCACTACTGTCTAATCCCCATTCAAGTTTCACCAGTTGTCCAAATAAATTCCAACTGTTGTTCTTTGGAGTGTAAGAATTTGTTTCCAAATGACATGCCTAGTTTGATAGTTTCATTTTATTAGTCTCCATGAGTGTAGAAAAGTTCCACAGACTTCCCTTGACTTTCACGACCCTGATGCTTTTGAAGATTACATTACAGTTGTTTTGTAGTACAGCCTTTACTTTGGATATGTCTGATGCAGGGACCATATTTTATGCAAATTTGGGTCCTAGCATCTAGGACAGCGTCTGCATATAGATGATGTTCAATAAACACTAGTTGAGGAAAGAATTAGTGATTGAAAAACTCTGACTCTGAATCACTTGCATAATGCTAATAGCAACAATTTCAAAACTTTAAAGAGAAAAATGTAAAGCATGTCCAAAATAAGAAAAAACACAAATTCTCATGTCTTCTGGTACTGCTCTTGAGATCTGTTCTTTAATTCATTTAGTGAGCATACATACACTGGCTATTGTGTAAGTTAATACCAGTTTCTTTAGAGCAGTGCTTCTCAAAGCATGGTCTGTGGACTGCTTCCAGTTAACACACTGTTTCTGGTTCATGATGACCTAAGTAGAGAAATTGGGGATAAGCATTTGGAAGACCTTTTTAGCATTTTGACAAAGTGGCTCTATTTCTGCTGAATCTCATAATTCTAAAGTGATATTAGTAGATATATTTTATCTGATTTTCTTTTTTATTCCATTTATCTAGTAATTAATTTACATTATATTTGCCATATTATTGATCCACAATGAATTAGAAGTTTAAAATGGGTCATTTATCACATTTCGTGGTCATTCCCATCAGAGTAAAGTGCAATTAAAGTGGGCTAGAACTTGGTGGGATTTCACCTTGCACCTGAAGAATGGGTAAAATCTTACTAGTTTAAAAATTACAGAAATGGATAATTCAGGCATAACAAAGTGTAAGAGTAAGCCTGTGTGTATTTGCATTATGTGTGTGCAAGTGTGCTCTTATTTTCATGCTTGTGTGTATTGGATGGGTATTACTGAATGGAAGACAGGAACCTCAAAAGACAGAAAGACCTCATGATTCTAATACTGAGTGATAACAACTCTTCCCACGTCTGATTGCACTGCATCCCAAAACAGTAGCATTACCCTCTATAGAACATTCTCATGTTCTCCCTTTCCTTTCTGAAAATGTTCTTTCCGTTGAGCACCAGAGATTTAAAATTCCCATTGCTGGCAAAATACCAATAAGCTGCTCTGACCAAGAAAGTGGCCAGTGCTGTTATTACCACTTGTAGATGACAGAGCTTATGCACAGCTTTCCAAATATTCAAATGGAAAAAGGAGAGATGTAATTAGAAAAGAGGAAAAATGATGAGAGAAAGAATAGAATGAACATAAGAAATACTGATAGGGGGCTTCCCTGGTGGCACAGTGGTTAAGAATCTGCCTGCCAGTGCAGGGGACACAGGTTCAAGCCCTGGTCCGGGAAGATCCCACATGCCGTGGAGCAACTGGGCCTGTGCACCACAGCTGCTGAGCCCACGCTCTAGAGCCCGCATGACACACCTACTGAAGCCCGTGCGCCTAGAGCTCGTGCTCCGCAATCAGAGAAGCTACTGCAAGGAGAAGCCCACGCACCTCAACGAAGAGTAGCCCCCACTCGCTGTAACCAGAGAAAGCCTGCACACAGCAACAAAGACCCAACGCAGCCAAAAATAAATAAAATAAATACATTGGAAAAAAGAAGAAATACTGATGGGGGAAAAAGAACCGAAAAGGAAGGATGTATGATTGCATCAAGATTAACTTACACTGGCGGCTTTCAAGGGCAGTAACATTGAATTCAGTTCAAAACATGTTTATTAAGAAACTGTCATGGACCAGACACTAGACTCGGGGAATGAAAAGAAGAATAAGACACAAGAACTTGCCCTAGAACGACTTCAGTGTTTTGGGTAAGACAGATAAGCAAACCTGATTTCAGTGTAGTGATTGGGACATTCATTGGGATATTCACAGGTACAGAGGAAAGGATGATCATCTAGCCTCCCAGGCTTCTCTGAAGAGATTATGCTCATGAAGGGTCTTGATGAAAACTATATCAAATTGATAAAAACAGGATGGGAAAGAAGCACAACTTGATAATCAGCACTCAGTCTAGGAGCTGGTACAATGTTGGTGCTGAATAAATAGTTGTTGAATGAATGAACAATTTAATTAATTAGAATGAACTGACAAACTAGAGGTAAATGCAACTCTAGAAAGAGGAACTAGGAAGAAGCGTGGAAGCATAACATAGCAGTGGTGAGTCAGGGAGAGCGGAAGATCTGCAGCCCTCCATGGTGGAGTAAAAATTGTGTGACAGAGACATGTGAGTTGAGAATGGAGACATAAGTAGAAGGCAGGTAATGGAGACATTTCTCTGCAATACTAAGGCCCCAGGCTTTATCTATGAGTAATAGGGACGTGACATTGGGATATTTGTATTGTAGTTTGATTGTAGATGACTAAGTGTGGGGAAGACAAGACAGACACAGTGATACTAGTTAGGAGGCCAGCTCACTGGTCTTGATAAGAAAAGACAAAGATCTAAGATACAGCAATGAAGGAAGGGATGGAGAATGAGGAAGGGGCAGGTACACAGATTCAGGAGTCACTTGAGAAATAAAATCAGTGGCATGTTTCACTTCTTTAATGGATAGTGTGGAGGGGGAGGGATAAATCACAGTGTGAAGGAAAAGGGTGAAAGCTTGGACAATTCCTATATTTATGACTTGAATTTCTGGATGAATGATGTTATCCTAAATTGAGCTAAGGTATATGGAAGGACAAATAAGTATTTGGAAAATAGGGAGAGACATCAAAATGAATCCATTAAATTGAGGTGCCTGTTGAGGAAGAGAGAGGGTCAAAACTGGAGAAATGTATGTACGTATTTTTATATATGTATATATAAATATATATGTATATATATATGTATTATGTAATATTACAGGTATACATATATAGCAAGAGTTTATTGTGTCAGTTCTGTCTGCACAGGATCATGTAAAACTTTACTTTCTCATTAATTTATTGCTGTCAAATTAACTTACTGCTTGAATATATCATTTGAAACTCTAGTAATTCATTCCAAATTTCAAAACGTACCACAGAGAAAACGCTGTAACTTAAAACTGGTTCCAGACTTATGAAAACATCATGTGTCTCTGCAACTAAAGCCAAGAGGAGAACTGTGCCAATTCATGCCTGAACCTCTTTCAGTTTAATTACCTGGATTATTGAGGCAGAAACAACCTTTGTGCCTAATTCACCCTTATAATTGCCTTAGTTCTCCGCTTTGCCTTTCTTGTGGGTGTATTTCCATGGTCCACTATTATTAGAAAGGAAAATACACTTCCTTTTTTGGTGGCTCCAGAAAAAAACATTTAAAACATACTTTACAGTTCAGAGAATCAACATTTTATCAGCCTCTGTATCTAGAGAGTAATATACTGAGCAAAGGGAAAAGCGTTGACCAGTAGTCACCTCATTGTCATCATGTGACAGTTCAGTTACCTCTTACTCTTTTTTTACAACCAACCCCAGTGACTCAGTCATATCAGTAGTGACCTTTGAGCATCTCCCAATTTGAGATGTCCAAAGACCAAATAGATTCTTGAACTCTCCATATGTTTGAGTCAGTATTATAAAGGTTAGGTCTCCAGTCAATACACGCACCTGCAGGGAAACTCAAAATGGATTAGTCAACAGGAAGAGAATGCTTACCCTTCAGTCTCTCAACCACAAATTCAGCTTTTCCACGTAGCAGTCCAAAACCTAAGAACTTCAACTAAATGGAGACATTAACAGCACAGACGTCATTACATCCCTAATATTTCACTCATAATACCTACTCAGTAATTTTTTTCAACTCAGTTAATGGAAAACCCAGAATGGTAAGGTCGTACACGAATAAATTATGATTCTCTCAGATTACCATTTTGGATTATCTTTTATGAAAGAGGTAGACAAAATTTATGTAATGCCACTCCTTCTCCCCTGGACACAGTTTGTGAGAACGAGTGTTTTTAGTAATCAGTTTCACCTATCTATCTTAAATATATAGACTCCAAAATGTACAAATCTAAGTTGAGTGTTTTAAAACTCAAATATTTAACAGTCCAAGTTCACAAAGCATGTGGGTAGCCTCTCATCATTTATTTTCATCCATTCAAGTGTTTATTCATTTGCTGATTTCATCAATGAGTACTGAGCACATGCTCTGTACTAGGCACTGTATTAGGCTTTGCAGACTCATAGGCATAAGTCAGATTGTCTGTCTTCAGAGGGATGCACACAGATGTAAGAGCACAGAGGATAGTTTATTAACCTTAATCAGTCTCAAAAACCTCAGGTATGGCTTCCCAGAAAACGGGATATGAAGGTAGAGATTTGAGGAGTCCGGCAGACTGACAAGATGGATAAGGGAGTTCCAGTTACATTAAACAAATATTAATGGCAGGAAAAACACACTTGAGGAATAAACCATGTGATGTTGAGAAACACAGAGGATAAGTGGGGGGAGGAGTAAGACAAGTAGGCATGTGCCAGATCACAAGAGCTTTGAATGCAGTGCTAATGACTTTGAATTAAATTCTAAAGATGGTGAAGAACAAATGAATAAATATTAAGAATGGGCATGTATTGACCAGATTTACTTTTTAGAATGATCTCTGGAAGTTTTTGCAACTATGAAAGCTAAGTAAATTGATCAAGTAAGAGAAGTCAGTAAAGAGGAGAGTGATCAATGAATAGAAGAATAAGAAGAAGGTAACTGTATAAGTTATCCAAGAGCTATTTTAGATATCAAATTGACCACTCATGTGAGGGAGGTTAACATGAGCTGGAAATCTTGGATGACTCTCAAAGTTTGCAGGAAAGATTGGGTAGATAAAAGTGCCATTAGCTGACTACAAAGAAGAGGTTTGGAGAACAATGAGTTCAATTATGAACATGTTGAGAGGTTGATGTGTGTAAGGTACATTCAGTTAGTTATGCAGGTTGACTGTTGAATAGATAGAGAGAAACTTAGACTAGAGCTAAACTGGAGATAGTGATTTGGGTATAATCCATGTAGAGGTGGAAGGTAATTCACTGATGTAAATGAAATAGTCCAGTGGTATACCTATGGCAGGAAATGAACATAGCTTCAAACCATGGTGAGCCAGTAGAGTACGTGAAATTATAAATACAGGACTGATATGACAAAAGTCTCATCCGAAATCTTAATGTCTTTGAATATTAATGTGGGATGACTTCTTTCGAAAGATGCCATGTATTTTAAAAAACAAGGATCCAAATTCTAGGAAAAATCTTTCCCAAATAAATGGAAGAGCACACAAATCTTGAAATATGTTCCATTTCTATAAATCTTATTTTTAAACAATCCACTTTGTTTCAACTCAGAAGTAATTAAACTAATCCTGTTCACGTATGAGGACAAAAACATGATCAAGGATTACTCAGCACTGAGGATCCCACTTTTTCCTATCAGATTTTTTGTTTTTCTTAAATTTTATAGCACCCAACTCACTTACAGAAGAACAACCTTCTCAAAGTGTGATGTTTTCAATGATCTAACTCACTCAGCCATGGCAGTATTTCCATACATTAGCTCATCAGAAAGAATGCCAATGATATAAAAATAAATGGGAGTAAAAATAAATTAAATATTTGACTTAATAACATATGCTTAACTCCTGTTTTGTTTAATGTTGCCTTCACATGAATTAGCGTAATCTAAAAGAATGATTTCATTTTCTACACTGTAAAACAAAGTTACAGAAAGTTTAAATGACCACAGAAAGAAACATAGTCTAGGAAGGCTTTTTTTTCCTTTGAGAATTAAATAGGCTTTAGACAGCTATTAAATCTTATATAAAATATATTTAAGACAATATTTTGTCAAGTTAATATTTGCCTTTTAATTATTTCTATACACATTAGTGAGATCTTTGTGGGATCAATATTAGTAAAAAAATATGAGGTTGAATGCTGTAAAGATGAATCAATTCCATAGTCTTAAGGTTTTTTAGGATTCATTATTACTCAGATTTTACTATACTTCATTACCATCATTAAGATATTTTTCAAGCAAATCAGTTAACTTTTATCAAAACCAGATATAAAACCTAATTACTTAGTTTGATAATAACTTTTTTCTAATTTATGTTGTCAGAATATTTATATCATTTTCATCATATTATCATAATTGCCATTTTAAAATATATATATTAGGCCATGTATGTCCAAGTCATAAATAAACAGATAAAGCCTCTGTCTTTTATAACACTCATTTGTATTCATACTAAAAACAATTTTTTAGAAATTGGCTTCACAAACAAAAATAATATTTTATCATTTAAGGTAATTTGAAGATCAGTCATTACTCATGAACACATTGGATGGGTTGATTTTTTGTTAACCCAAATTCTCACCTCTTGTTCCCCTTCCGACTCCATGCCTCCTCTCTCTTTGGTGGAATATTTTCTTGACCAGACAGAGCCACATATAGCTCTGACCTGTGTGTTGTCAATAAATATCAAGAGAATTTGGAATGCTTCCAAAAAAGAACTTTAAAAAGAAAAATCTTTCTAAAGGGGAAACACAAAAACAAAAACAAAATTCCCTTCCTCACTTCTCAACTATCATATGTTGTTTGTAAGTGTATGACTTTGAGGGTTGCAAGAGGACAGGGCAGGGGTGAGGGGAAGGTGGGACAATGTGCTTGTTTGAAGGACTGTTGAAAAATTATGCCATCTAAGACTGGTATTTTCATGAGTTTCTTGATGTAATATATAATTAAAATAAGGGTTTGCTTATTTTAATATTGCTCCAATCTACTTTTAGCAAGAGGCTTGTATCCAATTTTATGGAATATATTTTTAATTTAGTGTCTAAAAATAAATCCCTCCTTAAGTTTAACTACTAACATATTTTTCCAGCTTAGGATTTCATGAGCCAAAAAAAGTTTGTATTTTTAATGTCAATAACCCATTAGAATATAAAGTTTTTGTTATCTTGGGTTTAAAATAAGAAATTCATGTATTCATGGAGGTAAAAAAAAATTTAAGAACACTTTTGACAAAAAGTTGCATTAAGAAAAAGAAATGTTCTCCTTGTAACAATTAGACCTTTTCTCTTATAGCCAACAAATCAGATCTTGACTTTTTTAGAGGAAGCATTTTTGAGATGTTTATTTTCTCATATATCAACTTACATAGACATCTTTCTTCTTGGGCACTTTCATTCCATTCAATTTGATGTAACTCCTTCTTTTTCAGATCTGTGGCTAGCTTCTCCTTACTCCTTTGAGATTGCCATTATTTTAATGAAAAGATATCCTTCATTTTTTCCCCTTGTATTTTTCTTTTCTCTATACTTTACAAAAATTGGCCTCACCATCTTCTCCAACATAGCCCTCTTTCTTCGGTCTTCTTCCTACCTTCCCTAAGCTCTCCCCACCCGGCATGCCCCTACCCTTGCCTCAGTATTGCCTGGTCAAGGCCCCCCTTAGGCATATCCACACTCTCTATGGAACCCTCACTCTATGAATACACATCAAGCAGAGCAATGCATTGCATTTATTGATTATCAAACTCTCCCTAATATTTTATAAACTGAATTGTATTTGTATTCCCAGAAGCATGCTACATGATGACAGATAGTTCTAGATGCTCAACAGTTGTTTATTATACGAATGAATAATTCCATCATCCAGAAAAAAACAGATATTTGTATTTTTAAACTAGTTCCTTCGGATATTATTTAGTTTCCATGCAGTATTTTTTTAACTGACACCTAAACACACTCTGCCTGGTTTTAGCACTGTTATTAATTCAATAAGTATTTTCTCATGAAAATCAAATTTCTTTGTATGTAAAATTTTTAACATAGTTCAATATTTTATTTGATATACATATCATTTTATAGACATTTATATTTTAATTTTTCCTCTGGATACATTTCTATAAATTAAATTATTATAATCCTGCAAGTTTAGGGTTGTTGATACATTTTGGGAAACTACTTTCCAGAAAGATAGTACCAATTTATATTTCCATGAGAAATTTATGAGACTTCCAAATTCACTTCTCTCTTACCAGTACTGGAAAGTCTGGTGGTATTTAATGTTTGCTAATTAGATAAGCATAAAAAATTTTAATTTGTCATTTTAAAATATTTTTTTCATTTATGCTAGTTAATGGATAAAGTTTTTAAATGTTTAACACCGTTTTCATAAGAGTCTTCTGACTTCCAGTCTTCCCACTTACTACCTCTAATCCACTACTGCCTTATAGCACAGTCCTGCCCATGTTGTGCAGAGAATATCAGTGATTCCAAGTTATTCACAAAATAACTTTCAAATTGGTCATCCAGATTCAGATTACTATCCTCTTTACAGTCTACTCCCAACCTCCTTTCTCTTCATAAAATTTCTTACCTCTCCCATACACACCCTGTAATTGTGTCCAGCTGGTATACTTTCCAATCCCCTTCCTCCTATAAATTTTATCCTCCCAGTTCTACCAGTTGAAATCCTACCTATGGTTTAATATTTGGTAAATATGCCCCAACATTTTTTTGAGATCCCTGTCTATCTAATATTGCATTTAGTTTTCCATTTTCTTGTCCTAGATGTCCAATTTTACTGAAAAGTCCCAATGCTGACATTTCAAAAGACCTTTGAGAACATGTCCTACTGTTGTAAGATTTAATTATAAAACAGTAGACCTTGTTAAAATCTTGTGTTTTAAAATAACCTCAGGTCTACATATCTAGAATTTCCCAGAAATGTTTGTCAAATTTTGGTTTCTGAGTCTTTGAAAAATAGCATAAAGATATATAAATAATAAGTATTTGAACCAATTAAGATAATTTAAAACAATTTACATATGGTGGTTATGTTCTATATAAGTATACATTTAAGTTTAATTCAAAAATTATGCAAACTAACTTTGCTTAATTGTCACCAAATGGTAGTCATTAAATCCTATTTATTTTGTAGTGTTCTTGGGATACATGTGTTTCATTTTTGATAATCTGCCTTCCATTCAGCCAAACACATGTTTTTTTCCCAAAGAAAAAAATAAGAGCATAATAATCAAGATATGCACTTGGTTTACAAATTAATTATTCATGGAAAAATAGACCAATTGACTTGATAATCAGTTCTATTGGCTTGTATTTAGGGCTGTAACTTCAAACTCTAGAAAATAAATCAAGGATTTTTTCTTCCATCTGTTAATATCACCTGTCTCATTTAGATATATATTTAAATTTATATTTGCATTTATAGGTATATTTATATCTTACTTAGCATCGTAGTTGCACACAGTAATCAGGAAATTACGGTGGTCCTTTTAATAACCAGTGGTAGGTCCAATTATAAAACTATATGTAGGAAATCAATCAGTAATTTTTAAATTCTTTAGGGTTTTCTTTTTAAGTAATTCTCTGGAATACGCTTGCTATTGCTCTAGTCTAGATGGAATTTGAATTTTTTGCGGTGTTATTAACTTATGATCATGGACTCAAAGAAAGTATAGTTATTGCTTTAGGTGAAATTAGAGTGAAAAGTAGCATAGATAATATTCTCAGGTCAAATACTGAGTTATCAGGATCCACATTTATTAATGACTTTGATTTAAATGTAATTGTCAATTAACTCTGTTGGAGAGAATTGATGTTTTTTATAGTATTCAGTTTATTTCATCTAAAATAAATAAAATGTCTTTGTGGCAAAAAAAAATTACTTTGGTTTCCTGGTTAGGCATTTTATTTCCAGAATCTTCAAACACCTCAGTCACACAAAGTACAATTCCAGTAGTCTTGAGACCACACAAATAGTACAATGTTTAATACTTGGTTTAACAAAATAGAGGTATTAGCACTCACAATTTTGATTCTTTACATATTGACTGGAATCTTTAAGGCAAAAGATCAAAGACCCTTTTTAAAAAGAAAAAAAGGAAACCTCCATGGTAGAAAAATGCGGAAAAGCTGAGCTTGAAATTAAATCCTAAACCTTATAGGTTGGCATTTCAACAGTCCAAACCTCAGTTTTTTGCTTTTGCTCCCATTTGAAACAAAACTGACTGCTATGTGTTGCTAGCTTTTTTGGTTTCTTTGTTAACAGCATTTTCTCTTTTTAATCAGCCTGTCTCCTGCTTTTATTATTTTCTTTGATCTGTTCTCTTTTAATTTTCCTCTTTTTCTACATAGTCCTTTTTTTTCCATCACCCCTTTTCTTCATCCTCCTGTAAATCTTCATACTTGAATCTAATGATTAGACCTTTTAGCAATAGAATACTTTTATCTGCTTGGAATAAGCATGCATAGACAAAACTGTGACATATTCTCAGTACTTTTGTCCCACTTCCACTATTTTTATAATCTATGAAGCTATAGTAGATGAAATTTGAGAAAATATTCTCAACATATAAATTCCATCTCTTGTAATTCTCAGTGCCAATTTGGAGTATTGTTCATCTATATGCTTCTCTGGCTAGCTCTCTGGCTAGTTCTCTGGCTAGGTGGCACCAAACCACAGTACTTCAGACCACACAATGCACTTCATTAACACTTTAGCTAAACTGGCCTTTTTGTTTTGTTTTTCATCCTATAGCCAAAAACAAAAGAAAACATACCCCACCAAAAATATTATAATTTTTAACTTTTTGGTTGGTAGTTTTGGCATCAAGTGCATAAGCTTTAATCATAGAAATGCCTTTCTTATAGAAGGGTAGAGTATGCCAACAACTAGAGCAAAGCAAATTAAATAAAATTCTCAAGACGAACAGGGCATTCACGCAGACACTGTGGGAAGGAGGCTGGCACTTATACTCATCTAAAGGACAGTGTCTTTTGGCCAAGGCTACCCTCCTCTTTGCTTTGACACTTGGAAATGGTAACTGAGTTCCTAAGAAAACTAAACATTATGCTTCTTAATGTGACTAGAGTATGAAATAGAGCTCACAAACTGGAATTCATGAATTTAATTATGTTGCAATATTGCTGGAAAAAAACAGACTCATGACTATACTAAGTCAATGATTTGAGTGTCAGGCACCAGTACGTTTAATTTATTAAAGGGATGATTTGGGTGTAGTCAATTCCAGAGGAATGGATGCCTTCGATTACTGAACTTGGGCTTTCCTTAAAAGTCTGCTGAGCGAGACGTAGGTTAAGAAAGGAGACTCTTAAGCATCGTGTCATTAATTGTTGAGATTTTTCTCAAGGCATATGAAACAAAGAAATACTGGTATAAATTCTACTCTCTTTTATGTTGATTTGGAAATAGTTATTTTAGAAAATTTAGAGCAGGTAAAATAGAAATAGAATTTTAATTTTTAAAATTGAAGTATAGTTGATTTACTATGTTGTGTTAATTTCTGCTGTACAGCAAAGTGATTCAGTTATACATATATATACTTTTTAATTAGAATTTTAAATTCAACACCAAAGTAATTTGAAGAAGTAAAATGAAAACATATTTTAGATTGTGGAGTTTTCCTGGTTTATTTCTGTGTTTGCTGAGTTTTCCCTATGCAGTAGAATTGTATAAAAGATAAACAGTAACCCTGTATTCTACAAAGAAAACAGACAACACACCTTTTTTTTGGTTGTTGTTGTTCTTTGAAAATGCCTTATTTGAATTTGAAGTGAGAACAATATCATATTTCTGGGAATAATCCTACAGTCCTAAAATGAACACATGTATAGAAATAAATTGGTTATCACAGCTCTCCTCTTTACTTTGCACATTTATATTACACAGAGCAGAAAAACACATCCCACTAGTTTCCCCAGACCACCCCATGACTTTGACCTTTCCCGTCTATATCCTACAAGCTCTCAGATTTCTCAATCTCTATCCCTATGTGTTTAGAACAATCTCCTAAGCTGCATTTCTTTTCAGAGCACTAGATATCTCACTATTACTATTAGAAATATTAATAAAATATGCATTATCAATCTTATAAAATATTATTAATATTATCATGTGGTCTCAATATTCATTATGACCCCCTCTTCAAAGATGATAATATATATGCAAAGGTGCTAAGGTAGGCAGATCCGACCCTCAAACAAGAAGGGACAAGGTAGAGATGTGTGAACAAAGAAGTAATGAGATCCAGGGAAATTAGAAATCTCATCTACGAGAGCTTCTGCTGGACCCCTTGTTGTTGCTTTGTTTGGTAGGGATAAATTACCAGTGATCCCTGTGTTTTTAAAAGGATTAATGGCAAAATAGAATTGTTGTACCTTTTGACTTTAGAATGTCACTTCTTTGTAAGTACATAAAAATTCGACAAGAATCCCGATGGGAGCTTATTTCTAGAATTATAAACAACATTGAAAGAAACAGACAAAATACCAAACAATTTTTTACAAAAGGACAAAAGCTTTCAAAATGGTTAAATTTATATAATATTCACTAGTGCAGTTTAACAAGAATTGATCACCCCTGAGGTGGGTGTCATTGTTACTGATCATAGAGCTTGAAAAACTTTAATTGCTAGATTATTTAGTTTAAAAGAATGAAAACAACCAGAAAGAAAATAAAATCCCTTCAGAAGTCCACAAATTACTTTAATAAAGAATTATTAAAGATGCATTTGTTACTAAGTTCCCTTATACTATTAATACAGATGTGCTGACTTTTGAGGAAGTGGGAAAAAGCCTTAAATAGTGTGTAGTATTTGGGGATTTGTGTCTACATTTTTGAGCAGGAATACACTTTGGGGTTGGCAGAAATTGTTATTTACATGTCTTCTCATGGTTCTGAAATACTGTGCTACGTATATCTGGAAATTCAGAAGTTTTATATACAAGAGTTTTACCTTTTAGAAGTCAGTACCATGTGGCAAATTTTAACTTTCATAAATAGCAAAGAAAAAAAATTCTGTTACGTCTTAAAACCATTTCCATTACAAGAAAAGCAAGAAGAAAATGTTTTATGAATTCTGAAGTGAGCAGATATATAATGCTTTAATTTTTTACTGCTTTATAAATGTCCACTACAATTGATCAATAATTTATAAGTTCTTGCTGTATTTTAGTACAGTTTTCATCATAAAGTAAAAGATACCTAAGTAATTAACATTGTACCTCTCTTCAAATAGGTTATGATATAGTTATCGAAATGTATCTGAAACACATGAAATAACTTGGAATGATAAAAGCTTTATTACCAGAAAGTGTTATTAGGGATAGAGGAGTTGAGAGGAGATGGAGCCTAGTGACGGTGGCAATAATAAGAGAGAGAGGGCTTCATAAAGCATCAGGATTATAATATTGACTGTGTAGAATTTTGTTAATGAAACAAGGGTAAAAGTGGAAGGCATTTTATATGGGGTGAATCTGATGAATGAAAAAATGCAGTTTCCAATGGATGTGACCTTTAATGAGACAGTGAGAGGATGATCCAGAAGTATTTGTTGGTGAACCTCAGTAAATTAATTTAGATGAGACTGATGGAAACAGTTTATGTATGGTCTTGACATCTAGATAGAAAAGTTTGTGTTTGGTGTGGTTTGAATAGAACTCTATAATTGATTTTTAAGCAAAGTTATAATATGATGACAGTAGCATTTAAAATGGATTAGTCTGGAAGTGGTATGCAATACGTGGGTGACAGTTGAAGTGTGGAAAGAAAGGTGAGAGGCATTCTGGAGTCATGAAAGTCCACTGGAAACAGTTGCAGTGTTGCAGGTGTGGAATGAGTGATAAACTTTTAGCTTTAGGTGGTGGCAATTAGGATAGCATGAAAAGGGAGGATACCTGACGCATTTAATTTACAATAACACTATATATCTATATTCTAATCTTATAACTACTCTCATATGTTTGGTCTGAAGGTTGTTGGTTTAGTCCTGTGAGCAAAATATGTTTTCGTTAATGCATTTTTTATCTCTTAGTTAAAGACCTTATTAAAAATCCACATTGTCCTGTCTATACAAAGGTAGTACAACATAGTATTATGTCTCCACTAAGAGCATGTACTTTTAATTATTATCCAACAGTGACAGTAGAATTTGCTGAACCAAATGTATGCTCTCAGTCTATCCCCATGGTGACCAACAGGACTTTTGAGATTGTTGGTAAGAGTTAGTGACCCAATGATGGCTTATGACTGAAGTCTATAGCTATGAAATAGAAGGTAGCAGGTACATAATGCATACCATCTCCAAATAGTATCATAAATGCCATTTACTGAGCAGAGAACCGATCCACCATGTGTAATATGGAGGGTAAGCTGGCTGCCAGAAAGATGATAAAGAAAGTTAAGCTAACAAAATTTCTTTTTGAGCTCTATATCTAAGAAGGCCTTCTAACTTTTCACTAATTCTATAAATTATCAGAATCCAGGCTCCAAATTAGACTAATAGCATATTTAATGAAGATATGAGATTGATGCTTATATGAATCTTATGAATAACAAAGGAGTACATTTTCCATTTTTAAAATAGTTTTTTCACTTTTAAAATAGTAATTCATACTGTTTTTGTCAATTAGAATGCCATTTAGAGGTCATTTATGAGATGGAATTCAGCAATAAAAGTATGAGAATTCTTTCCATAAAGCGGGAGATTTTCTTTCCTGCCCATTGGAAGGATAATATCCATTTTGTAATTAGAGGGTGAACATTAGAAACAGTGTTTTACTGTTGTCATTGCTACTGTTGTTGTTTTGTTTGATTTTATTTTTATTTTTTAATTTTTATTTTTTTATTGAGGTATAGCTGATTTACAATGTTTCAGGTATACAGCAAAGTGATTCAGATAGACAGATAGATAGAGATCTATTCTTTTTCAGATTATTTTCCCATATAGGTTATTACAAGATATTGAATATAGTTTCCTGTGCTATACAGTAGGTCCTTGTTGTTTATCTATTTTATACATAGTAGTCTGTATCTGTTAATTCCAAATTCCAAATTTATCACGTCCCTCCCTTTCCCCTTTGGTAATCATAAGTTTGTTTTTTTATGTCTGTGAGTCTATATCTGTTTTGTAAATAAGTTCGTTTGTACCATTTTTTTAGATTCCCCATATAAGTGATATCATATGATATTTGTCTTTGTCTGATTTACTTCACTTAGTATGATAATCTCTAGGTCCATTCATGTTGCTGCAAATGGCAATATTCCATTCTTTTTATGGCTGAGTAATATTCCATTGTATGTATATACCACATCTTCTTTATCCATTTATCTGTCAGTGGACATTTAGGTTGCTTCCATGTCTTGGCTATTGTAAATAGTGCTGCCATGAGCAATGGGGTGCATGTATCTTTTCAAGTTCGAGTTTTCTCTGGATATATGCACAGGAGTGGGATTGATGGATCATATGGTAGTTCTATTTTTAGTTTTTTAAGGAACCTCCATATTGTTCTCCACAATGGTTGTACCAATTTACATTCCCACCAACAGTGTAGGAGGGTTCCCTTTTCTCCACACCCTCTCCATCATTTATTATTTGAGGACTTTTTACTGATGGTCATTCTGACTGGTGTGAGGTGATACCTCATTGTACTTCTGATTTGCATTTCTCTAATAATTAGTGATGTTGAGCATATTTTCATGTGATTTTTGGCCAAAAAAATATATGTATGTCTTCTTTGGAGAAATGCCTATTTAGATCTTCTGCCCATTTTTCAGCTGGGTTGTTTGTTTTTTGTTGTTGAGTTGTAAGAGCTGTTTGTATATTGGAAATTAATCCTTTGTCAGTTTGCAAATATTTTCTCCCATTCTGTAGGTTGTCTTTTTGTTTTGTTTATGGTTTTCTTTACTGTGCAAAAGCTTTTAAGTTTCATTAGGTCCCATTTGTTTATTTTTGTTTTTGCTTCCATTACTCTAAGAGACAAATCAAAAAAAATATTGCTGTAATTTATGTCAAAGAGTGTCCTGCCTATGTTTTCCTCTAGGAGTTTTATGGTATCTGGTCTTACAGTCTTACATTTAGGTCTATAGTCCATTTTGAGTTTAATTTTGTATACGGTGTTAGGGAATGTTCTAATTTCATTCTTTTACTTGTAACTGTCAAGTTTTCCCAGCATCACTTATTGAAAAGACTGTCTTCATTGTATATTCTTGACTCCTTTGTCATAGATTAATTGACCATAAGTATATGGGTTTATTTTTGGGCTTTCTGTCCTGTTCCATTGATCTATGTGTCTGTTTTTGTGCTAGTACCATACTGTTTTGATTACTGTAGCTTTGTAGTCTAACCTGAAGTCAAAGAACATGATTCCTCCACCTCCATTCTTCTTTCTCAAGATTGCTTTGGCTATTCAGGGTCTTTTGAGTTTCTGTACAAATTTAAAAATTTTTTGCTCCAGTTCTGTGAAAAATGCCATTGATAATTTGTTAGGGATTGCACTGAATCTGTGGATTGCCTTGGGTAATGGTCATTTTAACAATATTTATTCTTCCAATCCAAGAACACAGTATATTTTTCCATCTGTTTGTGTGGTCTTCAATTTCTTTCATCAGCATCTTATAGCTTTGGAGTACAGGTCTTTTGCCCCCTTAGGTAGGTTTATTCCTAGGTATTTTATTCTTTTTGATGTGATGGTAAATGGGGTAATTTCCTTGATTTCTCTTTCTAATATTTCACTGTTAGTGTATAGAAATGCAACAGATATTAATTTTGTATCCTGCAAATTTACCTAATTCATTGATGTGCTCTAGTAGTTTTCTGGTGGCACCTTTAGGATTTTCTATGCATAGTATCATGTCATCTGTAAACAGTGACAGTTTTACTTCTTACTTTCCAATTTCTGATTGCTGTGGCTAAGACTTACAAAACTATGTTGAGTAAAAGCAGCAGGAGTGGGCATCCTTGTCTTGTTCCTGGTCTTAGAGGGAATGCTTTCAGCTTTTCGCCATTGATTATGATGTTAGCTGTGGGTTTGTCATATATGTCCTTTATTATGTTGAGGTATGTTCCCTCTATGTCCACTTCCTGTATTGTTTGATTTTAGAATCGAAACCATTCTATACTGGCTTTTCCTAAATAACCTCTAACCTGACTAAGGGGGTCAATACAGGATGGTTTTGACATATCAATGTTATATACATTGTATCTGCAACCTGGTCAATTCAATTTACCCTGCTGTTTTAACTAATTTTCTCATATCAACAAATTGACAATTAAGTGACCCAAATAAGTTGTTTTGATAGCTCAAGAGATTGCTTTTAATATGCGTTTTTCCCTTAGACATTTATACAACTTTATACCAAATCTCTGTGTATCTATTTGTCTATTTTTACCATTTCTAACTCCCTAAAAAATGTTATTTATATAACAGATATTCAATCAGTTATATTGATGCAACCCATAACCCATGACTCACATGCATTACTGTATATTACTTCTACATCTCAGTCATGGAAGAATTCTAGAGATATAAGTAAAATATTGTGTGAATTTTATATAATAAGGCAAGTATTTTTTAGGACTTTTTGAACCTTGTGATTGCAACTTCTATTTTGGAAAGTAATTAGTGACCCATATTTGAAAATTTCTAGGAATTTTCTCTGGACAATGCTAGCCTTTCACTTTTTAAAGAGATGGATAAAACTTCCCTTTCTGAGTTATACTTTTTTGAAGCAAAACGACATTAGAACTTTGGTCTCATCTGACAGGTAGCCTAATTCCCCTTGGCTCTAAAATGCCTAAAAAAGCTTGAGGGAGGTAGGCAAATCGATTTAAACCATATAGAGAGTTCACTGTTTATAACCAGTTTATCTGTCCTTTTCCCACAGATGTAGTGATAATTAAAACTTACTCAGCAATATGGGGATTCCTTACTTAATAAAGAAAAGAAAATAATCCTTCCTTGTTAATGATGAAGAGAAATTATAAATAGTTTAGATGGGAACATCAAGATGATAGAAGTGAAGTTATGCCAGAATCATGGAGAGGGAAAGCATCACAAGCTTCTTATAACACCAAAAATAGCAAATGAGGAATAAAAAATACAGCAGTGGTTAATAAGTGTTTTGATATTTTTGATGACTTCAGGAAAAGAACACTATTGAGTAGACAAGTATAAAACATATTTAAGATATTAAATCAAAATGTAAAGACCAAGAATTGATTGTAACAGATTGTACCATATTAAAAGGAAAAAAATAGAGATAAAGCCTTAAAATTGGTCTATTTTTTAAAAGCCTAACTATGCTGAATTAATACAAGTCAAGCTGGGATAAGTTCAAACCAGGGACTTGAAATTCTTACTCTAAAATATGAGCATGAAGTTTATCTGAAAATTGCTCATGTAAATAATTTATTTCCATGCGAAAAGTTCATATAAATTTTTGAAAAAGTCAGTGTGAGAAACTATATCTAAATTTCACAAATTAGAACGTTTTGTATTATATTTCAATTTCTGTTCAGAGAATAAAGAATCTTATGCACTTTTTAAGCTTTAAAAGACACAAATCTCCCCATTGTCTTATAAGCGGAGAACAAAATAGGAAAAAGGAATTTCTGGAATTCCATGGCACTTTCTGCCTTTGATTAACCACTTATAATGTAGTGTAGGTCTTGCAAGCATCTCAATCATTGTGGAGAAACCAGTTAATTTTTTTGTTTTTCTGCTTATTTATTTATTAATATATTTTAACAATATAATTAATAATAAAATGTATTTGCTAATCACAAGATGTATATTCTCAAGACACTATTAGTAATCATGTTTTACTAAAAATGATTTTACTAGATTTATTTCACTTACTGCTGTTTTTCTTTTTTCAAGAAATTGTGTCTTCTGTCATGAAAGAATTGTGCCCATCAGTCTGTGTATAACAGAAAGAGAGAATGCAGAGGAGAGAAATAAAAGGACAGTGAGTGAAAGAAAAGTGGAATGTAAAGATCTTTGGGAAGAGATTAGAGAACTGCTCTATAAATCAGAGAAATTGGTAGTCAAAACCAAGAGCACTGATCAAAATCATGTTGCAGAAGTAACCAAAGAATACTGGATATCAGTGGGAGGGCTTATATATGCCACTGGACATTTGTACATGTGTGAGTGTTTTGTGTGTGTGTGTTTGTGTGTGTGAGATATGGGGAGTAAGGAGGAGGGAGGCATTGGTGTACTTTTTCTTCTGGATCCATTTTCTATTTAGACACAGTTACCACAATGGTATTAAGATTTCTGGAAAAAAAGACTTTTTTTTTATTTCTGCAAATATATTTAATACAACACATTCAAGTCTGTCCTAAATACATTTTAATACAATTTGTCAACCTATAATTCTTTAAGAATTGGAATCAGTGGTTGACAATAATTGTTCATCTGTGGTTAATTAGCTCAGTTAGTTGAATCATGGCACTAATGAGGCTTTGGCCTCATTAGTGCCAGTGTGGTCCAGTGAGGTTTGCTCTCTTCTTGAACCACAGACTACAGTTCAAACCCAGGCCAACTATCTCACAGCTGCATGCCACTGACCATAAAGAAACTGGGCAAGAGAAAGTAAATCTACCAATATGCCTTGAAATGATCATCAACTGTACACATTATCTGCTTGTTAATATTTATCAGTAATGTTCATGTGTGAAGAGAAGCATCAGTTATGCACTCAGTACTGCTACAAAAGGATACAAAAGAAACTGTCTGTGACCTCAAATGACACATGAAGTAAAAAATAATACTTAAAATTATCTAAGGAGACCATGGAAAATGAACTAATTCATAACCAAGTATTGAATCTATTTCAACTTGCAAGTGAAGCAAAATTCCAAGGGTGATTTTTGTTCAGTAGATCATAAGGGCCCTTAAGAGATCTGATAGAAATGCAGCCTACAGACTCCTTTCAATTCTGAACCAACTGTGAAATAAGACAAAGGAAGGGTAAGAGGAGACAGATGGCAGGCCAAAATATCACATTTGTTGTGAATAAAGACTATATTGGAGGATTTAGCTTAGACCTATAGATATACAGACTTTTTCATAGTAACCTCAGAATCAGAGAAACTTATTCACCCATTTGGACAAGAAAAGCAAGGTCTCCTCTGTGGGATGGGACCATTTTATTGCCTGATAGCTCTTTTTGCAGGAAGGTCATCCCCAAAGAAAATAGGGCAGCAAAGAGGATTGATTTATGCATGGACATTTTTTCTTGCAAACATATCAATCAGATTAGGTCACTGGAAAGACTGAGTAAGAGGAGAGAGGCCTGGATTGTTTTATAGGAAAAAAAACCCATCAGGAATGGAAAAGAGTTCCTGCCACCCCCAACCTACACAAAATCTTTTTAATTGAATAAATAGCTAGCATAAAATGAAAAGCAGGGAAGATGCCAGAAACTTCAACTTACACTATGTGTACATTGTGGTAGAAAAATAGTTGTAAACTTTTTGAGAATTGATGTAGCTCAGTAGTGTGGTGGTCCTTCCTGATGGTCTCCCAAAATTCTGAGGGTGGATGGTTCACATGATGTCTGCCAGATTGTGGTCATAAACATGATTGGAGAGAAATGCCTCGATTGGAAAAATATACATACTGTGATGGAAAAGTCATATTCGAAGCAAATATTTTGGTGAAATAATTCATTTTACTGGCTCATTATCATTTTTTTAAACATTTTTATTGGAGTATGAAGTGCTTTACAATGTTGTGTTAGTTTCTGCTGTATGAAAAAGTGAATCAGCTATACATATACATATATCACCATATACCCTCCCTCTTGCATCTCCCTCCCACCCTCCCTATCCCACCCCTCTAGGTGGTCACAAAGCACCTAGTTGATCTCCCTGTGTTGCAGCTGCTTCCCACTAGCCATCTATTGGCATTTGGTAGTGTATATATGTGCATGCCACTCTCTCACTTCGTCCCAGCTTACCCTTCCCCCTCCCCGTGTCCTCAAGTCCATTATCTACATCTGCGTCTTTATTCCTGTCCTGCCTGTAGGTTCATCAGAACCTTTTATTTTTCTTTTAAATTCCATATATATGTGTTAACATACAGTATTTGTTTTTCTCTTTCTGACTTACTTCACTCTGTATGACAGACTCTAGATCCATCCACCTCACTACAAATAACTCAATTTTGTTTCTTTTTATGGTTGAGTAATATTCCATTATATATATGCCCCATCTTCTTTACCCATTCATCTGTCAATGTACACTTAGGTTGCTTCCATGTTCTGGCTATTGCAAGTAGAGCTGCAATGAACATTGTGGTACATGACTCTTTTTGAATTATGGTTTTCTCAGGGTATATGCCCAGTTGTGGGATTGCTGGGTCGTATGGTAGTTCTATTTTTAGTTTTTTAAGGAACCCTCAGACTGTTCTCCAGAGTGGCTGTATCAATTTACATTCCCACCAACAGTGCAAGAGGGTTCCCTTTCCTCCAAACCCTCAACAGTGCAAGAGGGTTCCCTTTTCTCCAAACCCTCTCCAGCATTTATTGTTTGTAGATTTTTTGATAATGGCCATTCTGACTGGTGTGAGGTGATACCTCATTGTAGTTTTGATTTGCATTTCTCTAATTATTAGTGATGTAGAACATCTTTTCATGTGTTTGTTGGCAATCTCTATATCTTCTTTGGAGAAATGTCTATTTAGGTGTTCTGCCCATTTTTGGATTGGGTTGTTTGTTTTTTTGATATTGAGCTGCATATACTGCTTGTATATTTTGGAGATTAATCCTTTGTCAGTTGCTTCGTTTGCAAATATTTTCTCCCATTCTGAGGGTTGTTTTTTCATCTTATTTATGGTTTCCTTTGCTGTGCAAAAGCTTTTAAGTTTCATTAGGTCCTGTTTGTTTATTTTTGTTTCTATTTTGATTTCTCTAGGAGGTGGGTCAAAAAGGATCTTGCTGTGATTTATGTCATAGAGTGTTCTGCATGTGTTTTCCTCTAAGAGTTTTATAGTGTCTGGCATTACATTTAGGTCTTTAATCCATTTTGAGTTTATTTTTGTATATGGTGTTAGGCAGTGTTCTATTTTCATTCTTTTATGTGTAGCTGTCCAGTTTTCCCAGCACCACTTATTGAAGAGGCTGTCTTTTCTCCATTGTATATTCTTACCTTCTTTATCAAAGATAAGGTGACCATATGTGTGGGGGTTTATCTCTGAGTTTTCTATCCTGTTCCATTGATCTATATTTCTATTTTTGTGCCAGTACCATACTGTCTTGATTACTGTATCCTTGTAGTATAGTCTGAAGTCAGGAGCCTGATTCCTCCAGCTCCGTTTGTCTTTCTGAAGATTGCTTTGACTATTCGGTGTGTCTTGTGTTTCCATACAAATTGTGAAATTTTTTTTCTATTTCTGTAAAAAATGCCATTGGTAGTTTGGTAGGGATTGAATCTGTAGATTGCTTTGGGTAGTATAGTCATTTTCACAATGTTGATTCTTCCAGTCCAAGAACCTGGTATATCTCTCCATCTGTTTGTATCACCTTTAATTTCTTTCATCACTGTCTGATAGTTTTCTGCATACAGGTCTTTTGTCTCCTTAGGTAAGTTTATTCCTAGATATTTTATTCTTTTGGTTGCAATGGTAAATGGGAGTGTTTCCTTAATCCCTCTTTCAGATTTTTCATCATTAGTGTAAAGGAATGCAAGATATTTCTGTGCATTAATTTTGTATCCTGCTACTTTGTCAAATTCATTGATGAGCTCCTGTAGTTTTCTGGTGGCATCTTTAGGATTCTCTATGTATAGTATCATGTCATCTGCAAACAGTGACTGCTTTACTTCTTCTTTTCTGATTTGGATTACTTTTATTTCTTTTTCTTCTCTGTTTGCTGTGGCTAAAACTTCCAAAAGTATTTGGAATAATAGTGGTGAGAGTGGGCAACCTTGTCTTGTTCCTGATCATAGAGGAAATACTTGCAGTTTTTCACTATTGTGAACGATGTTGGCTGTGGGTTTTTCATATATGGCCTGTGTTATGTTGAGGAAGTTCCCTCTATTCCTACTTTCTGGAGAGTTTTTCTCATAAATGGGTGTTGAATTTTGTTGAAAGCTTTTTCTGCATCTATTGAGATTATCATATGGATTTTATCCTTCAATTTGTTAATATGGTGTATCACCTTAATTTTTTTATATTGAAGAATCCTTGCATTCCTGGGATAAACCCCACTTGACCATAGTGTGTGATCCTTTTAATGTGATGTTGGATTCTGTTTGCTAGTATTTTGTTGAGGATTTTTGCATCTATGTTCATCAATGGTATTGGCCTGTAGTTTTCTTTTTTTGTGACATCTTTGTCTGGTTTTGGTGTCAGGGTGATGGTGGTCTCGTAGAATGAGTTTGGGCGTGTTCCTCCCTCTGCTATATTTTGGAAGAGTTTGAGAAGGATAGGAGTTACCTCTTCTCTAAATGTTTGATAGAATTCGCCTGTAAAGCCATCTGGTCCTGGGCTTTTGTTTGTTGGAAGATTTTTAATCACAGTTTCAATTTCAGTGCTTGTGATTGGTCTGTTTATATTTTCTATTTCTTCCTGGTTCAGTCTTGGAAGGTTGTGCTTTTCTAAAGAATTTGTCCATTTCTTCCATGTTGTCCATTTTATTGGTATATAGTTGCTTGTAGTAATCTCTCATGATCCTTAGTATTTCTGCAGTATCAGTTGTTACTTCTAAATTTTCATTTCTAATTCTGTTGATTTGAGTCTTCTCCCTTTTTTTGTTGATGTGTCTGGCTAATGGTTTATCAATTTTTTTATCTTCTCAAAGAATGAGCTTTTAGTTTTATTGATCTTTACTATTGTTTTCTTCATTTCTTTTTCATTGATTTCTGATCTGATTTTAGGATTTCTGTTCTTCTGCTAACTTTGGGGTTTTTTTGTTCTTCTTTCTCTAATTGCTTTAGGTGTAAGGTTAGGTTGTTTACTTGTGATTTTTCTTGTTTCTTGAAGTAGGATTTTATTCCTATAAACTTCCCTCTTAGAACTGTTTTTGCTGCATCCTATAGGTTTTGGGTCATTGTGTTTTCGTTGTCATTTGTTCCTAGGTATTTTTTGTTTCCTCTTTGATTTCTTCAGTAATCTCTTGGTTATTTAGTAGTGTATTGTTTAGCCTCCATGTGTTTGTTTTTTTACAGTTTTTTTCCTGTAACTGATATCTAGTCTCATAGCGTTGTGGTCACAAAAGATACTTGATATGATTTCAATTTTCTTAAATTTACCAAGGTTTGATTTGTGACCCAAGATATGATCTATCCTGGAGAATGTTCCATGAGCACTTGAGAAGAAAGTGTTTTCTGTTGTTTCTGGATGGAATGTCCTATAAATATCAGTTAAGTCCATCTTGTTTAATATGTCATTTAAAGCTTGTGTTTCCTTATTTATTTTCATTTTGGATGATCTATCCATTGGTGAAAGTGGAGTGTTAAAGTCTCCTACTATGGTTTTGTTACTGTCAATTTCCCCTTTTATGGCTGTTAGCATTTGCCTATGTATTGAGATGCTCCTATGTTGGGTGCATAAATATTTACAATTGTTACATCTTCTTCTTAGATTGATCCCTTGATCATTATGTAGTGTCCTTCTTTGTCTCTTGTAATAGTCTTTATTTTAAAGTCTATTTTGTCTGATATGAAAATTGCTACTCCAGCTTCCTTTTGATTTCCATTTGCATGGAATATCTTTTTCCATCCCCTCACTTTCAGTCTGTATGTGTCCCTAGGTCTGAAGTGGGTCTCTTGTAGACGGCATATATATGGGTCTTATTTATGTATCCATTCAACCAGTCTATGTCTTTTGGTTAGAGCATTTAATCCATTTACATTTAAGGTAATTATCAATATGTATGTTTCTATTACCATTTTCTTAATTGTTTTAGTTTTGTTATTGTAGGTCTTTTCCTTCTCTTGTGTTTCCTGCCTAGACAAGTTCCTTTAGCATTTGTTATAAAGCTGGTTTGGTGGTGTTTAATTCTCTTAGCTTTTGCTTGTCTGTAAGGTTTTTAATTTCTCCATCAAATCTGAATGAGATCCTTGCTGGGTAGAGTAATCTTGGTTGTAGATTTTTCCCTTTCACCACTTTAAATATGTCCTGCCAATCCCTTCTTGCTTGCAGAGTTTCTGCTGAAAGATCAGCTGTTAACCTTATGGGGATTCCCTTGTATGTTATTTATTGCTTTACCCTTGCTGCTTTTAATATTTTTTCTTTGTATTTAATTTTTGATAGTTTGATTAATATGTGTCTTGGCGTATTTCTCCTTGGATTTATCCTGTATGGGACTCTCTGTGCTTCCTGGACTTGATTGACTATTTCCTTTCCCATATTAGGGAAGTTTTCAACTATAATCTCTTCAAATATTTTCTCAGTCCCTTTCTTTTTCTCTTCTTCTTCTGGGACCCCTATAATTCGAATGTTGGTGTGTTTAGCGTTGTCCCAGAGGTCTCTGAGACTGTCCTCAATTCTTTTCATTCTTTTTTCTGCTTTGTGGTAATTATTTCCACTATTTTATATTGCAGGTCACTTATCCGTTCTTCTGCCTCAGTTTTTCTGCTATTGCTTCCTTCTAGAGAATTTTTAATTTCAATTATTGTGCTGTTCATCATTGTTTGTTTGTGTTTTAGTTCTTCTAGGTCCTTGTTAAACATTTCTTGTATCTTCTCCATTCTATTTCCAAGATTTTGGATCATCTTTACTCTTATTACTCTGAATTCTTTTTCAGGTAGACTGTCTATTTCCTCTTCCTTTGTTTGGGCTGGTGGGTCTTTACCTTGCTCCTTCATCTGCTGCATATTTTTCTGTCTTCTCATTTTGTTTAACTTACCGTGTTTGGGTTCTCCTTTTTGCAGGCTACAAGTTCATCATTCCCGTTGTTTTTGGTGTCTGCCCCCAGTGGGTCAGGTTTGTTCAGTGGGTTGTGTAGCCTTCCTGATGGAGGGGACTGATGCCTGCATTCTAGTGGGTGGGGCTGGATCTTGTCTTCCTGGTGGGCAGGGCCGCGTCTGGTGGTGTTCTTTGGGGTGCCTTTGAACTTAGTATGATTTTAGGCAGCCTCTCTGCTAACAGGTGGGGTTGTGTTCCTGTCTTGCTTGTTGTTTGGCATGGGGCATCCAGCACTGGAGCTTGCTGGCCTTTGGGTGTAGCTGGGTCTTAGTGTTGAGACAGAGATCTCTGGGAGAGCTCTCGCCAATTGATATTAAGTGTGGCTGGGAGGTCTTTGGTGCACCAGTGTCCTGAACTCAGCTCTCCCACCTCAGAAGCTCAGACCTGACACCAGGTTGTAGCAGCAAGGCCCTGTCAGACACATGGCTCAGAAGAAAAGCGTGAAAAAATGAAATAAATAAATAAATAAATAAATAAAATTATTAAAATAAACCTTTAATAATAGTAATAAAAGAAGAGAGCAACCAAACCAATAAACAAATCCACCAATTATAACGAACACTAAAAACTAAACTAAGATATCCATAAAAATCAGAAACAAATCAGTCACAGACAACTCACCCCAAGGCTACAGTTGCTCAAGTCCACCGCCTCAATTTTGGGGTGATTCGTTGTCTATTCAGGTATTCCAGAGATGCAGGGTACATCAAGTTGATTATGGGGATTTAATCCACTGCTCCTGAGGCTGCTGGGAGAGATTTCCCTTTCTCTTCTTTGTTCGCACAGCTCCCGGGGTTCAGCTTTCATTTTGGCCCCACCTCTGCATGTAGGTCTCCCTCAGGCATCTGTTCTTACCCAGACAGGACGGGGTTAAAGCAGCAGCTCATTAGGGGGCTCTTGCTCATTCAAGCCAGGGAGAGGGAGGGGTACGGTAGTTATAATAGGAATGCAGGACGAGCCTGTGGTGGCAGAGGCCAGTGTGATGTTGCAACAGCCTGAGGCGCGCCATGTGTTCTCCCCGGGAAGTTGACCCTGGATCATGGGACCCTGGCAATGGCGGGCTGCACAGGCTCCCGGTGTGGGGGTTGGTGTGTGGATAGTGACCTGTGCTTGCACACAGGATTCTTGGTGGCTGCAGCAGCAACGTTAGCATTTCATGCTAGTCTCTGGTGTCTGTGCTGATAACCGTGGCTCACACCCATCCCTAGAGCTCATTTAGGCAGTGCTCTGAATCCCCTCTCCTTGCGCACCCCAAAACAATGGTCTCTTGCCTCTTAAGTAGTGCAGACTTTTTCCCAGACTCCCTCCCGGCTAACTGTGGCGCACTAGCCCCCTTCAGGCTCTGTTCACTCAGCCAACCCCAGTCCTCTCCCAGGGATCTGATCTCCGAAGCCCAAGCCTCAGCTCCCAGACCCGACCTACCCCGGCGGGGGAGCAAACAAGCCTCTCAGGCTGGTGAGTGTTGGTTGGCACCAATCCTCTGTGTGGGAATCTCTCTGCTTTGCCCTCTGCACCCCTGTTGCTATGCTATCCTCCGTGGCTCTGAAGCTTCCCCTCTGGCCACCCCCCATCTCCGCCAGTGAAGGGGCTTCCTAGTGTGTGGATACTTTTCCTCCTTCACAGCTCCCTTCCAGAGGTGCAGGTCCCATCCCTATTCTTTTGTCTGTGTTTTTTCTTTTTTCTTTTGCCCTACCCAGGTACATGAGGAGTTTCTTGTCTTTGGGGAAGTCTGAAGTCTTCTGCCAGTGTTCAGTAGGTGTTCTGCAGGAGTTGTTCCACATGTAGATGTATTTTTGAAGTATTTGTGGCGAGGAAGGTGATCTCCACGTCTTACTCCTCCGCCATCTTGAAGGTCCCTCCTTACTGGCTCTTTATCATTAATGATAAACTCAATTAACTTTATTCTAATGAGATATCCCATGAAAATAAATCTTTTATTTTTTCTTTTTGATTTTCCTATTTTTTGTTTTGGTTTGGTTTTTCTTCCAGTTTTATTGAGATATAATTGACATGCAGCACTGTATAAGTTTAAGGTGTACAGCATAGTGATTTGACTTACATACATCATTTAATGATGACCACAGTAAGTTTAGTGAACATCCATCATCTCATATAGATACAAAATTAAAGATGTACAAAAAAATATTTTTTTTTTGTGATGAGAACTCAGGGTTTACTCTCTTAACTTTCATGTGTAACATATAGCTGTGCTAATTATACTTATCATGCTGTACTTTACATCCCTAGTCCTTATTTATCTTATAACTGGAAGTTTGTACCTTTTGACTACCTTCATCCGATGCCCCTTCCCCCAACCCCCTGCCTCTGGTTGCCACAAATCTGATCTCTTTTCCTATGAATTTGTTTGTTTGTTTGTTTTTGAAGTATAAATGACCTATAACACTATGTTAGTTCCTGTTACACAACATTAGTGATGTGGTATTTCTATGCATTTCAAAATGATCCCACCATAAACCTAATCACAATATGTCACCATCAAAGATATTACATAGTTATTGACTATATTCCTCACACTGTACATTTCATACATATGACTCATTTATTTTGCAACTGAAAGTTTGTACCTCCCAGTCTACCTCACTTATTTCTTTTCCTACCCCCACCTCCCTCCCCTCTGGAAACTGCCTGTTTATTCTCTGTGTCTGTAACTCTGTTTCTGTTTTATTATATTCATTTATTTTGTTTTTTAGAGTCCAGATCTAAGTGAACTCATACAGTATTTGTCTGAAGGTACTGATATATCTTTGAAATACCGTGTGGCATGTTCCCTTTTGGGGATTCACAATACCATGATGCATTTCAGCTCTTTAACATTTGACTCTCTTCTAGCATTTCCCATACTTTTGATGAGAAACACTATTGTAACCAGTGTTTGGTAAATTTAAGATGGGGAAACACTCATTTAAATTACGGTGTAAATTTGCTATATACCAAATTCTTTGTAGTAAGATTTTATGGTGTCTAATTTACAACTAACAATGAGGAGAGAATTTATCCTCAAATTATGTTGTTAAAAGAAAATGCATGGCATACGAAGTGAAAAGAGCGTTTTCATGTTGTAGAAGTAGTAAGCTGTTTTGCATTTATACTCTGTTGCCATCTATAAAGACTCTAGGAATATGTTTGCATTGTAATGATTATTTTGAGCATAAATGACTATAGATATATTAAAGATTTTTATAAGGCAAACTTCACATTTGTTCATTTTTTTCAGAATATTACTTTGGTCGTTGAAAATATTCCATTTAAATTTCCACATAAAACTGCAGTTATTTTTTCCAAGGAGAAAAACCACCTTGGAAAATTAACTTGGTTATACAAGTGAGAACAACTCAATATTCATTCATTTGACGAATATTTGGAGCACCTCTTTTGTGGCTGGCACTCTTCAAAACACCAGTGATACAGCAGTCAATAAAATAGACAAATATCCCTGCCCTCATAGAGTTTACATTCTAATGAGAGAAGCCTACCCCTCCACCACTTCTCAAATATTTTGCAGTAAATACCTCTCCAAATTTAAATAAATAAAAATGTTTGTCAATATAGGATTAAAAGCCCCCAAAAGCCCCCCAGTAAATAATAAAGAGGTAGGAGGATTTGGGTTGTTTGAACACAATTTGTTTACTCTTTTTTCAAAAAGGCAGATTATAAGATTATACCAGTACAAAACCTTCTGTGCATTTTAGAACCTGCAGAAAGCTTTTATGAAACAAGTGATTCAATATTACTCTTTTGATCCCTCTTGGAGCATTTTTCTCTTCTGTTTTCTTTCTGATCTCAAGAAAACTTCTAATAATCAATGCATCTTTGTCACCTTTCCTACCTAATGTATCTGCATTCTATGACTGAATATAACTGAATTTTCAGTCATTAAAACAGCAGACTAAATTAACTATATTAAATTCATGATTCAAACTCTATAACTTCTATGCTTGTCATAATACTTTTACTACAAGTGGCAAATAAGTGGTTTCATGATAACCATCAAGTGTGAACTTTTACTTTCTCTCTAAACTCTATACTTTTTAAACTATCCTGAAATAATATAGATTAGAACAGAAAATAGGTTATGATCCTAGTAAAGAAAAAATCTGATAATAAACCGAAATTCATAATTTTCCATCACAATACTAATTTATAGTTACACTTTAAATACATGCAATGCAGTCTTTTAGGATAGTTGTATTTTCTTATGGATTTCCTAGATTTCTAATTTGCCTTAAATGAACCTGTACTACAGATTAATGAATATTTTAAAAATGAAATATCAGACAACACTGTATATATTAAGTAAATACAATTTTATTTAATTATGATAATGTGGATGTTTTGTTTGAAAATCTTTACAAGTCCTGCATATATTTTATGATTTACAAAAATGTTTAATCTGAGTTTATATGCAAATATTAATTAGATTTCAGTCTCAGTCTCAAGTCTCCATGTAAAGTGGATATATGGATTTTTGTGAAATCTAAGATTCACAGTCATTTAGGTTAATAACATGCTCTTTAATACTATGTGCAGTCCTATTATTCTTTATAGATTTAATTTGATCTTTGGAGATGCTATTAAAATGATTCAACTATATTTGAAATGAATAAATTTTAATTGTGAAGATTCAAAATTGTATAGAAAAAATCTGTAAGAAAATCCTTTTTTAAAACTAGGCCTTTTCTTGATGAAAATAATCATAAAAAACATCTCAGTATGTTTACTTATCATGTTAATAAAACTGGATGACAGTCTAATTTAACTTGAATTCTTACCAATTCGCTTTTTCAGAAGTTATCACGAAACAGAGCTCTAAACGTTCCTCACATTCCTCATGTTCTTCTTTGCATAAAGCAAACAGTCCAGATAATCAGAATTCACTAAACTCAAAACTATTTGCTTTTACTTATTTTCAGTGAATTTTATCCCATCCTCAAAAAAACCCCAAAAAACAAAAAACCCAATGTCTAGTGGTCTAAACAAGACTCAAAAATATTCAATACAATTTTAATGG
The DNA here is from genome assembly GCF_009873245.2 of Balaenoptera musculus. Classification (NCBI taxonomy): domain Eukaryota; kingdom Metazoa; phylum Chordata; class Mammalia; order Artiodactyla; family Balaenopteridae; genus Balaenoptera; species Balaenoptera musculus. The sequence continues at coordinate 117,772,298 of NC_045788.1, forward strand.
CAAAATAATTTTATATTCTATGCCTCCTCCTATCCCACTACCCCCACGGTGGGCAGGAGGTGGGAGAAGGGAGAAAAAAGGGGGAGAGAGACAGACGGAGACAGAGACAGAAACAAACAGAGAGAGAAAGAGAGGGAGAAACAGGAAGAAAAAAATACAACAAGCTAAAAGATTTACTCTTCAAAAAAACAGCATGGTTAGTGAAAAAAAAAAGCTGGCCTTGGATAAGAATCAGATGACCTGGGTTTCTGGGTTTTATATCCCAGATATATTACTTTAAGCAAGGATGCTAATCACTCTGACCTTCAGTTCATTGGTGTGTAGATGAGAATAATAACACCGGCCCTATTTAGTTTTTAAAGAAGTGAAGTTTATCAATTGATATATGTAAAATATAGCATCATATAAATGTACAATAGTGGTAGCAGCATTGATGTTTATAAGAAACATTGCTGGGAAATATTGCTAGATAACTTTTTGTTATTTTCAATTGGGCGTAAAGTTTTGAGGCTTAAAATGACTATAATAGCTAACATTATTTAATGTTCATTATGTGTAGACATGCTCTTACCCCTGTAGGTGAATTTATATATTTAATCCATCCTTTCAACAACCTAAGGAGTAATTATTGTCTTTATTCCTATCACAAAAGAGAGGAAAGTGAACATAGATTGATTAAATGACTTTAATCAGGGTCACAGTGCCTAAAGGTCTTCAGATTATCTGGTCTACCCTGTCTCAACAGGGCAGTATCTTCTGTAGGATTCATCTGCACATTTTTCCAGCCTCTGTTGAAACATACCTGAGTAACCGAGATGTGGATGATGTGTTCACTGTGGTGAGAAGGCCTCCTCCTATAGTAACTCCCCAGTCTTTAAAAAGCACTTCCTTGAATTAAGTGGATACTTATTTCCCTATTACAGTAAACATAAATATCTAGAACTGTAGAAAGAAAACTACTTCAATAATTCACTACTCCTATTAAAAGAAAGGAATTTCAATAATAATTTGGACAAATGATAGTGAAGGGAGTAGGAAGGGTCAAGTTCTAAAGTAAGTTATTAAATATCATGATGGGACCTTATAAATGCATTCTTAGATGCTTGTTATTATGTATATGGGGAAAGACATTTTGTAGTTATAATCTAAGCAATAAACCTTTTGAAATGAAACATATTGACCATGCTTGCTCAACATATGTAGGAAATTCTTGCATATACACATACACATGTTAACATTTCATAAGCTCAGACTGAATAGTTAAATAGATCCATTTTCCACACCCTGGAAATGTATCTCCTAGGAACCACCATTATCAAATTCAGATAACTACAGTAAAACACAGTGATCATTGACGGATTGTTTGTGAAGTGAATAAAGCAAATGAAATCAAATAGTCAATTCTGACCCCAACTCTGACTGCAGTCTAAGCTATGCTTTCTAAAGCAAGTTTTATTCTAGTTATTAGATTATTTTTTAATATATTCAGCATATCTAAATGTTACTTTTAATTTTGCTGATCTTTTTTCTCTTTTCTGTCTTAAAATAACAAATAGATGCTCCTTTTCTTTAAAATTGAAAACAGTGTCATATAAAGAATAGTTTTAATTATTTAACTGTAAGTAAATAACACTACACACACACACACACACACACACACACACACACGTGTTCTCTTTTCATATAATTTCCTATTTTCAAATAAGAAAACACACATTTGGAAAAGCAATGCATGGAGTTTGTTCGGTAGAAATCAATTTCAAAAGTATTTTGAAAATGGTCAAGTATATAATCTACCTTTTGGCATACTTGAACTATTTAATCAAACAAAATATGCAACTAACAATGATTTTATTCAGGTACGTGCATTATACCTGAACTTTATCTTTTTCTTTTCTATCTTTGGTGCAGAGTTGTATATGTTATTGCCTATGGACTAAAATCGATACTGCACCAAACACTAACTTTTTTTGCCGCCTTCTAGATGCCATCACACTGAACGCCAGACAAAGCTTTGCAATACACATCCCATAAAGTATATGATTTTTGTAACATTAAAGCACAGAATGAATTTTGAAATATGTCATAGAATTGTTCTTAATGTCCAGATTTTTACTTAACCATCAATGTCTAGGTGCACATAAAGCTCTTCTAGATTTTCTTTTCACCACTTCTCACTCAATCCTCTCTTTACACCTGTTCTCAGTCATAATCCGCCTTTAAAGGTACATATGACTTAACTGTCACAATGTGTTGGAGGAAAATCATTTAGTCTTATGTTTACTTTTTGACATATTTTATTTTAAGATTTCAAAAAGATTTTAAGCTTTTTGAAGATATAGGACTACTTCTTGCATAGCAGCTTACCCATGTTCAGTATTCGTTATTCATTAAATATTAAAGGAGTAATGGCAACTTTGACACTATTATAATGCCTTGATTATTTATTTTTATTTTAGCCACATCAGATTAAATTCAGTAAATAAAGAGTTGGCATAGACCCTGACCAACCAATAGACAACTGACATCCCTACAAGGAAACAAAAGTATATGAAGTCGTTGAAACTCAAATTATAATATATATATATGACCTGTAATATAAAATATAAATATAAGGAGCAAAACATCATGTAGTTTAGGGATGAATAACCAAATTATATCTTTGAAAAACTGTATTGACCTTACACTCAGTGCAATAGACTACCTAGGCACTTAATGTTATGGCAAGTTAAAGGAGCACATTCTTTTCTAGTAGATTTAATTTTCTTAGAAAAGCTTTAGGTTTACAGCAAAATGGAGAAGAAGGAAGGTACGGAGATTTCCCACATGATCCCTGTCCCCACACATGCCTAGACTCCCCCATTATCAACATCCCCCAGGAGAGGGGTACATTTGTTACAATTGATGAACCTACTTTAATACATCATTATCACCAAAGTCCATGAAGTTTACATTAGGATTCACTCTTGATGTTGTCCATTCTATGGGTTTGGACAACTGCATGACATCTATCACCATTCAAATCCTCTGTGCTCTGCCTAATCATCCCTTCCTTCCCCCTAACCTGCTGCTGTAAACATAAGTGTGTAGGTTTTTGTGTAGAGATAAATGTTTTCAACTTCTTTGAGTAAATACCAAGGAGCGTGATCGCTGGATCATGTGGTAAGGATATGTTTAATTTTGTGAGAAATTGCCAAACTGTCTTCCAATGTGGCTGTACCACTTCACATTCCCACCAGGAATGAATGAGAGTTCCAGTTGCTCCACAACCTTGTCAGCACTTGGTGGTGTCAGTGTTTCAAATTTTGGCCATTCTAATTAGTGTATAGTAGTATATCATTGTTCTTTCAGTTTGTATTTCCCTGATAACATATGATGTGGAACATCTTTTCATATGTTTATTTGCCATCTGTATATCTTCTTTAGTGAGGCATCTGTTAAGGTCTTTGACTCATTGTTTAATCAGGTTGTTTGTTCCTTACTGTTGAGCTTTAAGAGTTCTTTATATATCTTGGATCAATCCTTTATCAGGTCTTTTGCAAATATTTTATCCCAATCTTTGGCTTGTCTTTTCATTCTCTTGCATATTCTTTTTTCTGAAAAACTATCTTGCTCTATTACAGAACTGGGACACTATATTCAACCAAAGTTTAATTACCAAGGCCCATAATAATGATACCAAGAAAACTAAATATACCTAGAAAACTAAAATTATGATAATATATTCTGTTTAGTGAGTAAAATAAGCAATGTGTTCTAAACATATATGCTTATATTTAAAAAACTATTTTCCTGTTAATAGAATAAAGTTCCATTACTGAAAAAATAATTTGTGGGATATTCCATTCTCTGATAATGCAATATAAAATATATAGTCCTGTAATATGTTTTTATAGCTAAAGAATTGGGGAACAATAGATGAAAGAACTGATTAAAGTGGGTTCAATTCATGTACAAATCACTTCCATTTAGTTTTTTTAGTTACACATGGTGTTTTGTGAAATAAAAAATGCTTTTAATTCACGATGTTAACATTAATGAAATTATCCTCGCATTACTTACAAAATGAAGGTTGTTGATAAACAAAAACCTAACTTGTCACTCATACTAGTATGCTAATAGAGAAGAGTTTGCATGCAAAATATGAACAGTAAGTTCCTTGTGCAGACCATGAGATGATTCCAACTGTAAGTATCCCAAAGAATTTTCATTTGGTTCTAGAGAGATAAAGAAGATGTAAAAACTGATGTAGTTGGACCAATGGCCATCAATGTGGGACTAATCTGAAGCATTCCCATTATAAATCTGGAATAAATTTAACACAATTGACTACAGATGGCAGCATATGAATAATCCATGTTTTGCTAATTCCGCCCACTCTTGTTCAACCACAGTCCTTTTAAGGAGAATCTGTCATCACACATACAGAAGATATGCAGACCTGGAAGATGACACTACACCAGCACAACCACAAGTTAGTGGGGACGTTGAGGGTAATTTTATCTGAAATCAAAATTATTTTAAAGTATCAGTAATTGACAGTACATGCATGAGGGTAAAGTCAGGTCATATGCGACTTTTCAAAAGTAGAATGTGCTATCTATAATTGAGAACAGACAGTGGAAAAAGATGTGGTGAAGAGAAAACCGAGGTGCAGTTCCTTATATGCAGTTAGATACTTAAGTATGTTGTAGATTGGATTGCCTCTGCCCTTCTGGGATGACATTAATTAATAATTATTCTATTTTTTAATTCTTCAAACACTTTATAAATTACACGTGGAAATCACTTGTGTATATTCATTTCACTGCAGAGAAACATTCCTATCAAATAATTCAGTCGCTAAAAGGAAATAGTGAACAGGCTTTTCCAGTTCTGAGTGTCATGACCTTCCCAATAGTACTCCCAACATTGCCTCAGTCCTAGGATCAGGTCTTAACTGCACACCTTTGGCTGGTGCTCTGCTCGCTTCCAAAGGCTTTACCACTTACTTCTGGGGATGCAACTGGTAAAGTCATGTGAACATTTGATATTGAGTCAAGGGACCCATCGTGGTGCTTACCATTAAGTAGAAAGCAATGTCTTGGCTATTTATGACTTTGTTCCTTAACTCTTCTAATAAAAACTTCCATTTTACTAAACAGAGATTCTTACAGCCCTTCATTGTCATGAAATCCGAAATTAGTTAACATATAAGGCACAGCTACTAAGTGGGCAAGAAAGATGCCAGACTTACAAGATTGCCACACTTAATACGTGAGCCTCACTTGTATGTGAACCAGGAAATAAAATATCATGCATATTTATGGTAAATGCTCATTTTAAACAGTCAAATTAATACAACTAACAGTTTTACCTGTCTGCAACATTTTTAACTACCCAATTTTATTAATTTTAAACTTGATATGATTTATCTTCTCCAACATTTAATACAGTACTGGAACCGATTAAAAGTCCCATAGAAGGAGAGCATTTATGACATACACTGAATTTCTGGGCTTGATTTTTTTTTTCTTAATCTCAAATCAGTTTATTTAAGGGCCTTGTAATCTGGTTTGTATACTTTCAGAGGGGATGATCTTGGTACCCAAAATTCTTAAACCAGCCAAAGCCTGAAAGAATCTGCTAATTACTTGTGGGCCAAATCTCTAGATCTGAGAAGGCCCAGATATCCGAAAACAGCAAAAGAGGCATTATTTAATACGTTAGAAAAAACTCATATACTGAAAATTGCATACATTTAGTTTCTCTGTTTTGGAAAAATAAAAATTGAAATGTGTAATTCCATAGTTACTGCAAAAGTAATGGTTAAAAAACTCTAAGCCACTTAAAACACCGGTGTTACCACACACTTAAAAACAACACTCATTTCCCCAATGTGGAAGTGTTATACCAGCAAAGATAACCATATATGTATGAACTTCTTCATACTCCTCAAGGATGGATTAGAGATATTAGTCTGAGAGTCATCAACTGAATCAATTCACATAAATTGTTTAGCACCAGACCTATAACTTGAGAGTGCTCAAGAAATATTAATACTTTTCTATACCTATTAAAGAGTTTTAACATGACTTTTAAGTATATGTATTAACTATATAAGTAATGATGAAACCTCATTTTACTTTGTGGTCAATATTTTAAGAAATCTTGTTTATTTAAAACTTCTCATTTCAATTAAAATGTTTTTATCACCTACCATCTGATACAAAGATAATTAATGGTCATAAGTTCTTAATGAGTCTTGGTGATCTTAAGGGTAAAAATAATAAGTGATTTAATTTTTTGCATTAATTGTTTAAAGTCAGTTAATTTTTTAAAAAGCCTTTGTTCTCCATCTATTCATTCTAATTTTCTAAAGAAACTCAGACAATATTGTCTGAAGACTCCTGAATGTTCTTCATTTATATAATTTAATAACTGTGTTTTATGGTGTCTTTAAGCATATTTTTGTAGAAAAAATTCTTATTTTTCATGAAAATAATAATTCCATTAGAAGCCTTCTCCTTTACCCACATGGTCTCAATGGAGTATTTTGACTTCAAGAATATGCAGGTTATTACTTACTATCCTTACTCCCATCTAGGCTTTGCGTTTAAATTTCACATTGTGCTTGACATAGTTTTATATTTTTCTGACTTAAGATTAATTTTGTTAAAAGATAAACTGAGGCATATTAAACATTTTAAGCATTTATTTGAGTAAAAACTGATTTGAATCTGGCAGCACCAAACGGAAAGTGGTTAGAAGCTCTCAGAAGGGCTTTACTGATAGGAAATATGGGATAGACTTTTTACAGAGAAGACAGGGAAGCAAAGCCAGGAAATTATTTGATTGGCTATACCTTAATCAGTTGCCTAATTTGGGAAAGTTTGTTGGCTCTTTGTGATTGGTTGTCCTTAGGTTTGAATTTCTTATCCTTGAGGCATTTCAGGCTTAGGTTTTGGTTTGCTCACAAAGGCTACTAAGGCACTAAAGCCACCTTATCTAATGCCCTCCTTGTGTGATTTGTTTAACAATTTCAATCTACTTTTTATTGTCATGAGCTATTTATGTTTTCTGCTTTTTAATACCATTTGTGCTCATCGTCACCACCCCCTCCACCTTGCCAACCACCATCATGCAAGTGTCAAGGAGGAAAATAAACTTTCCTATGCCCTTCTAGGTTCTTCTGGCTGGTCTAAGAATTAAGTTAATGTGAGACAGGTTAACAGGGTGAAATAAAAATTAGTTTTGTATGTATGGGAACCTCACAAACATGAGAAGTTCAAAGACAGAAAGGTAAAGTGAGGTATATATGCCATCTTGAGCTAAGGAATGGGATAGGTGCCTGGGCTTCCAAGGATAGGAAGGTCATTCACAGGACAATAAGAAGAACAGATGTTCAGTAATTAGATGTTTACTCTGCCATATAGGTGAGGCCACTAAGATAAAAGTTATCTCTGGTAATAACTTTTTCTGGGAAAAATCCCCAATTTAAATTCTTCTAGTTAAGGGAGGGGTAGTAGTTTCTCTTGAGCAAGCAGGTCCTCAACTGCCATTAGCTCAAAATAATCCATGTGTCAAAGTGGTACATCCTGGGGAGATCTGTTCTGAACCCCTACAAAAGTAATACCTATAACCACAACATACCACACTGTTTCTTATAGCCTTTTTATTTATGTTTTTAAAAAATTTTCTGGTCTAAATAAATTTGAATCTTTCAAATAATTTGCTTCATGTAATTTCTTCTCTTAAAGATTCTCAAGGCCTGTATCATCAAACAGGACCTGTAAAAGAAAGTATTTTTTTCTCACTAAAATTATGAAGAAAATTAAACAAAAGGTAGTATGGGAAAGATAACTTTATCCAGTTTTCGATTTTGTCCCAAGCTTCACATTTTAGCAGTAAAACTTCTGTCTGTATCCTTTGACAACAGCAGAAAGGAAAATGTAGATGGAGGGACAGTGAGGGGAGATTCCTAAATGGCAGCAGTTAGTATCGTTTGAAATACAGAAAATGTTCAAGAAGAAAATAAAAAGGAAACAAAACAGAAACATAAGACAATAGAAGATTTCAAAAATTGTAATTTAGCTCAGAGGTCAGCAAACTATAGCTGGTGGGCCAAATCCAGGACCTATTTTTGTACGTTCTACTTGCTAAGAATGGTTTTTACATTTGTACATGTTTGAAAAAACAAACATATTTTGTATGTGAAAACTGATGAATTAAAACTGTGTTGTCCATAATAAAATTGTATTGGAACGCTGCCACAGTCTTTAATTTATGTATTGTCTGGACTGTTTTCATACTGCAATAGCAGAGTCAAGCAGTTATAACACAGACCATATGACATGCAGCACCTAAGGCATTTATTATCTAGCCCTTTACAGAAAAGTCTGCTGACCCCTGATTCAGAACATTTCCCCAAGCTAATTTTCCTAGCTGATCAAACCATTGTTTATTGAATAGCATTCTGGGATTTAAAGTCCAAATAAACCAATAAGCAGCTAGTTTGTTCAGATTTTTCCAGGAGCATTTTCTTTAGAATAACACAAGGACAGTGCAAACAACCGTGAAAGCAGTTGCCTTGGTGTATTTGTTACTAAATAAAGAAAGAAAGAAAGAAACTGCTTATTTTGAGATAACTCATATTCAGTTCTAAGACATAAAACAGAGAGATACCATGTATTATTTACCCAGTTACCACTTGAAAATAATAGTATGAAATCACAACCTAAATATTAACATGAATACACTTAAGATACAGAATATTTCCATCACCATAAAGGATTCTTCATGTTGCCCTTTTATACCTACACCTGCTTGCCTCCCACTTCCACCCTCGCCTTAACCCCTTAACCACTAATCTGTTTTCCATTTCTATAATTTTATCATTTAAAAAATTTGGAAATGGAATCATAAAGAATGTAAGCTTTGGGGATTGGCCTCTTTCATTCAGCATAATTCTCTTGAAATCATCCAGGTTGTTGTGTGTGTCAATAGCTTGTTCCTCTTTATCGCTGAGTAGTACCCCATGGTATGGATTATCAGTTTGTTTGACTACTTATCATTTGAAGAACATCTGGGTTGTTTCCAGTTTTAGGTTATTATGGAAAAAGCTGCTATAAACATTCATGTACAGGTTTTTGCATGAACATAAATTTTCATTTCTTTGGGATAAATGCCCAAGAGGAAAATTGCTGGGTCATATGGTAAACATATGTTTAGTTTTTGAAAGAATATGCCAAACAGTTTTTCAGAGTTGCTGCACCATTTTACATTCCCAACAGCAATAATATGAATGATCCAATATCCTCACCAACGTTTAGTGTTGTCATTAAATTTTTAGTTTTAGCTCTTCTACTAGAAATGTAGTAATATCTCATTGTGGTTTTAATTTGCATTTTCCTAATGGCTAATAATGTTCAACATCCTTTAATGTGCTTATTTATCTATATATCCTCTTGGATGAAATGTCTCTTCTTTGTTTTGCCCATTTTCTATTTGGATTATTTGATTCTTTTACTGTTGAGTTGTGAGAGTTCCTGATATTTACTAGATACTGGTTCTTTGTCAGATATGTGGTTTGAAAATATTTCCTTTCAATCTGTAACTTGTCTTTTCATACCCTTAATGGGACCTTTTATGGAGCAAAAGATTTTAAATTTGCTGAGGACCAATCTATCCATTTTTCTTTATGGATTATGATTTTGGTGTCAATTCTAGGAACTCTGCCTAGCTCCAGATCCCAAAGAATGTGTTCTATGTTATTTTCTAGAAGTTTTGTAGTTTTATGTTTACATTTAAGTTAATTTTTTGAGTTGATTTTTAGTTATTTTTAATTAATTAAAATAAAAATAATATAAATAATAAAAAAAGAATGAAATAAATTACTAAATAAAATACATAAATTGAGTTTTTAAATTTTGAGTTAATGTAAGATACATATCAAAGTATTCTCTCTTTCTTTCTTTTTTTTTTTTTGATTGATAGATGTTTAATTACTCCAGTATCATTTGTTGAAAAGATTATCTTTCCTCCATTGAGTTGTTTTTGCGTCTTTGTCAAAAATCAATTAGGCACGTATATATGGGTTTATTTCTAGATTCCCTGTTCTGTTTCATTGATTGATGTGTCTATTTCTTTGCCAATGCCGCACAGTCTTATGATCAAACAGTATAATCTAATATTATATTTATTATTAATATATTATTATGTAGATATATAATCTTATACCTAATGTTAGTATATTAAGTAATATACTATTATATAATGAGTCTTGAAATTGGATAATTCCTACCAAAATTTTTTTTTCCAACATTGTTTTAGCTATTTTAGTTCCTTTGCAATTCCATATGAAGTTTGGAATAATATTATCTGTCTCTACAAAAAAATCTTGCTGGAATTTTGATAGGAATTGTGTTAAACCTATATATCAATTTGGGAAGAATTAACATCTCAACTATATTGAGACTTGCAATCTGTGAACATATGTTTCTCCAAATCTCTTAGGTTTCTTTCATCAGCATCTTTATAATCTTCAGCATACAAGTTTTGTACATTTTTTTTAGATCTATACCTAAGTATATCATTTTGAGTGATTTTCATTAGTATTGTATTTGTATTTTTATCTTTCATTTTCTTTTTCCTTTTTTTTTAAATATACTTTGTTACCCTAGCTAGGAAAGAACTTACAGCACTAAGTTGAATAAGAATAGTGAGAGTGATTATTGCTTATTGCTGATTTGAGGGAACAGCATTTAGTCTTTCCTATTAAGTGTAATGTTGACTATAGGGTTTTTGGTAGAAGATCTTTATCAAATTGAGGAAATGCCCTTTATTCCTAGTTGTAAGAGTGTTTTCAATCAGGAATGGAGGCTGGATTTTTTTCAAATGCTTCTTTAGTATCCATTCATATTTTCATGTGATTTTTTTTTCTTTAGCCTGTTAATATGATGGATTATATTGATTTTGGAATATTGAACTAGACTTGCATCCCTGGAATACACCTCAACTGTCGTAGTGTATAATTCCTTTTATATATTGCTGAATTTTATTTGCTAATATTTTATTAAGAATTTTTAAGTCCATTTTCTTAAGGGATATTGATCTATACTTCTTTTTTCTACTGTCTCTGTCTGGGTTTATTATCAAAAAGATATTAGTTTTATAAAATAAATTGGGAATTGTTCCCTTTTCTATTTTCTAAAAAAATTATGTATAATTTGCGTTAACTCTGTTTAAATATTTGTTAGACTTATTCAATGTAACTGTCTAAGCCTGGAGATTTCTTTTTGAGGGAGTTTTTAAATTATAAAGTCAATTTTTAAAAATAGCTATAGGGCTATTCATATAATCTAATTTATATTGGGTGAGTTGTGGTAATTTGTGTTTTTGAAGAAATGGTCCATTTTATCTAACTTGTCTAGGTTCTGTGTTTAGTGTTTGTAGCTTTCCATTATTGTTTTTTGTCTGCAAGGGTCTATAGTGACATATCCTGTTTCATTACAGAAATTGGTAATTTGTGCCTTCTTTCTTTTTTATTTGCCAGTCTTGCAGGAGATTTGCCAAGTTATCTTCTGTTATCTTTCCCTTATTGGTTTCTAGTTTGATTCCATTTTGGTCAGAAAACACACTCTGTATGATTTCACTTACTTCTAATTTGTGGACATTTGCTTTATGGACCAGGATATGGCCTATCTTGGAATATGTTTTGGGGCACTTGAAAAGAATGTATATTCTGCTATTGTTGGATCGTATGCTCTAAAAATGTCAATTAGATCCTGTTGGTTGATGATGATGACGCTATATCTGTGCTAATTTTCTGTGTAGTTGTTCTATCAATTGTTGAGAGAGGTGTATTGAATTTTACAACTATAACCATGGATTTGTCTCTTTTTCTTGTCTATTACCAGTTTTCATGCTATACAGTTAGCAGCTCTTTTGTTTGGTGTATACACATTCAGCGTTGTTATGTCTTCTTGTTGGACTGTCTTTTTTTTTTTTTAAATCATTTTATGATATTTGTCTCTGGGAGTTTTCTTTGCTTTGAAGTCTCTTTTATTTGATACTAATATCACTTTCTTTGATTAATGTTTGCATGATATATGTAGTTTCCATCATTTTACTTTCAACCTGTGTATATTGTGTGTGAATTGAGTTCCTTGTAGAGAGCATATAATTAAGCCATGATTTTTTTTTCACTCTACTGTGCAGATCTCTGCACTTTAATTAGTATATTCAGACAATTTACATTTAATTTAGTTATTGATATGTTATGGTTTAAGCCTGCCATTTTATTCTTTGTTTTCTGTATTTTCTCTCTGTTTTTCATTTCTCCTACCTTGCTGTGGGTTACTTGAACAATTTTTAGAATTTTGACTTACCTAGTGTTTTTCAGTGTAGTTTTTTTTTAGTAGTTGCTTTATATATTAAATTATATATACTGATGTCTTCATTTTGCCAATTCAGGCAAGTATAAGTATATAAACTTTACCTCCTTTTTTGTACCTTTATCCTTATCCATTTATGATATAATTTTCTTAAATATTTCCTCTACATAAATTTAGAACCACATCAGATAGTGCTAAATTTTTATTTTCACCATCAACCATAATTTAGAGAACTCCAGAGAAGGAAAGTCTATTATTTTTACTCATTTTTTCCTACTGAATTCTTTCTTCTTTTCTAAAGTTGTTCCAAGGTTCTTCTTTTATCATTTCCTTTCTGTTTGGACAACTTCCTTAGCCATTCTTTTAGGGTAGGTTTACTGTTGAAAATTATCTTAGTGTCTGTCAGATACTGTTTTGATTTCCCCTTCATTCCTGGAGGATATTTTCCATAGATGTCGGATCCTGGGTTAACAGTTCTTTTCTTTCAGCCTTTAAAAATGTTGTGCCCCTTCCTTCTGGCCACCATAGTTTCTGATGAGAAACTCACTTGTCAGAATTGTTTTTCCCCTATAGGTAAGGTTATGTTTTTCTCTTGTTGCTCTCAGGATTTTTTTCTTTAGTTTTCAGAAGTTTGACTAAGATGTGTTTTGGTGTGGATTTCTTTGGGTATTTCCTGCTTGTGGTTTGCTTAGCTTCTTGAATCTGTATGCCTTCTGCTAAATTTGGGGAGTTTCCAGTCATTATTTCTTTGAGCATGTTTTATAACTTGCCTTTTTTATCCTTTCTTTCTGGGATTCCAGTGGCATAAATATTTTATCTTTTCTTATAGTTCCATAGTTGCATAAGTCTCCATTACCTTATTTTTTTTTAAGCGTATTTTCTTTATGTGGTTCAGTTTGGGTAATTTCTATTGTTCTAGCTTCCAGTTCACTGATTCTTTCCTTTGCCCCCTCCATTTTTTTTTTTTTATTAGCTATTGTATTTTCTACTTATAAAATTTCCATCTGGTTATTTTTTATATCTTCTATTTCTTTGCTAAGACTTTTAATTTTTTTTAATTTATTTCAACCATGTTCATAATTACTCAATGAAGCACTTTCGTGATGGCTGCTTTAAAATCTTTGTGAGGTAACTGTGATATCTCTATCATCTTGGTGTTCACGTGCATTGATTGTCTTTTTACATTAAGTTTGAGATCTTCTTGCTTCTCTGTATGGAAAATTATTCTCAATTGAAACCTGGACATTTGGGTATTATGTTATGAGACTCTGGATCTTATTTAAACCTTCTGGTTTAGCTAGCTTCCTCTGACACTAATCTAGCAGGAAAAGGGGGGGGGGTGGGTACAGCCTTGTCACTGCCAGGTGTAGGTAGAAGTACAGGCTTCCCCCTTGTGGCCACCACTGACACCTGACTGGGAGGGCTCCTTGTTACTGCAAGGAGGGGCTCAGAGTTCCTCTTCCCCAGCAGGCCTCCACTGATACCTTCCCGGCTGGGAGGGATTGGAGTGGTTTGCTACTGCTCCCTTCATGGCCTTTGCTGATTTACAGGTTGAGGGATAATGGGGTTGTCTTGTGACTACTGGGCAGTTTCTAATGTCCTGACTCTCCACTAGGCCTCCTTTGTCTGACACCACTTTAGTGGGAGGAAGAAGCTTGCCTCATTACTTTTGGGTTGGGGTGGGTGTTCAGCATCCCCATGAAGTTTCCACTGAAGCTGCATTTGGGAAGGAGGGTCCTTGTTATCCCCTGACAAGGACAAAAGTCCCAATTTCCTACTCAGACTTTCCTACACTGCCCTGGGGTTGGGGAGAGCAGGTTCGGGCATTTTGTTCTAGCCTAGCAAGGGTGGCACTAGGCTCCCCACTCTGTCTTTGCAGGTATGTGGTGCGTGTTTGTGTGGTGTTTGACTGGAGCAAAGTGTTACTGTCCCCGTGCTTTCCATCTTTCTAGCCTGCTGCTTTCCTGGTGTTTGGCTAGAGAGAATAAGTTTTTGTTGGGGAATTTTGGGAATGCACCAATTGGTGTCTCTGGGTTGCCGCCTTCTTCAGATCCAAGTTTTGGATATATGAGGCAAAATTAAAATGCAGGAAACTCACCACCATGTTGTTCCTTGGGTCCTGGAGTCCCTAATTGGACTGTCTTCTCTCCATCTTTCAGAGTCTCCTTACCTTTGTTTTATATACAATGTCCAGGTTTTTTTCATTGTACCTAGCAAGAAGATTTAGGGAAAACTACATCTACTCCATCTCCCTGGAAGTGAACATCTGCCACGTCCTTTTTTTGTTTCTAATTGGCAAGGCAATATATAATTTTCAAATTAGGTTCTTTAAGTAATCAAACAGAACTATGAAAAACTTATAATTGTACTTTGTATTAAAAAGGGAAAATTTAAAATAGCAAAATGACAGAAAGCGTCTCTATCTGTAAGCTATTTTTTATATCCATTTCACTTCCACTTTCTAATTCCTATCACTTTGTTTCTTGACTAGCAATAAATGCTCATTTAGGACCTACAACCCTTCTGTTTAGATGTGAGCTTTTCTCACTTAAAAGTTCTTACTGAATGAGTCCCACATGGGGGCATGTCCATTTGATTCATTGCTGTTCCCCTATGTCTACCAGAAGGCCTGGCCACATACTACTACTTAATAATATCTACTGAATAAGTGAATGAGAACTCAAAATTTAAATTTTTTCTTTCTATGAGAGCTTATCTACTTTCCTCTTACTGTGCTGAAGCATGGGGCATATGTGTGTGCCATGCTCAATTCTCCACCAAGCACTCTAAGGCTTAGGACATTAGCAAAATTTGTCCAGAATTTTGCAATCAAGAAAAAAGCATTTTTAATTTCAGCACATGTATAAATTTTGTTTTATGGTTTACAATTGTTTGTATTCTGAATTACAAATGGAGAGGACACCAGGATGTTTCCCACGCATGTGTGTGTACACATTCACTCCTACCATTCCTCAAGAAAGCAACCCAAGGACCATGACTCAAAAAAGACTGTAGACCTTTTCCAGGATATTTCCTTGATCCCTGATTTTTTTGTTTTGATGGTTTTCTTTTATTAAGCAAGTCATGGTTTGATTATTTTTTTGAATTTTTGTCAGGTATTGTGCAGTGTGTGTGTGTGTGTGTCTGTACATGGAGGAGGGATAACATTAGTCCATAATTTTGTAAGGCACTGACTATAATTGAAAACCTTCTGGTAACATAGTTATAAAGATTCCCTCATTGTTGAAAAATTGAAACATTTTTAAATGCAGATAGGAGAACATGATTCTTTTTAGTACTACTGAGTATATTTGGCTTAAATACTAATAAGACTTGCTTTACCGCTTGGCTTTAGATTCTGCTTAAGGAAATGGTGAAAGATTTAATTCACTGTACTTTTGTTAGAAGGTATGGAAATGTTTGTCCACGGGAACTTTCGTCGTCTGCTAGAATGGCAATTCATTCAGGAGAGGGAACCATTTCATTTTAATGCCTAAGAGCTGTTGATATATTTCCTGCATCTTTCAAAGGCATCTTTCATGCCACACAGGAAAACTGTAGCTTGTGAAGGAACAGAAAGAACATTTCTTACATGAGTCAATCTCAGCAAAGTTGCACAGCAGCTGTGCTAGGTACTGATGAGGATTACCACAGGACCCAGTTGCAGGGGTTTGTGTGGTTGAAGAGACAGCTGGCTCCCTCAGGGGACCACTTTGAAGGAGATTGCAGCAATAATGCATCCCCACTGTTGCTAGTGGATATTGTGGCCATGTAGTACAAAACTGGTGCCAGATAAAATCAGAAAGTAATAAAAAGCAAGACGAAACTCAGAGATTTTAAATCTTAATGTGAGGGACTAAAACAAATGTCCTGGGCTTGTTGCATTCACTCATAAGGAAAAGGAGACAGAGGAAGGGATGCCTTTAACTCAGAAAACTTACAGAGACTTCAGTCTTTTCATTTAAGAACCATTTGGGTGTGTTGTGAAATAAAGTTGCAGAGTAGGCATGTTCAGACCTTTATTTGCTACATTTAGTAGGAAAGATTCTCCGCCCCCCCCCGCCCCCTCCCCCTTTAACTACAAGAAGCCAGAGTTTTCCGTGCAAACTGAAGCAGGCATTGCAAGAATCAGATTCACTTTGGACGACTCTTCACATTCCAAGTCATCATTGCATTAGGCAGCACAATTCCATCTCTGGTTGATGGGCAGAAAAAGTGGGCAGCTTGCCAGGTAGACGTTTCCATGACTCCCAGCCCCCAAAGGTGATGCGTTTTTCAGCTAATTCAATGAAGAGTGGGCTGAACTTTGGGTCTAAACGAGACAATAGCTGCCTTCGCAGTATCAGCAGAATGGGTGATGGGAACGCACTCTACATTTGGCAGAGAATCATGTGACCTTACGACTGAGATTTTGTGATGGTGCCAACGGAGACTTGGAAGCAGCAACCGTCCTGACTTTTTTCTTCTTTTTTAGCATGGCTCAGAAAATGGTGGATCTCAGTACTTGACTTTAGCCAGACTCAGCAAGAGACTGAGCTTTGCAGCACAACTTCGCCTTTATTCTGGGTTTTTGGCAGGCCACCAGGAGGCTGTCCCTTTCACGCCTGATAAATTCTACTGCTTATCTCTAAATAGGGGAAAAAAAAAAAAAAAGAAAGAACATATAAACAGAATATTGAGGCATAACAAGTGAATCCTAAAATTGTATGTGCTTTTTGTTTTTTGCTTTTTCTTACTGCTGAATTTTTTTTTAGTGTTAATACCTTCTCTGCTTGCTGAAGAATCCAAGTAGTTTTTTGTTGTTGTTGTTGTTGTTGGTTTATAATGAACAGGCGTTTGAACTGGGCAAACAGGACGACAGCAGCATTGAGCGTGAGATCATTGCTGCAGTGTAGCAAACTGGCACCCTGCCTTCTCACCCTTTTGGTTCAGGAGACAAACGTGTGCAGTCCTCATTTCTAAAGTCAGCACAGCCTGGAAGGATTCCTGGTCTCTCCCACCTTCTACCATTCTGCTGCCAGGGACGGCAAGGATTGGTGCAGCTTCTGCGCAGTGCTTTGTGCCTGGAATACCGAGAAGGAAGAAAAAGAAGACAAGCACCCTTGTCCTTTTTTCCAAGAAATAACAGGAGCCATGAAGAAAAAAAAAAAATCTGAGTTTGTCCTACTCCATGCAACAGTGCTGAAAAAAAAAAAAAAAAGAGAGAGACGCTCCTGCTCAAAAACAAAAACAAAAACAAACAAAAATCCAAACCAAAACAAACCAAAAAAAAAAAAAAAAAAGCAAACATTGGCTTGTATAACTACAGAGACATCGCGCTTTGTAAAGCAGCTTTGTAAGGCAGCATAAGCAAATGAGCCTTCTTTATATGTATATTTCAAAAATATGGCATAATAAGCAATATATTGCACTTGGTGAAATCGCACCTTTCATATCAGGTATAACTTTTTTTGTTGTTTCTTTTTAAGTCTACTGTTATATAAAAGGGGATACTTGAACTTTCAATTCACTCTTTTATAACTCATCACCCACCTTACTCTTACTAACTTTTTCCTTTTGCTCTCTTGCTCTAATCCTGACTAGAATAGAAACTTTAGTAAAAATAGAAAAATCTCTATGAAAAAGACGATATCTGTTTTTATTTTTGTTATACATAGAAGTTTTGGAAAAACATTAACATGTTGTCTGTGCTTTTTGTGTACAGTATTAGTTTTTGCTGTCTAAGAAAAGTGAGTGTTTAGCCCTAGTTGGTAAAGAAACTAATCTTTCATGTGCTGTGACTCATAATTTGAAATGTGAAAGAAGAAACTTTTTGAACTTCTAGAAAAGGGTTGTATTAGAATATGTATTAAACTTCTCTGATAACTGAAATTTAGTTTAGGGGAAGTTATATTTAAATTACTCACCAGGATTTCAGTATACCAGAAAAAGGGATGAAAAGATCATGTTCTCAGTTGCTAAGTAGAAAAAAGCTTTTTCCACAATAATACTGACTTTTAAAATATATTTAAAAGAAGCATTTGTCTTACAGCTGTTGCTGAGAGCATTGGAAATATCCATCAAGTATTTTAGTGGAAAAAGTACATATAAACTTGTACGTTTAAAGCAATGTATTGGCTTAGCAGATAAATGCATTGCATTCTAATTATTTTGTCTGTTTGTAGAAGTAAATTGCTAAGCAGTTTAAGCATTTTATTATAAAATCCCAG
The DNA here is from genome assembly GCF_009873245.2 of Balaenoptera musculus. Classification (NCBI taxonomy): domain Eukaryota; kingdom Metazoa; phylum Chordata; class Mammalia; order Artiodactyla; family Balaenopteridae; genus Balaenoptera; species Balaenoptera musculus. The sequence goes on from NC_045788.1 coordinate 117,790,881, forward strand.
TTTTGCCTGGTTCAGTGGGAAAGGATTAACTGATGTATTGCACCTATTTTAATTTTTATTAAAACTGTTTCTAAACATGTTTAAAAATTGTTAAAGGGAGAAAATGCTTTTGAAATATAGAGCTCATATAAATAAAGACTATAATTTGCATGTTAAGAATTGATACTATAATATTTTCCATGAAAAGAGTAAACTTTAAGCAAACTGTTGTGCTTTAAAATCGTATTCTATTATAATAAAAATATATAGGGTATACAGTGAAAAATACTATAGAACAGATGAATTCTACTTTCTTATTTGTTATTCTACAAAGAATTGTGGGAAATTACAAATACCCGATATACTTATAACATTCAAGTAAAATGTTTTATTAAGTTTATTGGTGATTGTTCACTAATTATTTAAAAAGTAGCTCTTGTTCCTTTATGCTGCCTCAGCTAATGGAACATCAACTTTCACAGGCTTAATTAACATTTATAAACCTGTTTTCATGTTTCAAGATCCTTTAGTTGAAAAACATTATTTTAAATGTTATTTTTAGGAGCCATTAATCTCTACACTCTTAATTATCTTATTAAGCTCCATGCCAAATCCAAATCTCTTTTCAGCTTTCACTGGTTCATTGTGCAAAACCTAGTCCCTTCTTTAACAGCCATGCCTCCTTTCACTTTCAAAACTGTTACTGTGAAAACAACACCAACCAAAACGAACGCATAAATGCAAACTATGAAACCACATTATATGTCATATGAGTAGCCTTGGGTGGGGCTCCATGAGTCTTCCAAGCCTTTAAAAAAAAATACATTAAAAGGTTTTGCCCATTTTGATACTGTGTTTTCTTCTCGATCGTCTACCTTCATTCCCACCATCCACCCAGATGCTCCTCCTAAACAGCAGTTGTCTGATATTTCTCCCTTTGTGGTTGTTTTAGGGAAAAACTTAAAATGGATATGAGAAGTGAAGAAAGTGATCATAGGAGAAAATCATCTCAGGTAAAAATAAAAAGCAAAAGAGCAATTAATATTTAAAATTTTAAAAGAAAAAATAATTTTGACTGTGTTTAGTTATAAGAATTTGTTTCATACTCTTTATGGATCTAGCTGTTGGAACTGTCACTGACGGTTTAAGGATTTATAATATTACCTACTTTTGTGAAAAATTTTTCTCTCAGTTTGTGATCAATGTACAGTTTGGTTCCCTTTGTATATAGATCTATATATCCATTCCTATAACCTAGGTGAAATACAGTTGAATAGAAAGTAGTTTAGGAAAAAGAAAAATTATATTTTGTCATTTGTCATACTATATAAAAGGAACTGAAATCTAGGGAAAGGGAATAAAGTCATGCTTTTTTTTTATGATCTAATAAGAGAATGAAACCAAAATATACATTCTTATAGTTAAGGTGAAACGCAGAACAAATATTGCCTTTTATTTCATGTCTAAATTTATGAATATATGTTGAAATATTTTTACTACATTTGAATTCATGATTATTGACTTTTTTTAACTATAGTTTTTAATAAGTATGGGAATAGTTAGAAAACAAATAATAGTAAAAATTATATAGACCACATTATCTATAGTCTATAAAAAACATTTTATTTTATTTATTTCAAAACATGCAAAAACACTAATTAATTTTTATGTAGTAATATTAGTTTTCACAATGAAGATATAATTAAAAATGCTAAATATTGTGGATATGAGTGAAACGATTAATAATGTACAACTTTTAATTTTGTTGCTCTTGAGCCTGGAATCTTAAAAAACGTGTACGTGGCTGGCTTTATGTTTACTCTTTGTGTGTTTGCTTATTGTCTGGTGGTTTAAATTTTTTTTTAATAACAATTTATTTTGCCCAACCTGTTGACCAGATGAGAGTTGTATGTAGCCATATAGTATGTTTTGAGTATATCTTTTTTGAAAAATAAGTTTAAATATATTGTGTTTAAGAAACAAGGTATCCTCTTTTATGCAATAGATCTGGAGTTTAAATGTTAGCGCGTGGTGGTAGTAATAATGCTATTAATGTGTCATTAATTTTTGTTTTCTGATATTAATTTATCCAAATATTGTTCATTTCAGTATTATTCCAACTACAGACACATATGTATATTTAAGAATTTAAATAACTTCCTGTCTTCTTTGCCTAATCAACAAAATCTTACTTGTTTTATGAGAAAGTTATTACCAATTCCTTGAAACCACTAACTGAGGTTTCATAAGAGTTAAAACAAGCAGTCTAACTCTTACACAATTAGCTTAATAGTTAATTTGGTCTTAATTATAGGCTCATAATACTATATTCATGCCTCAAAATTACATAATTCATACATGCATGTATGGATTCTTTTTTCTTTTAAAATTCATCATTAATTAGAATAGTCTAATTCCAAAATATTCAATCTTAAAACAAAAGTAATCTGTGAAAAATCTTTCACTATACTATTTTTAAGCTTCTCATGTATATAACCTGTATTTAGTGTAGAATATTTATGAAGCCCTTTAAGTGGGAATATGCATACTTAGAGCATTTCAGCATTTAAATACTTATGCTAAGGGATTGATATTATTATTTTGGTCTCCTAACTTCATCATATATTTACAACAAATTCTGCATTATGAGGGAGCCCATGTGAGACGTTGCCCATTGGCATAAACCCGTAGATCCGATCTTGTGGTGAAGTGGACCGCACAAGCTCGCTTCTATGGGTCTGTGTCAGTGTGGTAATCTGACAAAATGCTATACACAATGCAGTTAAATAATATTTCAATCAAACTCCTGTTAAACTCTAGTTGTTTACTTTTGAAGTGACTATATTTTCCTTTGGTTTTCATGTATATATAGATATATATATAAATCCTCACCTGTCTTACGAGGCAGGCTTCAGTTGTTGACCACTTGGAAGGGCTCATAGCACAGCCATTGAAGTTTAAATCCAAGTATATTAAATTGCTTAAGAAATCTGAATTTTTTATAGCAAGGTTTGCACCAAGCTCTGAATAGATCCCGTTCAGAAACTTCTGTTCACATTCCAGTGGTTAGTGCAATTCATCAACTTTAATAAGAAAATTAAAGGCTATAACTGGATTTTGTGTCCCTGTTGAGCCTAGTTCTCTTTATAAATGAAGCTGAATGATACTGACTTTTAATATTATTAATTGCTGGTGGAATTACTCCATGAGAGATGTCAGAAGACATTTTATATGACCTATGCTGGAAACCCAAGAGGTTAGGATAGTCCTAGTAGATACATATTAAGTTTATTGGTAAAATGTTAGAATATTATATCTACATCCTTGCCAAGTCCTTAGGTATATGGCCGCCATATTTGGAGGAGCTGACTGAAGATATGATAAGGAATTTGAAGCAACATTGGAAGCTGTGTGCATCCGGGTTGAGGTAGTAGGTTGTATGGTTTAGAGTTACACCCTGGGAGTTAACTGTACAACCTTCTAGCTTTCCTTGGAGCACACTTGAGCCATCGAGGAATTCTTCATCATTTTAATCTAATCGAGCTAATTTCTGTGCAAGAAGGTTATGTGTCATGAGTATTTTAGATAATTAAAATTATCCTTTATCTGTAAATATTAGATTATTATATTTGCATCTGCTTATAAACTCTGGCAAGATGGTATTTCTGATAGGTTGTTACTCTATGATTAAACATTTTTAAGAATTGGTGAGTAGTGACAAACTGCATTTATATTGCAGCTTTCTTCATCCATAGATTCACAAAATTTGGCACTTAATTTTGCAAACTTGTCATTGGTCTTTCTATTTTTATTGGCTACTTAGACACTACAGTTAAAAAAAAAAAGTCTGCTAGTGTCAATGACTTTCACAGCACATTGTCTGAGTCTTTCTTATGACACATCACTTTCTCCCTTACGTTATGGCTATCTATGTGCTTGTTTATTTTTTCCATGCTAGACTGTAAGCCCCTTGAGGGCAAAGTCCATGCCTTATTTTTCATTGTATCCCCTGCAACGCCTTACACATAATAAGATCTATTTATTTATTGGATGAATGAATGGAGAAGAAGATCTCACCCTGTGATGAGTTTCTATGGAATATTTGAATGAATTACAACAGTGGTCATAAATCTCAGTTTTTTTAATTTGTCCTAAAACTTACCTAAATTTAATTCACAGAATGCTGTGCATCAGCAGCTTACTTGACTTGTTTTTTGACTGTGTTGAGTATGTCTACTCGTCATAGACATATGATTTAATTTCAGACTGCTTTTTCTCTAGAATAAAAATAATGGACCAAGTTCATTTTTATTAATAAGTTCATTACAGTTTATAATCTTACATTTTGATTATGTATATTTCTTTTGACTTTTTAAAGTCCTTGATTTCCAGATGAATGATTTTCTCCTTTCAGTGTCAGTCTTATAAATCAGCTTTTTGTATACTGTATACTTTCTTTATCTTTTAACTTTTATTTTTCTACAACTATATCTGTTGAGTAAAACAGGAACGACTAAACCAGAAACGTATTAAGAAAGTAATAACAAGTATATGAAGTATAATTTGAGGATTACATTTTTGCTTGAAGGAAAGGCACCTACAATATTCTGTCTGTACAAAGCAAATTGGTCTCTTTGGAGTCCATTAGCTTTGTGCCAACTTTAATGGCAGTGAATGGTGTAATTTATATAGATTGTTTTTCAGTCACAGAATTAAATAGCTGTAGATATTATACCTTATTTAAACTCCCAGCATGAAACATTGAATACATAAGAAAAGGTTTTTAGATACAATTATATGTTAATAACTATAAGATCCTGGCTATGTGGTGATGAGATTTCTATAGAACACTCTGGCATCCAGATGTCTCAGAATCTAGAATTTACCAACAATGGCAGTGAAGAAGGAACTTTCGAATTACCAAGGGGAAGAACACGTGAGCCTTAGAAGGCTCGAATACCAGTGAGTTCAAGCAAAATTATTTGACTGATATGCAGAAGTTAGAAACTAGTAGTCTCTGAGAAAGAAAAGTCTTTTCAAGGACTAATCAAGATATAATGAACAAGGGTCAGGAGACATAGACAAGAGAGAGAGAAAGAGAGGGTTAGAAGAAACAGACAACTGAGTGGTAAACAATTACATCTTTGTAAATAGTTTAGCCCTTGAGAACCTAGTTCCCGTTGCGTGTGTATGTGTGCATGTGTGTATCCCAATACTCTGTGTACAGATTTGGAGACCAAGTCATGTACACATTGAGGGCCAAATAAAATACTATTTCCAATAAATGCCTGTTTCCGTGCAATAGAGTTAAATATATCGCAGAAGTCAACTATGATGTGCAGTTTAAGGATAATTTTATAAAAATACTATGACAGATGTATAGAATATCTAAAGTGAACTGGTATAAAAGAGTACCTGAAAAGTGACAAAGATGTAGCTATGATCCACTGTGTTAGTGTTGCAGAAATCATAATTCTGAAGGGCAGAGGATAAAATTAGCCTCAATGAAGAAAATAAAGAGAATACTACGTGGGAGAATTATGCTTTCACTAGTGATTAATAGTAAATTTTGCTCTTCCAGGTCCTTTATTTCTGTGAAAAAAAATGGCAAATGACAAATATACAAACTGACAAGATTATTTTTAAAGAAACTAAGTTTCAGGACCACTGCTGGTGTCTATATCTAGAAATAGTTAAATTATGACTAAGAAACCATGGAGAAACTTTGTACATTTAGAAAGTTAGCATTCAACTGGAGAGCAACTATGTAGATGGAATAATTCCTTTAAGAATTTTAAGTGGTCAAGTTTTACTCTATTCCAAGGATTCCACATTCGGTAACAAAGGAAGTGTGAAAATTCAGGAAACAAACATCAGCAAATCATATTTTACTTAACTAATATCTCTTTTGGTATTTTGGGACACTAAATTTAGGTTCATAGTGGCTGATTGACCTTCCATGCTTTGTGGAATGAGGCAGGAATGAGTGAGAGTAGGAAGGAAGGAAGGAAAGAGGGAGGGAGAAAGGAAGGAAAAGAAGGAAAGGAAAGGAAAACCAACTGCAAAGCAATTGATTGGACCTTACCAGAAAAGTCTAACTTAGTTCATAATAATAGCTCATAATATTATGAACTAAATTGGCCAAAGTAACTATGAGGGAATCAGATAAATCACTTGGCAATTGGACTGAGTCTTCTTGAAAACAATCCAGCAGTTCATGAACTATGTTATTAGAATAAATGAGTCACTTTCTGTAAATAATCATTTTGTTTCTCTTATTCCCTATTACAAAACGCTGACTCATGAGCCTAGGTGATTCCCCAAATGATGTGATTCAGGATTCTGCCACCCTGAGCATTATTTCACACCCGTGTCTAGTTTCTCTTCTCAGAATATAGGAATAACTCTTGAGGCCACTGATGTTGGCTATACCCACAACAGCCCCCTAAAAGACCCCTAGGGAACACCCATGAAAATCATTAAGTGAAGATTCTGACATAATCAAAAAAGCATTTATCTCTCACTTGCTTACCAATTCCTGTCATCCACTACTACTTCCAAGCAAACCTGCTACCAGTTGATATCATGTTCTTCAAGATCCATGTATATCACCTCTTCATCCACAGAGCTTTTTCTCTTTCTCTAAAAGGGAATTTCTCAGTTTTAAATCCTCCTAGCCCTTGCAGCTTTTATTCCCACAGGGTTTTCTCTAACTTCCATTAGTAGTAAATCCAAGTGCCCCAAGGGAATGTGACCTGTGACTGACCTTTGTACCTCCTGCAGTATACATATATTTTTTAACTGTTGGATTGAGTTGAACTTTAAATCATTTATAGGCAATCGAACTTACACACATCTTAAACTATGCTTCAGCAGTAAAATCCTGTGTTATTCAAGATTTCTAGACTCTCCAGAATATATCGTTATGGGATGAGGAGGGGTTTTTTTGTTTGTTTGTTTTTAACATTGTCTTGATTAACAGGCCAGCCTTGATTAAGCCTGTCATATACCATTGAAGGTTATTTATGAAACTAACTAATCTCTATTATTTTTAATAAATCTAAGCCCCTTGCATACAGAAATATGTCTTTTTGAAACTCACAACTCTTACCGTAGTGCTCAGCTTATAGGATGAATTGAAGAACTCTCTGGTGAATAAATAGAATTTTTTTAGTGAAATAAAAACATTATGTGATACAGTGGAGTAATTTTATATTTAAGTGGACTTCTTCCAACTTTTAAAATTTGGAATTTAAGAGAAATTAGGAACATCACTTTTAACTATTATGAAATCTGTTTGATGGTGGTTCTTAATTTTTAAGTTGGCATTGTCTTGTGTGTGCCTTCATTTGTAACCTCACTCTAAGCTATGCAGAATGTGTGAGTTAAATAAACTACCAATGTTTCTTCCCCACACCTATCTGATCCCTCTTAAATCCCAACTTTGTTACTTTTCACTCTGAACTCTTGGAGCACCTACTTGACTCCAATCATACTCAGCCTTGCATTTCCCCTTACTTTTTATATGTTTAGATAGTAAGTAATAAAGTTAGATTGTAAGCCGTAGAGTTCATGTATACTTTTACGTAGTAGGCACTTAAGTAGTACTTGATGGAAAGTAAAAATAAAATATAGATTTATAAATGGTAAGAACCTTAGAAATCAATTGGCCCACTTTCCAGGTGATAAAACTGGGTCCCAGAATGTTTAATGATTTTGCAAGGGTCAATCCACTAGCTATGGACATAGCCCAGATTTCTATCCAGGTCAGTGATCTATCCAAGAAAACATATTTCATGTTTGCTATCAATGGATTTTTGAGTAGTAATTTTTGAGTAATTAATCTTAATTAATTAACTGATTGAAATGAGATAAGGTTTTACTACTGAAAGACTACAAATAACACTATCTTCAGATAAAAATATGATAAGTATATAATTAATATTATTTAAAATCAACTCCATATCCATTTAATTCTTTCTTTTCAAGTACCAGTGCACTCTTATTCTTCTAGGCATAGAGAGGAATTTACCCTCCAGTTCCATTGTGATACTTCTCCTCCTTCCAGAATCATTCTCTCCTTCCAGAATCATCCTCTTCCAGAGAGGAATTTACCCTCCAGTTCCACTGTGATACTTCACCTCCTTCCAGAATCATTCTCTAGGAGTATGGCCTAGCAGTTCGTGGTATATCTTAAGTGAAAAGGGAAGAACTATGAATTGGTTAACCTCTTAGCATTGTGTTGCTTAGGAGAATGGAAATTAATATGAAATGGTAGCCATAACTAAGTCCAGCTTCAGAACTCAATTACCTATGCCCCCCATGAGATATGCAAGGTAACATGATGTAAAACACCTTACCAGGGGTCATGAACTTAAATAAATTCAAGGTCTAGGCTGTGTAATAAGACAGACTTAAAGACAAGAGGAAGTGAATGAGGACTGTGGTAGACCAAAGAAACCACGCTTACTTTCAAGATATTCCAAAATGACTTCATCAGTCACTCTAAATTTGGCCCCCAGAGTCAGCCAGTTCTCCATCTTTGGTATGAAGGTATCACATAGTAAAGCAAAATTGCAGTAAAACTGTTTTTTTTGATGAGCCTAACCACATCTTCTCTTCTGGTTGAACTAGATAATTTGGAGTATCTTTGATACTTCCAGGTAATTCTAAGGAGTATAAAGAAAGGTAAATTATTGCACACTTACCTGCTTATGCTGTTATTTCAAATAGACATGTATGATTCATGATAGTCTAAATATTTCCTTGAATGTAATTGACTAATGTAAAATATTCATTGGTCAAGCAACAACTACCAATTACAATATTATTTTGATGCTATTTTAATGAACCAAATGTAGTAGTAGAAATTGTAGTAGTCCTAGTAGTAGTATGTAGACTTTCATTTGCATCTAAATCTAGATGTACAAAAGCAATGAAATTCTTATACTTCTTATTTCTCAACTAATTAATGTTATAGATAAATGGATAGATAGCATTTTCAAGTCAGAAAAGAATCAAAAAGTTAAATAGAGTGAACAAAATTAAAGTTGAGTGTTCCCGTCTCCATATAAAGTCTTAGACACTCAGGCAACTGGGTAGACTTCAAGAGTAAAGTAATAATATTGCTGTTAGTTATATTTTGTGTTATAATTAAAAGACCAGTTATGCATAAATCTGGAATTAGATCAGGTTCCTGTTCATAAATTTTTCAATATAATTTAATCCAATGAAAAATTTGGCAAATAGAAATGACACAATCAATTATGAAAATGCTGAGTTTATAGTAATAAAGAAGGCATGTGTTTGCAGTTTTGCTATGTGTAGTAGAAGCCTTCCTAGTTAATACAATGGGGATCAGTAGTTGAGTAAATTCACAAAGACTTTTAAAGAAACAGTTCTTAAAATTAATGCATGCATACTGTACATATTTTGTTTAAATTTTAAAACTTGATTATATGCTTATTTGCCAGTATTTTTAAGTAAGCCTGTTTCTGAGTTTGGGTTGCTGATTATAGATTTTAGTCACCTTTTCTTTCTGTAAATCCCATAATGCATCATCTTTGATTTCTACTTTTGATTGCTTATATGTCTTTAAGTGCAAATCCAATACAAAGAAATCTGAAAGGAGATTCCTATTTTTCTCTATGATTTTTTTCTAATGTTGTCTTACCTACATTTTACACTATAATATTTTTTAAAGTGACAATTTTATTGTCTTTCCAAAATTTTCAAGTTTAGAACACCTCTCATTCTTTTACGCTCATATTTAAATTGGTTTAGATAATATTTAATTAAATTATACAATTTTATATTAAGCCAACAGGCATAAACTGGTTTGGGAACAAACATAACTGACTGCCAATGGGCATAATCTGGTTTGGGAACAAACATAACTGATTGCCAGCAAGCATACACATCACTTGGTGGGATTAAAAATACTTGGGTGTTCTAGAACTTTCTGAGGTGATGGAAATGTTCTCTGCACTGTCCAAAACAATAACCAGTAGCCATATGTGGTTAGTGTGACTGAAGAACGGAATTTTAAATTTAGTTAATTTTAGTTAATTAAAATTTAAATAGCTACATGTGGCTAGTAGCTAGTATATTGGACAGTACAGCTCTAGAAAGTACTTTACTTGCTTTTAGCATGCTGGTGGCATCTGTCGAAAATGTCAGATAATCTGTAAAGTGGTGAATGGTTAAGAGTACTTTCTCTGTAGTTGAATTAAGATTTAGGGGAAGAATGGCTTGGGAAACTCAAACTGGTTTGGAATTCATTTTTGTTTTGTTTTTCATTTGTTTATTTTGATCCTATTTGAGTATAGATTTAGTTTGATGGAATTTTAAAACTTTATTCAAAAAAAGCAGCCAAAACATTAAAAACTACAGAGGGTTGCAGTTTTTTTCTGAAGCATTCGATCAACACAAACCTAATTAGAAAGTAAAGACATTACTTCTCACATTGCACCCCCATCCCCCAAAGAAAGTGTTCTTAATTTAGGATCCTAGATCCATAAGGAGCCATGGAATAAACTTGTTGAGTCTCTGTGCCCTTTGAACATATTTATAATTCTTTAAAGGTATGCGGATGTGTTTATTTTACTGAGGAAAAAGTCCTAGCTCTTGTCAGATTATCATGGGAGTCCATGATTTCCTGAAAAAGTTAAGAATAACTTTGGTTATTTGTTTAATACTTTTTAAGTTGCCAGAAGTTGATTAATTAGTACATTCTGATAGAATTGTAAGCCTTCTCTTACAAATATTGTAAATCTATCTACCTATCCATCCATATATATGTTTCAAATTATATAGTTTATATATGTAATTAATATAGAAATTTTAATTAAACTTTGTACATATATAATTTATATGTAATTTAATTAATACTATATGTATAATTTAATTAATTAGCTAAACCTATGGAACATGGTTAAAAAAAGAGAGAGAATAGCTTAATTTCTTGGAAAGATTCAATAAAATTGAATAGCTAAAATCCCTGTCATATTAAATTTGAACTTTCAACTCTAAATTATTACAAAAAATCATAAAAATGTACATTGAACCATCTCTGTTTCTTGTATCAGTACCTTTACGTGTTCTTGCTTATGAATGGACTGGGTCCACTGGAGTGGAACATCATGGGTACAATTTATGAAACCTGAAAACACCATTGCCAGTCCCATACTCAATGAAAGGACTTGTCTCACATGAAACTATTGGAAAAATTAGAAAATTATACTTTATATGTTTTAAGAAAAATTAGGATATTTATGTTTTAATGTATATTTGTGCTTCCCTTTCTATTATTTTTGTTTAATACGTCAACTACTGAGCCCAAACCCATCAAGCAGGATGGCCTCTACTCTAATAGTATCAGTCCTCTTTTAAAAGTGAGAAAAGCCACAGTCAGGTTTATATAGTTTCCTACAATCACATAAATGGTAAATCCTAGCGCTGGAACAAGTGTGTCTTACACCAGAGGAGTTCATTTGAACTGCTTTGTTATAACGCTTCCAGCGACAGAGGCTTAGCAATTCGGGAGCAGTCGGTCCCCAGAGTAAAAGTTTGAAAGTAAGATTTGCTCTACTTAGAATGAAAATGCAGCTTCGCTACTTAGGTGACCAGCCCTTTTTGTGCTTCCAGAGACTTCCTAAACCAGTGTTTCTTTCATTGAACAGCAAAAGTTCAATGGGCTCTTTTCCGTTTCTGATTTTGTAAAACATAGAATAACGTGAGGTTGCCAGACCTACCTAAAAACAACAAATATATTTACTTCTGACTGGGAATTTACCAGCTCAGTGTGGTAAACAGTTTATTTAATGATAAAGAGAAACATGGAGCGGCATCTATTACATAAATAATTACTTCTGTTTTTAAAGTCTTCAAAACATAGGAGTACAATAAACCTTACTCACAGGCTACTTGAGAGAGTTTATTGCTATTTGGGACGTATCTAACAGTGTTCCTTACATCATCTGGGGACTCAGAGCAACCTCCTTTTTCTTTCTACCTCTTCTAATACTATTAGCTTGAAACTTGTTTATTTTTCCCTGCCTTGCTCTGAGTTTTAAGACCTCTTAGAACAGTGGTTTCTCAACTTCACTGCTTGAAGACCTGCAGTGGGGAGGAGAAAGTGGGGCAAGAGGTGGGTGTAGTTTGAAAAAGTCCTCAGTGTTATTCAGATTTTCCATCTGCATTGTCACCTATTCCGGAAGGCATCCATTTTGTGATAGGATTTCAGAGGCCTCAGAAAGGTCACTCCTGCTCCAAAATAGCTTGGTCTTTCATTGCACAGTAAGCTTAGAGCCAGTTTTTAGACTGTTGCCCATTCTGCAGTAATAAGGAGATTGAACTCCAGCCCTGGAGTCTGGCACACCTGAATTTATAACAAGTCTGAGTCAACTACCACTACAAAAGCTGATTTTTCCATCAGTGCCTCATGACCTTCATCTGTAAAGTGAAAATTATGACACTAATACTGCAAGGTTTTCGTGAAGATGAAAAGATTATATATATGGCATGTAGCAGGCATGGTGCCTAGTAGATAATAGGAATTGAAAGAAATATAATTATTATGGCCATCATTATACATATTAAATGGTGCAGTGTAGTGTTTACTTATTAAACATCCCACAGATTCAGTGCTGTGGAGTTTACCCTGGTGGAGCCACAGCAAACACTGAGAGGAGGTGGTTTTCTCTGAGTCCTCCCCCTTGATTCCTGAGCACCATGGCTTTGCCGCCTGGCTTTGCTGATTTGAAGAGGTCACATTTCAGATGGTCTTCTCGTTGGCAGATCATGGTAGACAAGAAGTCTCACCTTTCTCTTCTGGGAAAGGAAATAGTCCGTCTTCCTATGTCTGAAGTTGCCTTTTCCTTTTTGTCTCAATCTTACTTTGAAAACAGGCAGTTTGTCACTACTGTGGTAAGTTGCTTAAGTGCCTTAGTTTTCCCATCTGTAAAATAGGGTTAACAACCCCTTCCTGCAGTACTTCTCCAGACTCTCGAGAAAATAAAAATATGTAATGTGAATAATGAAAAAAATGCAGCATCAGCATTCCCACAAATAGAAAATTAACCATTTAAACTTACCTATAGGAAATTTTGTAGACTTCCAGAGAAGGGGAAGTAGCAAAGTCTTCTTAAGCTATTCATTCCCAGGGAGAAGATGTCTCTCTCAATACCTCTCATTGTCACTGTCTCTTTCTCTGTCTCTGTCTGTCTGTCTCTCTCTTTCTCTCTCTTCCCTTTTCTCTCTTGTGTTCTGTTTGTATTACTGCTCATGAGTTCCTTTCTCAGATCTAGCCAAGGGCTAACAGTAAGAATGTTATATTTATGAGATAAATGAATGAATTATTGATTAATCAAATCAGTTAATGAGAGCAGCTACAGAAATGTAGATTTTAGTTCATAAGAAACTAGAAGGTATTAGCTATAGTGTGATTAATATCTTAATAGTTGGTTAATCTTGGTGATCATCTTGGACAGGTGATGCCATAGGAAGATAAGTCAGTCCTGTAACTTCTTCCCAACAGGTTTCTTTTTTTATAAAGCTGATCATTTCAGTATGAGCTAGGGCATGCCCACCTTTCCTGTGTGATAAGATCGATTTGCATTAAACATTTCTCACCAAAAACTGGGTGGGTCCCTATGTTTCATGATTAAATTAATGTTTGGTTAATCTGTAAAAACTAAGTGCAGTTTGCCATGCTAGTCCAGTGAAAGCATATTCAGTAATTTTATTGCAACCAATTTTCATTTTAGATAATAGACAGGAGGTTTTTCAACTGAGTTCAAAAGTTTGTGAGGTTTTAAACATGGTTCTTTCTCCCTCTTTTCCTCAACCTATGTCAGGGTATTGGGTGGTTTCCCGAAGCAGGATAACTTCCAGGGAGGAAGCAACATAGGCATCCAAAGTTCAATGGTGTCATGCATGTAGGGTCTGATATCCATTAACCATTGCTCTGATCGTGTCCCACAAATCTACAGAAAGCCCACATCGCCTTCCTGGGTCCTGGATGAGGGCCTAAATACTCTCCAGAAAATAGCATCTTTACCTACTTGGCCCTAAGCACCTATTATTCCATTTATGGTGGTGTCAGAGATTTCAGGAGCTGAGATAGTGACCTTGCCCATTTTCAAATGATGACTGTTTAAATGATGACTTTGAAGGTGCTGTGGCCTTCAGAGTAGGTGTTTTCAGACTTGGTGGATGATTGTTGGGTGCAGGGAAGGTGGACCTTCTTTTTTTGTTTAGATAGTTTCATTACAAACCATGGGCTTTATATATAGGGCTGTTAGATTTAGCAAGTAAAACTATGGGATGCCCAGTTAAATCTGAATTTTAGATAGATGATGAATAATTTTTTAGTATCATTATGTTCATTAGTTCATGTTGTTTCCATTGTTTGTCTGAATTCAAATTTGACTTCACCACCTACATTTTTATTTGGCAACTCTTTTTAGGTAGCATTTTCCATAATAAAGTGTCTTATCCCGTTTCTCCATATATTCACCACTCTCATTAAATAAGGAAATAGAAGCTTATAAAGAAACCAGAATAAGATTTATGTCATGAGATAGTGGGGAAAAGCATACAAAGATAATATAATAATTTATATTAAAATAATAGGAAATTTGAGATAAACTTTTTTTCCTAAATGTTAGGGTCATGTAAAATAAGTATTAGGCCATATTACTTTACATGATTAAACAAAGTAGTTTAGCAAGTGACGTTTAATAAATAGAAGCCAGTTAATAACTTCACCATAAAATTCAGGGGATAAAAATTTTGTTATAATGTCAAAGCCACATTACCTGGTGCATTCTGTGACATTCTAAGCCATCTTTGCATTAGTAATGACAGATTTTCTTTTTTGGTTTTTGTGCGGTTTTTGAGAGCTCTGGAGTGCAAGTTTTCCAGAAAATGAACGTTCGGGTGAAAGCAATTTCACTTCTCAGTGAATGTAAAACATTGCTTGCTTTGCACATGATCTGTTGCTGTCAGTTACTTTAGAATCTTTGTTAGCTTTTCAAACATCCTTTGCCATCACAAGATAAATCTTCTACGCATAGCTCATGCTGTGTCTGGGTTTGCCCTAGACTTGGAGAATATTTCACATGGGGTCTCTTAGAGTTGGGTGGTGCTGACCGCCACACGCACTGTGTACACACCACCATCATCCTTTCTCACTGACTGATTTCTTCCTTCCCCACCATCCTGACTGCCTCCAGCTCAATGGCTCCCACCCTTTCCAGTTTGGCTCAGACCCCCACCAGAGCCAAGCTTCCCAGCTGGGTCTTCTCCCCACACTCATCGGCCCCAAGTTCCTTTCTATTCTGGCAACCTTGGGCAGAGAATCACGGACCTGGAGGCTTTCAAAGTGTCACCCATCAAGTCACACCAGGCACACATATGCTTGTCCATGTGTTCACACGCAATGAATCTTTTCATTTAATGAGGCAATTTGTCCTGTCCACTTGGCCCGTTTCCTTTATTTTATACAGAAGGACGTAAGTACATAAAGATCAGAAGATTGTTTTCAAAGTCACATAGTACTTACAAGTCAAGGTTGGAACCCTGATCCTTTCATTAAATCAATCTTTTCAGAGAATTAAGTTCTTCCTCTGTCATATGGGATCATATGGCCAAAGAATGATGTTTTGTGAGAATTAAACAAAAACCTAAAGTATCTAGCTGAACTGCTTATAATGGGCTTTCAGAAAACATTTGTTTCTTTCTCCTATTTTCACTAAACAATTTATTAGAATTTATGAGTAAAATTTATTAGAAGACCTGGCTTTGGTTGGGGGTAAGAATTCCATTCATTCCCAGATCTCTGCCTAGCTTGCTTTTTGACACTGAAATTTATTTAACCTTTCTGTTGCTGGACATAGTTCTCTGTCATACAATAATGTTCTGTCATTATATGATTCTATAATTTTTCTATTTTAGAGTTTGCCTCATTAATTAGCCTATAGTTGTTCACTCAATAAGTATTTTCAAATGAATAAACACGAGTGAATGGTAGCGTCCAGTGTTATTATTTTCCAGCTGTTAAAGACACGTCTGAAAGTAATATAGGTATTATATGGTTTCCATAATAGTTTGAAGTAAACCATGGGATATTTTAAAGTAACTGGATTTTAAAAAATTGTCCCTTATATCTGAGTTAGATATTTACTCAGTTTTCACAACATTTCACATTGACCCTCACTGAAACCTCTCACTTTGTCACTTCCAGAAGCTCCCTCACTTCTAAGTCGTTCTGTAAGTCAAGGAGTAGTGTGCATTTCGTAAAAGTTTCATTATCTTGTATACAGAATAAAGTTTAAATTCCTCTGCAGGACAGGAGGAACTTTACAGTCTGTTACCAATGTACCAACATAAATCTATGTCAGGCTACACTTCCATCTCCTGACACTATTTCTTTCCAGGTCATACCCATTCACCACTGCCTAATATTCAGCCATACTGGGGCTCCATGCCCAAGGGGAGCTCAAGCTCTGTAACGGAAGGCAGTAAAGTACATAAGCACAGGCTTTGGAATGAAGCAGGACTTATCATTTTGTAGCTGTGGAGTCCGTCTCTATAAGCCTTACTTGTTTTGTCTAAAAACTAGGGTAATAATACAGCATAGAGCTCCTGTAGCATTAAATGAAACAGCATAATTTAAATTATGTTATCAATTGTTACTGGGAATGCAGTAAGTAGAAGCTGATGTAATATGGTAAAGATGAACGTGGAAGTCTTTGCTGATTTTGTTCCTGTTGTCTAAAAGTTTTAAAATTATTTTTATTTCTTGCAAAATTGCATTCGTTCTTTGAGATCTGCTTTTCCCCTATATTCACATTTATATGTAATGAATAATGCTTAAGTTGCATGCTCTGGCCTTTTTTCACTCTCATATTTTTTTGAATTGACATTGTATCCTTTTCTTTTCTTTAGTTTGTAACTTAAAAAAAAATCAGTCATAGGTAATAAGAGTGACAGGAACTTGGACAATCATTTCCTCCAATATCCTCATTTAATAACTAAGAAAACTGAAGCTCAAACTTTTTTTGCAATTAATTATATAATATCTGCCTCCCTAGTAGTCTATGAATTTCCAAAAAGTAGAAAACTGTGTGTGTCTGATCAGTTTAGTATCCACAGTGGTTGGCACAAGGTGGACTTATAGCGATGGATATTTCCAGAATAAGTGAGTGCTGTGGAACTACTTCTGGCCAAACTTCTGAATTCTAGGTTAGTGCTTTTGTGCTATACTGTATTTCTTCTCATTCAAGCTTCATCTTATTTTACAGATTCACTTACTGAAAATCTCTCTTGAGAGTTGTTGATCATCCTGGAGTGGCCCATAGAGGGCTTATCTTTATAAGATCCAGGAAATCTTCTGGTTCTATGATGCAGTCACTTAATTTGCTTTGGAGCTGTGACAGTGCATACTTCCAGGGACAGGCCCAGGGAAAAGCGAAGCTGAAGCAGTATTATTTTTCCTAGTGAAGTTGATCTGGACATGTGGATCTTCTACCCTTGACCTCAAGCCCAGTGGTCCTTTCTTTTGCCTAACAATTGGTTGTTTCAGCTTTGGCTTCATAACAATGCCTACTTTGTGGCAGTTTGCAGGCTACTTGTATGCTTGTTACCTTGTTTCTATTCTGTAATAACCCAAGGAGAAGCAGGGAAGTTATTAGGATCCATGTTTTGCAGATGAGGAAACTAAGGTTTGGTTTGAATTCAGATTTCCTTTCTCCCGTCGTAGTGTTTACACTGCACAATTTTGCCTCTCATTGCTTGGTCTGGGCTGCCTTAGACCTATGGCTGAGCTATTCTACACTAGTAGAATATTCTATACTTACATACTCACTTATTCTACACCAGTAAGAGAAAACTAATATTCTCCCACGTACATTCCAGTAAAGTTCCAAGAACAGCCATGGGCTATACACCCATTGAGTCCCCATGCTACAGGCCCCTTTAGTTCCTGAAAATAAACAGCTGGCTAGTTCAGATTGCAGTTTAGGGATTCTCAATCTGTGTTAAGTAATTAGCTCTTAAACTGAGCAATAACCTTCAATGAGTCTTTCACTTCCCTGCTCAGGGAGAGAGAGAACAACAAACAGAGATAAAGTGTGCTTCAGTGTCAGGTTGTCAGATTTGGAATAGTTTGCTAGAACTGTGCCTCAGATGCTTCACCTGTAAAGTGATGCCCAGCCTCAAAGGTTGTGGAGAAGGCTGAATGAAATAAACAGAACAGAACAGTGCTTGACTTGTAGTGAGGGCTCAGTAACTATTCACTCCTAGTCATTATTACTATTATTCATTACTTTGTGGACATTAAAAGCAACAGTTTCATCCAGTCTGCGTTGGTCATTGAAAATAGTATTATATTTTTCTTTATGCAAATAAAAACAAATTCCTTTTAAAATAAGAAATGAAGGTGTTTGGAATTATTTTTTTTGTGTACAGTGAGGCGATTTCGGTTCCCTCTATTTTCAGTTTAAGCATCTTTGTCAGTTTTGACCATGGTAGAAAGTGAACACATCCCCTCTAGCATTATTGGCCTCGCACTGGGAATGCATATAACCTTATGTTGAAAGTACGATTGCAAGTGCCAGATCCTCTCTTGATACTTGCTTGAAATTCCATCCCTTTAGGGTTATGTGTTAATAATGCAGGTTGGAAATAGGCTGTAAGCATTCAGGTTTGATTTAGACATAGGTTAACATTGTTTGCTGTAATATGTTTAACATTCCAAGACTCCTTTCTGATTTATTTTATCACATCTACCGTAAAACTAACAATTATTAATCACTCCCATTTTTCTATGAAATCAGCTAGAACACAACAAAGCAGAATATTAATATAGCTTGACAAATGATAGAATTTCAGAGCTCCTTCTCCTAAGAAAATGGAAAATATTCAGTGCAGGCCGTTGTCAGTAAAAAGGAAATCTGTCCCTACAAGGTTATCTCATATAAATATTAATATTCCATATATGGCCATTACTTCCAGTATTTCATTTTCCAAATGCACTTTTTACAAACATGTAATATTATGGTCCATTACCAACCACTAATGGAGAATTTTATGACTAACTTTTGTACCAAAAATGATTATTTGCTGTGTGAGGATAAATTTGCAAAACAAGATATGGTAGCATTTAAATGGCCACTTATTTTTAGAAGAAGACTGCCCTGACTGTGTCCTAACACTTAGATTACCATCTCATGGCATCATTATCTCCAGGCCCAGATGGGCGTCTCTTGCACTTAAGGAGCATAAGGGAAGCCAATTTGATTAAAAGAGGCTGTTTCTTATCATTAGGAAATTTGGGGATGGAAAAATAATAACTTGTGTAATAAATACTATATGGTTTGAAGCCATGTTCATCTTCCAAGGTAAGTAGCAATTCAGTTTTTTCAGGAACCAGGAAGGCACCAGATTTTTCTACTGTATGCTCTTTTCAGGAAGAATAGTGGGTATAACTGATAAGTCAAAATGAGCAAAGTGAACTGTTGCATTACGGTGTGAATATGATGAGAATTATTCCATAGGTCATTTCCTTTCCTGAGCCCATAAAATTGTTCTTTTAAACATATTTACAATCCAAATTTCTAGAAAAATACCTAAGGATCTCCTCTTATAATAACCTCATAATTCTTTCTATCTCAGTTTTATTTGATATGTTGGGTATCTGGATCTTTTAATATTATTTTTTAAATGTCTTCCTTTATTGATGTTCCTGTAATCCATTTCAAACCCTGAAATATGAGGATAATTATAATGTAAACAAGGATTCAGTGAAACATATAATCTACATTTGTATTTTAAATAGTGCTCGAGGAGATTTGGTTCTTAGTCTAGAATTCACATACTGAAATAAAAGGTGATAATATGGAAGTTTTTTTTTTTTAATTTTAACTTCTAGGGCTTACCCATACTTAAATTAACTTTAAGTATTTATAACTAATCTCCATTGAAAGGTCTTTCAAACATTGTTTCCATGTTATTTAAAGTGTAAATGAGGAGAATAAAGAAAATAATGGTTAAGTAAAATAGAAGTTAAGTGACACACCTGAAGCCACAGAACTAGTTCATAACTATACCAAGAATTCAACCTTGATTTTTTTTTGTTTGGTCATGTTCTTTTCACTACTCTTTTAAAGAAGTCAGTGTTTTATTTAACACAACTGACCTTAGTACATGGTTTAATTTTGTCAGCACAAAATACACCTCACAATATTATGGTGTTTACATGAAACATACAAAATATAAATGCTAATATGACACCTAGTATGTGATGATTAATCACAAATAGCAGCACAATGTGACAAAAATCATTAAATTGATAATTCTGTCAATATATTTCCATGAAAAGTATTCTTTTTACCTTAAAGAAGTCAAGTAATACCAATAATTAATGAGAAGCGAAACCACTCAGTGGTAAAATGCTTTCAGGTTTTTAAAGCTAATTTACTTACATGCAATATATTTAGGAACACTATTAAGGTTTTTTTGCATTGTGAAGATGGGATTTTGCTATTTCTTCTGATAGAACATTTACCAAATCACAAAAGTGATAAGTAAGCTTATAAGTTAGGAAATTCTTGGAATGTAGTTCCAAAGAGAAAACTTCCTACATGATGGAAGAAAAAACTAATTTAACTGAGATATTTTTCGGTACAGTTTGGAAATAGATGACGCATACAAGATTACAAAAGGTTGTCGGCATGATCTTTGGAACAAGACTAAGACATGAGGAATTGAAGACGGCCCCCCACCCTTACGTACATAGCATCATCCCTCTCCCTCCTCCCTCCTGGTCTTCTCATCTCCTCCTCCATTGCCTGAAATATTTACCTGTCGTGCATCAACCTTAGATATCGCATTCTCTAAGAATCCTCCTTAGATGCCTCAAGGCTGTGGTAAAGATTCTCCGGTGTGCTCCTTAGCATACTGTCATTTGCCCAGCCTTTGTCATGGTGTGTTATTGCAGTTGCCCATTTATCTGGCAGTATCTCCCACCAGACGTTCAACGCCATGAGGAAAGGAGCTGGATGTTCCATTACCTAGCCCAGTGTTTCACACATAGTTAAGTGGATCAGCTCTGACTGAGCTAGAGGATCCCAAAGTTAACCAAGCGCCATGCAATTCTTTATAACTTACACACACAGGATCTCTTTTGAGGCTCTATACAACTCCATATTTCACCCATATTACAGATGAGGAAGGTAAGATTCAAGGGGGCTAAGAGCTAAGAGGTCTTGCACCATAAATGGCAGAATGAGAGAATCCCACATGTTCTCTCTCCTCACTAATTCTTTCATTTAATGGATTTATGCTGAACATCCTCTACTTGCCAGACATTATGTCAGAACTTGGGATCCAAAGATTAATAGGTTAAGATCCCTGAAGCTCTCTGCCTGGTCAGAAAAATAGACTATAAACAGTAATTATAATACAATATGATAAGGGTTTTGACAGAACAATGTACTCTTGTGCTTTGGGATTTCCAAAGAAGGAATAAAAAACCATACATATTCACTTGCTCTATTTTATTTTATTTTTAAAGTTCTTTTATTACATTCTTATGCCTGAATGTTTAGTACATAACCAATCTACTTCAGAAAAAGGTAACCGAAAGCCTATGCAAATTAATGAAAGTTTAAATATTGCAATACTATTTCTAAACTAGTTTCATTATTGTTCATATTACACATTAATTTGAATATCAAACAGAAGTCTATATAAAGCCTAACCCATGATAGTTTTAAATGGCTTGCTTAGGTAAATCACTTTCATCATCATTTATGTAACTTGGAATTCTAAGATAATTCTCAAGAGAGAATTATCACAAGCATATTAACAGGAATAGATGAGTGGAAGAACTGGGGTAGGAGTGCAATATGGCATGAAGATGGCTTCGGGTGAGTCAGGAACTCGCAAGACGGTTCTAGAAAGCAGCTGTGTGCCTGAGTTTTGATCAGAAGTTTATTTGCTGTTTTAAAAAATCTTTTAAAGAAAAACTAGTTGAGTGGAGGAAAAGACTTACTTCCATTTTCTTAGTTTTTAAAATTATTTTTCAGAGAAAAGAAAGCAACCATGAAAAAGAGTGGTATTTAATAAAGACAATTAAAATATTTTACTGAAGGAATGAAAAATAGGTAATTGTAAATAAATATTTACCATGAGTCTATTTGCTGTATTACTAATCTAGAGGAAAAGGGCCTTGCCTTATTTACCTGTGTATTTCCCATGCTAAGTATGGTGTCTTGCTCATGGCTGAAAAGCTTCCACCAAGATGAGATGACTCTCTCAACTTCATTCTTTAAAAACAGAATAAACAAAACAAAAATTGAAGACATCCAAATGAAATGTGGATAACATGTAGCTCTGCTTTGAAAGCCTAATTTCAGAAACCTATGAGCAGTCCTTTGTCAGTGATTAAGAGCTAGGGAATTCACTGAGTATTTCAAAATAATACCTGTGTCCTACTGATGCAGCCAAACCAGTGAAAATGGGTAGATGCCAATAAGGGGGCAGTCACCTCTTCCCAGCATCTAAGGAATGCACATTCAACACATTCCAGGAACAACTCCCCCGCTGGCGACTTTGCTCAGCGCAGTGTCTCTCCACCTCAAACTGCAGTGTGCAAAAATTAATCGGGAAGAAAGAGATGCCTTTCTGGAATTGTCAAGTTGCTCCACACGGGTGACCCTTTCCCTTGTAAGTCAGTAAGAAACCCATTGCAAAAAGGGGAAAAGTGTGTATCCAAAAGTTTCTGGTAGAGGGAGTGGAAAGGACTGCAGGGATAAAAATAATAACCCACCTAGAATTTGCTAGATGTTTTTTTTTTCCCTTTTAGTCACTCTTTGTAATTCTTTGGTTGAAGCGCCATCTGACCACCCTCAACTATGCTCATGTTTTCCCAGTGTAAGAATGGAGGAGAAGGTGTTTCATTGTAGACTAAGGCCACCCCACCTGTGGTTTAGTAATGTGAATGGCTTCAGTAAACAGAAAACCCTGCCCTTACCAGTGTTCACAAACCGTCCAATTGCTGCTTACAAACCAAGCCTGTCAGGAAATTCATTCCACCCTTGATAACCAGAAGCAGTAAATCAGCAAAGTGAATTAATTGTACTATGTCACTGGTTTTTACTGCTGTGTAGATACCTATGGATCCCCTTCAAGGGACGCCTAAATTTCATGTATGTGGTGATGACTTGCTCCCAATTCTTGTATTTTCTGTCAGTACCTATTGTTCTTAGTAAAGTGCTCATAAAACTTTAGCAAGATTCTAAAATTAAAAAGTGAGCCCCACATAACTAAAATTTGTACTGTAATATAGCAAGATAATTGTAGTGAGGTCTAGTAATTATCTGTGTTAAGTATGATTTCTCTGTAAATCATACCTTTTTTTCTTACATAGGCCTATGCAATAACATGTCATAAAACATACTGGATCACTTTTTCACCAGATAGGCATTATGCTTCTATCTTTTTTGAAAAAAAATTCTGTTCTAGCTTCATATACTAATGGGAACTTAATTTAACATTGACTTTTCATTATGATCATATATTAACTTGAGATCATAATTCTTTTTTTTTCCATAATTCCTCTCTTTTCTAAATTATAGATGTAGGAGGATGAAAGTGTGTCTTTATCTCAGAACACATCCTGGATATATACCAGTCTTGCTTTTAAAAGACCAATAATTTATGTAAATATTTATAAAATATTCTAAAAAATGGCTTTTATCACTGCTTGTCATGTTATTTTTTATTGAAGATGAATATTATACTAATTCTAGTTGACTCAGATTTTTAAGACAGTACATTCTAGTCCACCCTTCATATGAGAAATGGTTAAAAAGACAGTTTATTTTTATGGGACCAAAAGTTGGAAATGAACTTTTCTCCAAATAGCTGTATTTCTTTATGCCATTCCACCAAGTAGAAAATACATGTCCTTGGATTTTACCTGCATGGTGTTTTCCTAACACTGAAGTTACTAATTCTTGGTTTTAGGGTGTATGTTTCAAATTCTTGGCATTTTGATTTTTATCATTCTCAGGTAGAATAAATTAGTTCTTAAGTGTCTTGCCTTCACTAATTGTCTACAGAAAATATAATAAGTGACAGTACAAGCTCTCCAATGAGAATTTATCTACTTTTGTTGGTCAGTTGAGAGGCATCGATAATTAGGAGAGGATGTATCTGCAAAATTGTGAATAACATTTTGGTGTTGAAACCAAAGAGGCTTGTTAGTCTAATATGTCCCCTATATGACACTCTAGGCGACACTTATTCCTTACTATTCATACCTACAATCTTGTTTTCCCATTTTTACTTGATTTTCTACCTTCAAATCCCCTGTGTGTGTGTGTGTGTGTGTGTGTGTGTGTGTGTGTGTGTTTGCGTATGTGTAACATGGCTTTTTGAAAAGTAATATAGATAGGAGAGAGAAACTGGGGAGTAAGTACAATGATTTAGCTGTATTTTAAGTGTTCTAAGTACCATACTATAACATTAAGACTTACTGTATATGCTCAAAATTGAACATTAAAATGAATATACATTTTTATATAATAAAAATTTCATCTTAAAGTTATGCCTATGGAAAAATGCATAAAATATTAAATATAATTAGTCAGGAAAGGGTCACATTCAATAGTGAATTGTATCCTGCACTGTTAGACTATGATGTCTCTGGTTAAATATATTGTAACCTAAATTCATGAGATGTACTTTTTAAAAATCTTAGTTACTTCCATCAAATAATCTGAGTATGGATCCCACTTGTCATTGTTTTTGGTTCTTACTGGCAACATTTTAATTTAAAAGTTCTTATAAAAAATACAGATGATCACATTTCTAGGGTTTTTGAGATGATTCTGAGCTTCTTGCCTATGTTAAATACTATGAGTTTATAATATCTAATATCATTTGTCAAAAAAGCAAATTTATTATTTTTCTTTTTCTCAACAAAATCTTTAAGGGGAGAATTAAGATTTTTAAAATTATTCAGTGTATCCACCTTGCCCTGTTCTCTTCCTTAGTAACTGTCAACTTTTGTAAAAACTAACTTTAATATCTAAGGAATGGAAAATTATGGATTCATGTTGCAAAGTGGTCAATTAAAAAGGTTTTTTTTCTGAACCCAGCAAATTTCATTCCTTATCCCTTGAATCAAGCTTAATGTACACTGAAAAATAAAGCTTTACTTTGAATTATTAAAATTACTGTAAGATCACCATACTTTTTTCAGATTTCCCTGATCTTCAAGACTCTAAGGGGTTTACTCTGAGACCGCTTAACCAAACCTCAACATTTTTGGTGTTCTTATTTTCTCACTGGCTATCAACACCATACAATCATCAATAACAGAAGGTTTTCCTTAAACAAAATAATTATAATATCTTCAACATTGCTCACTAATATTTTTCCTATAGGAAAAAAATCCTCCCCTATATATTTATAGGCAACTTTTGACCCCATATTTGATCTAGATTAACCTCTCTGCTAATTTTCATGTTCAGTTGGATGAAAGGATGACTTCAAGTTTTATATTTCTTGGGAACTAAGAAAAAGTGAGTATCCCACATAAGAAAATATCAAATTTACTATACTTATTTCCTTTGTGCAGCTGACTCACACATGTTGCATGCATGGCAACCTTCTGCAATGAAACTGGTTAGTTTATATGCGAGGCCTCTCTTTCAATCTTGTAAAAGGTATCTAAATATTTGATAATGCATTGTCCACACCTAGGGTTCCAAAACATAGACTCAATTAACTGTATGAATCCACTCTCAGAAGAGAGGTAAATTAAAAAGCATTTAAAAATTGTTTTGAAGAATGCATTGCTGCAAGGTGGCACAGCCATGTAAACATGACACCACCATCTTATGGAATGTACAAAAAAGGGGTGGCTTTTGTGCCAAATAAACATTCTTCAATTAACGCTGCACAATATGTAGTGTGAACGTTCATAGTCTGTGTTTATCCATCCTGAGGCTGCTACTTTTAATGCCTCAAAAACTGTTGCCTGTGTATATTCTCCTTCTAGTGGATCTT
This sequence comes from Balaenoptera musculus, assembly GCF_009873245.2. Taxonomy (NCBI): domain Eukaryota; kingdom Metazoa; phylum Chordata; class Mammalia; order Artiodactyla; family Balaenopteridae; genus Balaenoptera; species Balaenoptera musculus. Next base: position 117,816,942 of record NC_045788.1, read on the forward strand.
GGGGGGAAGATCTGATCACAGACACATTTTCCCCTTGAATCTAAAAAGCTGAACTAAAACCAAATGAATATGAGATAAATGAATTAAGTTGTGTCCTATAAACAGAGGTTAGAGAGGACTACAAGAAAACCAATGGCATAATAAACTCTTTGTATTTGACCATATAATACTTACTTTGAATTCCATAGTTAGGATACTCATATATAAAAAGTTTCCTACTCAGTATGTTTTTACTCATAGTTTTGAGGGAAAATGTTGTTTATTGTGAACTTTTGGAAAAACATTTTGACACCCATTATCTATCTGCAGGGAAAGGATAGGTCTTCAAAGTGAAATAGACCGTGTTACCTGATTTCTCCCTTTTGCTACTGAAAGATTTACTCTCACGTTGTTTGTTTTGTCTGTACTACTCTTATTTTTTTTTTAATTAATGCTCATTACTTTTCATTAGTTTTATATTTTTAATAAAATATAACACCTTAATTTTGAATAGCTATGAATACCTTTATGTGTTATTCTTCAAAGAGGTTGATGTTCAAATAATTATAATGGTTCTATTTATTATACATTTATACATATTCTGAAGACAAAAAGAAATGCTTATCTTTGGCATGGCTTAAATTGTTTTGCCCCCATTTTTTCAGGAGTGTTAATATTTCTTAGAGCAACCAAAATTCACATTACATCAGCAAGTATACAGACCCCAATGTTGGGTGATTAGGCTTTAGTGGGAGGGCATATTTCCTGCATGTTTTATTAATGACTCTATTTCATGGATTTTTATTTTCCAGTGTCTGTACCTTGAATTACTTTTTCTTTGCTTGTGTTAGCCTCAGTTTCATAGAATGATGTTCAAATGGTTAAATAGTTCTTTGAAGCTCAGATTTTAAGCCTTGTTTAGTTCTACCAACATGATTTATTCCAACGAAACATTATCCCACCCCCCTCTTAGCTGCTTGTTAAGTGGTAGTAGCAGAGGTTGGTCCAGTCTCACACAGGAGAAACAAGGATGGATTTGGCAGATAATCTGGTCAGTGAGGCTACATCAAATGATGGCTCTTAGAACATTGTTGAATTCACAGGTTGTTCCAAAATAGCTAGGGTGATGCTTTTTGAACTGTGGGAAACTGGCCTTCATCTTGATGCATATATTACCTCCTTCATCATTGCTAGCATTTTTTTCCACTTGTTATTTTTACTGGAGGAAAGACACGTAATATTAGCCTTATTATATTCCCTTATGTGTAAAAATACAATATGTACATATTAACTAAATCATATAAGATCCATTCTTCGATAGAAATTTTAAAGCCAGTATGTTCCTTCCTAATAATTTTTCTGAAAATAATTTTAAATAATAGGTAAAGCTAATAGGTAATGGTCTCCTTGGTGTAGACTCTTAACTAGAACTAAGCAATGCTCTCTGATAACCAGACTTCAAGGTATAAAAATGTTTTTCATTATCAGAAACATTGTTAGTATGACTTAAACCTCCAAACAGTTATTACATTTATGAAATACAATTCTCTGGTTACTTCTTTCATATTCAAGTTATCTTCACTTAGAGCATGTTATTGTAGCACTTGGAGAAGACAAAGATTTCCTTGGCTCCAGTCTCAACTAGAAAATGCAATGAGAATTCATGTGATGAATTTTGCATGTATAAGTAGAAAGAAGCAGGGATACATTATTGTTTGAAAACAAGGTCAAGCATATTTTTTTAAATTTTTAATTTAAATTTTAAAAATTCTAATAAATGTAATCAACATTGGTTTACAAAACAGGTGCTAAACTACAACCATCTACACTTCAAATGAAGACAACTGGGTAAAATTAATAAAGTATTTTCTAAAAGTCATTGCTAAAGTTTCAAAGGAAAAAGAGGCAGTACAAAATCACCAGGTCTGGTGAATGAACCAGTTGGAAGTTAGATTAAAAGCCAATGGAAATTATAGAAATGGCAGCAAAAAAGCATCCTGCGTGTAGGTAGAAATAGAGGTACACTCAGCTGGTCAAGAGTAGGATTTCTGTTATCACGTGGTTGCATTAGTGGTTGGCAATACACACTAGAAGGCAGAGGTTTCACGTTTCTCAATGCATCTGCCCAGTGGATGAGTAACAGGTGATATGGAGGTTGTTCAGTAAATCCCAAGAAGAAGATATAAACTGGAATGTGGAAGGAATGTGAAAGAAACATGTTTGAACCTCATGCTGTTCAATTTTGAAGCCCTTAGTAATTTCATCTTTTTTTTTTTTTTTTTATGTATCATTGTTATTTCTCCTGAAGAACAGGCCGTTCTATGACTTTTCTTTCCTGTCTTCATATTTTTAAAAATAGTATCTAACACATTCTGTACTTAACCTCAAGGAAAATTTTACAGGGTTTCTTTAAAACCTTAACTCAGTGTTTTTCAAGGTAGGGCAAACCATTCTGAAGAAAGAAACACAAAATTCCAGACATGTTTGAGGTGTGTAAAAACTCTAAAGTACCTGGATCCTGAAGAATTGGAGGCAACAGCTTAGGTAGCTGTCCAGAAAATTTGGAAGGTCAAATACCTCTTTGGTTAGAAAGTCTACCTCTCTGATTTGTTCAAGATAGACTATTTTTTTTTTTTTTTTTTTTTGGCTGCGTTGGGTCTTCGTTGCTGTGTGCAGGCTTTCTCTAGTTGCAGCGAGCGGGGGCTACTCTTCGTTGTGGTGTGTGGGCTTCTCATTGCGGTGGCTTCTCTTGTTGTGGAGCACAGGCTCTAGGCACGCGGGCTCAGTAGTTGTGGCTCATGGGCTCTAGAGCGCAGGCTCAGTAGTTGTGGTGCACGGGCTTAGTTGCTCCACAGCATGTGGGATTTTCCCGGACCAGCACTCGAACCAGTGTCCCCTGCATTGGCAGGCAGATTCCCAACTACTGCACCACCAGGGAAGCCCCAAGATAGCCTTTTTGTGAAAAGAGTTTTGACTGTAAAGAGTGAATGAATGAATGAATAAGCATTTTTTATTAAACAAGCTCGGCTTTGTTTTATTGCTGCTGTTCCTTTGTTGTTGTAATGTATGCTTCTAATTCATGCAATACCCAAAGTGTTCTTCTTCTCTTTAAGAAATAACCCTTAGTGAAATACTTTCACTTCTAAACAGTATGACATATACATATATATGTATATATGTATGTATATATATATTTGAAATTTTCTTTTAGTTAAAAGAGATCTATGTAGGAGTGTTGTCTGGAATATGGATAAAAATTTCTCCAAATACCCTCAAGTCTATCTGAACAGGAGATGAAGAGTAGTCGGAGTAGAAATTTACCTTCTATTTCCCCACACTATTGATTTTTTTTCTAAATAATGAATAAAAGGGAGAAGACACTTTAAAAATTATCCAGGGTGTATGGGCATGTACTACTACTCACTTTACAGTTATAAAAAGTTGGCTATCTGAAGTTGGGATAAATTAATGCAGTCACAAGTCAGCTTCCTTTAAAACTAGTTGGGATTATTTGAGAATCCACCCAATGGATCCTCTCCTACCCTACTGAGAAAGTCCCTCACTGCTACCGCTCTTCAGACAGAAAGATCAGGGTTCATGGAAGAAACCAGGAAAAGAATCTCTGCGTATTACATCTCCCTGACTTGTTCACTTACCTCCTTTTCCTCCTCATAAGTAGTAGATGTGTTTTTAGGGTCTATGTGCAAGTTGTTATTTTCAAAATTATTATAAGGTCACCTATTCAAAGGAGTCTGAAGTGCCTTTCATATTTTTAATTGCTTTTGTAAATCAAACTTTTGGAAGGGACTTGTGAATTGAGATAGCATTATTACAATTTGGAAATTTTATTTATCTGATTCTTCCTCTTAGAATAACAGTGCCCTCAGACCCTGAAAAGTCCACTAGTTGTTACTATTTCTTTTTACCCTACTAGACCTTATGTACCTCAATTAAAGGGAAGTGTTTAGACTTTTCCCTGTACTCTTTGCTCTGCTTCACATCTTTAAAACCCAGCAACTTTGTCACCATGTTCCAGGTGCATCAAACCAAGTTTAAACATAGAAATGAATTGGGAATTTTTTTTTGTTTCATTTAACAAAATTTGATTTTAAAGTAGCAGGTAAAATAACCTCAAATCAAACTGTTACATGGACATGTTATTTTGCATTGATATGGCACTTTTTGTTTAAAGTGGGCTTAAAGTTGTGAAATTAACATTCCAATCCAATGTAGTAGCTTCGTGCTTTTTCAAATGGGGCAACCAAAACCTTGAAGTGTTAAATAGCCTGCCTGTAGTTGCACAATGAACATGGCAGAGAAAATTAGAACTCATTTTCTAAGTTTCAGTGTATTTTTTCATCTGCGTTTCTTTCATATATTAAATTTTCAAATTAGAAGTGGTATGTGCTTTCAAAATTAATTTAGACCTCTCAAAAACACTTGTCCTGTGATACAGTTAGCTTTTCTGTGATTTAAGTGCTTATTTTCAGAAGGTTAAAAATGTTAGAAATGTGAATGAAATAGAAACACAAGTAAAAGTCTCCAAACTGATAGATTTCTTGCTTAGATAAAATCCTCATGGGAGATTTGGTACAAACTTTGATGTTCTACAAACTGACTTTATTCCTTGGAATAGACATAATGGTATATTGCTAAATACTCTTTTATCGTGTAACTTGAAAATACCACATGAGAGAAAATAGAATATTTTGTTGATATGTCCTTTGAACATTAAAGTATTCAGTGGCTATTCTCAAAGTCTACTAGATAAAGAAAAGTCTTAAATTTAGCTGATTTTTTTAGCTAACTAATGTGTAGTCAGATCAGAAATAGATGAGCAACAAAATAGTTGGGTAATGAACTAATGGAAAAAATGAATGAAACTTACAAGCAAAGGCTTTCAAGAAATCATATTAGATATTATGGTTCTATGTTTGATATGTTGTAAAATTCAAACAAAAATGGAAAAAAATCTCTAGGCCACCAATTATTCAGTTATGCCCAAGTTACTCAGCTGTTTTAAATCATTATAACTTTCCCACTTCTGCAATGTTACACAAAGGAAGAAATTCAATAGGGAACAAGACACATGGAGAAAAGTATTGATTTCAACACTATTTGTAACATCCCCAAATTGGAACCCCAGAGATTCTCAGCAATTGGGAAACAGTTAAACACTCTATGGTACTTTCCCGGAATGAAATTTTATACAGGTACTTAAATTATTAATTAGACAAATAGTAACATGAGATTAAGGGAAGAGCATGAGCTTTGGGATTGAACAGACCTATGTTTGAATCCTTCTGCCACTTCCAAAATTCTCAGAATACAAAGGGACTTCTAGAATCTCTGTGCCTAGAAGTTCTTCCTTACATGATGGAGACTGCCTATTTTGTTGGGTAGTGAGATCCAAATTCAAAAGTCTACTCTCAGAGAGGGCAGTTTAATTTTGAATTGGTGCTGTGACAATACACTTAAGAAAGAGATGAACTTCAGAATTAGATAAGCCAGGATCAAATTCTAGCCATTTACTAGTGGTTTGATATTGGGTACATTACTTTACTTTCTTTGAACCTCAGATTCCCTGTCAACAAATTGCAAATAAGGATATCACTTACCTCATGGAGTCATTGTGATGATAAAATAAAATGGCATGATCTATACCAGCACTGGACTAGATAGGAATTAGGTGTTGAATAAATGGTAATTATTGGTATTATTGTTGGTGGGTCATTATACTAATCAAAAAAAAAAAAAACCTACTCAAAAAGATTTTAATTGTTCATTTTTGACTAACTTATTTTCAGTATAACATTAAAGACCCTCTGTAACTGTGCTCCAATTCAAATGCTTGGCCATTTTTCCTAATAATATTCCTTGCATAAGCCAGTTGCACCTCTCTCACCTGGTCATTTCCCAAATGTTGTATGAATCACCCCCCTTTAAGCCTTACCTGTTTCTCTGCCCTCAGACCCGATGTCTTTTCTCTCTGACTTTGCCTCCTCTAACAGTTCTTCTCATCCTTCAAGGCTCAACTCAAGTGGAGTTGTTGGCTAGTCTCTCTCCCCTGTGTTCTTACACAGTTTCTTTAAAACAGCATGCTTCCCATTTTCTCTGCATTATAATTTTGTTTGTGTCTGACACTTCCACTACATACTAGGCTGTTTTAGGACAGAGACCATTTTTCCCTGCATGCTATTAATTTTTTTAGCAACTTAGTCTCTTGTACCCAGTGGACGGTCACAAACTATAGGTCAAATTCAAGAGTGACTGAAGCTCTAGAAATAACCTTGTGTAACCCTTCTTGATGGGTAAGTGCCATTTGAAGTACCCATTTGAGTGTGATTTTTCTAATTTTTACATATCAAATTTTCATTTATATGAGATTGGTCCTGTAAAGGCAAAAAGTATTGGAATACCTGACCCCAAATCACTTTTATCCACTCTAATTTTAATTAATTACACAGATATAAGAATTATTGGTACAAGTTACATGGGTATAATACTCTTTCTGTCTAGGCTAATTCATGGTCATAGCCTCTATGTAATCCACGAACTCTATCCCTGACTTGCTTACAATAGTGCCTATAATATTGTGGGAATTTTTTACTACTTAGAAGTATGGAAAGATAAATGCATTCATTAACATGGTATATTTGGAAGACTTGTAAATCCTCTGGAAAGAAAATAGACTTGAGATTTCAAACATGCTTTATAATTGTTTCCTTGGAAAGAAAGATATTTTAGGTCTTTAAAACTGATTTACTACAAGGGTGGTGAAATTGGGGGAAAGAAAAAGCCAAAAACCTTGACCCTGACATGAATGTCAGCTCATCTTGAAAGAGTTCTTAATTTCAGTCTAATTAAAATATTTTTTTTTAGCTACCTGCTCTATAACTTCACCCATTGATAGGTAATATCCATTAAATCTCAAAAGATAAAAGCTACCCTTGTAGCGTTTTGATTTCTTCATATCTTTACAAATCTAGGAACCATTTTTACAGAACATTGCTCTCTGAGTGACTGAAAAGATCAATTAAATTGCAAAATCTGATACATATATAAAATATATATGTGTATATGTATACATTCTATACACATGTAGGTTTTTTTCTTTTCCAAAGAATTTATACCCAAATTAATAGCCTATTCCTTCCTGACCTAGAGAATTTGTCTAAACCCTTGGATAAAACATTCTAAAATGGTTCACGATACCCGCTTTCTGACAAAGAGTCAGTATATCTGATAATCCAATCAAAGAATCAAAATGCCTGATTATAATCTTATGACTTTTAAATATCCTATTACTTTCTCTTGGTGTTTCATATTGAATGACCCAACCCTGGTTAAAGAAGTGACTGGACTTGCCATAGTTTGACAAAGAAAACCTGTCAAAATTTAAAACTATCAAGGTCAGAGTAGACTTTCAAAAATCTTTATTCTTGATCATATGCAGTAGTGAACTTAAACTTTAAAGATAAATCCATCAGTATTTTTCAAATCAATACAAGATCCAGTTCTCTTTTATCAGAAATAGAGAAGGAATCATTTAAGTATTACTTATTTTTCTTCAAATAGAAGAGACAAACTAGTTCATGTGCAATCCTAACTTGGAAGTATTATTTGATTTAGGAAGACTCTAGAGTATGTGTTAAGAATCTTGTCTTATGAGCCCTTTCTCTGTTTCACCCCAGCCTCACCCTCTGCCCCTGCATTCTCCTCATGTTCATCTTTATGCAACAAAACAGGGCTTCTCACTCCATCCTGAATATGTATTTTTATTACTTTCTAACTTGCCAAGTTCCAAACCACTTTTAACTTTGTAATATTCTACTATTTCCCCATGGAGACTGAATGATACTTGTATACCACCACTATAAACAAAATATACATATAAGCAAACAGCTAGTATAAATAAATGCTGCTTTGATATTAAAAATTAATTATTAGGATTTAAAGGCCTTTATTAAATAACAAATATAATCCTTAAGCTAGTTTAATGGTAATTATATTTGAGTACCTACTTTTAAAATTTATGTTGTGATGCAACACCTAACCCCCCAAAATTAAAACTATTATTACCACACAAATTTATATGTCATATGCCTAACTAAGGATTTGGAATATTGATGAAATACCATGTCTTGCTAGTACTTAAGAAGAGTCAAGCTAATATTAACAGTGAAATAATCCTTTAGCATAGTAAGAGCAAAAATCACAAATAGACATGAAATATTTGCCTTTCTGAGACCATTTCCCTCAGTCTACCAGCTCAAAACTAGATGAGAAATCCATTCTTAGTTCTTGAGGATGAATTAGGACTGGCACACATTTTTAGAGTTCAGCAGCTCAGAGTAACACAGATAGGGCATTTTTCTATAAAGTTTTCATAGCCTGTGTTGCATGGATCACATATTAAGAATTTTTTTTATAACTAAAAGGCCAAAGAAACTGTGAGAAAAGAAAATGAGTAAAAAGTTAAATCAAACTTCGATAATACAAAGTTTTAGTAAGGACTTAATTGGTTTCTATTACCTTGTAATTCTTAAAGATAATCCTCACGGTGTTGAATAATTCATTATTTATTAAATTTAGTTGTTAGCTGGGCATATTCTAAGATATTACCAGTTAGAGAACACCTAAGATAAAATATTTTTAATAAGAACCCACCCCTCCTTTTTTCTCTCAGCTGAAATTGTCATGGGAAGTCTATTTTGTTTGTTTGTTATGAAAAAGTATTTGTGGAACAGTTTGTCATGCTATTGGTACAGGTGATTTTCTATGGTAGATTATGAAGATTCCTGGATATTTTTATTTTTCACAAACATAATAAATGTTCATTTATATAAAATATGTGTATATATGTAAATATGTCATATGTTACAGATGTCTTAAAAGTATTACACATGTGAATAAATATATAGGCATCACAGGGTCACAGGATTCTGGAATACATGTGAATTCAAGTAACAAAAATGTTTATAAATAGCACTGAAAACTTTAGTCATGTAGATTTCCTTATGAAGCATACTTTAATATTGCAGTAGGGAACAGTGTGGGAGTTGCCTAATTTTAGTTCTATTTTAAAACAATGAGAAATTTAACTGGCTGCTTAATTTTAAATGGCATATTCATAAAATTAAGCTGTGTCCATTCAAGGGTTTTTCCTATCAAGTTAACTTTCCCTGTGCTTACCAAGAACATTATCTAGTGGATTTCTGGATCGGTTGGTTCATATTTGAAAAAGGATGGATTGATTTTTAGTGGTGTTCACCCCCAGAGTGATGAAACTAAAAAAGAAAATTGGTGATTTTACATTTCAGGAGCAATAGGATACACAGATATATTGATATATTGGGATTTTTGAAATTATCTACAAAAATGTGGATATTTGATCTGGAAAGGACATTAGATCCTGATTCTATGGGAGACCTAAAGAGAATATGTGTTTCCTCTAGATCCCACAGCCAGTTAATAACCAGCAATAGACAAGAGCCTTTTGGTTGGGTGCAATTTTCTATTGCCCTGAAATTCTTAAAGGTAATCCTCAGGACACTGGCTATTTCATTATTTATCAAATCACATTTCCAACCCTTTCAAATATTTTTCCATAGCCTGTGTATACAGTGAATGATACATAAAAATCAGTCACATGTTTACCATGTGAATGAACTTAAAACAACTTTATGTGAATTCACTATCTAGTGGGAAATTGCTACTTACTATGTGAGCACCATCTGTCATTCAGTAGGGAAAGTATACCTTATTACTATTTTTTTCCACTCTTTTTAGTTAGAGGTACAACTCATAAAGAAGTTACTGATTATTGATCCAGTGTAATTGAAATAGCCACACATTGGAATAAGATGGCTAAATAATGAAAATAACATGTTTACCAGTATATTAACTAAGAAAAGAAAATAAAGTATATTTGTGATTTATGTTTTTTTGTTTTGTTTTTTTTTTGGCTGTGTTGGGTCTTCATTGCTGCAAGCAGGCTTTCTCTAGTTGTGGCGAGCGGGGGCTACTCTTTGTTGCAGCGTGCGGGCTTCTCATTGCGGTGGCTTCTCTTGTTGCAGAGCACGGACTCTAGACACACGGGCTTCAGTAGTTGTGGCTCGTGGGCTCAGTAGTTGTGGCTCATGGGCTCTAGAGCGCAGGCTCAGTAGTTGTGGCACACGGGCTTAGTTGCTCCGCAGCATGTGGGATCCTCCCGGACCAGGGTACGAACCCATGTCCCCTGCACTGGCAGGCAAATTCTTAACCACTGCACCACCAGGGAAGTCCCATGTTTATGTGTTTTTAACACAACAAAAACTGGATTGAGAAGCTTGCCAAACATATTCATTTTCCCAAGAATATCTTTTTGACGGCTTTAGTGAAGAAAATGATGCTTTTGAATCAATATATTGTGCATAATTTAAATGTCAAGGATACAGTTACTCTTCTGGGGTTTTATTTGCTTTAAATTTATCAAACTTTTATGGAACGCTCTTTACCGCAAGGATTGGCTGCATCAGATTTTGTTTTTCAGGGAATCTTAACTTTTACCCTATGTGCAGTTATATGCTTCCAGGGTAGAGCTAAGTGGCTGCTGCTCTTGGATTTCTCTTCTTCTGGTGCCAGAATCACCTCCCTGCAATACTGCATGTGGAACATTCCTAATCCACATTTGTTTCTCCCAGGACGCTGGTTCCTTGGGGATTTGCCTACCTAGCTTGATGGAAGTATTCCAGCTCTGCTTTCTTTAGGGTAGTATTTCTCCTTCATTTTATCTAAATAGAGGATTGTATTAGCTAAACATGACTAAATTTGAGATATGAGTAGGTACATTTCTGGTATCTGGTTTTGTTACAGTTTCTTATGGCCTATGTCTCTGCATGTAACATAGTGTTTTAATGTGACTATCTTTTTAGTAGCTACAACTCCTAGGAAAAAGTTTGGAAGCAAGTTGTTTGAAAGAAACAGGTATTTAAGTTCTTAATTCAATTAGTAACTCATAAAGTCTATACTGATGAGGATGCAAACAGCCTTTATAAGCATTAATGTCATGAAATGAACATTTTGTAAAAGTGAATGTTGGGTTTGTAGATCCTTAGACAAATCTTCACTGTCAGTTGAATTTATTTAAAGAGCTTTTCTGGTCACCTTTGAACCTCAATGATTTCTCCAGATGTACAGAAGTGAACAATGTAAAAATCTTGCTGTTTCAGCAGAACTGATTCCAGCTGGCTGGGAACTGGATCTGCAAGTCATTGGTTACAGCTGTGTTTCGATTTATGTGATGGTTGAAAAAATAAATTACCCGATTAGATGGCTAGAAAGAGGACTCTTTGTTTAGCCCTTGTGTGGGGACTGAAAGTGTTTATGGTGCTGTTTTCTACGCAGTCTTTGCAAAGTAAGCTGGACAAATAGACTTATTCAATGCTCCTAAGAAATGTTGCATATTCAGCTTTAATTCTTTGCTAAGGAAACTTTTTTTTTTGTATAATGCTGTCATCCAGCAAATGTTTTAAAGGTCTAGCATTTAAGAGAAGCAGTAAGTTTTCTGTCCTACTGAGCACTGCATTTAGTAATTGAAAAGCTGTTTCCTTTTAGTGTGTGCTTTAAAACATGTCTTTGTCAGGCATACGAATTAAAATACGTTTCTCTTAAATTCAAAGCTTTATAATAGCAAAGTATCCAAACATAAATTCTAATTTAACCCTTTTCTTTAATGGGTTATGTCTCATGGCACATAACAGAAAATTAAAGTAGTAAATAAAGAAATATAATCAAGCATTACTGCAAAAAATTGACATGTCTGTGGGCCACTTAGGCTATGAGGGGTTTGAATTTGTGACTATTTTTGTTGTTATCTAAGTAAAGATTACAGATAAGAGTAGGAACCGTATTAAACAGCATGTAACTTTTCAGGTTAGTAAAAGTCAAAATGCTAGTACCTCTTGGAGATTGAGTGTTACCCTCCCAAGAGAATTAACATACTAATATAAGATTGTATGAAGTTTTTTTTTTTTTAATTGTATTCCAAGGTAGGTTTTCTTCCTAAGGTTTTTATAAAATCCTTAAAAGGGACAGAATTCTCGAGTGAACTTGAAAATGAGGCCAAGCACTTGATCAGGTGTTATAATGTCCACCAAGTTCTATAGCAATTCAGTGTGGGAAATACCCAGGAACATATCATTTTTTACCAAGATTATTCTTTAACCATTTCCTTTCTTAGACTGAGATATGTATTATGGAATTTAAGTGATGCAGAATGAATAACCATAATGTAACCAAAAGGAAACAAAGGTGGGATTGATCTGTCTTGAATTAGCAGACAGTTTTGCTGTGTCAGGCTATTTTTCTGATCAATGGAAGTATACCCTCTAACCCTTAACAAGTCAATGCAATTGCTTGGAAAGGATGGAACAAAGCATGAGAATGCAGGATACACTTGAACCTTCACAGTTCAGAAATATTTAAATGATGTTTATAATGCTTTAAGTATTTTCCCCTCCTCCCATGTAATGGTAGCTTCTTCAACATACATTGAAAACCTATATAATAAGGTTCAAGAGTATGCTGTAGTGGCATTCTTCATGAAAGAATATATTTTGAAAAGTTAAAACTTGTCTCATAGTACTTATACTTCTAAAAGTGTATTAATCAGGAAACAATCTCCATCACTTAGCATGGAGACAGCAAAGTGAAAATTAAATCTTGAAAAAAAAAATGTATGATTGTGTGATATTAAGTTTCAAAATGAACAGAAAAAAATCAGGAAATGAAATAAAAGTATCTATAAAGAGAGAATATTTTATTTAAGATAACTTACCCTATCATTTGTGTTCCATTCCTGCCTATCATGATCAATGGATAAAGTATTATCTTTTCCTTATGTTAAAAAACTTACAAAATTAGCATATTTTTTCATATTGAAGAAAACTCAAAATCTAGAATAAAAGTGATTATGAGCAATCAGAATAATAACTATCCATTAATAACTTTACCTCACCTAAGTTAGGCAGCATTCAAAATGAGTATTTTTTAAAAAATCAAAAAAGGTGTTTTTAAAGTTTTTGATAGTTGATAGAGATTTTTAAACCTATGATTCACCTGATTTTCTGATATCTTTTTTTTTTCCTCAGATTTCTAGAACCCACCTAAGTAGTTTTATAAACTGACATATTTTAGCCTGAATTTTAAATGCCTTTTTAAAGCTAAAATATGTCTATTCAATCAATTAATCCTAGATTTGTTTAAATCCGTGTAGGCTAATTTTTATCAATAAGTTGTCCAAGGAGACTGTGAGTTCATCTCCTTAGTGCATGTACCATAACAGTGTATATATATTTTTCTAAGACTTAGAAAATTACTACCTCCCTACATCTAAAATAAAAATATTTTATATATTGTTTCAAATCAATGAAAATTTAAATGTAAATAGGGTAATGCACATAAAAGATCTAGTGTAACATTTTGATATTACCATATTCTGCAGCTAAGATGAAAGGTTACATTTTTTGAGATTTAATTATTAGGTGAGATATCACAGGGAAATATGAAGAGGATTTATCATTAGTCTTTCTGGAGATAAATGCTACTGGACAGTACTATAACGATTAAATGATGCAATTATGCATACAGACATCTAAATAGTAGGTAGTAATGACCAACACGTGTTTCCAGTTTTACTCCCTTTCATTGCACAAAATTTTAGAGCTGAATTAGGTCTTGGTGATTAACCGAGTCATCTCTCCTAATTTTAAAGGTAAGAGAACTAAGGTTCCAAGAGTTAAATGACTCATCCAAGACCATAAATTTTATTATTTACCAAATTGGCACTCGAACCAGTTACCTGACTCCTAGATTACTTCCCTTCCAACTTCGTTTGAAAGTGTTGTATATAGAACATAAGGAAAATAGTTCAGTTGGCCCTCCAAATCCGTGGGTCCTAAATCTACAAATTCAACCAACCACAGATCAAAAATATTCCACCCCCCTCTCCCAAAATTCCAAAAGTTTCCAAAAAGCAAAACTTGAATTTGCTGCATGGTGGCAACTATTTACATAGCATTTACATTGTATTAGGTATTATAAGTAATATAAATATGACTTAAAGCATATGGGAAGATGCGTGTCGGTTATATGTAAATACTACACCATTTTATATAAGGGGCTTGACAGTTCCTTATATAAGGATTTTGGTATCCCCGGGAGTCCTGAAACCACAGGTACTGAGGGATACCTGTACTCTTCCGTAGTTTGTTAGCTAAAACATAAGTTATTATGGCTCCTTTGCCATAGTAGTCAAGCTCTAAATATGACAGTAATTCTGAAGTCGCTTGATCATTTCCACCTAATGTCCCATCTTAAAAAGTCAAGATTAATTTTTCACTCTCTCATCTGTTAGAAAGCACATCAACAGAGCAGAAACATTCCTTTATTGTTAGAACGTATAAGCCTGCTAACTGTTGAAAAATACTCTTCTGGATTGCAAGATAATTTGATACGGCATAATTTTTTCCCATGGTCTCCAAATTGCCCCTCATTATTATCCCCTACCTTTTTCCTGAAAGAGAAGCACTCCACCAGCATCCTCAAGACTGTTTGTTCATGTGTGTGGCTGTACAACAGTCACTGTCATTGTCACTTCCCCCTCAAGACCTCCCTCAAGTTCATGTTCTTGCTCCAATTACCCCTATCTCAGACTTGCTCTCCTTCTCTCGTCTCTCTGGTGTGGCTTTGAATGTGGTCCCCTTGTGGATATTGATGACAGACTGGATTGGCAAGTGGGTTACACATTTGGGGAAAGCAAGGGGGGAGGAGAAGGGGAGAGGAAAATGGGGGGAGGGTGGGAGAAAGAGAGAGAGATTGGTATAGAGTGTTACAATCATATACATTTTCTAAATAGAAGAATGAACATTAGATTTCACATGGCAGGGTCTAAAGGGTCATCCTTGAAAGGAAGAGAAATCTGTGTGATTATTTTTCCATGTTAGTTGTGATGCTCTGCACTTATATATCAAAAGAGTAAGAAAAAAGTAATTTTAGGTTGACGGATAAGCGTTTTGCATTACAATCCAAAAGTGTCCGAGTTAAACACTGAACCAACCCCTAGTCCAAATACTAAAATACTAGAAGAAAAGATGTCAGGTTTTTTCTTGTTGAAAACCAGCTGCATCATTCACCATGAAATTTTTAAAGTAATAACTCATATACACTTATGTTTTACTTTATTTTCATTTTGCTTAAGATAATTAGTTCCAGAATCTGACTGATAACTCAAAATTATCTTAACAGTGTCTACACACACACACACACACACACACACACACACACACATACACACACCTGTTTTTCTTTAATAGAAAATTCCCAACCAGGTCATCCTAGTTCACTGGCATCTGATTCTTGTCTCCCCTGCCCTTTAATTATTCTTTTCTCTTTTAAAAAAAGGAAGAAAATGGTATAACCATACTTGTTGTTGCTCTTAACTGCAATTTTTTGCTTATATGAATAGGATTTTTAAAAATTGCTTTTTCTCTGTATTTTTGCTACTCACACTACTATTACAGCCCTTCTTTTTTGAAAATAGAAATTCGTAATATGGGTTGTTTGACAGCAAAAAGAGCATGACTCTCCTTTCTGGAAAGGTTAGACAAATAAGCCTCTGTCAGATTTATTCGGAGACTTTAGTTTGAGTATGTTTTTGTTTCTTCTGATGGTTTTGTTATCAACTACCTTAAAGTTCATTTCTGTACAACCCTTCCCCTTAAGTAATCTTACATATTTCAAAACTATTAGTAAATAAAAGTATTAGATGCTCTTTAGTCAAATGGAATTCTCCTATTTTAGATCTTCAAATAAATCAATATAAATTCATCCTCTTAAAATAGACTGGAATGAAAGTATTGCGATACAGTGACCAGTTATGCTATAAACTTTCACAAGGACAGTTTAAGTTAACACTGTCCAATAAAGCTTTCTGCAAGGTTGGAAATGTTTTATAGCTGTGTTGTCCAAAATGGTAACCACCAGCTACATGTGCTGTTGTACGTTTGAAATATGGCTAGGGCAACAGAGGAACTGAATTTTTACCTTATTTAATTTTAATTTTCATAACTACATGTGGCTGGTCGCACCTTATTGGAAAGTGTAGGTTAAATAAAGCAAAGAAAATATGCAAGTAATAAAAAAAACAATATATTCTGCACATCCATGAATTTTGAGTCAAAGTTAGAACCGTAGATCATTTTTTGTCCTCCATCTTCCTTATCCTAAACCTCATCAATGTTCTTAAATACGATTCCCATAATAACAATGAGTTCAAATGGCCTCTCTGAGAAAAGATCCCTTGCCTTAGTAGTAAGGTAGAAGGCAGGTTGTATTAAAGTATTTCAGAGCAGTCGTTGCTTCCTTTAACTTAATACATCATTTGATATACATCCAGATCTATCTTAGTTATTTT
Organism: Balaenoptera musculus; assembly: GCF_009873245.2. NCBI lineage: Eukaryota > Metazoa > Chordata > Mammalia > Artiodactyla > Balaenopteridae > Balaenoptera > Balaenoptera musculus. The sequence goes on from NC_045788.1 coordinate 117,833,377, forward strand.
TTAAGTTAACGGAACAAAACTCGAATAACATATAAAAATAATTGATCTAGGAAGACCATACTTGCATTGCTTGCTCAAATTAAATATAAAACAGACTGAAAAATTTACTTTGTAAATAGTTTAGCCATAGTCAGAGTCTCATTTAGGGATGTTTTAGTATTGATGAATGGAAGTTTAGAATAAGAACAGACCTTAAACCCATGTCTATGACAGACATAGTTGAACTGATTGATTACATCTTCTTTCAAATAAATATTGATTTAATCAAGTTTGGATTCCCATTGGCCCAACGATGATCTTGACAGAAGCCTGGGCACTTGAAACTGGCTCACCCCTGTCTGGATATAAATATTTTAAATGCCTGGACATTTATAATTATTATTTTTCTTCAAACCTTTATTCTTGATTTTCTAACTCGCTTGATTAATGTTTTTATGCCTTCTGTAAAGTTACGTGTGTGTCTGTCTCTGTATGTAATAAACAGAGATAGCATGGAATAGGAAAAAGAAAGTTGTATTTGCATCTGTTGTTTCTGATTCACAGAGCTGGGAGTGAGGTGCTTAATGCAGGCAGTCCACAGAGCTAAGATATCAGTAGGCAGTTTGCTGTAAGCACATGTTCAATTATTAAAACAGTCGACATTTTATGTCTGATAGCCATAGCAAGGTCACAACATTAATTTATCCAGAGTATTGTGGGCAACTGTCTAGAAAAAAAAAATAGCATAAAGGACTCTGATGATGCTGGAGAGAGAAAGAAAAAAAAAAAAGATGGATCTGAGCAAAGAGACTTTAAGAGACGACCAGTTTAATACACACACGTAGAACAGGAAGGGTGAAGTCAGCAGGCTTCTCACTGTTACCAACAATAAGTATTTTAAGCTATGCTATGCATGCATTAATTTCTGTTACAGTTTTTCATTAAACTCTAAGCTTGAACACTATTCTGGAATCTTTGGTTTCTGAAATCTAATTTCATATTTCATTTGTTGCTTCAGTGCTCAGTGATTCTTTGCTCTTTCCTCTCCGTCCCTTTCTTCCCCTTCTCCACCTTTCCCCTCCCTCTTCCTATTTTCTTTTCTTCCTCTGCCTCGTATTCTTTTCCTTCCTCCCTTTCTCTCGCCAGTGAGAGTGTGTACTTAATACCATGCTTCCTCTGGATGCCCACTTCTTTATTTATTTGCTTTTTTTTGTTTTTGCACTTGAGTTTTTCCTTTTCTTTCCTTTCTCTTTCAAATCAGGAGCCTGTAGGAGTTGATGATAGAAATACGTAGCCTACTGCAGATGCTTCTTTCTCTTTATGGGTTGTGTGATGTTTTCTTTGGAACCTCTGCAAATGATTGTCCTTCACGTTTGTTGCCACAGTTCTGTTGCCAAACTGCTACCTTAGTTGGTCCTGCGGTGCCGCAGTGCATGCTGGGATCTGTCTGTGTCGGTACACCGAAATTTCTCCAGCACCAGACAGCATTAGAGTTGGCTTGAGAATAGTCGTACTTTCCTTTGTATGTATTTCTTGTATGCTGCAGAGTCACTGATGGCTAGCTCTGTCTGGCAAGTAATTCAGAAATATCGCTCGTGTAGAAAGGAAAGGTAGGCAGTTTACCACGTTCTATCATTAAAGGGAACAATTGAAGAACAAAGGAACTGGAAAAATACGTATATACTGCTTTTTATATTATGAAACACTGTAGTACAAACACGACTGTGTTCAGCCAAAATTTTACTTCCTTTTGTAACAATGCACATAGTAGACTGTTTTCACATATGTACACAAATCCATGTTTTACGTAAACATATATTTAATTATAATATTTATAGCCTGCAAACATTTCTTAGTCTCAAAGACTTTCACATATTCGCCAACATGGCTATTTATTATTATTTTTAAGAGTTCTTAAATCGAAAAAGTAAAAAATATACTAATATCCTGTTGGTTGATTTCATTCCAGCAAGTTAGAATTTCAACACAGTTTAAGTCATATCGATGATTCAGATCCTGGCAGGTCTTGTAATTCCTGTGAAATGAGAGCACAGCTAATACAAATATTAAGCAATTATTTTTATTAAAATCAGGTTTTTTTTCATTATTCAATAGAAATGATTGATCTATACAGAGCCACCGAACTCATCTGTCTCTTGGGCTGCTTGGGGGCTTCATATAAAAGTGCAAAGGCTCTTTTTGCTCTTTCATCAGCCGGGGAGGGGGAGGATGGGGGGGAGGGAATGAAGGCATAGAATAAAGTCTAGGACTGCTAAAGAATTGCTGGCATTATTTTTCTATCACGTGTGAGCCTGGCTGCCTGCTTCTTGAGGTAGTGAACCCAGGGTGAGACTGTGTCGGAGCCTGTTTCCACAACTGTATTTGGATATCTGTGTTATTGATCGGGGGGGAAAGGGGTGGGTATCCAAGTGTGAGGGGAGGGGAGGACCAACTGACTACTGGCTCACTGAAGCACAAGACAGCTTCTTCCGGAAAGATGTCAAACAACTGAGACATAGCCACAGAGGAAGTAGAAAGGTGGAAAAATAAGGAGACCCTGGAAGAAATGAAGGCTTTGGGGGCTTTTCCTTTTCACTCCTTTTCTTTCTTTCTTTTTTTTTTTCTTCTCTCATCTGACCTGCAAAGGCTAGAGTGACAGCGTCATGCAAATACTGCAGTCCCGCAGGTCTGGGAGAGGGTGGATGCTAGACTGTGAGTTAATGTTAATGATGAGCGCAGTGAAAATACCAGCCGCTGCCACCCCCTGCACACAGAAGCGCTCTGAGTCAGCATCAGATGCTTTGCCTCGCCTCTCGCTGGGTGTCTGTATGCCTGTGCGCGCGCGTGCTCGCTCGGGCATCCGTGTCTAGCCGAGGGGAGGGGGTGGCGTGTGAGTGCGTGGAGGGTAAAAGCCAGTCAGTCAGTGAGAAGCAAAGGTACGTTGGAGAGCAACTAAAATCTGACTGATTTCCATCTTTGGAGCATCAGATGTATTCCCTAAGGAGGATGGGTCTCCGTGATGGGGGTGGTATAATTATGTTAATGTCATATTTATGGAGGGGTGAGATTTTTCATTCTAATAATTGGTTGAATGCTATGGTCAAAAATTGTAAAGCCATATTCAGTTTTAACGAAAAGCATGGACTTATATCTAAGGACTGTTTTATTTTTTGCTTTTTGTGAGTGCTGCTTTTTTGTTTTATTTTTTTTAACTATTTACTATTTTAAGCCATAACTGATTCAGTATGGAAAATCAAACGATAAACAGAAAGAGATCTTATATAATGATGCATTACATCATGGAGCAGAATATTTAAAGTCTTAACAAGGCAAAGTAAAGATCTGGACAGAGGGTCGGGGGTGGTGGTTGGAAAGGGGTGTGGTACTAGGGTGGAGGAGGGGGCCAGTTAGCAAATATTTTGTTCAGTATAGCTTTCCTTGCAGCTTACTTGGAAATGGATGATTCACCTGTTCTACAGGAAAACATTCTAATTCTTTCCGTTTTTGTTTTTTCCTCCTCTTTTCCCTTTTAAGATCAACCACTTCAGAAGAACCAGATTCCACTTCTGTGGCCAGGACTTTTATGTTATGGCTGGTCCGATTGTTTTACCCTGCGTTCTATGCTACTAAACCTTGGATCATTCCTAAAGTACAAATTCTGTTCTCGAACCACAAACAAGGCTAAAAGATCGGAGGAAATTCAGTGAATATGGAGGATTGGGATTGTGTATTTTCAAAAGTATTGAGCTTTATAATGCAATTGTTTAAAAGTAGAGTCTCTTTTTTTCTTATGTTGCCAGCATTTTAAGTTACGTGTTTATTAAGTGGCATTGCTCAAATAGCTACAGAGTATGCATGGAAATATCGGCCGTCTGAATAGTTTGGAGATTCAAAGAGAAATAGCAAGCTTCAGAGGTATTAAATTATGACATGCAAAAAAGTTTTTGTTTTATTCTTAACTGCAACAGTGTATATTTAAATTAGAGTTAAAGTGTTGTATGTCCTGGGCCCACCTTACAAGTTGTGCTGTATAGATGTGTAATGGGAAGCAAAATTTCAATTAGGGTCCCATTAACTGGCATATAATCCTTCTTTAATGTAACAGAGGTTATGGTGTTGCTGTACAAATCTGCTAGAAACAGATTTTAACCCATTTTTCGTCTCTTTCTTGGATCTGATGGAATGACTCTTAACTGTACATTATCTGCATTGTTTCATACATTCTTCATTATTTTAAAGCCTGAAATTAGTCTCTAAATGGTTGTCATGAATATTCAGCTCATCCTAACTTTATATACCATAGATATATTTCTGCATATGTATTTTAATTAGTATTTAGAGGAAAAAGTTAACTGAACCCAACTGTAATTTCTAAACTAGCCTTATTACTGGAAGAAGAATTCTACCGCATCAAACCAGACTTTTCCTAGTCCCTGAGACCCTAACTTGTGAGGTATTTTAGTAACATCACAAGTCAGGCTCTTGGGACCTAGGCGGAGGGGAACCAGCAGCTTTGGACCTTATTGATTGTCTACAGTTACCATCAGAACAAAAGAACATACATAGATTCTGCCTAGGAGAAATGAACAGTGCTCTTCTTTATAATCAGCAATGTTTTCACCATGACCCACCCCCCAAAATACTATTTTCAGAAACTGTACTCTAAAGTGATGACAGAGTGCACAGAAATAGCATTTGTATTATAACAACATATATATAAAAGCAATATAAGATATCTGTGTAAGAAGCAAAATTAAATACAAGTGTTTTTAAAATGCTTCTTTTGGTGTATTTAAGGTGGCTAGCCTAAGAGAATAACTCCTTAGTTAATAATGAAGAGAGTGGTTTATATTTGTAACTTTTTTCATATGCATAGAAATATATACATTAGCTACTTAAATAAATCCTTCATGTTTTCACACAACTATGGCTGAGAATATGTATTGTATAGCTATAATCATGCTTGAGGCCTAGAAATAAAATCATTTGCCATCTTCTTTATTTGACCCTATTAGATTTTATACTGATTTAAGAAGAATGCTGCATTATACTTAGTATTTATTGCCAGAGTTTTCTTTAGTCTTTTTAACCAGACAACATGCTTTATATGTCTTATTATAAGACATTATCTTGTTATAAGAGTTCGAGTTATCATAATTAGCAGAAATATAATACCTTTTAATTTTTGCATTTTACTTGGCATATATCATGGACATATGTGAGATAAATTAGTAAACACCACCTATGAAGTCCGGCTGCTCTAGTTCATCTATCAACTGAATCTGAACTGCAGACTTTTATGAGAATTTTAGTTTTATATGAGGTAACTATTTCAACTATATCATGTCACATTTTAATATTAGCCATTGCCATATCAAATGTGCTTTTTTGAGAGCAGAATTATACATTAAATCTATTTTTAAATTTTACAATATTGTTGCAGATAATAAGATTCAAAATGGAGATGAGAGATTTTCCATAATAGAAGAAACAAAATGATTTCATTCTTTAAACTCTATTGCTTTACAGGGGTACTATAAATTATATATATCTTCACATTTTTAAAATAAATTTCTGAGTGTATTTTAGAATACTGTAATAGAGTCTTTGTTCACCTTTTTATTGGACTTGTTAGAATTACTTATGATTTGAAGTATCACAGAATACAAATCATCCATGAGTTATATTTCCTAAAAAATTGATGTTACAATATCATAAACATGTTCCTCATCTATGAAGGCACATAGAATGTGTTTAAGCATATATCCACCCTGTATCTATTCAGATTCTTTACTTATATCACCTGTTTCATTTATTTAGAATCTCTGAAATTTTAAGTGTGTGTATGTGTGTGTGTATAAACAAATGTTTTAAAACTTCAAATGAGTGGATATAATATAAACTGTAAAGTTTTGGGTAGTATTTATTTTTTACTTCTTTTAACCTTATTCTCATTGTAATCAAGCATTTTTAAAAGCATAAGTTTCTCAATACAAAGAACTCTATGTATGTGTATCTACAAGTACACAGAAACTTGATTATATTTAATAGCCACATTTACACAGCAGATCAGAAACCACCTCTTATATAAAACAATATCACATACAGGTATATGTTTACAGACACCTGTATGTATAAGATGTTCCATCAATTTAGTTCCAAAATAATGTAAGGGATAGATGTTTGTTGGCTATAGTGATATCAAATATAACTATTTCAAATGCAAGATTTTTTTATGTCATCATATTTATGAACCACAATATATATTAACTTCGGTTTCATAGTCGGAAGATACCAAAGCTAGATTTAAAATGCAATTGTGTTTATTTTCCCCAAAAACATATATAAAATATATATTTTTTACTAATCGTCATGCATTCTCTGAACCCTCTGTATGTAACCTTCCGATCTATGAACTATCTTTTCTGAGCGCGTCATTGATAAAGCTTTTCTCTTACTCCATAAAGGTGAGTAGAGCTATAAGTGGGTAACTTTGTTTATATAAATTACTTTATGCTGTATATGGATAGATGGATGCCACTTTTTTCTGCATTTCTATCTTAGCTGTCACAGGATATTGTTTGGGGGCTGTATAATATGATTTGGAAAATCAGATCATGCTAAGCTTAAAATAAAGGAAGGATCTACAACAAAGAGCAAGAAAATGATGTGTTGCATACAAAAAAAAAGCAGTGATATTAACAATTCGATGGCTTCATGGTTAGGAGACCAGCCTGAGCCAGACGCATATATTAAAGGCTGTCTGCTGCCGATGCGAGCTTGCTCAATGCGGTGGAAATGAGGAATCACCTCCTCTCTGACACCAGCTTATTTTTACATTTTAATTCTGAAATAGAGAATCACTGTTTTACATAAATATACTAACCCCTGCTTGATTATTTTCCTTTCTCACATTGTTTGCTAATTTACTGTGAACTTCAAGTTCTATTTTTTTAAATATCATCACTCACCTTAAACATCTATCAAATACCAATGAAGTAGTAGTTTTTCTTTTGTCTCTTTTATATTGCTCTGTTAATATTGTTATACTCATGCTTGTAACTTTTAATCTCTGTAAGGAAAACAGCAGTTTTTCAAAATGACATTTTTTAAAGCCATTTAAGGTCCATCAAGGAAGCCACTGCTGGAATTTTGCCAAATCTAAATATGATTATATTTCATTTCAGTGTTCATGGGGTCAATATCTTTCTGAGTATAGAAGTCTTTAACACTTTAGTGTTCCAGTGAAGCTGCAGATGAGGTGTAGAGATACTCTCAAGTCATTTAAGCATTAGGCTACATAAATAATGTCAAGGAAGAGGTATAGGTATCTCAGGGGAATTACAGTACAGGTTAATTACTAATGAAATTACAAAAGGTATATACTATGTTAAATTCCTTACGTTCAAATGGACATGCTGGTACATGTGCCTGGCCTTGGTTTAATTCACCTGATAAATATTTAAATGGTTTTGCAAGTTGTCATGTTTGGATGAGGTTTGAGAAAAGCAGTACATAAAGGGTTAGCTAACGCCCGAATTTTCTTGCCATTTACACATGCAGAGCATAGCCTACATTTCGGAAGGCAGCGAATGCAGGCATCGTTTTGATTACTTGGATTCTTTTGTTAAATTTCTCACTAGACATTTAACTTAGCACTCAGGTCCCACTGATCCTTTAGTGACTGTATTTGGAAAAGGAAAACAAAGTTCCTAACATAGAGAAGTTTTCAAATATCCTGAACGTTTCTAAGCATTTGAAAAACAGACTTGTTAGTGCAGCTTTGCAAATACATAGTTAGTATGTAGAAACTTAGGTGCTATCATTATCTGTCTTCTCCATCTCTGTATTTAGTTTTTTTATCTATCAGTGACCAGCTATACTCTGAGGCATTATATGTATATATATTAATATACGTTAACATATGTACTTAATATATATCAACATATACACATGAATATATAAATTAATATGTATTAATATATACATTTTATATATTTACATATTCTATATATATATATATCTCTTAGTTTTTTTAAACCCTTGGTAAAAATAGTATGAAAAGTGAGACTTCGTCATAAACTTATCCACAACATTTTTTCAATGAATTAGCTTCTATTTTCATTGAATGTTGCTTTTTCCCCAGCTTTATCAGATGGAGTGTATTACTAGCCAATAATATTAACTTGTATGTAATGTCTTACTTGTGGAAGTTTGAAAGCAGATAGAACTTTTTTCTTTTTTAAACATCTTTATTGGAGTATAATTGCTTTACAATGGTGTGTTAGTTTCTGCTTTATAACAAAGTGAATCAGCTATACATATACATATATCCCCATCTCTCCTCCCTCTTGCGTCTCCCTCCCACCCTCCCTATCCCACCCCTCTAGGTGGTCACAAAGCACCAAGCTGATCTCCCTGTGTTATGCGGCTGCTTCCCACTAGCTATCTATTTTACATTTGGTAGTGTATATATAAGTCCATGCCAGTCTCTCACTTCATCCCAGCTTACCCTTCCCCCTCCCCATGTCCTCAAGTCCATTCTCTACATCTGTGTCTTTATTCCTGTCAAAAGCAGGTAGAACTTGAAGGTAATTGAGATTAAGTGAATTTGAGATTAAATAGTGTTATATAATCAATCAGCTGATTCCATGCATATTTTATGAAGAATTTAAAAGTGAAAAATTTTCATATGGTGAAATAAATTTTTCCTTGTATCTGATGTAAGAAATGTGATTTTAAGTGTGTTACTTTAATAATTAATTCCTGAACAAATAAAAACTAGCATAAAAATAATCATGGGCTATATCTGTTAGGTCAACGAAATAAGAATCATAACTCCTAGGTTTCATCTCGGCCTTTTAAGGTTTCTGGGGTGCTTTGGGTTCTTTTATGTAGGTGGATTTAACCATTCCCCTTTTCTAAGAAGTTTCTTCCTCTCTGTTGGTAGGTGTCTGACGATTTGTGAGCACCAAATGGCTATTCTGTGGAGTCATCTCTCCTTGCCTTTGAATTAGCTTTCCCTTGGCCATGAGTCAACATCAATATTTTATACATCCAAATTGGTAGGTCTTTCTTGAAATTCTTCTATGTATTTTTCTGGACATATAAGTGAATTGTGAGAAATTAAATGTACTTTGTTATTTATGGTCTTTCCAGTTTTCAGACATCTTCACTAAGAGATTTGGGTGATGTTGAAATGTTAGCCAATGGGAGCACTTGGTTTTGTAGGATTTAAAAATGTAATGTCTTTCTCATGGTAGACTTCCTATTCTTAGCCGTGAGGGGGGAACCGGTATGTGGCTAAGTTATTACTCTGTTAAACCTCACACTGAAAACCCAGACCATGCATTTATAAACCTTGGGGAGGATTCTACATTAGACAACATATTTTGTTGGGGGGGTTACACCACAGTTGGTTCCCTTCACTTCTCTCTCTTCCTGACACCCCCTCCACCCAACATGGAGCCTTTTCAACTTCTTCAAAGAAGTGGGGGAAAAAAGTAGACTCTTTATTAATGGCAGAAAACAAACTGGCTGCTGGACTTCAGAGACAGCCTTCTAATAATAAAGCAGAGTAGGCACTGCGACAAAGAATTCTTGAATGTACTAAATATATAGGGAAGCCTATTTAAATTCACCAGAGGGGCTTAGAGGGCAAGCAGCAGAAAGTTTAGAATTCAATTCAAGCCATGCCAGAAACTGAAAATGTACCTTAAAAAGAATTTCTGAAACAATTGTTCAAAGACATGTCAACTTTTAGGGTTCTTTCTAGAATAATGAAATTTGTACTTTAATTTCTGTGGTGAATTTTTAAATTAAAAAGGAAAAGTGATTAACAGGATATCAAAGGAACTGTGTCTTATGTTTAAAGAAAATGTGTTTTCTTTCCGTAGGGTGTGCTCTAGTGAGGTCCACCAAGTACACTGACGAAGATCGCCCAAATATATACATACATGTGACAAAGAGATGATGTATTTTTTTCAGCACTTAGATGCATCATAATGGAAACTCTCTTCCTACTTTGGAAGAAAGATACTCAACTTGTATGTTCTCTCTAGTTCCTTTCCTCCCATTGAATTTTATGACATATTATTTTAAATAAATGTAATGAAGTCATTCTGAAAGAGTAAATTGCTAATAAATAATAGGACTATGTGTTGCTAAATTTGAGAGATAAATAAGATGATCCCTACCTTATCTCTTATTGACTTTAGAAAATGCTCTTACACTTTATAAGACGTGCATCTATAAGAACTACCACATCTATAAGAATGTATATTTTATTAGTCTTAATGTTGAGATAAAGAACTGCTTATAAAGTTTATTTAAAGGCCTTTATGACTTTGACTCAGGGAGGAAATTTCTAGTGGGCTTTTTCTTAATGTCTTCTTGTAGAATTAACATAGATATTAGAAAAAGATCGTCATTCTTTGTCTCAGGGATTACAAGTTGTAAAGAGGATGGAAACTTGGTCTCACTAGTGACACATCTTTGTTGCCATTGAGGAAAGATTCTACTTGAGAATGAAACCCACGTGAAATTCACCAATTCATAAATACAACTTATTACCACAAAATAAACTGTTGAATCATTCACTCATCCATTCACTCATAAATGTAAATTTAACATAAAAACAGAACTCAATGAATTAAGGCTGCATAAACACATGGGACCACTATGGCCGATTAAGATGTGACCATTTAACAAAATTTGATTGACTTTAAAATGAAATGTCAGATATGTGAATATTAGTTATAGATGTTAACTATTTAATGATAAAAAGTAGTTGTTGCCTTCTATAAGTTAGATGAAGCCTGATTCATAATTTACCAAACAACTGTACTGATTTCCACTTAAGTTTTAATGACATTTTAATATCAAGGACTTCAGACGACTTAATGATTGATCAATGAAATAATCCAAGTAAATTCCTTAGCTCAGTGCCTAACACCAAGAAAGTACTCAATGAATATTAGCTTATTTCTTCCTGTTTGGATTTTAGTATTTGCTTTTGCTAAACAGACTATTTATTTCATCACCCAAATTTACTGGGTATACACTGTCTCAAAGGTGAGATGCAGACACCATTAGGAAATCATTTCAGCTCCAGGGAACTCACAAATCACTTATTATAAACATCTTTATCAAGGGTTTTCTGAGTGTCAGCTATAGGAAATAAAAAGAGGAAATCTGCTCTTAAATAGCTTATGGTCTACAAAAGATATCTTTCACTTGTCCGACACTTTTTATCGTTTTTGTGTGCCTTAGCCTTTCATAAGTTCTGTAATTTGGAAGTTTTATTCTTTTTTATATTTTATAGATTAACATTTTATGTGGTTTGTCCTATTTTCTAGTTGTATATGCGATAACTTATCTCTATATTTGAGTTGCTTTGGACAAGATATGGGATACTATTAGGATTTTTCACTGCCGAGATTCTGGTCATGTTATTCCCTATACTATGCAAAGGTCTGGTGATTAAGACCCATAGATAGACCATGAAAATATTAATAACTGTGGTTTATAAAAATGGCACTTCCAGAATAATTGGACCAAAATGCAGTATTTACATATGATTTCATTCCATCTAAAAAAAAAAAGCCATCATTTAATTTCTTTTTTTTTTTAACATCTTTATTGGAGTATAATTGCTTTACAGTAGTGTGTTAGTTTCTGCTTTATAACAAAGTGAATCAGCTATACGTATATCCTCATATCTCCTCCCTCTTGCGTCTCCCTCCCACCCTCCCTATCCCACCCCTCTAGGTGGTCACAAAGCACCGAGCTGATCTCCCTGTGCTATGTGGCTGCTTCCCACTAGCTATCTATTTTACATTTGGTAGTGTATATATGTCCATGCCACTCTCTCACTTCGTCCCAGCTTACCCTTCCCCCTCCCCATGTCCTCAAGTCCATTCTCTGTGTCTGTGTCTTTATTCCTGTCCTGCCCCTAGGTTCTTCAGAACCATTTTTTTTTTTTAGATTCCATATATATGTGTTAGCCTATGGTATTTGTTTTTCTCTTTCTGACTTACTTCACTCTGTATGACAGACTCTAGGTCCATCCACCTCAGTGGATAACTCAGTTATCCAAGTAACTCAGTTTTGTTTCTTTTTATGGCTGAGTAATATTCCATTGTATATATGTGTCACATCTTCTTTATCCATTCATCTGTCGATGGACACTTCGGTTGTAAAAAAGCCATCATTTAATTTCTTAAAAAAAAAGTTAAATTGAATATAATGATATTGATCATGCAGAGTTTCATAAAGCAGCAATTACAATAATTAGTCAAAAGATCCAAACATTCTAATTGGGCTATTCTCTGGGAGTTAATAAAATATGCCGAATAAACTTGGACTTTTTAGACTTTTGCATCATAAATGCTACCATTGAACTTGAATAGTGAAGCAGAAATAGAAGACCAAAATTCTAATACCACTTTTACCACTAGTTATCTTTTGGGACTGAACCACTCTCCTTTTCACTTTTAAAATTTACAACTGATTTATAAAATTAAAATGTAGGGAAAGATGATTTTAAAGTGATTTTCAGGTAAAAAAACCAGTGTATCATTAGATAGTTGGATATTTTTCCATCCCACAGGGGACTTTCTGAGTCAAGTTAGGAAAGACCTAGCATTAGTTTAGATCACTACATTAATCAGATTCTTTCAGTAGCAAAAGATCAAATCTCAGCTCCAACTAGTTGCAACAAAAAAGGAAGCTGTATGTACATCATCATCTCCTCCTCCTCCCCCTCCTCCCCCTCCTCTTCCCCCTCCCCCTCGTCCTCCCCTCCTCATCCTTCTCCCCTCCCCCTCCCCTCCTCCCCCTCCTCCCCTTCTCCTCCTCCTCTTCCTCCTCCTCGTTCTCCTCTTTCTCTTCCTCCTTCACTTGCTTCTCCTTTCCTCCTCCACCTGATTCTCTCTCCCTTTCCCTCTCAATCTGTCTCTCTCTCTCTCTTGCTCTCTTTTTCTCTATCTATCTCCAATGTGTTGACTTCATTCTCAGGCAGTTGACCTCATTCTCACATTCTCTCTGTCTGATAGCCAAGATGACCATTGGGAACTCTAGACATGCATCATACATCATTCCTAGAGCTTGTGACTCCAGGAGGAAAAAATAAAAAGGTTCTCTTCATCCCTACATCAATTTAATTTCCCTGAAAGGCTTGATTGGCTCTGTTTTGGAGTCACTTCTCTGTGCATTTGAGAGTTACTCAGATTGGACAGCTTGCGTAGGGAGGCGGTACAAGAGTCACCTAGCTAGATTAATGTCAATGGCAGAAGGTGAAAGAAATTCAGAGGAAAAACTGTAACAGGGCTTCCAACAAGCACTACATATTTCTAAAGTGCTTAGCATAATAGTATGTTATAGGCTTCGGTCACATATGTTTATCTTGGTAAACTTAGTGGAGCTGGTCAACATATAGGCAATATTAAGTTTTTTAGCCCAAATGTGTTCTGTACAGCTTTGTAACTATAAAACATCTGCAGCAGCAAATCTCAATCTTGAGTATCATGGAGATTAATTACATTTTATTAGCATTTTTCATGATCATTTAATATTTGGCATACATCAGGAAGTCAATATTTGGACTCATTTAGGAATTTGTCATTTTAAAAATGATTTAGGATTATTAAAAATGGGAGATTGGTATAAAAGGGATGGTGATTATATTTTGTAATCTGGTGTCTATCTCAGCCACCATATGTTTAGGCCATTCTGTTACAGCAAATTTTATATCCTTTCCACTTTTACCTCTAATATTATAATATTAGGGAGCTTTATGTTGCTGATTCTTGAAGGTATTTTATTTTGGTTTATGAGTTGGTTTCTTCCTCTTTTACTGTCTTTAAAGATACATATATATGTATATGTATGTGTATCTATATAAAACATTCTAATTGTATAAAATCAATACAATGGCTATAATTTTATACAGATATATTTGTATATATAGTTATATATGCCTTCATATAATACACATATATATAACTACATCTTTACATAAGTATAACCATTATGTGATTTTATATAATTTGAATGTCAGATCCTTATCCTTTTCAGCACTATTTTTTATCATGGTATGACCTGGACAATTTTAAACATTTTACTACCACGAACTACTATTTAGGGATCTTCTTCAATGAGAAAAAGATTAATTTGCTATGAATAATGATTCTCATGCAAAACATTTTGGGTTTTTGTGATGCAGGTGAGCAATGCTATAAATATAATTTAGGAAGTTTGAAAATTGATTTTAACATTCACAAGTTTTCTTCCTAATTAATCAAATTACAAAAGTATGCTGTGGTTTCCAGTATATTAAAATAAGTTGTCATATTTGGAATATTTATTTATGCTCCGTGTTTCTAAATGTCTGAAATATAGATTGCCGTAAATAATGTTTATTATTTATTCTGTGGAAGTATGATACCTACTTCCTCCCACAATTCTTGTTTATTTCCCACTAAGTAAATCTTCCAGATTGTATTTTATCTTTATCTTATCAAGATACAGAAAAAAAGGTTAAGGTTTTAGTTAAACCTTGCTGATTGGTTAAGAAAAGGACGGTTGTCATCGGCAGCCTTTCCAGACACTGGACTGTGGCTCCAGACAGTCAGCTGGTACTACCGCTTTGTCTCAACTATAAATCAGTCTTGTAATGGCCAAGGCTGACACGCTGACATTTTCAAGAAGAGTAGAAGACCTGATTTGACTGGAAATCAATTTATTTCACAAATCTTTGGTTGCTACTCTGAGCCTTTTCTTCTTGTGTCTTCTTGAGACTTATTTGGGATTTTTTTCATGATCATCAGAGGATTATTTGAGTTGTTATATATTTTTTAGCTGTAAAAACCATATTCTTACTTCCTTATTCAATCTCAAGGTGAAAACTTGATTTTTTAAATTTTATATAAGAAAAATAATCACCGATAAGCCAGATTTTATTTTAACCACGATGTATTGATAGTTTAAAAATGTGGCAGTAACAACAATTGCCATTAGTTTTGCAGAATTTTTGTAAAGTGTTCTGTGATTTAAAAATATAAGCTGTGTCCCCTGCATTGGCAGGCAGATTCTTAACCACTGTGCCACCAGGGTTTGAGCCCTTGTCCTGGAAGATCCCACGTGCCGCGGAGCAACTAAGCCATTGTGCCACAGCTACTGAGCCTGTGCTCTAGAGCCCGCAAGCCACAAGTACGGAGTCTGCATGCCACAACTACTGAAGCCCTCGCGCCTAGAGCCCGTGCTCCACAACAAGAGAAGCCACTACAATAAGAAGCCCACGAACGGCAACCAAGAGTAGCCCCCGCTCACCACAACTAGAGTAATCCCATGTGCAGCAATGAAGACCCAACACAGCCAAAAATAAATTAATTAATTAATTTAAAAAAAAAACAAGCTGTGTACACACATACCCAGATTAACCTTTGATTATCTAATAATACATAATGTCATTTATGGAGTGATTTTGAACTTCAATTATAAGAGGGTCTCAAGCCTAGAATGCTCTGAAAAGTATTTGATTTATACTTTTATATTCTTGCACATAAAAAGTAGGTTTAAGGATTATAAAGTCAGTGAGGAATAGCATGCATTTAATTGTATTACATGGGTCAAGCATTAAATTCTGCCTCAATATTTTTGACCGAGTGGCATAGAAAAAATTCCACATTTGACTAGTGTGAAAAGTAGTTCTATATAGATCTTTTAGGAACTTGGCATTGAATGTTAAAACATTTTTTTAAAATTAATTATGCTGTTATGTCTTCCACCTTTAGGAGAACACTGCAATTTCTTTAAAACCACAGAGGGGGAGAAACTTGTACTTCCTTAGTACTTTTGCTTGCTCCTCCAACAAGATTGATTTAAACTCAATGAAACCTTAGATCTTTTAAACACAATTATTAATTGAGAATCTGAGCATCACCCCTCTCTCTTGTCAAGTATGGAAAACTTACCACAATGCCTGGCAGTGATTTCTCTTTATCATCTTCATTATTAGTCATCAATTCTGTCCCAAATCTCACTTCTAAACAAGAATATTCTTTGATTGCTAAATTCATTATTTTGTAATGCTTCATGAACAAGTACAGTTGTAGACAGTTGAGGAGACTTTCAACCCTTAAATCTTTTTATCCACCCTTCTACTCATCCATCCATTCATTCATAATCTATACAAAACAAGACCCTACGCTAAGTATGTGTAAAATACAAAATGAGATTAGAATTCCTTCTTCACAAGATATTATGTTCTTATGCGAAAATAAGAAAAACTAAAAAAAAAAAGTTATCAAGTCAGAATGTGACAGATCCAGAAGGAATATATAAACACAATGTTTTGGGTTTGGAGAGGAAGTATTTATGTTGGTTGTTGAGAATCAAGGAAGATTCCCTAGAGGAGGCTGTGTTTAGCTAGTCTGTGATAGATAGGATTTCTGGAGGAAATAATGGCTGGATTTCGGGAAGAATATGCTGCATGTGCAAATGTGTAGATGCAAGAAAGATGGGCTGTGGTTGGCATTCAATTTTGTTGGAAGATTTGGTGCATTTTTATAAAATGCCTATTGAAGTGTAAGCTGAAGTCAGTTTAAGGAGGCCCCACAATGGTCACAGGGGCTCTTCTGGTAATTGTGTAGTTTTACAGTGTGGCAGGCACTGGGAATCCTTTAAAGATTTGGGGGAAGATGCAAGATTAATCCAAAGTCAGTGTAACTTAAGACCTCAACCCAAGGGACATAACAGAACTACTCAGAAAGACTTATGAAGATACACCATTCTTCCTACCCTGTACTTTCTGACTCAGTATGTTAGAAGTCGAGCCCATGCAGTTGCATTTTGTAAAAGCTCCTAGATGATTAACACCCCAATTGATAAAGAGTTGGGTAGAGAATGTTAAACTGTGAAGAATCAGGGATAATTAGACATAGGAAGAAACAAAAAAGGAGATCTAAACCAAGGATTCCTAATCTGAGGTCTCATGTTCCCATGAGATTATAAGATTATGTGAAATATTTTGAGTGGATATTCATTTTTTTTGGGAAAACAATCCTAGTGTTTATAAGACTCTGAATGGAGACTAAAATCACTCCAAAATTAAGAACCACTAGGAATACTTAGTGTGAAAAGGAGAAGGTAAATATGAGAAATCATGACTATATAATTAAGACAATTTCATAACCTAGTATATTGCATGGGGATAAAAATTATGGCAGGTAAGAAAGGAGTAGAAAGTGACAATAAATTTTTCCTCCTTTTGACACTAGAAGAATGAGAATGATGATAATCCTTCTGTGAATCAGCATCAGATCCCCCCTGGCTCCTATTTCAGTTAATAGAACTTTGATACCATGCATGTTGGATTCATGGTGTGAATGTGACTCCCAAAGGTAAGATATCAAACAAGTAATGAAAATTTTGGAGGTGATTACACAGCTTTGAAAATCATTTTTATGGAAAGCTGGTCAGGAATCTAGGCTTCTTCTATCCTGTTTCTCTCTTTGACTGACTTTCATTTCTCAGGTAATCTCAAAATGACCATTGAAGCTACACCATGTTGTTTTTTGGTCAGTAGGAATAAGAAGAGAAAAATAAGGACACTACACTTTCTTTTAAAGAAAATTTCTGGAATTCTTATACATACCTTCCCCCATGCCCTTAGAACTTAGTCAGCAGGTACACAAAGCTTTTGGGAAATGGGTGCATGGAAATGTGGACTTTCTTCTGAGTAGTCATTCATCCAGGTAAAAATCAGAGGAAAGAGAGGAGAATAGATAGTGCAGAAAACTAGCAATCTCTGTCATAGTATCTCACTAATAATTTTTAAGCATTCAATAACTAATGAACAAAACCATAATATAGAGACATTTTATCTCAACCTTCAGCCTAAATAAATATGTTGATTGGAAATAGGTAGAAATTTCTTTGTAATGTATTTATGATAACATATCTCATTTCAAACTCCTGTCTTCCTCAAGTGCTTCATATCCTGAAAAATCCTGGAATTCTTCTGTATGCAACTGGAAAGATAACATTACTGATTAAAAATAGAGTAACTACAAATGGAGTAACCTACCTATCCAATGTTATTAAACCTACTAGTCTCAATCCATCTTAAGCTAATTCAAGATATTTTCACATTAGTCCAAAGACAACTAGCTTATTTACAAAATAAATTAAACTTTTCCTGCACAATAACAAGTGTTCATTTTATAAAATTAGAAATTCCAGGCAAATAGAAAAAATATATATATATGTATGTATGTATACATACATATATTAATCTCATCACTCAGAAAATAACTCCTGTTATCATATAGTATATAATCATACTTCTCTCTCTCCCTCTTTGTCTCTCTCTCGCTCATTCACACACACACATACACTGAATATCTTCATAAGTATTTGTAACTTGCTTTTTAATTGTTAAAAACCAAATGAACACTTCCCCACATATTATCATTTTAGCATATGCTCATTATGTTATTGTTTGAGTATAATACAGTTTATTTAACTTGTGCATTCATAGGTGTAAACTGAGTTTCTTTCCATCCTTTTTTTCCCAGTATAAATAGTATTCTGATGATAAATACACATTTATATAATTATTCCATTGATATATTAATTGGGACAGATGATAATGGCCTGAATAAAGGTGGTGGCAGTGGAAGAGGAGAGACAAGGAGGGAACAGAGAAGTGTTTAGAAGATAGAATTGGCAGAACCAAGTGATTAACTGCATGTGGAATGATATCTGGAAATGTTTAACCAAAGTTATTACTTTCCCAATTTATGTTTGTTGCTTTATTTTTCTACACTTATTTGATCAATGGCATATACTTCTTTAGTAGAAGGGCAAACACAGTCAAGGACAGAGTCAACAGAAGATTTAAAGTGCTTAGTAGATTATTTTTTAAACTTTACAGCAAGTACAATAAGCTCAAAATGAACTGTTCTGATTTGGAAGAGCTAGGCTCTTGGAGAGGGAAATGGTTTTATTTTTCATTCTTAAAGGGCTTGGTTAGAAGTATTAACCTGATGCTAGAGATCTGGATCATAGAATTTATAAAAGTTAACCCTACACAAGAGAAGGGTTCAGGATATGAGTTAGAAGTAGTTGGAAGTGGGTGACAGATTCCTGTTGGATGAGTATAAAGACATAAGGGCCAGAGGGATTCTGAGCCCTGCCACCTTGAACCCTCCTGGGGTCGGGGGGCAGCTTTGTAGATGCTTATAAGAATGGCAGCAGGGGAGAACTAGAGGGAGTCTGAACTAGCATCCCAGCCCTCTCACCCTAAACCCATCACCTTCTCCCAAGAAAGCCCTTCAGCAGGGCACGGGAGAGATCTGGAGAAGTTTCCTTGTCTTCAAGAGGCATCAGGGAGATAGCTGAAAACAGATGGAGGATGCTGTGGAGTTTCAGAAGATCCACAACAACAGCTAGAACCAAGGAAAGAGGTTTACTCAGCAAGCTGGGCTCGTTGAGAGCAGCATTATATAAATAGTTTCACTGCTGAGGGAAGAATTTCATGAATTTTGCAAGGGTGAAAGACCAACACCCAAAAAAGACACATTAACAGAGGTTAGTGAGGACCAGAAAACAGAGGGTAGCCTTAGTGGGGAGAAAGTAAAAATCAGAGATGTGAAATGCCACCTTTATTACATACAAAATTCTCATATATTCTAGAATATTCTAGTCCATTATAAAATGGTAAATTCAATAATGATAACTATATTTCTAGATTTTCTTTTCCATTCCCTTTCTAGTGAGTGAATTAAGAACCTTTGGAAATTGGAACCTTTTTCATGTAGTTTATCCAAGGTTTAGCATAGGATGTAGTCTTTTTCAAGTTTCTTTCACGACTTTGTTTTTTCTTATTTTGTCTTGGTCCTTGTCAGATAGGCTCGTTCATTTATTCACTCAATCAACAAACACATTGAGTACCTTCCATATTGCAAGCAGATTATTCTAATCTGTAAATTTAGTTTTAAAGTGTAAACTTAGTTTCAGCTACAGTTTATTTTATTCTATTTGTTTAGTGTTAATTGAACATACCCATTCCTTTGTGCTGGATGGAGCATGTGCTTCACAAAATTCTTACCTGTGGGTGGACATTAGGATTACAGTTAAAAAGAAACAAAAGTGCACAAAAGCACACTTACCCACAAAAATATAGGGAATGTTGATGATGCTAAAGAAAATATGCCATGGAATAGTTGAGAATGTGCTATGTAAAATCATGGCACATCTCTTCAAAATCATTGGCTAAAAGAACATCATGAGAAAAACAGTATTATTTCTTTGTTAGTCCTTCCAATATCCTTCCTGGCAATTCAGGTGGAACAGAATCCAGTGAAATCTGGTGGTTTGCATCATTATTAAGCTCATATCTGCAAGCTAATCATGTGTGATAAGATTAAAATGTAAAAGCATTTGAATCAATAGCTCTTTCAGATGCTATTCTGATAAAATTGCTTCATTTTCTTTTCCAACTAATTAATTCATGTAAGTGGAAAAATTAAGAGAAAAACTTATTCATATTATGAGGAACAGGATCCAAACAGTTTATTGGACTATATTGTTGGCATCTTTGCAACCCATAAAGAACTCTTTAATAATCAGGTCTCAGAAACATCTGTCTTCGGAAGGGGTATACACTCTTACTTCTATTTACTTGAAAAGGAATTAACCTAAGGTCAGGAGCAGAGGTTAGGTTACTTCTACCTGGAAGTTAATCAGAAAATTCATTTTGCCCTTTGATGTTGCTTGTCTGCACACTTCAACCCCACTACTACCACCTTTATCTTCTTAAAATCCTAAAGCTCCCTTTCATGCATTGTGGCAGTGTAAAGGAATTTAAAGTTATGGATTTCTATATTTATGTAATTATATACTGAAAATATAATAGGATAGGGTAAAATGTTTTTAAAAGATGTGACACCTTAAAGGAGATTCACAGACATCATAGGTGACTCTAATATACTGGCAAATTTCAAGCTACGTTCTTAGTCATATTTCTGCTAGAAGAAACCTACTTTCTATTTTGTGTTTTCTGATTTGCATTACTGCAAAGTTATTCATGCATATGAAAAGGATATTATTCATCTCCAGATCCCTTCCTCTCCGTATTCCAAACCCAGTGTGTTTATGAGTTATACATAAACACTGCTATATCTGTATATTTATGCATGTATATCTATGTGATTCAAATTTGGTATCACAACTGGATAGTGAACCCAAGTGATAACATTATGTACTAGACGTGTCTTATTACATCATTAATGACATATCAAAATTGTCAAATATGTTGAAATCCAATAATTGTAACTGACAAGCTTTAGCATGATTTGTCTCCATTGGGAAAGATTGAAAGAGAGAGAGAAAAGAATGTACTTCTGTATTCCCCCTCTAAGTGCATATGACTATATGGTAAGCTCTTATTCTGCAAATATTTTTAGTGAGATGCTGTTTTCACTGTATTCATGGTAACTGGCCAGTGAAGGTTATGTGTGTGTAAGCCTTATCATCTCCTAAATTCAGAAATCCAGTGCTGTTCCAGAAAGAACTACAAAGTTAAACTGGCAAGAAGAAAAATGACCAACCTGGCAGGGTTTATCTCCCTCTAATGTATGATTCTTCTTAACTCAATATTCTAGGAAATTTTCACCTGAAAGTTTAGAGTTCACAGAGAAAAATTATTTCTCTTCTACTCTCTAGTTCTATTTCTACCCCTTAGAAAAGCAAATAGTATTGCTTAACTCCAAAAAGTTTTCTCTCAAAAATATCTTGGCATTTGGCAATAGGAGAAAAAGAGGGTGACAATGAATTTCATGGACACAGAATCATTCATTACAATGATGAGTTATTCAAGAATCCCCACCCTTTGTGTTCTGCTTTATCTTTATTTGGGGATGGCATGGAGGAGGAGAAAAGGGAAGCTTATGTTTTCTCTTTAAAATTAATTCGCAGGTAGCCATTTACTAGTGGATTATTTTAAGCCAAGAGGATGTTATAATTGCATTTTTCTTTTCAGTAATTGTGGCAGGTATTCAAGTGAATAGACAGTGGTAGGCATGTATAGAATAACCTGGTTTTCTAGACAGACCCATATGTCTGAGATCAAACGGCTACAGCACATTTAGGGTTACAGTCTCCTTCCCTTCCTCCTCATTCTCAACGGCAGTGGAGCTTTTTCCAGCGTTGCCATGGTAACACTATATCTGGCTGCTAGCTCTGTCGTAAGTTATTGAACTGAGACTGGCTTTTGGTTTAGCAGATAATTAGGTTCTGTCTCACAGGTTCATTTTCCTGTGACTGGGACGTGAATATGACCTACAGCTGGCCTCAATTTCAGTGTCACAGACAAAACTTTAACCCTTCCGGAGCTCCCAAGGCACTCTCCTAAGCCTTGCTTGTGAAGTGGAGGGAGTTCACTGCAGCCCACCTATACCTCAGAGAGGATTACCAAGCCCCATTTTATTTTTTATCTTCATCATAGCACTAAGGAAAATATGATCAAGATTGTACACCTAGAGCATTTTCAAAATTAAAAATATATCAACAATATGGTATATGTACTTATGTCTTGTACGTATAACATGTAGTATATAGAACTTTCCCATGTCATTATCATTTCCCTGCTTCTTTAATAATTTTTTAAGTTTCATTGAAGTGTCTTGTGTTGCAGTTTGGATTCCACAGTACTTAGATGTCAAAAACACCATTTTCAGGAATATTATCTTGGTACACTTATTCTCAGCTTCCAGAACCGTCTGCCAGTTGGTTCATGCCCCTCCCTCTCCTTTTTATAAACCCTAGATTTTTGCTGACATTGAAAGGTTCCTTTGGAGTCACAAGCAGGTCCGTGCTACAGGGAACAACGCCATCACTGCTAAAATGCCCAAATGTTCACTCAAGGCTTGACTCTTGCTGGTTTGGAAAATCAGCAAAGATCTGCCCTTTGTTTAGGACAAAGAAAGAAACATAACTTTGAGAACAGATATTGAATTTACAAAACCCACAGCAACACGGAGACCTGTACGGTTAATATGAGAGAGTATGTCTTTCTATATCAACGATAAAAAAGACCTTCAAAGAAATCTGTTTGAAAAATTTACTGTATTTAATCAAAACCTTCCCATGGAAAGGTAAAAAAGGAACAAGGGAGAGCTGAGACCACCATAATTAAAACATGAATTAAGGAAATTCTTTAGCTTAATTGTCTGGAGAATCACATAGCTATGTCAATAGATATAGGAAAGACTTGGAAGACTCAACAGTTGGACATTGAAGCTAGGATGTGTGTGTGTGTGTGTGCATGTGTACCACATAGACTATATTGTTTTAATCCATTCCTTCCATTCTCAGACTCTAGATGAGAAGAGCATCTTGAATGGCAGCAGCCTCAGATGTCCTGAGTGAGAGCAGCCATGGGCCCAGCAGGGTCCCATGAATTCAGAGAACTTAGTGGAGGAGATTGAGGTCAGGGTGGCGGGGGGTTGGTGGGGGGAGTTTGTATGAAGTAAGGAAAACAGCTGATGTGTGAGAAACCCAGTTATTGGCAGCTATTTTCCACTAAACTGAGCTTCGTTTAACTTTAAATCTCAAGTATATAGCACTTATTTTCTTATTAATGATCAATATGTTTGTTGAGTGAATGTATGAATTCCTCCCCACTCTCTATTCTATGCAGTAAGAATTAAATTGACACTCAATTATAAAGAGGACTTAGGAATTCTACATGCATTTTCAATCCAAAATCCTTTTAACTGTCTTCTCATGGTTTCTAGTAACCCCTAAGCCCTACACATACAGGTCATCTCTTGCCTGCACGATTGCAATAGCCTTGTATCTGCTCTTCTTCCCTCTTATTACCTACTGTAGTCTCTACTATGCACAAAAGATAGGGTGTTCATTTAAAATGCCTATCAGTCAAAGTCAGCACCCTCCTTCCACCTTCCCAGTGGTTTTTCATGTAATTAGAACAATGTACACAATCCTTACCGTGCTTACAAGGTCCTATATGACCTTGCCTTTGCCTACGTTGCTGACATCATCACTCCCCTCTTTTCACTCTCCACCTTGCCTTTCCTCAGCCAGCTGAGCACATGCCCACTGGAGAACCTTAGACTTTACTGTTCCCTCTGCCAGGAACACATGACTCATTCCTTTACTTTTATTCTGGTCTCTCTGCACAAATGTCACCTCCTTAAAGGTGCTTTCCCTAAACATCTCAAAAAGTATTTCATTCATTGTCTATTACCTTTCTTGCTTTAAGTTTTCTACATAGTGCTTATCACTTCTTGATAGGATATTAGACAACAAGCAAATAAGTGCATGCCTTTCCCGCTAAAGTATAAGCTCTTTATGGGCAGGAGCTTTGATTATTCATGAGTATACCTCTAATGCTTAAGAACCTAGTAGGCTGGACCCTAGTAGGCTGGACCCTAGTAGATTTTAATAAATATTTGTTGAATGAATAAGTGAATGAATGATTGAATAAAGAGATCCAGGTAGAGGGTCTGGGTATCCCAACCTATGTGAGGCCAGTAATGAGTGTTCCCAGCACAATGGATGAAATCTAATCCTACATGATGAAATTGCTTGAGTAGATACAGTAACATTGAGGGGCATAGCTTATATTTCTGCAACTCTCTTCATTAGATTGAGGTAAAACAAGGAAATGAAGCTTATTTCTACCTCATCCTTGCATGCATTAAACTCAAAGCATCATCCATATACCAAACCCATTTCACTCATGGAAGACCTCTTCTGTGAAGGATAGTAGATGGTTTTGGCTCTGTGGGCCATACAGTCTGTGTCACAACTTCTCAGCACTTCTGTTGAGGTGTGAAAGCAGCCACAGACAACACATCAACAAATGGGTGTGGCTGCGTTCCAATAACATGTTACTTATTAGAACAGGGGATCAGCCACATTCAGCACACAGACGGTAGTTTGCTGGCCCCTGATGTAGAGTCTTTCCCCAATTTCTCCTCCCACCAAGTTCTTGAGAGAATGCCCCAAGGACCATGGCTCTCTCACCTGATTCTTTCAAGAAATGAAACAACTTGGGGAATGGCTTCCCAGAGTGGGCAGAACACTACTGAGGCTGTTTTTTTCCCCTCTCTCCTTCTTTGCTCAATATCAGTCATTTCCTAACTTTAAACAGTCTCTGCAGTAGCAATAACGATGTATTGGTAAATGTCTAACAGTTGTCTCTCTGGGGGAGAAAAAAAGATGTTTACTAATTTCTGTAGTGTAAATTCTCCCACCATGGCCATTTTAAGCTACCAATATGATGTCACTTAACCTTGAAGTTGAAGAAAGCTGCACATAATAGTATCCTGAATCAGTATGAGCTGGCTCCAGCGCACAGCGGGATACAATTTAAAAGCTGCAATAACTTTCCTCACCGCCACTGCAAAAATCTGTAGGACAGTGGTGGGCTTGATGGGTGCAACTGGCTGGATGATCTCTTGGAATGCCAAAAAATAATGAAAAAGTATATAAATGTAATGCTGTATGTAAAGCCCTTAGATCGGTGTTTCGTTAAAATACATACTCAGTAAATGGTAGCTATTATCCTCTTAGTTTAAGTTTTTATAAGCATTAAAATTAAATGTTTAGCTACAGACTCAATCCAATTTGAATGCCTTTGTGTTAATAAGGCCTCTTAACATGGAAACAACAAAGATAAAGGAATTTTATGTAGCTATTCATGATTCTGCCCAGCTCAAGGTTAAAATAGCAACAAAATACTCCAACCGGAATAAAAGAAGTCTCCACTTGACTGCAGATCTTCATAACACTTCACAAGGGTCAAGCTGTGTTATTTTCCTTCAGTGTTGAACAAAAAGCATCTTAGGAGCATAGTTCAATTATTGATTGAATAGTGGGTTCAATTTGACTGTAATTCTAACAAATATACTCCGATGAGTTCAAGACCAGGGCTGGGCCAACAAAAGCTAAAGTTTTCACTCAAGCTTTGAGGCAAATGCTCAGATTAAATTAGTAACATGGATGTCTTATAGTGTTGGGCTACTAACAATACTCCTCAGGACCAGTTAGACAATGCTAGTAGAATAACAGGCAAGATATTGACAACGGTTTGAAGGACCAGACACCAAAATGGACATCAATCTAAAAGAAATTACTGAAAAAAAATATAGACTCTGAAAGAGATGAATACACAGCTTAGGTTTAATCACTCAGTATTTAGGAGAAAAGGCTAATATATGCTGTTTTAAATACCATAAAAGTGCTTTTTAAATTATTTACCTTCTAGTATCCTTTGTGCATGCTCTTCAATCTATAAAGTTTTCTGTACTTGTATAAAAATATGACTAAGTGTTTGGTCTGTGAAATTAGGTAAGAATGAGAGTATTCCTTTTAACCTTTTAGCTAATCTTAATCTTTTTCTCTGTGCTTCTATTAGCACATAATTCAAATATATTGGTTTTGTGGTAGTTATCCTCTTCTGATTCTTGACAGCCCTTTGTTCTAGAAGATACAGTTTAACAATGGAATACCTCAAACCAAACCCTGGCCAGAAGCCCCCCAATCCCCAAATATTACTGAATGAGTTGTATTTTCTGTTTCAGTAAACTCTTCCATATGTATTTTTTGCTATATTTTCTTTTGGTTTTCTGCTCATTCTAATATTAATGAAAATATATTTTAGGTAATCAGCTTTCTTTTAAAAAGAACTTCTATTATGGAAAATTCCAAAGGTATACAAATTAGAGAGAATAGCATAATGAACCTCTAAATGCTCATCCCCCATAGAGGTTCAATTATTGAATGATTTATTAGAGGGGAGGGGGAAAATTGACATCTTTTTTCCAGCTGCATTGAGATACATTTAACATGTAACATTGTGTTGTACATGGTGAAATGATTATCACAATAAGGTTAGTTTAACACATCCATCACCTCACATAGTTACATAGTTACCGTTTTTAGTGGGAAGAACATTTAAGATCTACTCCCAGCAAATTTCAGGTGTTCGATATAGTGTTGTCGACTGCAGTCACCATGCTGTACATTACATCTCCAGAACTCATTCATCTTATAACTGGCAATTTGTACCCTTTGATCATCATCACTCATTTCCCCAACTCCCCAGCTCCTGGCCACCATCAACCTACAATTTGTTTCTATAGGTTCGTTTTTAATTTAGATTCCATATATAAGCGAGATCATATAGTATTTGTCTTTCTCTATCTGACTTACTTCATTTTGCACAATGCCCTCAAGGTTCACCCAGGTTGTCACAAACGACAGGATTCCTTATTTTTTATGGCTGAATAATATTCCACTATATTATATATACATATATTATGTATACACACACAAACATATACATGCACACCACATTTCCTTTATCCATTTATCCATCAGTGGATACTTAGGTTGTTTCCATGTTTTGGCTATTTGTAAATAATGCTGCAATGAACATGGGGCTGCAGATATCTCTTTGAGATAATGATTTCACTTTCTTTGGATATACACCCAACTATTCAACTTTTATCAATGTATGGCCAATCTGGTTTCATCTGTACCCACCATTCACTCATTTCTAATTTCCTGGATTATTCTGAAGCAAGCTCATCCATCATATAATATGCAGGCATTTATAAATATTTCAGTATGTGTCTCTAAAAGTAGAGCACTGCCTTTTTTAAAGCACAGTATCACTATTACGCTACAAATATTTACAATAGTTCCCTAATATCATCAAATATCCCATAAGTGTACGAAGTTTCCTGATTGTCTCATTTTTTAAACGTTAATTTGTTTGAATGAGGATGCAGACATGGGCTACTCATGGCATTTTGTTGACATGTGTCCAAAGTCCCTTTCAATATATAGGTTCCTCTACTTTCAGTTCTTTGCTATTTATTTGTTGATGAAACAGAATCAGTTACCCTTTAGTGTCTTTCTCATTCTGGATTTTGCTGATTTCATCCCTAAAGTGTCATTAGTCATGTTCTTCTCTACTGGTGTTTCCTGTAAACCAAGTTCTTCACTGAAATGCTACATTCAGATTCTTTTCCTTTTTTTTAGTAAGATTTGTTTGCAAATGGTATTGTATCCATCCCACCAGGAGGCACATAGAAAACCTGTCTTTATTGTGACTAAGTGGGAGGAAGTTTGTGATTTTCTAAGTATTTAATTATGGTTGCATCATCCAGGAATCAAATATTTCAAACTCATATGTTAGAATTTAATATAACATTATTTTATGATATTTCAAAAAGAGTACCTTAATCTCCAGGGATTCCATCAACTGAGCAGGTTTGAGCACCTTTACCCTAGTGAATATCAAAATTTGGATTATTCCACTTGTATGTCTGAAATTGGATTAAATTCTGGAGAAATTCCAGGGGAAGTAGCCTTGAACATACACAAGGTACATATGTAGACCTTCTTCAATATAAAATAATTCTAGTTCATTCTCAGAAAGGAATGAGGAATATTGCATTAGAACTAGACTTTTGTGGTGACCTTTAACTTTATAAGAACTTTAGAGAAGATCAGTATGGGCTAAATTACCGGGACAATTCAAAGCATCAGAACTGTCTGGTGGTGGAGCACGTGAACCATTCTAGCCTGCTCCAAGAAGATGGTACAACTCTGTCACGATCCTGAGGAGTGCAGAGTTGAGATAAAAATGTGAAGACATTATATGAAGTGTTAATTGTCATTTAAAAACAGAAGTATGTGTGTATTCTTGGGAATACAAATAAAAGCATGTGATTGTTTATGGACTTTCAGAAATGTATGGCTTTTTAAATAGTCACCTCTGTGGTTGTCTTTTTGATTCCTCTTATGAAAAAAAACTGGAAAATTAGATGGAGTTAATTTATAGTTAGCTCATTATTGACAGTGCTTTAATCTCATATTCCTTGACAGATATGAAGAGGATATATCTTTCCTTTATATATTTATTGGGGATAAGTTATAGCTAGTTTTCCATTGGTATGGATGCTTTGAGTTCAAAGCTATGCTATCACATATAAAATACTCCAATTTTTCAATAATACATCACTAAAATTAGACCCATATTCTATTTTGAAGCTGGGAGAAAATCTTACTTAGACTCTGAGGACTGGATTACATTAATGAATTTTCTTCAAGTTCTAAGGTTCCCTGAATCTATTTTAATTCCATGTCAAGAATTGGAGAGATTTTTCCAAGAAGTTATATAAATTTACAAAATGAAATATGGGAGTCTATGACCCACTTCTTAAACTTCTATTCTTCCTACTGCTTTTGCCCCCAAAGTAAGAAAAGAGACATATTGCTTTGTTATATCATTGTTACCAATTTTTAAAAGAATTTTCTGTTTTAATTAAGATACTTAATCTAATATATAATTTTTAAATTATTATTTCACATCATATCTTACTTGTCACAGTTAGGAACCTGGAGCAGTCTGAGCCTTTAGAAGAAAACAATGATGTTATTGTGAAAATAGGCAAGGATAGCCCGAGGCAACCCCAAACTTATAGGGTCTACAGAGCAATAGCAATAAGATATTCTGAGATACGTTGGACCAGGGATTATTACACTTCTCATATGGCAGGATTCTTATTATTTTATTTTATATTTCATAACATTATCAAGTCCATGAAATTAGCTCCCTTTAGTAAAGTGCTTTTGTGTTGCTTGTTCTGACAATGCTTTGTGCTGATCAGAATATTAACAGAAATGTGTGAAATGTAATATTCCTTATATCAAGGAACAAGTTAGTTTCTATTTGTTCAATAAAACCCATACTCTGAGAGTTTTACTCAAGAACCTAAAATTCAGTTGAGTGTAAAGAAATGGCAATTACTCATGAAACCTCAGGAGGCACTTTTCATGAGCTGTGGATGTGACATTTATTGGGATATCATAATGTGAAAAAATGTTTCATGAAATGCAAGTAAATATATTTTGCATTAAATTAAATTTTTGTTAAGTGTGTAGTTTATGTTCTTGTGTGACAGTTTTACATTTTGTTTATATTCACTTATGATTCATTTGAAAAAAGCTTTTCTGGAGTTTGATTCATTTGCAACCGAATATCAGTTCTTATGGTACATCACTAAAATTCTGTATTGGTGATGATAGAACTGTTTTTCAGAAAAAAGATAATTTCCATTAATATTTAAAAGTAAGTATTCCTTAATTTATCCTGATAATGACAGAAACTTATATGGGAAGATTGAGTCAGCACTTTATAAATTTAAATGTTATATCCTAGGGCATTCTTTTTTTTTCTGGTATTTTAAAGCAACACAAAATTAACAGGTTTTGTAAGAGCCAAATTGAAGAACTTGCCCTATTAAATATGTAATCTTGGTTCAATTAGTTGCTATTTTGAAGAAATATAGACCATAAAATGGCAGAATCTTAGAGTTTGAAGGTATCTTAAGAATCACCCACTGTCCTCTGAGGCCAGAATCCCTTAATAATCCATCTGGCTTATAGCACTCTACAGTGGGAATTAACATATTCAAAGGTAGAGAGTTTACTGCTTTCATAGGCAGTTAATGATATCTTTGGATAGATCTAATTTTTAGAAAGTTCTTTCCTACACTGAGCCAAATATTTTCTAACAATATCAAATATGTCTACATGACAATACTTTGAAAATTTAAGGTCATTTTTCATGCCCCTCCTCTTCACAAATTTTTAATATGCTATAATCCATCTTCAAGGATCTCTAAAATTATTGTATTATTGTTATACATCTACACAGAGTAAAGGGTATGGTCTTCCAGACTGGTATGATCTTCCAGTCTGCCCAAGATTTTATAGCTTAACTACAAGGAGTTAGGGGCCAACTACAAAGTTAAAGGGAAGAATCCACACAAGACCACCCTTCCTTCTGAAAGTTCAGGGTTTCTCAAACCTACCTTCAGGTTTGATAATTCACTAGAGCAGCTCACAGAAATAAATTATCTACTATACTTACAGTTTCAGTTATTACAGGGACATGGTACTGAAAATCAGCCAAAAGAAGAGACACACGCAGAGACTGGGAGGGTTCCACGTGAAAGCTTCCATTGTCCTTAGAATGTGTTTCCCTTCTAAGTAATGATGTGTGACAACACACATGATATATTGCCAGCAGGAGAAGCTCATGTGAGCTTCAACATACACAGTTTTTATTGGGGCTTTATTATATATGCATGATTGATTGATTGATTTACCAGGTTGTCTAAAAGGTCCACCATGAATAATAGATACTCCTACCACTTGGGAATTTCCAAGGGTTCAGAGGTTACCTCCCAGGAACCAGGTACAAATGTCAGACCTCTCTTTAGGTAAGGCCAAATCCTTATCATGCAGTATCATTTACTATTTTCTTGGAGAAAAGACTTCAATTCCTTAATCTTACATAAAATATAGTTTTAGGAGCTCAACATATCTTGGTTGCATTTCTCTAGATAATCCCTAATTTATTAATGTCTTCCTTGGGGTCCCAGAAACTTTGGGTAACTGGTAACAAAATATATACCTCGTATCACCCCAAAAGCCTCCAAAGGTCTCCAAACCCATCTCTCTATGTTGAAGTATTTGGTCCCTACTATAAAGTGTGAAATAATACTTTGGCCTTGAGGGTTCTGCAGACAAGGAGAATCCTGACATTTAACAGCCATTAGACCTTGTAAAAGTTATGTGTTCTTTCTGAGCTTCCATTTCTTCTTAGATACAAAGTTAATAATAATAATAATCTATATATTAAGGGGACTAAATGAGATCACGTGTAAAATCTTTAATGTATCATAGGAGCTTAAGAACTATTAGTTCTCTTCTGGAAAAATTACTGTGTGGTGTGAATTTGTGTTTGAGAGGTATCTTATATAATGTTTGCCTACCACGTATTTTACACTAGATATATGCATACATTATTAAAACAAAACAGAATTCATTCAATTCATCAAATATTTATCTAAGTCCAACCAAGAAGTGTAAAGCTTTATGCTAGTGACAGAGAGAAAAAAAGATAGTTTCTGCCTTCCTGGAGAGAGAACATTTTCATCAATATCTTTGATATAAGTAGACTGGGAAAGGTGTTGAATTAAGGGACATATCTCCTGCAATAATGGAAGTGCTAGAGAGAAAGAAATTCTGATTGCAGTTATTGGAGAATGCATCTCTAAGAAGGTGATATGTCATGGAAGGCCCAGAGCATTAGGAGGGCTTCGACAGCATTTTCTGGAATAGTGAATACCATTTTTCAGAATTTCTGAATAAAACTTACTTCGTAGAAAAGTGAATTTTATGCTCACTTCGGCAGCACATATGCTAAAAAAGAGAAAAAAAGAAAAGTGAATTTTGAGGCAAGATGTAAATAAATTTATCATGAATATGGGAACAAAATATAAATAAAATAATCTTATATCAGAAATGAGTTCTCTAAAATAAGTGACAATCTTAGAAAAAATTTAGCTGAAAGCTTAATCTTTGTATTAAAAATATGTTATTGATCTTATTGGAATGTCAACAGATTGCTTCTGTACTTTGTACTTTTAAAACTCGGGAAACTTTACCCTGTTTCTGAAATTTATTCTGAAGTCAGTTTTTGAATTCAAGGAAAATGTAGATTTTACCTGAGGCAGGCAGTTTATTTGAGAACTGTGAGAGAGTTAAGCATCATCAAACAATTCATTCAGCAAATATTCACTCTATGTATTCTGTGTGCCAGGCACTGTTCCAGGTTCTGTGGAAAACTGACAATAAACAAGTAAGTACATAGAATGTCAGATGGTATAAGTAACATCAAGAAAATTAAAACAGTGGAATGGGTGATAGTTTTGGAGAAGAGAGGAATTTGCTCTTTTATAAGTCAGGAAAGACCTTCTGACAGAGATCTGAGCAGAGACAGTGTGGAAGCAAGTCAAAGTGATCTCCTGGGGTGAGGGTTCCACGCAGAAAAACAGCAAGAGCAAGGTGAGGTCAGAGCATGCGTGGAATTTCCCAGGAACAGCAAGGGCTCCAGCATGGCTGAGGAGAATGAGAGAGGGAGAAAGCAGTGCAGGTGGCTGTAACATCGGGCTTTGTAGACCATTGCAAAGACTCTGAATTTTATTACAAGTGCTATCTCCATAACTTGACCCATGCCTACCTCTTAAACCTTATATTCACTTCTTGTCTTTGTATTCCCTACACCGGTGCTGTCCAATATGGTAGCCACTAACCATATGTAGCTACTGAGCATTTGGAATGTGGCCAGTTTAAATGGACAGTATGAAAAAAAGTAAAATATCTCACGAATTTTTATATTGTTTAATAGGTTGAAATGAAAATATTTTGGATATATTGGCTTAAATAAAATAAAATAAACTTAATCTGTGTCTTTTCTTTTAATTAACATTTTTATTTTGAGATAATTCTAGATTTCATGCAGTTGAAGAAACAATACAGAGAAATTCTGTGTTCCCTTTACTCACTTTTACCCAGTGGTGACATCTTGCAGATCTATTGTCACCATATCTATTGACAATGATACATCTTATTCAGATGTCCATAATTTTAATTGTATTTATGTGTGTGTGTGAGTTTAGTTCTATGCAATTTTATCACATTTGTAAATACGTATTCCCACCACCACATCGAGATTCAGAACAGTACCTTCATCTCAAAGATTCTTTGTGTTGTGCTTTTATAACCACAACTACCCCATTCCTGTGCTCCATCCCCACCCCCCCAGCCCTAACCTCTAGCAACCACTAGTTTGTTCTCCATTTCTGTAATTTTGGCGTGTCAAGAATGTTAAGTAAATGGAATCCTACAAGATATTTCTTTTGGGAATTGTTTTTATTCCTTTAGAATAATTCTCTGAAGGTTGATCCAAATTGTTACATACATCAATAGTTCATCCCTCTTTATTGCCAAGTAGCATTCCATGGTATGGAGGTACCACACTTTGTTTAACTACTCACCCATTGAGTCACGCTTGGATTGGTTCTAGTCTTTGCTATTATAAATAAAGCTGCCATAAACATTCCTGTGAATGTTTTTGTGTTAATGTACGTTGTAATTTATCTAGGGTAAACGCTTGAGTCCATCAGTCATATGGTATTTGCATATTTAGATTTATGAGAAGCTGTCAAATCATTTTTCCAGAGTACTGTACCAACCTCTTTTTACTTTTTGTTAACATGGCTACTAGAAAATTATCATATGTATGTGGCTCACATTTCTGTTGGACAGTGCTGCTCTGGTTCATCCTATATGCATTTCTTTCTATCTGGAGTGTGTTTTCATTATCCCTCCACAAATGCACATGAACTTCTATGGTATAGTAGTTAAGAGCAGAATCTAAGACCCGATGGTCTGTGTTTGTATTTTACATCAAACCCTTACTGACTCTATGATTTAAGATATTTAGTACCTTTCTTTCCTCTGTTCATTTGTGAATGGGATGACTGTAGTAGCACTGATTTCATTGGTTTGGTGTAGGATTGAGTGCATTAGCGCATGTGAAATTATTTTCCGATGATACCCTTATGACCCGCTGTCCAAGAGCAGATTTAAATCCTAATATAGACTTCCACTGCAGTCAACATCCTCATTAAAATTGTAACTATATGATTATTTCATATCTTTCTCCATTACTATAAGGGAAGTGGCACTGTCTGATTCAGTGCTGTATCCTCAGAGTTAGCACAGAACTGGCCAAGAGAGGGCAGTTAATGTAACATTGTTGAATAAATGAGTGAATGAATGAATGAATGAATTTCCTTCAATGTAAACATTTAAGTAACTCATTTAAGTAACTCATGAGTTACTTAAAATATTTTATTTCATCTTAATTATTTTTAAAGTCATATTGTATTATTCGTGTTTCTCTGATTGAGAAGTCTTGGTCTCTATTTTAAGTTATATGAATAGTTTTTGCATGTGAATCCTCTATATTGTAGAATAAAAACTGTTCTGGGGTAGTGATAGAATTCGATGGTAAACATATTAAGCCTCATATGTATACTATAGTACTCTTTGATTGGTAGTTTTGCTTAAATTGTTCAGTTTAAGTAATCATTCCATTGTTATGCTGGGATTCCCTGAAGGTTGATGGAATTCATGTTACTTAACTGCTTTCTTTGGCGTTATGGGCCTTATGAACACTGATTCCCCTGAAGCATCAGTAGATGACATTGAGATAGAAGTCCCTCTTTACACTTCTGTAGATAATTTTATCTCAATATTTCAATTATTTAAGGCCTTAAATAGGTAAGTTCCATGACATTCTTAGGAAAGTCAGAGAAAACCATGGCTTAACATAGATGATTTTCATTACCTGCTCTCTGTTTAACCCAAACTCTGTACTAACTACCAAGAGCACATGCTTTTTTCATACACACACACACGCACACACACACACACACACACTCACACAAATACAGTTTGTCAGTGATCCACCTTTATCTTCTCACCTACCAAGGGAGGTTACTATAGTAGAATGAACACTGACTTATGGTCACTTTGATCTATGGTGAGTGAGGCTCTTGCTATTAAAAAGACCAATTAACATGTTTGAAAGGACCAATTGACGTGTTTCATCCTTCATTTCATTTGCTAAGTAATGGGGATATGATGGGATCTACCAAGATCTCATTGCAGTGATAATTAAATACAAGGGTCCATCTATAGATCATGAACATATACATACACGTATATTTCCTCCGATTTTACCATCTGCCCTCAACGGCAGCTATCATTAGACCAGCGTCACACCTTAGCATGCTATCAGAAATGCACTTTAACTTCACAGTTACATGACAAGGCTTTGCCATGAAATTATGATCCTTAACTCTAAACTAATCAGGAGAGGAATAAAATATCCCTTTTTCCCATCTAAATATTTGAGCTCAGATTTGTACTGAAGCATATCCAGGTGTAAAAGAAAGATTATGATGGTATTTGTTTCCTGGTTTAATGATTCTTGATGCTGAGTTGATTAAAATAATACAAAATAACAAAATTTGCTAATATTTATTGAGTGTTTATTTTGTGATTAGAACTATATTAAATAATTTACCAGATTATTTTTATTGAGATATAATTAACATATAACATTGTAAATATAAGTTTAAGGTGTACAACATGTTGATTTCATACATTTATATATTGCTATATGCTTTCCACCATAGCATTAGCTAACACCGCCAATGTGTCCCATGATCAGCATTTCTTTTCTGTGGTAAGAACCTTTAAGATCTAGTTTCTTAGCAACTTTGAAGTATATAATACAGTATTGTCAATATAACAACACAGGTAGTTACTATAATCATTCCTATTTTACACTTGGGCACACAGCCTAAGAGAGACTAAATTAGTGGCTCAAGGTCAGAGTGCTAGTGATTATTAAAGCTAGGATATGATTCTGTGTAATGTGAGGGTTCAAGCCTTTAACAGCAATGCATGTTGCCTCTTATTTCAATAATTTAAGTTGGTCATTTGGGTTAATAACAGAGAAAGTGATGCTCCCTTTGTTTTCATGTGCCTTATATTTTTCAACATATTTCATTCACATACAGTCTAGTAAAATAATATCAGGTTCCCTTTCTCCTATGCCTTTACATTTATCGTGTTCCCATAGCCTTTATAAATAAAATAAAAAATAACAACAACAAGCCCTTGCCCAAAGTGAGTAAAAATTCTAGCTTCTCCCATCTTCTTATTGCAGCCCAAAGACTTTGACATCATAAATATCTATGTGCCAACACTATTGAATTTTCATCATCAGGTAACTCCAGTGTTATAGACATAAAAGTGTAACACCATATCTTTTTACAATCACTCCTCCTGCCACATTTTAATAGATCTATAGTTACCATCTGAAATAATATTAAATGGATTATTTTTTCTCCTTAAAATATTAAATCCTTATTTAAAGTTGACCATTTGTTTACATAGTGCACAGAAGTCTATGTTTGGAATTTGTTAGTCTTCTCTCTACTGTAGTGCACAGAAGTCTATGTTTGGAATTTGTTAGTCTTCTCTCTACTGTACATGTGCTCCACATGGCTATTTTTATGTGAAAATTGTTGCTTTATAGGACCACTTTGCCTCTATGT